>NC_090266.1:975930539-976575124 GCF_040414725.1 Anabrus simplex | reverse complement strand
GAAATCGATGGATGGGCATATAGTTTTGTATATAGGAATTATTTAAATTTCATAAATTTTAAATATGAGGTCATATACTCATGCAAGAGGAACAATGGGCATGCTTAACGAAAGAACAAAACGAACAAGCAGCCAGCGCTTACCTAGGGAGGAAATAGTGTTCAACCACTTCTGTCTTATAAGACCGTCACATACAAACTCATGGAAGGACATTTGCATGGCATATTGCAATAGCCGATTGCTACCTAGGTGCAACAAGCAGGCACTTGATATCTGTGAGGGGAGTTACTAAAGCGGACAAAGTTGCCGGCAGAATGGCCAGGCCTTTTATAATAGCTGTTGGTCTACGTGATAATATATGCCAGTGGCATTCATGAATGCAGTTCAGCTTCCAAAAGATGATTACATAGAGTCCTTGTGGATATTCAAGGTGCAATAGTAGCTCTGTCGTTATGACAAAATGTTGTTTCTTGCTTCAATTTAATGGTTGACGTTAGTTGATTGAGAGTCTGTAATGAGAAAAATGTATGTCTTAGTTGTGGAGTGTGTGCGAATCAAAGTATAAAATAGGGAATCGAGCTGGCTCTTACTCACCCCCTTGCCTCTCTTGCGGCTGGCTTGCTCTGGTGACACTTTCTGTTCGATTGGCCATAGCTAACTCCGTGTGCCTTGTGTTGTATCTGTGTGTGGTATGCGTAGGGGGATGGGTTGGGGAGGGGTGAATGGAGGAGGGGAGGATTTTTTCTGTGGGCGGAGCTTTTACGTGTGGCGATTTGTTAAAGTTTAGGAAGGTGCTTTCTTTTATTTTTAATAACTGTGGGATTTGATTGTACAAAGGATTCTTGGTATTCATATTCATTCATTAATTTGCCCTTTTTTATACTCTTTAGAATTGTTAAATCTTCTTCTATGGTCGTGTATGTATGTCCAGTTTCCCTCATATGTACGCTCATGGCTGAGAATTTATGATGTTTGTTTGCATTATTACGTTCTAAATATATCATTGAGAAAATTCGTCCTGTTTGTCCTATGTACGAGGTGAAACATCGACTACAGGTGAGTTTGTAAATCCCGAAACCTGAGTATTGGTCTTTGTTAGAGTTGACGCTATTGTGATTTATGAACATGCTTTGGTTGGTGTTTTGTGTTTTAAACGAAATTTTGAAGTCATATTTTTTGAATGGGTTCGAAACTTGATATATGTTGGGATGATTGTAAGTAAATGTGGTGAATGTAGACTTTTTGTTTTCCGGAATTAGTTTTGACATTTGTCTATTTCTGACTTTTCTTATTATTTGGTTAACCATTTCTGTATTAAACCCGTTAAACTTGGCTATGTTCCTTATATATACTAATTCCTTGTTGAGGTCTTCGGGTGCAAGGGGTATTTTAAAAGCTCTATGTATTAAAGTATAGTACGCTGCCAGTTTTTTTATTATTAGGATTTAATGAGCTGTTCTTGATTGGGCTTGGTGAAAAGGTTAGCTTCCTATAGATTTGATATTTGAATCTATCATCTTTACGTGTGATGGTGATGTCTATAAAATTTATGGACTTATTGATTTCATCTTCTGCAGTAAATTTAATATTTTGATCTACTGTGTTAAGCCTCCTCTATGAACCATGTGACCTTGCCGCGGTAGGGAGGCTTGCGTGTCCCAATGACGCAGATAGCCGAGCCGCAGGTGCAGCCATATCGGATGGGTATCTGTTGAGAGACCAGACTAAAGGATGGTTCATCGAAAGGGGGGTAGCAGACTTTCGGAAGTTGCAAGGGTGGCAGTCTGGATGATTGACTGATATGGCCTTGTAATAATACTCAACATCGCTTATCTGTATTGATACTGCTACACGGCTGAAAGCAACGGGAAACTACAGCCGTAACTAACTCCCGAGGACATGCAGCTCTCTCTGTATGAATGATGTACTGATGATGGCTTCCTCCCGGGTGAAATATTCCGGAGGTAAACTAGTCCCCCATTCGGATCTCCGGGTGGGGACTACACGAGAGGGGGCGATCATCAGGAAGATGGATACTGACATTCTGCGAGTCAGAGCGTGGAATGTTAGAAGTTTGAATCGTTGTGGTAGGTTAGTGAATCTGAAAAGGGAGATGGATAGACTAAAGTTAGATGTAGTTGGTATAAGTGAAGTACGTTGGCAGGAAGAACAGGATTTTTGGTCAGGTGACTACCGAATTATCAACACAAAATCAAACAAGGGAAATGCAGGAGTTGGTTTAATAATGAATAAGAAAATAGGGCAGCGGGTAAGCTACTACGACCAGCATAGTGAAAGAATTATTGTTGTCAAGATAGACACCAAACCAATGCCCACCACAATAGTGCAGGTCTATATGCCTACTAGTTCAGCGGATGACGAGGAAATCGAAAGAATATATGAAGAGATAGAAGATTTAATACAATATGTAAAAGGTGACGAGAATCTAATTGTGATAGGAGACTGGTATTATTGGTATTATAAATTTACTCATTCAGGACAAAATTTTAAGTTCCCTATGGGAATCAACATCTATATCATCTGATGGCCAGGCAGGCATCAATTTTTGGAAATGAGACATAGTTCTCATAGTGCATTGGCACTGCTGGTGGATTCAAGTGGCCTATGCAGTGGCCTCCACGGTATGCACTAGCCTTGCATCTTGGGAGGTGTGCTAAGTCCCAACTGACGAGCCCAACTTAGCACACGAGGGCGAAACGCAGGCAACCAAGAATGAGTTAGCTGGAAAATTTATAATGTCCAATAACGGACCATTATATTGGTATTATAAACTTACTCATTCAGGACAAATATTTTAATTTCCCTATGGGAATCAACATCTACATCATCTGATGGCCAGGCAGGCATCAATTTTTGGAAATGAGACATAGTTCTCATAGGGCATTGGCACTGCTGGTGGCTTCAAGTGGCCTATGCAGTGGCCTCCACGGTATGCACCAGCCTTGCGTCTTGGGAGGTGTGCTAAGTCCCAACTGACGAGCCCAACTTAGCACACGAGGGTGAAACGCAGGCAACCAAGAATGAGTTAGCTGGAAAATTTATAATGTCCAATAACGGACCATTATATTGGTATTATAAATTTACTCATTCAATACAAATATTTTAAGTTCCCTATGGGAATCAACATCTATATCAACAGGAGACTGGAATGCGGTGGTAGGCCAAGGAGGAGAAGGTAATACAGTACGAGAATTCGGATTGGGACAAAGGAACGAAAGAGGAACTCGGCTGGTTGAATTCTGCACTGATCATAATTTAGTCCTTGCCAATACTTGGTTCAAACACCACAAACGACGGCTGTGTATGTGGACAAGACCTGGAGACACTGGAAGATATCAAATAGACTTCATTATGATTAAACAGAGATTCAGAAACCAGGTGTTGGATTGCAAAACTTTCCCAGGAGCAGACGTGGACTCTGACCACAACTTGTTGGTCATGAAATGCCATCTGAAGTTGAAGAAATTGAAGAAAGGAAAGAATGCAAAAAAGTTGGGATCTAGACAAGTTGAAAGAAAAGAGTGTGAGGGATTGTTTCAAGGAACATGTGGCACAAGGGCTAAATGAAAAGGCTGAAGGAAACGCAATAGAGGAAGAGTGGATAGTCATGAAAAATGACGTCAGTAGGGCTGCTGAAGATATGTTAGGAAGGAAGAAAAGATCAACTAAGAATCAGTGGATAACTCAGGAGATACTAGACCTGATTGATGAACGACGAAAATAAAAGAATGCTAGAAATGAAGAGGGCAGAAAAGAATACAGGCGATTAAAGAATCAAGTGGATAGAAAGTGCAAGGTAGCTAAGGAAGAATGGCTGAAGGAAAAGTGCAAGGATGTCGAAGGTTGTATGGTCCTGGGAAAGGTAGATGCTGCATACAGGAAAATCAAGGAAACCTTTGGAGAAAGGAAATCTAGGTGTATGAATGTTAAGAGCTCAGATGGAAAGCCACTTCTAGGGAAAGAAGATAAAGCAGAAGATGGCAAGAACATATCCAACAGTTGTATCAAGGTAAAGATGTAGATAATTTGGTTCTGGAACAAGAAGAAGCTGTTGATGCTGATGAAATGGGAGACCCAATTTTGAGGTCAGAGTTTGACAGAGCTGTGAGAGACCTAAATAGGAACAAGGCACCTGGAATTGATGACATTCCTTCTGAATTACTGACTGCCTTAGGAGAATGCAGCATGGCAAGGTTATTCCATTTAGTGTGTAAGATGTATGAGACAGGAGAAGTCCCATCCGATTTTTGGCAGAATGTTGTTATACCTATTCCCAAGAAAGCCGGTGCTGACAGGTGTGAAAACTACCACACCATTAGTTTAGTATCTCATGCCTGCAAAATTTTAACACGTATTATTTACAGAAGAATGGAAAAACAAGTTGAACCTGAGTTGGGAGAAGATCAATTTGGCTACAGAAGAAATGTAGGAACACGTGAAGCAAACCTGACTTTACATCTGATCTTAGAGGATCGAATCAAGAAGGACAAGCCCACGTACATGGCATTTGTAGATCTAGAAAAGGCATTCGATAATGTTAATTGGACCAAGCTATTTACAATTCTGAAGGTGATTGGGATCAGATACCGAGAACGAAGAATTATCTACAATCTGTATAAAAATCAGTCTGCAGTGATAAGAATCGAGGGCTTTGAAAAAGAAGCACCAGTCCAGAAAGGAGTGAGGCAAGGCTGTAGTTTGTCCCCCCCTCCGTTTCAATGTTTACATAGAACAGGCTATAAAGGAAATCAGAGGAATTTGGAAAGGGAATCACAATCCAAGGAGAGGAAATCAAAACCTTGAGATTTGCCGATGATATTGTTATTTTATCTGAGACTGCAGAAGATCTCGAGAAGCTGCTGAATGGTATGGACGAAGTCTTGGGTAAGGAGTACAAGATGAAAATAAATAAGTCCAAAACAAAAGTAATGGAGTGCAGTCGAACGAAGGCAGGTGATGCAGGAAATATTAGATTAGAAATGAAGTCTTAAAGGAAGTAGATGAATATTGTAACTTGGGTAGTAAAATAACAAGCGATGGCAGAAGTAAGGAGGACATAAAATGCAGACTAGCACAAGCAAGGAAGAGCTTTCTTAAGAAAAGAAATTTGCTCACTTCAAACATTGATATAGGAAGTAGAAAGATGTTTTTGAAGACTTTCGTGTGGAGCGTGGCATTGTATGGAAGTGAAACATGGATGATAACTAGCTCAGAAAATGAGAATAGAAGCTTTTGAAATGTGGTGTTACAGAAGAATGCTGAAGGTGAGATGGATAGATCGAATCACAAATGAAGAGGTACTGAATCGAATTGGTGAGAGGAGATTGATTTGGCTAAATTTAACAAGAAGAGATAGAATGATAGGACACATCTTAAGACACCCAGGACTTGTGCAGTTGGTTTTTTGAAGGAAGTGTAGGTGGTAAGAACAGTAGGGGTAGACCAAGGTTTGAATATGACAAACAGATTAGAGCAGATGTAGGATGTAGTAGTTATGTAGAAATGAAAAGGTTGGCACAGGATAGGGTGGCATGGAGAGCTGCATCAAACCAGTCTATGGACTGATGAATCAAACAACAACAATGTGTTAAGGTATTGAAAAATATTATGTAATAATTTATTGCAGCCAATGGTCATACACACAATTATTCACAATGATTAGATTACATAAATAATTAAATTCCATAGAGTAAAAAGGTACAGTGTCAGATAGTCATTGTCAGGTCTTTACTAGCAGTCATAGTGGGGATCGACTTCCGTTCCGCTTGTAAGCAGGTCCGTACAGTGGTGCTCGTGTGTCCATGTGTTCCATCTGTGAGAGAACATTTAGAGCTGAACTCTGCCTCACACATATTGTAACACACAGTGATGGGAGGCCGTTTGCTTGTCTAATTTGCGACACTGTATTGAGATCGCATTTTGCAGGGCACAGTGATGAAAAGTCTTCCGTCTGCCTAATTTGCAACACTCTGTTGAACATGCCTCGTCCGCTTGTAGGTGCACGCGGTTCCTCTTTACCAGTCTTTAGCGAGTGCGGTAATGGATATTATTCTTGCGGTGCAGTTGATGAGGTGGTACCTGGGGCATTTTCCACCACAGAGCCGGCAGGTACATTCTTTGTCTGGTTCGTGGTATCCAGCGGTTTGGCATACCTTTCCGTGAAACCCGTGGACGGCGAATCGGGTGAAGGTGTGGCGTAGGTTGAAGCCTGGCCCTTTCCATTCGTCGTTTCTCACTGCCTCAGTTTCATAGAATTCTTCCGGGATTTGCTGTGCTTTTCGTCTTCTTTCTTCCAGGACTGCGGCGGATGCTTCGGTGTTGGGAAGTTTGAAGGAGGTGTTTATGTCCTCTAGGAAGAACGGCTCATCAACCAGGGTGTACACCAGTCTGTTCTTTGTATATTTTGATAGTTGGAGGATTCGCTTGAGGTATCTGGCTTTGATATTTTCAATCCTTTTTAGATTCGCTGTGGTTAGTTTGTTCCAGACTAATTGTATACCGTACGTGGCTACCGGGGCAACTTTAAGTTTGAACAATGCCACGGCCGTTTTCACTGATAGATTCTGGAGCTTGGGGATTTCGAACATTGCTCTAGTTGCTGCTATCGCTCTTTCTTTGACGTGTAGTGTGAAAGTTGCTCCTGTAGTCTGGAGCGTGATACCTAGGTACTTGAATGACGATACTATTTCTAGCTGGTCCCTGCCGTTTGAGAAAACGTCGTCTTTTGCGAGTCTTCCTCCTCTTCTAAATTTCATCACTTTTGTTTTCTCACTGTTGATACTTAATGAGTTTTTGACTGCCCATTCTTGTAGGTTATTGAATACCTTCCGGATTCCGATGGGGTTTCTTGATAGCAGAGCCATGTCGTCGGCATACATTACAAGATTGACCCCTGCTGGTTCTGTTGCACTTGCGATGTCGGCTGTCATCAGGTTGAACAATACCGGGCTCATTGGGTCTCCTTGGAGTACTCCTTTGGTCTGCGTTATAGGTGCTGAGATTGTTGTCCCATCGTGGATTTTCACGTAGTTTACGTTAAGTATAACTTTTATGATTTCCAATTCATGCTGCAAGTTGGTTGGTGTTAGTGTTGCTTCCAGTTTTCCTATTAGTATCTTCCTGTCGATGCTGTCGAAGGCCTTTTGATAGTCGATGAATATAGTGTACAGCGGTGTGGATGGTTGTGCTAGAGCGGTGTCTATTTTGTTTGTTACTTTCCCTATGGCTTGTAGTGTTGATTTTCCATCCATGAATCCGTATTGGTTGGGTGGTATCTCTTCTATTATTCTAGGTCTGATGCGGGCCATGATGGCCTTTGAGAACATTTTGAAGATATTGCACTCCAGGGCGATTCCTCGGTATGAGCTGGGATCATCCCTATTGCTTTGTGCAGTGTGATTAGTTTGGCCTGTCGCCATATGTTAGGGATCCTCTTGCTTCTCAGGCATTCATTGAACAGTAGCGTCAGTACACTTAGGGGGCTGTCACACAGGCTCGATCGAACGACTGCGATCGACCGACTAAGAAAACAAACCTACAGAGGGCAGTGGCACCAGTCACACAGCATCGATCGTCAGCGATCAACTACGAGCGATGAAGATCGACTGGTTTGTAAAAACAGACGTGTCCGTTTTTCAGTCGCAGTCGTTCGATAATGGCGGACGCAACATAGTCATCTGTTGATGAAATCGAAACATTAATTTGCTTAGTGTATGAAAACAAAGTGGTGTATAATCCTAGACTCCCTGGATATAGTAATAGGGAGACCGTGAATTTTGTATGGCATTCTATAGTGTGGAGAAATGGGACAAAAACTGGTAAGTAATTATTAGATTTATTACGATTATCTTATGAATAGTGTTATCTTAGATTATTTATTGATAAAATATATTATACGGAATAGATTGGTAAAAAGAGTTACACTAGGAGAAGTAGTAATTATCATTCTTGTAACTTAATTGAAGAAATGTTTGGAAAACATAAGCAGTGCTTTCCTAACCTCCATCTCGTACCTAATGAAATGAATACCATTGTTTGCTTTAATGACAAATAAGTGTAGGCCTATGCCATAAGTAGGCCTACTACATGTATATTTTCTTTGTCACAATATTCTGATTCATTGTTTCAGGAAAAAGTTGTGCCAAAACATGGCAAATTCTGAGGGCTGGATATCGAACTTGGAGAGATAACATCCTCCCTCTCCTCCCAGGTTCTGCTGTACAGAAAACATAAAATGGGTCTACTTCAATGCCCTCAACTTTCTGGAACTCTTCAATGCTGGAAGAAGGTACAATTCTGTAATATTTATTTTTAAAAGTAGGCCTACATTACAGACCAGTGTTCTAGTTGTGAAAGAGTGAGGGGAAGATTCAGTCTGTAGGCCATAAGTTCCACCCATCTGTTCATTAATTTATCAGATATAACTGAAAGTAATATAATATAATCTAACCTAACAATCATCTAACTAAAATAATTATTGAAAGTAACAATTTCTTAAACAGAAGGCTTGTGTCCAGACTAAAATGTAGCTCCAATTTAGAAGAATTGCATTAATATGTTGTTCATTTTTTTCAGTTCTATAACAAACACATCTATGGAAGTGGCACCTGGTGTATGAGAGCCTTTTCACCAAGCTGAAATATAGGAGGAGGAAGCAGAAATAATTTGTGTTGGAGGGGTTTAACTCCTACAGTTCAGAAATTACTGAAGGGACTTCAACTTCCAGTCCAGTGGCTTCTGCTTCTACAAACAGCTTTGCCAGCAGTTAAAAATAAAAGAAACAGAAATGTGAAAGTGACAGTGATGTGTTAAGTGAATATTTAGAAAAGATACTTAAAACTGAAAAGAAAATATAATCAATGTTATTTTTAGTGTCTTCATGACAACATGGAAAGAATGAGTGTACTAGGTCGAAGGGTTTTCAAAGTTAAAATTCAGAAACTGTTGTATAGAGTGTTAGACCAAGAAAGAATCTAATAAAATTTATGTTCTTGAGAAATGTTCTACTTTTTAAATTAAATCATTTTTTGTTATACTTATCTATCAATATTTATTGGAATCCTCAGTGAGTTATGTGTATTAGCACCTGATGGGAAAGAACCTTAACTCCAATTTTTATTAATTATTAGCATTATTACAACATCTTAATTTGTATATTTTATGTGGTAGAACATGTATGGTTTACAAGGAAAGGAGTATTTTGAAATACATGTAGTAGGTCCTTTCTGTGTGTATGTAGTAAGCAGTTGTACAGCACAGGTGGTCTGAAACCAGACCAGCGTATTGATAGTTCTGTCCAAGAGCTGACTTCCTTCTTACGGTATACTGTTGATCACAACTGCAAACTCATTGCACTAGGTTTGTACAGCACAGGTGGTCTGAAACCAGACCAGCGTATTGATAGTTCTGTCCAAGAGCTGACTTCCTTCTTACGGTATACTGTTGATCGCAACTGCAAACTCATTGCACTAGGTTTGTACAGCACAGGTGGTCTGAAACCAGACCAGTGTAAAGACATTAGTAGTTTTGTCCAGGAGCTGACTGCCTTCTTACAGAATACTGTTGATCACAACTGCAAGCTCATTGCATTGGGTTTACTGCATCCGTGTTCAACGTTGCTTGCTATACTGCCATCCTGCGAAAATACACATCCTAAATACCTATTTGAAATTATCTACCTGTTCCAGTTTTGTATTCTCAACCTGACATTCAGTTCTATTTTATCTCCTCATTCCAAGTACTCTCCTGCCATTGTACCTGTCTGCACCAGCAATCACTACTTTCATGTCTGTTACCGTACTTATAATTTATTAACATATAGGCCTACAGAGGGCATCAAGGTAGACTGATTATTTTATTTCTTGTACTGTAGATCCATTAATATTAGATTGCACAGTTTCAATAGACCAAGCTGTTTGCATAGGACAAAATTCTTACTACAGTTATACCTGACAGAATCCCTCCCTGCCACCTTATAACTTTGTAACTTAGGTAGCCTTTATCTCCTCATTCCAAGTACTCTCCTGCCATTGTACCTGTCTGCACCAGCGATCACTACTTTCATATCTGTTACTGTACTTATAATTTATTAATAACATATAGGCCTACAGAGGGCATCAAGGTAGACTGATTATTTTATTTCTTGTGCTGTAGATCCATATAAACAATGAAAAACAAAGATGAAAAATTCATTTGTAACTATTTTGACAGATGTTTCCACCAAAGTTTTGTAGATTTTAATCTACAACATAAAAAACTGCATTTTGTGTGATGTGATATTAAGGGGATATGATGGCAGAATATGTACATTATTTATAAAAAATATATTCATATGACAGTTACATGCTTGTAATAAAAGGTTGAGTAGATTAATTACCCTGTAAGTCAATCCAAGATCTTACAAGGCCCATACACCCTACTCTGTCAAACATTCATTTATATAATTGGTATTTACAAACAGTTTTGACAGGCAATGTAAGATATAGCAAAATTAAATCATTTACCACCTGAGGCCTAAGTAACATTTTACTGTAGACAGCAATAGTAGTCTATTTAGTTGTTAGAAAGGCATACTCTTCACTTCTAAAAATAGAAGGCAAGGTGCTTGTTATTAGCACCTATTATTTTTTGCAGTGGTTGGTTCTCATTTTTGGTGAAATTGAAGGCAAAGTTTTCATTTTCCTTGAACTGATTCATAAGGAAAGTATTTCAGGATGGATAGATAGGCTTGGCACTGTTCATATCAGTAAAAAAGTTACATATGAACAATATACAGAAAGGCAAAATCAACATTGTGGTAAGAAGGAGAGTCCTACCAGACCTTTGCAGAAAAAGGTGTTACTCTGTACCAAGGAGTTTACCAGCAATTTGGATGGAAGTGCAGGATTTATATTAATTGGTTTTATTATTGCCAAGTGAGCAATTAGATCAGCTTGCCAGTGCAAAGTTTGGGGAGACAGTACTTTATGCTTAGTGATGAGGGTAATAAACAAGACCTTGTGTGCAATTTACATGTAGTTGTGACAAGTATCAGTCTATTACACTGCCAACTTACTTATTAGAACAATATTCCAGAAGCTTTTCCTATAGTTATTAAGCTAGTGTACAGAGCACTAGCCTCACCTGAACTCCTCAAGAAATGTACACATATGTGAATACACAGAATCCTAAAGAGAATTTACTTTGGAAGAGATGTCCATAGACAACCTTTCTTCACAGCCATTTGGTAAAATTAGCTGCTTTCAAAGCTGCTGTAGTCTTCAATGATATAAATTAAGACAGGATTGTGATTCTTGCAAAGTTTGGATATGGACCTGGATTCTTTGCACAAAACACAGTAGGCCTACAGAAATTCAGCAACATGCTTGTCATGAAAGCAATATGATACTATTCTGAACATGGCACAATAACAAAGAAGAGGATAGGTGACAAGAGATTTGCAGAGGATCATGAGGGAGAGAAACAGTGTAAGGAACTCCATTGCTTTTATCATTTTCACAATATTCAGAGCATATGTCCATTTTTCTTTCTTTCAAAATTATTTACAGGGTTGTAATGAAACTTGACACACTATTTCTACATTAGGTAATGTAAATTTTGACTGGAAGCATTTCTTGATATGTCTATTATTTTGGTAGGTAGGATCTCACCAAGTAGTATGAAAAAAAAAAAGCTGTTAACCTCCATCTAATAAACACCTCAAAATATCATTTGAAAAGACAGTAATTATGCCCCAAGATCCAGCATCATTAAAACAAATAAGCATAAATGGTATTAGTCTTATATCTGAAATACAATGAGCCACTTTTGTGAGGCTTTTGTTGGAATTTTCACCCTGTCAAGAATTGTGGCTGTAGTGCTCTATGAATGGCATCATATATAACAGGAACAAATCCACTGATGTATTGTGAGCAATCCTAAATCTGTATGAGTCACCAATGTCCAGAAACCTGTAGGCCTAAATAAATATATATCCACTGTTGATGGTAGCACCTTCAAATTATGAATTCAAATTGATGTACATAACAGTTTTCAGTCCTTTTTATCAATACTTTATTAGAATCCTGCAGAATGCCACTAATCTTTTATTTGATATATTTTGCCACGGACATACAGTAGTTGTTTCGAAGGTGAACATCACTTTTGACTTTAAACCTAAAAAAATCGTTGTGAATATTGAATTTAACGATAGTGTCAGCCTTTCCTCAGAACTTATACTTTTCCTGTAATTTGTTTGCCTGATGTTTATTATTGACTTCATTTTTTCCTCTAATTCCTTATACCGTAATTATTGATGGGCATTCGGTACTAGTTCCTGAATTTTTCTTCGTCATTCCGCAACGAAGGCACACTTTGGTGGAATTCTCTATGGCTCTTTACCTTGTCCACTGCGATCGTCTGGTTCTTTCCTTTCTCCTAATATATTCATAGGTTAGAATCATATTTCCACCCGAATTATCGCTTTCACAACACATTCTTTTTCTCTCGTGAATATGAATACATCTGTAGCCTGTACGGTACTGGGCGGGAGTATCAGCTGTTTCCGTGCAGTCGATCCCTCTCGATCGATGAGCAGTGTGACAGGGTAAATGAATTTAGTCGTTAGTACTCGATGCCAGTTGGTCGCTCTTGATCTTCGATGCCCTGTGTGACAGCGGGCTTAGTGTCCGCCGCCGTGGCCTTGATGTGCTCGTTGTACACTCCATCCGGGCCTGCTGCCTTTTTGTCCTTGGATTCTTGGATAATTCTCCATACTTCATCGGTTGTGAGTGGTTGGAGTGTATGTTCCGGTATGTCTCTTTTTTCAAACTCGTTCGAAGATGCGTTCCCAAGAAGTTCTCGGAAGTATTCCGTCCACCGCTGCGGGCTTATTATAGAGGTTTTCTGTGTTGACTTGCTTCCTTTCAGGATTCGGTGGGGTTTTTCCTCTGCTTCCTCGATCAGCTTTTTCTCTTCTAGTAGTTTGTGGTCTATCTTTTTCATTCTCTATCTTTTTCATTCTTAGTATTTCTTTATATGATTTCCTCACCTCAGCGTATTTTTGTAAATGACATTGGCTGCTACTGGATCTGGCTTTATGGAGGTATTCCAGAGTTTCTTGTCTTGCAATGTAGCATTCTTTGAAAAATATTGTTACTGTTGTTGAACCTTTGGTGTCGTCAACATAGCGCAATCATAGGCTTAAAACTTGTATTTTTGTTTTGATTTTTATGTGTTCTAAGTGGTCAAGGTCTGCTAAGATGCCTGAAACTGGATCTCCCATTGATAACCCTTTCTGACAATATATTTTCTTATTAAAAGTGAAGAAGTTATTGTCCACAGTTGGTCCACAATTTTAAGCATCACAAGTAATATTCCAATGGATCATATAGTGTCTTACAAATACACCAACAAAAGTTAATCCCCAAGGTGACACTCAAGTTTGAGAACATTCCAATGAGAGCACGCAAATAGGATATTTAAGATCGCACATCCCAATCTGCCACGAGAACATTGCTCATTGGATATTAAAGACTGAACAATTCAAACTAACTAATTTCACCCAAAAGATATAAAGCGTAACAATTAATTTTTTTTATCTAATGTTCAACAAGTGTAGACTCGCTTTTTTAAGGAGAATAATTGTATGTAATATTAATGTTCTTTTTATATGTAGGACATTTCACCAGTCAAAATAATTCAAAACAGCTGGATGTCTCCACAGATCATATATTTATATAAAAACATTTTATCAAATAGTATCCAAGTTAGCTTGACAATTTTAAGTATGTTATCAGGAAACAAATAACCAAGATCCTGGCTATTTTGATTGTTGAGTGTCAGAACAGCAGCTGATGATGCCCAAAAATGTGGGCAAAACATGTCCAGTTAGGACATGATAATGTAAAGTTTTTTAAGTAAATCAATAAAACTCATATTGTATTGAAAAGGTGGACTCTCAAAAAACTTTATCTGGAAATGTACCACGAGTTTATCAAGCAGTATTATTAGCAAACTTGCTCATTGTGGATTTAATAACAAACTGTTACAAGATCACATGACATACGCAAAGTACTCACACAGAACATAAAAAATGTTCAGAACAAATAGCACAGAGCATTACTAAGTCAGGTCAGCACTGACTAGCACACTGAACTATTCGGGTGTTGCAATATGGAAATACCAGATTTCAAATCAGAAAGCCTGTTACTTGCCACCTACATTTTGCAACACTCACGGACCTGCACAGTAAATTCTTGAGAAAACGGGTACGTCAAAAACATGAAAGAAACTTCCCTGCTTTGAACTAAAAAGTACAGGGTGTGTAAATTATGCGATGTAAGAATTACGCAGGTAAATACAGTAGCATACATTAAAAACAATATTATGAAAGTGGTCGGTGACGAATAGCTGGTGAATATTCGGTGAGATACGCTTATCTAAACAGTTCCCAGAAGTGAACTTACTTTCATGGTTAAGCATATCACGACACTAATCAAATCAAATCTTGAGTTGCTCCTCAGAATGTTTTAATATTAATTAGCAGGTATGCCTAAAATAAATAAATAAATAAATAAATAAATAAATAAATAAATAAATAAATAAATAAATAAATAAATAAAACATGAATGAATGAATGAATGACTGAATGAATGAATGAATAAATACCTCACAGTTAACACCAGCATGTGGCCATGGTCCTGCACCAGCACCGATAATGAATGCTGGATCTACTTCTGCAAAGTGCCCAACATCTTTCACATCATAGAGTTTTTCACGTTTTACCAGTGGAACCAAGTATGGAACACCTCCAACTTCAACTAAACGTGGCTTCCCTCCAAGACCTGATGTGAAAATGCAGGATCAAAACTACAGTTCAGCAAACTCCACAATACTTTAATGAACAAAAGTTCAAAACTAAAAAATGATAAAAGTCAGCAGGCACACATGAACTCTGAAAACATCCACTAGTAAAGAATTTTAGTCTAAAGCATATTTTATTTTCCTTACCTTCTCTTAGAAAACAATCAAATCAAATCAGTTCAGTGTTAAACAGTCAAAGCTGTCAATAGTCGGCAGTGCAGCCAAGAGGTGGCAGCACTGCATGGCTTGCTGTTTGTTGTAACAGCACAGAATGTGGTCAGTCTGAGTCACATATCTACTGAGTAGAGGAGCCAGCTGAAGCAACAGTGGCATGTAATGGATACATCCAACCTAGTACAATGAAGCGTGATTCAATTCTTGTGCAAAGAAGGTGCTTCAGCAAGTGAAATGTTTGGTCGAATGCAAGCAGTATACGGGTAAGTATATTTCAAATGAAGCACTATGTTCAAGTAGCGTGCAGATTTTAAGGTGGGCAGCAATATACGGCAGACCTCCCAAGTCCTGTATGGGTTTCTGTATAGATGCAGGTAAAGATTGCTGCAGTGGATATGCTGGTGAAGGACAATCACTGTATCACTGTGCATGAGCTATCAATGGCTGTTAACCTCAGCATCAGATCCATATACTGTACAGTATAATGCACAGGGAACTGGGATATTCGAAAGTGTGTTCTACACATGTACCCCAGCAACTCACCGATGAACAGAAAGCTGTATGGATGGGGAAATGCCTGGAACATCTTAGCCAAAACGACACAGGCAGACATCGTTTCTTGGAGCAAAATATGACAATGACAAAACCTGCTGCCAATATTTTGAGCCAGAAACGAAGATATCCTTCATCACCAATACCAAAGAAGGCAAAGTAATTTGCTGAAGCTGGCAGGGTTATGCTGACAGTGTTCTTTGATGTCAACTCAAGACCTCCTCTAGTCATTTGACTGACTGGGAACAAATCGAATCCCCCTACAGCCCAGACTTAGCACCTCGATTTCCCATATGCTTAAATCTACACGGTACCTCAGTGGCTAGAGTTTCCCAAGAGATGATTACGAACATGATTTCTCACAGGTGATTTCATTCCGTGAGGAAGTATTACACATCAAAGCAAGTACTAAATCACGTCATACATAGAAAGATAGGAACATGAGAGATGCAGAATCAAGCTCATCAGTGAAAGAGAAGAAATCGATGTAGAAGAATTAGATTAATGAGGAGAGCTCTTACCTTCCATATCTGAAGGCAGTAGTGTACAAAGATGTGGAGAATGTTTCTGTTATTTTGTGTTTTCATACTTGCCCTTCTCTCCTCTTTCTGTTGCTTCCTCTTCCCACAATGATCTGTCATTGTGCTTATAATGTTTCCTTTAATTAAAACTCTTGAGCAACTGAATTAGAGGAGATACCTGGCTACAAGCAGGTAGTACCTGCTTTCGCCTTGATGACAACAGCACGGCATGTACTCCACAAGACACCAGAAGCGTTGGAGAGCCATACTGATCCACAATTGCTACACAGCCTCCCATAATCCACTCAGGTCAAAGCAGGGTCTAGGGCACGCACATCCTCTTGACAGCAACCCAGATGTGCTCATTGGGATTGAGATCGGGGCTTCTCGGGGGCTAGGCAAGCATCTTCACATCAGTGGAGTGCTCATTGAACAAGTCAGCCACAATTCGGGAGTGATGGGCTGGAGCATTGTCTTGCCATAGGTACAGGTCACCTGCAGGGTGCTGGAGGTAAGCAAAGTGGTGAACATGATCTGCCAGTAGGTTACTATAACATTCACTGGTGACGGATGTTCTCAGATGTACCAAGAGTTCCATTTCATTCCATGTGAACAGTCCCCCTATGAGGATACCACCACCAGCACCAGCATGAACTGTATCCTGCTGGCACGAGGGATCCACTGCCTCATGTAGTTGATGGCCCACTCATATCCAGCCATGGGAATGTACCAACTGGTACCACGACTCATCTCTCCAAGTGACCTTCGAGCATCCAATGGTGGTGTTCCTTTGCTCATGTTAGTTGGTGTGCCTTTTGATGTGTGTTGAGCAGAGGTATCCTTGTGAGACGCTTGCTTCTGTACCTCATGCGAGGAGATGGTTCTAGTGTGGCTGCTCACAGTCACTGTTGTCCAGCATTGATCTGACGAGTGATATGCTGCCCTGTGGCCTGTCTATCTGCTCTTATGATCCACGCTAGCCAATGGCGAACCCAGCCATCAACACGCCGTGCACCATGGCAGTTGACCCTGGTGGCAGTAGTTTTGCAGGAATTCATGTACTCACATTACACTCTTGATATGGTGGCCCCTGGAAAGCTCAGTACTTGCACGACTTCAGTGATGGATGGTCTGGTGCCGACAATCTGGAGGTCTGACATCCTCGCTGTTACATGCTACGCCCTCCCATTACATTTGCCGGGCCGAGTGCAGTGCCATTTCCCCACTATGGCAGCTATCTCTAATTCAACTGCTCCAACTGACCCATTGGATTCCTTTTCTCCTTCTGTGTTTGTCCTGTGTTTCTAGTCTTTTACTACCTATCTGGCTTTCTGGCTTTCCACACCAAGACTGAAGAACTGTGAAGATAACCCCTCAATGAATGTTAAAGCCTTCCCTCCTGATGAAGTTGGAATGGAGAAATGAGCTTGTTGGGGCTGAGAAGAAATAGATGTAGGAGAACTGGGATTGAGGGGAGAGCCTATCTAATTGAAGGCAGCAGAGCATTAAGATGTGGAGACTGTTCTTATCCTCTCTCTACATGTTTGTACTTGTCTCTTCTTTCTGTTGCTCCTCCCTCTTCCTACAATGAACTGTCATTCAGTTTGTCCTATTATGAGTTCCTTTTCATATTCCTATCTTCTATATACAACTTGTCTAATTGGTTGTATGTTCTCTTCCTTTACTTATAATAGAGGAAATTATGTAGAAAAATAGATTAGTATGTAGAATCCAATGGAAATAAAATATTTTAAATATAAAGGACTGTTGAGTATAACACTCACTTTTCAATTTTTTTAAAGGAAACTAAACATGCCTTTTTTTTTTATAAATGTACTGTTAAATAGTGCTAAATTGGGAACTTTCTGATTGATATGGATAATTGTTTTTTCAGAGTATGTAAGCTACAGTACTTGTATGTATTTCTCTTTTTCATCTTTCAATGACCACCTTTTTAATGAGAGGAGAGCCGATACATTTCATTGCTCCCTATTCTGATGCTGACCTCACATTGTGCTTATCCTGTTATGTATTCCTATTCATGTTCCTATCTTTCTGTATAAGATTTGTCACTTGTTTGTTTCCTTCCATTACTTATATTCTAATTACAAATCATGGAAGGTCAGGAACAGGTGAAATTCTTTTTTTTTTTGCTAGGGGCTTTACGTCGCACAGACACAGATAGGTCTTATGGCGACGATGGGATAGGAAAGGCCTAGGAGTTGGAAGGAAGCGGCCGTGGCCTTAATTAAGGTACAGCCCCAGCATTTGCCTGGTGTGAAAATGGGAAACCACGGAAAACCATCTTCAGGGCTGCCGATAGTGGGATTCGAACCTACTATCTCCCGGATGCAAGCTCACAGCCGCGCGCCTCTACGCGCACGGCCAACTCGCCCGGTAGGTGAAATTCTGCAAGGTAATTTAACCAATGACCGCCCTCTCACCGCTGATTAAATGCTGCCTTTCTTTGAAATATACTCTTTTCCCTGATCTTTTATAGCCCTACATTTTGTTATCATTCCCTATAATAACTGCTTAATTTTCTTCTGCTATTTCAATTATGTATAAGACTACATGATATATTCAAACTGTGCCTTTCTAGTATGTCATCTGCATAGCAATGTTCTTCCACCATACTTCAAAAATGAAATACTGAAGTTCATAAAGAAGTGCTCATACTGGCAAGAAGATAGCAGCACATGACAGGAAAGAAGTGATGCAACATATTTCAACAGTTTGATCAGAGACATAAAATGTTATTCTAGAAAGTCTATCAAGTATTGGAACTTACTTTCTTGATGCAACATGTACATGCAGATATGTTTCAATCAATATCGTCAATACCAATACCATCAATACCATTAGTCTGCAAAATCATAAGGTTATTCAAGATTAAGTTAAAAAAAATTGCACATGAGCAGAAGTACATAGTACAGACGTCATGTCAGGATCGATGCATTTTGTGAGCAGCGATGGCCAACGGAACATCATGCAGGAAAGAAATCTGGTCACGTATTGCACCTGCTGTGTCACCAAGGACCATTGGGAACCATCTGCTAGCAGCTGGATTACAGTCACGTGTGTCTCTGGCCAGGCTACCACTGACACCGAGACACCGCCAAGCATGGCTACTCTGGTGACGTTAAAGAGTTGACTGGAGAGGGGAATGGTGCTCTCTTGTCTTCAGTGACAACAGTAGGTTCTGTCTGTGTGCAAGTGATGGGCATACACGTGTACGGTGTAGACCTGGTGAGCGGCCTATTCCAGTGCATTTGCCCACGACAACCAGGTCCCACCCCAGTCTTCATGGTGTGGGAAGCCATCAGTTACAACATGTGGTCACAGATGGTGTTTCTGCAGGGAAATATAACCAGTGCCTGCTAAACTGCACAGGTTGTTGTCCTCATGCTACTGCAGTTTCTTCGACAGGAAGGTGATGTGCTTTTTCAGCAGGACAATGCACGTTCACATACAGCTGGTGTTTTAACTTCACTCTAAAAAAGAGAAGGTTTTCAGCGATACAGCTGTGGGGAAGGGCCCGTACTGGGAAGGTAGCATCCATGGCCTTAATTAACATACAGTCGCAGCATTTGCCTGGTGCAAAAATGGGAAATCACAGAAAACCATAATGGCTGCCAACGGTGGGGTTCGAAACCACCATCTCCGAAAAGCAAGCTCACAACTACGTGATCGAAACAGTGTAGTTATCTCTCTTGGTGGTAAGCATTTCCTATGCCTGTGAACTTCCATATCTCCCCCACTCATTCTCATACCATTCTGTTCAGTGATAATTTAACCACTGAAATTACCCATTACCACTATGCTAACTTTATCGATGACTCTCACTACACTATCAGTTAATGTCCCTGTCAACTTCAGATGAACTTGTAAAACCATAAGTCAAAACTGTAGATGAAAATACTATCTTCAATAAGGGAAAAATAAGATTATAGCACTACTATCAGCATTAATATAATTGTTCTAAAATTTGGGCAGTACATGCCTAAAATGAAATAGGCAATATTTGTATTATAATCTAATGGTATATCACTGCTGTAGCAACATACCAGGTGTATGCATAAGTCTTTTCCGGTTTCACTTAGAGATGGCGCCAGCGAACAGCACAGAGCGTATGAATTTGAAACATACACAACATCAGTTTGTTTGTCTGACATTAACCTACCAACAGACACAAGTTGAGTCTGCCAAACACTAACGTCTGTGTTGTATCATTCAGTGATCATGTCGACTTTTGTGCCTGAAAAAGAACATTTGCGGCACACATTGCTTTTCTTATTTAATCAAAATATAAAGGTGTGAAAAGTAATTTTTTGCTGGTAGAAGCATATGGTGAACACGGTCCACTGATTAGAACATGTGAAACATGGTTTTGACAATTTAAACATGGTGATTTCAATGTGAAAGACAATGCGCGCTCTGGTAGAACACAAAAGTGCAAAGACGAGCAATTGCAGGCATTACTGGTTGATGACCCAACTCAAACTCAACAGCAATTGGCACAAGCATTAAACGTGTCACAAGAAACAATCAGCAGACATTTATGAGCAATGAGGAAGATCAATAAACTCGGTAAATGGGTCCCACATGATTTGAATGAATAGTAAATGGAAAATCGCAAAGTCACATGTTAAATGCTGCTTCAACACCACAAAAGAAAATAATTTCTGTACCGAATTGTGATGGGTGACGAAAAATGGATTTACTTTGAAAACCCGAAGCGGAGAAAATCGTGGCTGTCACCTGGCGAAGCCGGTCCTTCAACACCAAGGCCAAATTGCTTTGGCAAGAAGACCATGCTTTGTGTCTGGTGGGACCAGAGCAGTATTGTGTATTATTAACTCTTGAAGCCCAGCGAAGGTGTTAATACATAACGCTATAGCATAAAATGATTAATTTAAATCGCGCATTGATCAAAAGACGACCGGAATGGGCCAGAAGACACGGCAAAGTGATTTTGTTACACGACAATATGCCATCTCACACAGCAAAACCAGTGAAAGACACCTTGAAATCACTTGGATGGGACATCCTTCCATCTATCACCTCTTCGCATCAATGGGGCACACACTCGCAGAGCAGTACTTCAGCAATTTCGAGGAAGTTAGAAAATGGCTTGAAGAATGGTTTGCCGCAAAAGACAAGCAGTTTTTCTGTCATGGTATTCATAACTTACCTGAAAGATGGGCGAAGTGTGTAGAAGCCACGGGCCAATATTTTGATTAAACAAAAAAATGAATTTCCCTTGAAAATTACGTGTTTTCTTTACCACAAAAACCGGCAAAAACTTATGCATACTCGTGGTAAAGTATGTGACTAATGAGGAATCAGAGCTAATTAGGAAATCTGTTTGAAGCTTTCAGTCACTTAAAAGCAATATTTTCTTCATTTACATCCTAAAACATAATAGCAAAAGTTCTCAAATTAAAGACAAGGTCAAAACCAAATGACAAGATGAGAAGATCTATTTAATAAACATATGCTGGTTAATATTGTCAAGCAATTAATTCCCTTTCATATTTGTGTATTTTTATTATTGAGCTGAGTGGCTGCGTGTGTTAATGTGCTACGGCTACAGAGCCAAGCTCTGTATTTGGGAGACAAGTGAGTTTGAAACCTACCATCGGCTGTCCTGAGAATGGTATTCTGGTTTCCCATTTTCACTTCCAGGCAAGTGTTCGGACAGTTATTATGCATAGGCCACAGCAAATTCCTTCCACCTACTTATCCAATTTCATTCATCATTCATTTCATCTTCATTAGCTCCTCAATTAACATTGGTGACAGGAAAAGCATCCAGGCATAAAAACATGCCATATAATTTCATCTCACTTCATCCCCAACCCATATCAAGAAACGGGATTAAGGTGTAGACATACACTTGTTTTATTTATAATTTAAGTTACAAACCCACTAAAATTATGCCAAAATTCAAAACTGGGTTGAATTAATCATTGAGAATGTGTTTAAAATCACTTCCAAGTTTAACTTTATTTTGAACATTTCTATTTTTAAGAAATATATGGATACAAATTATCAAAAGTAAAACAGAGTGAAAGTGCAATGCTAATATCAGAAAACATTTAAGACATTAATATTCATTATCATTTTCCCATTGGATGAAAACTGGGTCACATCTGCTGAGGGACATCAATATTGGTTTCTGATCACAGTGAATGAGGTTTCAATCCAGGGCAGTACATGTAAACGATCAAAATTAAGACGTGTTTCTGTAGATCAGATAAGAGCTCTGCAATTGAGTGGGTAAGCTGTAAGTGCTCCACTCGTCGTGCTACTTCCCTTTCCACTCGGATAAGGCTACACATGGCTGTCAAAGCCACTTGCACTCACTCAGCTGGGTGTCCAGAGACTGTAGCCAAGCAACCTCTGCTCACTTCTTCATCCTGCCAACCGTTTCTCAGCATGGGGGAGAGGAATAGCACACAAGCACGCTAGTGACACAAGCTGCGAGAAATTCAAAATCTGAACTCCAGTTTTTCAGTAATGTGTGCTTGTTGAAGGGGTAGCACAACAATTGGAGAGAGTGTAACAATTTACAAGCACATCAGCAGAGAATTTTAAATCTAATAGTACCAGATCATATATATAGTAACACAACCCATTTAAAATGAAAGAAGAAAGAGGAATATTTCTACCTTAGAAATGAAGGAAAATAACTGCCAGACGCTACATTTTACAAGGGGCTGAAATAAAATGTAGTTTTTATTTTGCCCATAATTTCTCATTTACTTGTCTAATTTATTTATTCATAAATGTATTTAATATCATTGCCATTGATACAAACCAAGATGATAAATGCATTAACGCAAAAGGAAAGAAATGAAAATTGGCTTTACATTCCAAAGGCTACTTACAAGGGGAAGCCACAGCTTTGGGGTCAATGATTTTGTTCAAATTTTGGAAGATGATTTTCATCAAAAATAAAAAGATACTTGTCCAAACGTTGTGACATTGGCTCTTAATCAACGAGAAAATGACCCTTTAAATTTAATAGCATGCTTATATGCAAACAATTTGGGTGCGAGTATCTGTAGCACTGCCGGTCTACTGGTTGCCATCACTAACTTCTATGCAGGTTCAAGGTCCACAAGTGATTTATTTTTACTTTTTCTTTAAATCTGTTTAAGCAAACTAGAAAATGCACAAAATAAATATAAGCTGCATCGTCCCATCTTGCCATTAGTAGATTATTATTGTATTATTGTACTGAATAGGTGGACACTATACCTAGAGGTAAAGTTTAATCATTGTAATTAGTAGCTTGACAAATCTTTGCTCTTTCCATTATTTTTATAACAACTGCCTCAATTATGATAAGAGATGGAGAGAGAGAGAGAAAAAACTGTTTACATTTTACAATAAAAATTCTACCTAGGACAATAATAAATGTGCTGATACAGTTTCCTAACACTAGTCCACATGAACAAGATACAAGATACGAAAAAGCAAAATATGAAGCACTGTCAGGTCTTGAACCCCAGACACCTGCGTGGAAGTCGGGGACAATAATCACTTGATCAACGGTATTACAGGTACTCGTACCCAAATTGCCAAAATGCAAGCTTTAAATTTAAATGGCCATTTTCTTGTTAAATAAGGGACAATGGCATAAACCCTAGGACATGTAGGCTACCTGTTTATTTCGGACATAGATCAACCTCCAAAAGTGCGAATGGAATCATAAACCCCAAAGCTATGGCTTCCCTTTGTTAGTTTAATGTCTTGTAGATGAAAATAACATTATTAAACTGCACCTTTGTGCTAACATTTGGACTTTTTCTTAGGTTGCAAGCTTAGCTATGGCAAGAAGTGGCCATGAAGTACAGAACTTCCAAAACTGTGCACACTAGACTTGTACCTGACTGCCTGCACATTATAGCAAGTGAAGTTGAGTGCAGAATTGTATGACTTGAAGCTTGCCATATCTGACCTTCACTCAGCTGTTCGGGCCCGCAATCGACATCCAGGTTACACTGTGCATCTTCAGGAACCTTTGGTGCACTGATCAGCAATTCATAATCTGCTGTCTCTATCCAATGTGTCTGTTGACTCAGTGAACTGCAAAACATGCAGTTGTTTCTTTCGTTTGCAGGGCTCTGGATCAGACTCCGTACAAAGCTCTACATTACAAATATAAATATCTGTAGGTTCGTTGGATATACTTACAAAGGCAGATTATCATAAGGAATAGTATCGTAACTTCTGCAGCAACTTCTCCGGTATTTCGTATAGATATCCGTTCAAACTATCGCGAAGGTAATAATTTACTACATTAAAAAACACGATACACCTGTAAACTTCTATTTAAAAAGAAGTTAAAGAGATTACACGGTAATAGTTAACAGTCGTCGTATTGTTATTGATTATTGTCGTTCCTCATATTCAAATATTGCATTGTTGGCTGCAGTCGTGAACAAAGGGTGTAGTGTAGTCAAGTAAATATAAATAAAAATCAGCTGACCTTGTATTCCATTCATTTGTACTTCTGAGTAGGTAGTTAAACTATCCGTAATTTATATTTCCATTCATTTGTACTTCTGAGTAGGTAGTTAAAGTATCCGTAATTTATATTTCGCTCCCTCGATCTTTCAGTATTTATGAGCGGTTAGCTAATAATAATAAAGTTCATATATCCCAGTAATTGCAGTTCAAGTCCCTGGAGGAGTAGTAGTAGTAGTTTTGATAGAAATATTTGAGAAATTGTAGACAACCTTGTATTTTTTAGTAGGCCTAATTAAGGACACTTTTATTCTCCGTCCCGTGGAGTAGGGAAAATAATAGTAATCCACCAGCTGTAATAACCACATAACCACATTTCAGTAGAATTGTAGTGAAGATAAGGTATAATATATTAGATAGTATCTTGCCAGTTATATTCGTGTTTTTCTTCGTGTACGGCAATCCTTTTGATACTTAAGCATTTAACCAAATGCAGTGTAGTGTAGTGTAGATACATTGTAGTATAGATACAGTACATTTAGATAGTGCCGTATCTTGCCTGCTATATTCGTGTGTTATCTTTCATGCGTATCTATTAGACCGTAATACTAATAATAATTTGTCTAAGCATTTAGCTTCGTTGGTAATCTTTGAGTACAGTAGTTCTTGCAAATTTCATTTCTGTTGTGCTTAGTAGTGACATACGGTACGGTACCAGTATCGTAATTAGGATACGTCTGAACGTAGTTTAAAATTACTGTAGTGTACTGTACAGTAGTATACGAGTAATATGCTATTAGAATTTAGTGTGCTTATTTTATTATTGTAAAATATTTGTGTAGTACTGGTGTAGTAGAGGTATCCGTGGAAACTCTTACTAAAATACTGTTGTTGTAATTAGAATAGGCTTATTTGCAGTTTGGAATTGTGTAGTTCTTGTGTATTACTTTCGATATTCAGTAATTAATAGCAGTTTTTATCCTGTTAGGGGTTGTAGGATAATAAAAAATAGAGCACGACTAAGTAGTATTGTAGTGTAGTAGTATATTAATTACTTTATTGTTGTGTACTATCCCAGACAATATATCCCTCCGTTCATTTATTTTTTGCAAATAAGTTACTTTATTTTTAATTTCATTTTTTTCCCCCCGTAAAGAATGGCTAAGGAGCGCGAGTGTACTTACTGTGGATGTGGCGAGGCATTGAGGGGTATGAGGGAGGAGTTGGAAAGTTTGAGGGAGATAATTAGGATTCTCACAGAAGACAGGAAGGAAGATAGGACTCCCTCAAACAACGTACAGGTTACAGTAGGTGTACAAGAGGGAGGGGAAGGAAAGGGAGGAGTTGTAGAAGACAGGTGGTCTAATGTTCTAAGGGGAAGGAGATTGCAGGCTAAGGGCTCTATTCAGGATCAGAATTCAGGACAGGTGTCTGTGCGAAATCGGTACGAGTCACTCCAGGTAGAATAACAGAGGGAAGATGAGGGACAGGGAACTGTTGCTGAGATGTGTGGAAGTAGGAGGAAGGGAAAAGGTAGGAAAGGGAAATGTAGAGTAGAGGATAGGAAAAGACAGGTGGAACAGGGTCATGGGAAAGAGAAAAGGGAGGAGGAAGTAGCTTCTGCAGCTATCAGGAAAGATAGGGCTGACCAGGAGGGGAGGGGATCAAATGAGGTGGGTAGGGTTGAGGCTCTGGTCATGGGGGATTCCATCGTTAGACACATGGGGAAAGTGTGTGGAGGAAAAGGGAACCAGGGTAGAATGTTATCCAGGAATTAGGTTGAGGCAAATGTTGAGGAAAGTAGAAGAGAGGGAGGAGGGGAAGGAGAAGGTGGTAGTGTTTCACGTTGGTACCAACAATGTAAGGCAAGCTGATATAAGTACCAACATAGTTGGAGATGTGTGGGATCTGGTAAATGCAGCACGGGTGAAGTTTAAGAAAGCGGAGATTGTTATTAGTGGAATACTGTGTAGGAGGGATACTGACTGGAGGGTGATTGGGGATTTAAATGAGACTATGGAGTGGGTATGTGGGAAACTGGGAGTGAAATTTATAGATCCTAATGGGTGGGTAGGAGATAGGGATCTGCGCTCGGATGGCCTTCATTTAAACCGCAGTGGTACATATAAGTTAGGAAATTTATTTGGAAGGGTAATAGGGAGGTACATTCAGGGAAACGGGATGGCCTGGGGAGCGGTGATAAGGGAACAGGGAACTGGAAATCAAGTAGGGATGACATAAAATTGTTAGTGTTGAACTGTAGAAGTATTGTAAAGAAAGGAATAGAATTAAGTAATTTAATAGATATATATTTACCAGATATTGTAATAGGAGTTGAATCATGGCTGAGAAATGATATAATGGATGCAGAAATTTTCTCACGGCACTGGAGTGTGTATCGTAGAGATAGGATAGGAATGGTGGGAGGGGGAGTGTTCATTCTGGTGAAAGAAGAATTTGTAAGCTACGAACAAGTTAAAGATGAGACACATGAAATTCTAGGTGTAAGGCTCATTTCTAAAGATAATAGGCAACTTGATATATTTGGAGTGTACAGATCAGGAAAGGGTAGCACTGATGCGGATTCGGAATTATTTGATAGGATAGTCAGCTATGTGGGAAACGACATGGAAAGAAATGTGATTGTAGCGGGAGATCTGAATTTGCCAGATGTCAATTGGGAAGGAAATGCGAACGACAGGAAGCATGACCAACAAATGGCAAATAAGTTAATATGGGAAGGACAGCTGATTCAGAAGGTGATGGAACCAACCAGAGGGAAAAATATCCTGGATGTGGTGCTGATAAAACCAGATGAGCTCTATAGGGGAACTGAAGTAATAGATGCTATTAGTGATCATGAAGCTGTTTTTGTGGTAGTTAAAAATAAATGTGATAGAAAGGAAGGTCTTAAAAGTAGGACTGTTAGGCAGTACTATATGGCTGATAAAGCAGGCATGAGGCAGTTTCTAAAAAGTAACTATGATCGGTGCAAAACGGTAAATAAAAATGTAAACAGACTCTGGGATGGGTTGAAAGAAATTGTTGAGGAATGCAAAAACAGGCTTGTACCTTTAAGGGTGGTAAGGAATGGTAAAGACCCAGCTTATTATAATAGAGAAATAAAGAGACTAAGAAGGAGGTGCGGACTGGAAAGAAATAGAGTTAGAAATGGCTGTGGAAGTAAGCAGAAATTGAAGGAACTTACTAGAAAATTGAATCTAGCAAAGAAGGCAGCTAAGGATAACATGATGGCAAGCATAATTGGCAGTCAAACAAATTTTAGTGAAAAATGGAAGGGTATGTATAGGTATTTTAAGGCAGACACAGGTTCCAAGAAGGACATACCAGGAAAAAGGGGAGTGTGTATGTGAGGATCTTCAAAAGGCAGAAGTATTCAGTCGGCAGTATGTAAAGTGTGTTGGTTACAAGGATGATGCCGAGATAGAGGAGGAGACTAAGGCCAAAGAAGAAATAAAATTTACATATGATAACAATGACATTTACAATAAGATACAAAAGTTGAAAACTAGAAAAGCGGTTGGAATTGATCAGATTTCTGGGGATATACTAAAGACAATGGGTTGGGATATAGTACCATATCTGAAGTACTTATTTGATTATTGTCTGGTCAGAGGAGCTATACCAGATGAATGGAAAGTTGCTATAGTAGCCCCTGTGTATAAAGGAAAGGGTGATAGACATAAAGCTGAAAATTACAGGCCAGTAAGTTTGACATGTATTGTATGTAAGCTTTGGGAAGGCATTCTTTCTGATTATATTAGACATGTTTGTGAAATTAATAACTGGTTTGATAGAAGGCAATTCGGTTTTAGGTAAGGTTATTCCACTGAAGCTCAACTTGTAGGATTCCATCAAGATATAGCAGATATCTTGGATTCTGGAGGTCAAATGGACTGTATCGCGATTGACCTGTCTAAAGCATTAGATAGGGTGGATCATGGGAGACTACTGGCAAAAATGAGTGCAATTGGACTAGACAAAAGAGTGACTGAATGGGTTGCTATATTTCTAGAAAATAGATCTCAGAGAATTAGAGTAGGTGAAGCTTTATCTGACCCTGTAATAATTAAGAGGGGAATTCCTCAAGGCAGTATTATCGGACCTTTATGTTTTCTTATATATATAAATGATATGAGTAAAGGAGTGGAATCGGAGGTAAGGCTTTTTGCGGATGATGTTATTCTCTATAGAGTGATAAATAAGTTACAAGATTGTGAGCAACTGCAACGTGACCTCGAAAATGTTGTGAGATGGACAGCAGGCAATGGCATGTTGATAAACGGGGTTAAAAGTCAGGTTGTGAGTTTCACAAATAGGAAAAGTCCTCTCAGATTGTTTAAGATGGCGGCTAGAGTAGACACGCGCAAGCTTAGTGCTGCTGCAGTTTGTGTTGTTTGTGTGGTAATAATCAGAGTTGTTGCGCTTTACGGTTCTCTGCACGGGTCTATTCGAGTTAAGGAATCGGTGTGTGCAAGTGAAAAAGTGAGTTCTCCTTTTGCATGGCTACTAGCAGAGAGAAACTACTACATTCCGGCGTTCTGTCTGACTGGATGCGCCATTTTCCAGACTTATAGGCGCCTCCCTACTAGCTCTGAGCCGAACAAGCCTAGGCCTGGTCGCTCAGCGATTAGGGGCTTGCTTTGCCTCCTACTACTGGCTGGAGATGTTCACTTAAACCCCGGTCCCACCACTTGTGAAATGAAAACAGACATAAATATCTATTGTCAGAATGTGCAAAGCCTAAACAATAAGCTGTCTGATTGTGAACTATCCCTGCCAGACTTAAGAGAAGATGACGTGATCGGACTTACTGAAACATGGCTCTCGTGGGCTAGTGACAGTGAACTACCACTCAGTGCTAATTACAGCATATTCCGTCGTGATCGCGCTACTCTAGGTGGTGGAGTGTTGTTAGCAGTGAACAGTGCGTTACCGTGTAAACGAAGGACAGATCTCGAACGGAACTGTGAGTTAGTGTGGGTGGAGCTACTCTTTCCTCGACGCCCTGTACTTGTGGGATGTTACTACAGACCACCAAACAGCCCATTCTGTGACCTTGAACAGTGCCTGGACTCAGTCATTGCAGCTCTCCCTCATGGTGAAGTAATTTTAATGGGCGACTTTAACCTGTCTATAAAGTGGTCTTCTCCAACTACCGGACTGTCAGCTAACAACTGTGACACATACTTTATAGGCAGTTTTATTAATGGCCTTGGACTGAAACAGTTTAATATGTACCCAACCCGTGGACCCAACACCCTGGACTTCATACTCTCCTCATTAGAACTTAAAACAATAACCCCAGGCAGAAACCTTTTCCTGTGCGACCACCAGTCTCTCGATGCTACATTCCTTCTTCCCCACCCCTCTTCAAAGCCTCACAGCAGGACATCCTACCGCCCTACCTACATCTGGCGACGTGCCGACTGGCCTGCAATGTGTCGTGCCCTGGAATGCCTTCCCTGGAGTCTGCTCGAAATAGCTGACATCGAATCGGCTCTTGACCTGCTGTACGACTGGCTGCAAGCTGCAATTAAAGACTTCGTACCTGCACAACGGGCTACTACCAGCAAACATCAACACTGGATATCACATGAGACCAGACTGATACTGTTTAATAAAAAGAGAGCTTGGCGCCTGTGGAAAGACTTCCCTAACCCACACACTCACAATACTTTCGTTAAAATCCGCCGCCACGCGAGGTTTATGGTCAGAAGAGACTACAAAACACACGTAGACACTGTCACTGAAAATGTCCGCAGCAATCCCAAGCGCTACTGGAGTCTCATCAACACACGAAGAAGGACGGAGCGGATTCCTGTCAGCGTGAACCACAACGATGCAACAGCAGACGGCGCCGATCGCAATGAACTGTTCAACAGGTATTTCTTCTCCAACTTCTCCCCTCCCTTACAAAACCAACCGCTCCCACCCATTGGTAAAGCCTCAAACAGAACCCTATCAAGCATAACTACCACACCAAGTGAAGTTCATGACCTTCTTCAAACTCTTCGTACCAACAAAGCTACCGGTGCCGACACTATAGGTCCTCTTTTCCTAAAAAATACTGCCAGTACTCTTTGTGTCCCTCTATCTAAATTATTTAACAGATGTTTTGCCGCGGGCTATTTTCCTAATACCTGGAAACAGGCAAATATTGTTCCACTTCTCAAATCAGGCAACAAATTTAATGTTTTACCGACCAATTTCTATTCTCCCCACACTATCCTTTATCTTCGAAAAAATTATACACCAGCGTCTCCTCGCATTCACGTTGCCGTATATCTCAACCAAGCAGCATGGTTTTCTACCAGGTGGCTCTTGTCTAACAAACCTAGCCACTCTGCATAGCTTTGCATCACACGCCATTGCAGCTAAATCGCAGCTGGATATCTGCTACGTAGACATTTCGAAAGCTTTCGATTCTGTAGACCATACTCTGTTGCTCCATAAACTCTCCGAACGATTTAATATACATGGCAGTCTTCTGACCCTTCTTTCTGGCTTCCTACATAACCGTTGGCAGAGAGTGGTAATATCAGGCACTTCATCCTCATGGTTACCAGTCACGTCCGGTGTCCCACAAGGCAGTACTCTTGGCCCCTTGCTGTTTTCTTTGTTTATGGACGATCTGCCGTCCGAACTCAACGAAACAGCCAATACCCTACTCTTTGCTGACGACTGCAAGATATTTAGGGAGATCAGGAATCCAGGAGATGCAGCTCTGCTACAGTCCTCACTTAATGCCCTCTCGAACTGGTGCCGTACTTGGAAACTTATCCCTAATCCACAAAAATGCAGCCACATGACCATAACATTACGTAAATCTCCTCTACCGACATCATATTACCTACTCGACAAGCCCATCACCGTAGTTACGCAACAGCGTGACCTAGGTGTAATATTTGATACAAAATTACAATTTAAGACCCACATAGAAACATATACAACCAAGGCCATGAAATTACTAGGCATTCTCTATCACTTCACAGAAATTTCTGACCCCATTGCTCTTCGTCACTTCTTCCTCACGATCATTCAACCTCTCTTAAACTACTGCTCTCCTATTTGGACAACAGCCTCCCCCTCCAATACTAAGCAGTTAGACAGAGCAGTGTCCTTCTTTGCTGCAATTGTAAGGAACAGAAACCCCAAGCTCAGAAATCTGTCTACGCAGCAGGTATTAATGGCAATTAATATGTCACCGCTGCACATCAGGCGACAGGTAGCTGACCTGAGTTTCCTCCACGGGATCTTAAATGGGCATTACCGCTCGGAACATCTTGTCTCACTCTTCTCTCTCCGCGTTCCTTCCCGCTCCACCCGAACTAAAGACCTTCTCCACATTCCCCACACTCAGCACTCAATACTTCAACGATCTTTCCTAATCCGCCTCCCGACACTCTTTAACAATATTAACAGGAGACAAGAACTCGATATAGCATCAAATAAAAGTGTATTCGAGAGGTGTGTAAATAGCCTCTTAAAGATAAGTTGATGTGAAGGGATTATACCGCCATCTTGACCCACGACGACTTGGCTATGAATATGGACATTCTTATGGTTTTCGATTTGGACAGTTGTTATTAGTAGGCTGTGTACCTGATCTTGTTATATTTTGTTATGTTTGTTATATTTTATTATGAAAGTTTACGTTGGTTAAATAGTCTGTTGGCAGTGCCAGTGAAATTTGCTCAGTGTAGCTGTATCTTGTGCTTTGTGAATAAATAAATAAATAAATAAATTACTGCGTTGATGGGGTGAAAGTTCCTTTTGGGGATCATTGTAAGTATCTACGTGTTAATATAAGGAAAGATCTTCATTGGGGTAATCACATAAATGGGATTGTAAATAAAGGGTACAGATCTCTGCACATGGTTATGAGGGTGTTTAGGGGTTGTAGTAAGGATGTAAAGGAGAGTGCATATAAGTCTCTGGTAAGACCCCAACTAGAGTATGGTTCCAGTGTATGGGACCCTCACCAGGATTACCTGAATCAAGAACTGGAAAAAATCCAAAGAAAAGCAGCTCGATTTGTTCTGGGTGATTTCCGACAAAAGAGTAGCATTACAATGAGACAGTATTAAGTAGTGTGAGCCTCCCTTTATAACCTTTTTGGACTGGTCTTGTACCATGGGAAATTTGTGTCAATCGGCTTTTCGACAATATACCTTTTTAAGTTACTGTATGCAGCGCGCCATCGTTCTAGCTTCGTGTATGGCTGCGCATAACTGCGCATGCGTCCGCCTGCTACCAAGGAGACTTGCCTCCACCTCGCTTCCTGACGCGAGAGTTAGTTCGCTTCTGGCAGCCATCATGGACGGGAGTGTGAGTGTGTGTTACGCCATGCAGTGGTGGATTATCTTAAAACTACCGTAAATACCTGATTAACGGGGATATACCCTTGTTGAACTAGTTGGAGACCTCCTACCATTTGCTTGGATTTTATTTTTGCAACTATATTTCTCCTGGATTCTTGCTAACAAGGTCTTGTTTGCTGGCCTAGTGGCGGCTTCCTTCATCAACAATGGCCAGGTTTGGATTTCTCAAAATTTCTTCACCACCAAAGGTATGTTACCAGTGTTTGAAACTTCTTAAGCGCCGTCCAGAAGAGGATTTTGGTATTTTCGACGATTTCAGGAAATATGATAATAATAATAATAATAATAATAATAATAATAATAATAATAATAATAATAACGATTTGAACTTCGTCGTTAAATTGGTACTTATTGGCGTGTGCGGTTATGAAAGTCTGAAAATCAGTTTCGGCAACTAATCACACTAACGTGGAAGGTCCACAGTGAACTGAATTGGGATATTTAATTTAAAATTAAAATAAAAGTTTTTTTTTTTCACCTTAAATTGTAACTATCCTTGTGAACCAAGGTACAGTCTCCAAGATAGCAGGTTTAGCTTTCCTCGGGGTTTCTGTTTGCATTCCTGTGATTTGTTTTCCCCTTTGTTGGGTATGTTTTCTCCCCCCCCCCCCCCCCGGGGTTTTCTGTGAATTATTTTCTGTAGCCTGTTTTCCTCCTTGTTTTTTTTGGAGGCGTTGCTTTTGTTTCTTTGTTACCTTGGCAACGGTTTTGTTTGGGTAATTGTTGTCGGGATTTTGATGTTGTAGTCAGGCGCATGGATCCTGTGTGGATCTTGAATTATATATTTTTGTGTTGTGTGTATCGTTTGCTGTTTTTAAAAGTTCATTAATTAATTTTTGGCCACTCTTTAATGTTGTTTTACCTTTTCTTGGTCCGGGTGGTTGTGTAATTTCTATGTAAAATTTCTATATATCTTGGAAACTGTCCTCGGTGGAAATTGAATGCATTAATTATGGTAATCATGAGAAGCGGCCGCGTTGACCATTAATTTAACTGAAAACCTTGTTAACTGAGTATGGTATTTTTAATTAATTAATTATCCGTGATCGATCACATATTATTTTAACCTTATTCAAGCTAGTATCAATGTAAGGAGGTCGACTTGTTCGCTGTTGTTTTCAAATCACATTTTATTTTAACCAAACATTAAGGTACGGAGGTCAACCCTTCCTTTTCTTATTTCGTTGTTTTCATAATAATAATAATAATAATTTATTATCTGTTAAAGAATATCTACTTTTCTTAATTGTTGATTACTAATGTGTTAATTATTTCCAAACTATACCAGGTATTTTCTGATTAATTTTATTATCTTTAACTGTTATTTACATTTCACCCTTTTCAGCTTTATGTTGGATTTATTTACTGATTATGGTTTTTCCTCTTAAAATAAACCTAGGTTTTCTCAGCTTAAAGATTTAATTTGTTACCTCCAATTTACTTTTCAATTAAAGTTCTTTTGATTCCATTCGCCACGCTCGGTGCAGCACTGTCACCAATTTTCTTGAGTATTTGCTTCCACGGCCTTAAGTCGTCTTCCTCCGCTGCTTTCGGTAAGTGTGGTAACTTCATCCTTTGGGTAATTTCTAAGGTTTCATGTTATTTTATTGTGTTTGGACCTTTGTTTGGTTGTTTTACTTGTGCCCATTGTTCTCCCTCGTGTTCGCTTAAACTTCTATTTTGGGGCGGACACGCTAGCAACCTTCTCACCAGGGTTTCTCTCTCTCTCTCGCTCTTTCTTCCTCTCTCTTTTCCTCTCACTCTGGTGGGTAAGGTTATAAAACCAACATCCCTAGGTTGTACCGGGGACCTAGAGGGTGGTGCCGGTTTGAGTGGTATCAGAGCAGTGGTGGTTTTGTTGTTCCACTGTTGTTCTGAACCCAGCTGGAGTGTTACCCGAGCTGTGATGGTTGTTGTTGTTGTTGTTTAATCGTGGCTCTGCTGCCTGGTATCAATTGTTTCTGCCTCGTGCAGCCTATTTCCCTTCCCGTCTCCCTTGCTCACTGCAGTGCTATATTGAATGTTGGCGAGTGGAAATCAAATTCTAAGAAAATAATTGGTTATTGTTAACTATTACTGTAAAAGGAAATGCAAGGATCTTGTGTAATTCCCTACGTTATTTGTTTCATGTACTTGCGATTTGGAGTTCCCTGTTGCTTTCAACTGTGCTTATGCTGTGCTGTTAGGACCTAACCTACTTGCTGATTACGATCTTGAAACCCTATAGGTACCTGTGCTGCGAATTCTGCTTCTGCCTTGCTGTTTCGAGGTGACCTGTAAATTTTCCTTCCTTTTTCCTGGCGGATTTGGTGAGTGACTGCATGCAATTAATTATTCGGGGTTGGTGGAAGTTGAAATAATTGAACAACTTGTAATGGAGTATGACTTGGTTGACTCTGGGCTACTGGTGTACTACCGCTGAGTACATGTCCTGTATTATGAGTACTGGCTGTCAACCTTGTATTTTTGCTGCCTACCTGCATACTGTGGTTGCGATTTCGGTGTGAATTAATCTGGTTTTATCGTGGAGAGCTTTTCTGATCATTATATTATGTGAAGTTTGCTTGGTTGCTTTTGGAGAGTGACATAGTGTGTCCTGGGAGCATTTTATTGCGTTATCTATTCTGGCCTTGCTTTTAGCTCCCAGACTTAATGTTGTTGCTATCATTTCCAGCATATTTCCTGTATGGTACCTCGGTGGTGAACGTGCTAACCGTTTATTTATCTTCTAAATTTATATTTTCAACTGCGTTAACTCTGGAGTGTGATACTGATCAATAATTTGACCTAACTACTAGGCATGTCCAACTGTGGCTAATTATATGTGTAAAAGGTTATGGGCTGAATTGTACGGTGATGTGCTACTCCCTCTGTTTGGTATTATATCAGGCCTGATACCTTGAGGCTGATGATTGTATGTGCTTGCCTTTAATTTGGGTGGTGTATAAATTTATTTGCCCCTACTAACTTATGGCTAACCACTGTTGTTTTCATGCCAGTAACCGTTCTTTGCTGTCAGTAGCTGATAATCTGGTGAGCAACATCATGGTATCTTAAAATTAATCTAGCCTGTGATGCTTCAGTGCTCTTTTGTTGGTTTTTAATTTGGAAATTGCTTAACCTTACTTGTCTATTATTATTTCTTTAAATTTGGTTTAAGTTTCTGTTTTCTGAAGTGTAGTTGGCTTTTAGTGTGCCATTATATATGCACCCTTGTGTGATCATGTCTGGGTTATTTGACCTGTTACTAGAGACGTGTTCCCATCCTTGTGTGGAATTTGGTATATTGAATCTGCCTATATGATGTGACTCAATCATTACTGAGCTTCTGTGTGTTTGTGCTTTGGCTGAGTGCTGTGTGTTGTCGGCATGAGTGTCCTTTCATTTCATCATCCTATCCGTGAATATGTATGTATGCCTGGTCTTGGTTTGTGATTGGAGTTATCCTTTCTGCCAACTGTTTTTGAGGCAGTTATCAGTTATGGTTGGGCCATGTTGGCCGGTATTAGGTTGGAATAATTAGTTGGCCTTGTGCCTGAGCTGTTATGGTTTTAACTGGTTTTCCCCTTCCTGATTATTGGTCGGACGTGTTTAGCTATTTCTGCTGTGTCGTGAACCATCTTCCTCGTGTAACCTATCAACTAGTTGAAGTACATTTATCTGGTGTCTGGGCCACTTCAAGTTTTCCTACTCGTAACTTGTCTTGCTGTGTATTAATTAATCTAACTGACCTTTTCTGAACTACTGCTTTGGTTTTCATCCTGGTGTAAACGTTACTTGGTAATTTGGTGTTTCTTATGCCTGATTATTCTCTCCATTTTGGTATCGTGCACTGCCGTGGTAATTATGTACCTGGAATATGTATTTCGAAAATTTTGTTAACCTATTGGTACTTATCTAATTCCTTTGGGTTGTGGGTTCAAATATTCCCAACCATATCTGCTTATTGGGTCTTGTGTTGTGTTGTTGATGATCCTCTGTCTGAGGGGTGGTATATGCCCTTTTGAACCTTGATTGGGATGGCTTTGGACACATGTAAGGTGGTTGTGTTGTGACGGTACCGTGGATTGTTTTTGGGGATTTATTCTGGGGTGGCATGATGACTTCACGGCATGTTGTTGAGGACGGTTTGTGTTCCTTTAATCCCTTTGTGGGGCTGACGCATGTCCGGTGTGGTTTATCATGGTTGGGTTATTTGCTGTGTTGTATTATTTGGTGATGTTGGCACCTTGGTATGGGCAGTGTTCGTGTCTGTCTTTAATTTACCTCCGTGTTCTGTGGATATGGCCATTTCTTCTATATGAATCTACTACTCTCAGAATTAGCTTGTTGGTTTTCAGTAATGTGTCTGTTTGGTATGCTCGGGTTCTTCTTTCCCTGTCTCCATGCATTTCCTATTGATCTGATGTCGTCGTGTCTGTAATTTCTTCTACTGTAAAGCTCATTTTAATTTTACCTGCCACTCTATGGTGTTTTATTTTTCTCAGTGGATCTCTTAGTGTCTGTTGACATTGGTGTTTGTCATCTTACCGTGCTATGGGTTCGCTACTCTGGTATGGGACGGAGTAGTGCTCCCTTAGTCGGTACTGGAATCTTCCTGCGAGTAAATTATGGGGTCTACTTGTAGAGTACTGCCTTCTTCATGCTACTGTGAGCATTTTCCATGGACTCGCCTCGTATTCCGCCACTTATGTTTTATTTGCTTGCTCTCCTGGTGGATAGGAGAAGGTACCTGTGGCCGTATTGGGACAGTGTGATGGGAAAGTCACGTATTTATAGACCGGGTAATGCCGAGACCCTATTGGGTATCCGGTGGTGTACGTTGTGTGCGTCACTGCTCGATATTTTCCATTTTGGTCTTCCGATCTGAGGTTTTACTTTGCCTTTTAATTTGATAGGGTGGCCATTGTGAAATGAATTGTATTTGAGGTTCTGCGTAGTAGGTTGGTTACTGATTCCAGTCTGTGTCCCTCCTGTGGTTCTTCTATCCCTATTTCTGTTCCGTTAAGTCCATGTCGCTTATTAGTGACTAATGATGTGTCCGGTTGCTTGGTGTTGCTCGGCTGATCTGTTGTCGATGACAGACTATTCGCAAACCCTCCATCTGGATATTTTAAGAAGTCTCCAAGCGGTCCAGTCAATCCTTCCCTTGCTCTAAACATGTTTACCCTTTTAAGCCTTGGATTTTCCATATTTAATACCCTAACCCTGACTTCTTGAAGCTAGATTTATCAATTGCGTTTTGGTTGCTTGTCCTTACTCTTATTCAACTAGGTGGTGTATTTTGATGTGGGAAGTTGAACCTGTGTTTGTGAAAATTTTCTTAATGCCCTTGTCAGTGGATTTTGGAATCTGTTAGTGGTTGATTCTTCACCGTGTCGTAGCCCTATATCTACTAAATTCTAAAACTTTGACTTAACCTGCTTTCATTGGTGTATGCCTGTGTAATGACCTTTGTCTAGATGAAAAACTTTCTTGACCTATGTCATATTTATTTACGTTTAGCTAGTGGTGGTAAGACGTTGTACTGTCGTGATGGTACTTGTAAGCTAGGCGTTGTTTCACTCAGTGCATCTGATTTGGGCTTCTGTGGAAAATTGCTATTTGACACTGTGGTTAGGGCACCTTATGTTGTGGTTGATGCTCTTGATTATGAGCTATTGTTTGGTGGTAGTTTTAAAACCAGGGTATTTGACTGCTAACCGAACCGAGTGTTGAAGTTTGAGGTCTCGCTTGGCTATGGTGATGGGTGTAGTTGCTCGTTCCATTCCGGTATTATGGATACTCCGTGTATTACTTTTACTTACTCTGTGACTACCCACTTTTGTGTACCTTTGGTGTGCTCTGTGTTCCGAGCGGTGTACCTTGGCCCTGACTCAATCAAGCGTAACAAAACTGTATTGATCTAGATTTTGCGGTTCACTTATATTGAAGATTACATTCACCAATTGCGCCTCCTTTGGTCCTCCTCTGATCCCGTTGTGCGTTCCATTCTCCTGGTGTCGCTTATTTGCAACACGAGATCATGCACTTTCTTAATACGAAAGGAGACTCGTAAAAGTATTCTAGCATTAAAATTAATTTACCACCGTGCTTTAGGAAATAACCTGGACGCGTGCCGTAATAATCATGTGGTTTTCGTTTGATTTCGGTTGGTATACCTGAGATTTATGTAGGAAATGCCTAACCTCAACGTTGAACTTGTTTATTGTTGGACACTGTATTAACGTGTGATGCATTGAACCTAAGTATATCAGGTGCACCTGAAGATTTTGTGAACTCTGGTCATTGTGCTCTCTATTTGGTGAAAAATATTACTCTGGTGATTTTTTGAGTGCTCGATTAACGTTTCTGGACACTGATGTTCATCGCACCCCGCCAATTATTTTGGAAAACAATGTAATATGGAACTGTGTCTTAAACAATTAACCTGGTCATGTGGACTCCTAATTGAAACTAGTTTATCCTGGTGGTCGTTTTCAGTTGGACTACTTCACCCAAATTTAGTTTATGTGTGACCACCACATCATCGATGACATATGCATGAGATTTTGTTGTCGTTTCGGGGCGGGAGGGCTGAGACAGTATTAAGTAGTGTGAGCCTCCCTTTATAACCTTTTTGGACTGGTCTTGTACCATGGGAAATTTGTGTCAATCGGCTTTTCGCCAATATACCTTTTTAAGTTACTGTATGCAGCGCGCCATCGTTCTGGCTTCGTGTATGGCTGCGCATAACTGCGCATGCGTCCGCCTGCTACCAAGGAGACTTGCCTCCACCTCGCTTCCTGACGCGAGAGTTAGTTCGCTTCTGGCAGCCATCATGGACGGGAGTGTGAGTGTGTGTTACGCCATGCAGTGGTGGATTATCTTAAAACCACCGTAAATACCTGATTAACGGGGATATACCCTTGTTAGACTAGTTGGAGACCTCCTACCATTTGCTTGGATTATATTTTTGCAACTATATTTCTCCTGGATTCTTGCTAACAAGGTCTCGTTTGCTGGCCTAGTGGCGGCTTCCTTCATCAACAATGGCCAGGTTTGGATTTCTCAAAATTTCTTCACCACCAAAGGTATGTTACCAGTGTTTGAAACTTCTTAAGCGCCGTCCAGAAGAGGATTTTGGTATTTTCGACGATTTCAGGAAATATGATAATAATAATAATAATAATAATAATAATAATAATAATAATAATAATAATAATAATAATAATAATAATAATAATAATAACGAATTGAACTTCGTCGTTAAATTGGTACTTATTGGCGTGTGCGGTTATGAAAGTCTGAAAATCAGTTTCGGCAACTAATCACACTAACGTGGAAGGTCCACAGTGAACTGAATTGGGATATTTAATTTAAAATTAAAATATAAGTTTTTTTTGCACCTTAAATTGTAACTTTCCTTGTGAACCAAGGTACAGTCTCCAAGATAGCGGGTTTAGCTTTCCTCGGGGTTTCTGTTTGCATTCCTGTGATTTGTTTTCCCCTTTGTTGGGTATGTTTTCTTCCCCCCCCTGGGGTTTTCTGTGAATTATTTTCTCTAGCCTGTTTTCCTCCTTGTTTTTTTTGGAGGCGTTGCTTTTGTTTGGTTGTTACCTTGGCAACAGTTTTGTGTGGGTAATTATTGTCGAGATTTTGATGTTGTAGTCAGGCGCATGGATCCTGTGTGGATCTTGAATTATATATTTTTGTGTTGTGTGTATCGTTTGCTGTTTTTAAAAGTTCATTAATTAATTTTTGGCCACTCTTTAATGTTGTTTTACCTTTTCTTGGTCCGGGTGGTTGTGTAATTTCTATGTAAAATTTCTATATATCTTGGAAACTGTCCTCGGTGGAAATTGAACGAATTAATTATGGTAATCATGAGAAGCGGCCGCGTTGACTGTTAATTTAACTGAAAACCTTGTTAACTGAGTACGGTATTTTTAATTAATTAATTATCCGTGATCGATCACATATTATTTTAACCTTATTCAAGCTAGTATCAATGTAAGGAGGTCGACTTGCTCGCTGTTGTTTTCAAATCACATTTTATTTTAACCAAACATTAAGGTACGGAGGTCAACCTTTCCTTTTCTTATTTCGTTGTTTTCATAATAATAATAATAATAATTTATTATCTGTTAAAGAATATCTACTTTTCTTAATTGTTGATTACTAATGTGTTAATTATTTCCAAACTATACCAGGTATTTTCTGATTAATTTTATTATCTTTAACTGTTATTTACATTTCACCCTTTTCAGCTTTACGTTGGATTTATTTACTGATTATGGTTTTTCCTCTTAAAATAAACCTAGGTTTTCTCAGCTTAAAGATTTAATTTGTTACCTCCAATTTACTTTTCAATTAAAGTTCTTTTGATTCCATCCGCCACGCTCGGTGGAGCACTGTCACCAATTTTCTTGAGTATTTACTTCCACGGCCTTAAGTCGTCTTCCTCCGCTGCTTTCGGTAAGTGTGGTAACTTCATCCTTTGGGTAATTTCTAAGGTTTCATGTTATTTTATTGTGTTTGGACCTTTGTTTGGTTGTTTTACTTGTGCCCATCGTTCTCCCTCGTGTTCGCTTGAACTTCTATTTTGGGGCGGACACGCTAGCAACCTTCTCACCAGGGTCTCTCTCTCTCTCTCTCTCTCTCTCTCGCTCTTTTTTCCTCTCTCTTTTCCTCTCACTCTGGTGGGTAAGGTTATAAACCCATCATCCCTAGGTTGCACCGGGGACCTAGAGGGTGGTGCCGGTTTGAACAAAAATGTTGCAATGTTTGGGTTGGGAAGAATTGAGAGAAAGAAGAAGAGCTGCTCAACTAAGTGGTATGTTCCGAGCTGTCAGTGGAGAGATGGCGTGGAATGACATTAGTAGACGAATAAGTTTGAATGGCGTTTATAAAAGTAGGAAAGATCACAATATGAAGATAAAGTTGGAATTCAAGAGGACAAACTGGGGCAAATATTCATTTATAGGAAGGGGAGTTAGGGATTGGAATAACTTACTAAGGGAGATGTTCAATAAATTTCCAATTTCTTTGAAATCATTTAGGAAAAGGCTAGGAAAGCAACAGATAGGGAATCTGCCACCTGGGTGACTGCCTTAAATGCAGATCAGTATTGATTGATTGATTGATTGACTTTCAATCAGTACATTTTAAAATGTGTAAAAATCATTTGTTTGCTACCTCCACATGCAAAAAATATTCAAAATCCACCCAACCATACCACTGTATATTATAGTATTGTACCGGGAACAGCGGTACGGAACTAAGTCCCCGTAATTAAATTTAAAACTTTGCGTTACGCGCTGGCCCAGCGGCGGAAGACAGACTGGAACAGCAAGCAACAGCTGTGTGTGACGTAGAGCAGAGTGACGTCACAGCCTGCCTCTCCGTAACACCAAGAGAGCCTAGATCAGTATGGAATGTTCCTTGAGTTTCTTTGGTTAATAACTTTCCCCGCGATAATAACTAGACAAAATCAACCACATCATCGTGTAGCCCGATATCTTATCCCCATTCCTACAAGGTTTGATAAAAATCCGACAAGAGACAACGAAGTTGTGGAGCGAGATGTGAAGGCATGTCTTGGCGTGGATCGGGTATAAATGGAGAGCTGCTTACCTCAGCAGACCAGTGTGTATCGCAGTGGAGTTCGTGCGGCTAGCAGCGAGCGGTCGGCTTGTGGGGACTGCGATACGACATGAAGTGATTGTCATATTTCGTCGAGTCCTGGACTTTTAATTCCGTAGCGTCGAGTGTGGACTTTACAATTTTCTTTACCTCGTGAGTGATAGAATTCTGCTACAACGGAGAGTGATATAAATTGTGCTTCATCAAACTCTTAATATTCTCAAATGAATGTTTATTCTGAATGAATGTCTAAGACTTGCGATTATTTTTCCAAGTGCTCATAATTCAAAGTTAATGTTGTGGACAGTGATAGGATTTGGAACAGTCTTTGCTCCTTACGAAGTGATTGAATATTTCGAGAAATCTCATTGACGTGACTGTGTTTTAACTTAGAATTCCTCAAGTGGCAAACATTAACAAGTGATTGAGTACAGAATTAACTTGAACTTAGTGACTACGTCACTAACTTACAATTTCGTGTGTAGATAATTCTCTAAACTGTGTAAATATCTTGTAGATGATGGACTGTAGACTGTGTATTTGAACTGTGCATTTTTCAACTCTACGAACATTCGAACTAAGGACTGGTGATAAATGATCAATCTCACTTTATTTTTTCATCAACATGCGTGAACAAGATTAACTTCACGAGTGAAAGATTCTTATTTCATTTCAATCCAATTGATTTCATTGAACAGTGTTCAGACTCAGAAATATGTCGTGTGGAATAACTTCAGATTATGCCAAGTATCACAAACTGTAGGTGGCTATTTATTAGGTTGACTTTATTGACATTCGACAACAAGTTTCAAGTGGCTATTCATTTTATGAGTTTAATTTCCGAGTGTTAAACTTATGTGCTTATTCGAGCTTAGTGACGTTTTGCCGCATAGAATTCATTTCAAATGATTAATGGCATAACACAGGATAGATTTCAGCGACATTCTACCGTGTGATAATTCTTCAATTATACAGTTCCTATGTGTTACGAACTTTGTCAAAACCATTGCTATATCTTTTTTTTCATCTGCGCAGAAGCCGCTTTTCGCATTAACACGTCCAAGGCTTAACGATGTTCGTTCACGTTTATCATTTACGTGGTCTATCTCAACGCCCTTACTTCTACACCACATGGATCTTCTAGACATCGCATGGATCTTCTAGAAATTCAAGATCTTCAAGAACTTCCATCGAGGGAGGAGTGGTGGTTCAATGGTGCAGAGAGGAGCGGAGCAGCCGGAATTCTGGGACATTGCCAACCCTAGGACGAGGAAAGAACACTTCCCACTGTTTCTTCTGTACAGAGGTGATATGATTTTGAACTTATTAATAAACTCAGAAAAAAACTTAAGAATTTTTTTCAAAAGAAAAACCCTCTCCCTCTGTATGCACTTCAATCAGAACGGTACACGCCCTGCGTCTGACTCATGCTCATCAAAGTACCATATTTACTGTTACAGTACATACAAACATTGTCTTAACAATTAAAAGCACAGAGCAACTAAATTAGGAGACATTTCTTTTTTTCAATCACATAGTCGTAACAAAATGTGAAGAAAAATTCTTCATCCAAAATGTATATATTCTCAACTTGAGGAAAATATGACAACAACGAATAAGTAAATACTGATGGATCTTTGTTACATTTGGTCACAACATACTGTATTTCTCCGAATCTAAGACTTTTTTTTCTTTTTCTCAGAATGTCATGTGAAAAATCAGGGGTCGTCCATCTTGAATTCATGACCTAACAGCAATGAACACCACTGGCAGCTACCATGGAAACCACACTGCTTTTTTTTTACCCCCTCCTCCCACCCCCCGTGCGTGCACACACAAAACTCATTGACAATCAACGTCCGCCTCTTTATTACACATTGCTAGCCGCGGCAACCGGTTGTCCAGTACCTCTGTGTAACATCACTGGATCTTGGGAAATAGTGAAGTGAGAATGACATTCTATTAGCCTCTACAAGAACGTTTCTCTAATCTGCAGAACGGCATCAAAACATGCGAGCCTTCAAATTCTTAGAAAGGCCATGGCTACTCAGTGGCAGAGTTATAACACATCTACTGTACCTAATGCTTAGTTAAATTAAGTTTTACAGACAGCAGGAATATTTTCGCGATGGAGCGTCGTATTGTAAAACTATGTGGAACAGGTATTGCCAGCAAATTTTCTACAGTTTTTCATCAACATTATGATGCCAATTTTTAAGTTAATTGTTATTAAATATGCAGTAATGAAGAATAATTGTGCAGCTGCAAGAAAATACAGCATAGGCCTAACTAAAGCCAATATTCGGTGTTAGCGTGAAAACAAAGATAGCTTAAAAATGCATACTGTACAAAAAATGCATTCAGTGGCCTGCAACAAGGACGCTTTAAAAAGGTCAAAGATGAAATTGTGAGGTATGTGCACGAAAAACACAAGGGCAGAATGGCCATACCACAATGTAATAAACTTGTTTGTTGACTTTCAATGTCTGCATCTTTATTAGGCCCATATATCGCTAGCTGTTGATGTCGGCCAAACCCGGCAAGAGAGACATGCGTGTAGCGGCAGCCGGTTGTACATGACGCTGAGTAAAAGTAACAAGTTTTATAGACAGCAGGAAAATTTTTCTGGTAGACTGTCATATTGTAAAGAGATGTGGAACAGGTATTGCCGGCAAATTTTCAACTGGTTCTCTTTGATATTATGATGCCAATTTTAAGTTAATGGTTATTAAACCCACAATAATAAAATATAACTGTGCAGCCCAAAAAAAAATCATGGCATAACTAAAGCCAATGTTGTTCGGCACTGGTGTGAAGATGAAGATAGTCTAAAATGCATACTGTACAAGAAAGGCATTCATGTGATTTTACAAAGCACTTTTTAAGCTTGAAATTTTTTTGAAGGAAAAAGTGGGGGTTGTCTTGCATTCAGGGTCATCTTGGATTCGGAGAAATATGGTACTTGCTTCTGAAGGAAACACAAGTTTCAATTAAATGTTAAATAGTTCATACATCTTCAAATAGAATGCTGAAGAAGTGAATACAGTATCTCATACCTTTACATGCAAGGGTAAACGGTGGTTTGGTGAGATCAGGACATTCAACTACCTCCAAGTTTATTTCAGAGAAGTTGTATTTCAGACCACTTTGAAGAACTGGAAACAAACAAGAAAACATACGTAGAGTTATAAATTTGTTCAAATAAGGATACAAATATCCTCACATACAAACATCCATCTTCATAGTAAAGTGTACCGTTATGTCTTTAAGCATTCAGTCAGCAAACCTCAGTAAATGAACGAAGCATCTCCAAAAACAGCACTTGGCCTCTTCCGCTTCTATTTCTCTAACCTTGAAATAATTTCTTAGGTCCTCCCTCTGCTTTTCTTACCCTCCCACGGTAAAGTCCAGTATTCTCCTCAGTAACCTAACATGCTCCACTTGCCTTACATGGCCTGACCACTGAAGGTGGTTCATAAGTACAGCTTCATCCAACAAGTTCATTCTTATCTTAGCATTTATATCTTCACTACAAATACCTTCCTGCCCATTTTTTTTGAATTAGCAACCATTCTCACTACTTTCTTGTCTGTTACAGCCAGTTTATGTATGATATCAAGGGTCCACCCAGTTTTCCCTCCTGTACAGTTAAGCCAGCATGAAAACAGCAATTTAAAGATAGGTTTATCTGCTAACTCAATTCATTTAAATAAAATACAGTAGGTTGCAACTGTGAATTCAAGGCATCTCTCTCACTATACCATAATCCTTGAGAGACACATACTAATTAAGTACTTGTACTTGGAATGGTCTACTTCATTGAATTCCATTTCATTCATCAAGGTGTTTCCAAGGAATCCTTGTCCTGCCAAGCAGAAGTCAAGACTCCTAAGAATAGTGTGAGTCTATTCAGTAATTTTTTGTGAAGCAAGTTGCTGTGCTAACTTGCTCACAGTCCTACTGAGAATTTTCTCACAAAAACAGTTTAGGGACCATCAGTGGAATGGGTAGTCCAAGCCACCTGAATTCCTATTTCATAGCAACTGGTAGCTCAACTGTCATAAAAAAAAGACTAGGTCCATGGTCCATGGCTGAAAAACAAGGATGTCATGGCAGGTACCCACATGATTAATTAAATTAAGGCTACCATAAATCCTCATTTATCCTGGAATGTTATAAAATTTTACATCATGTCTGGGGGTCTGGGCACAGATGAAAATATTCATCATATGTCCTTGATTTTTCTTGTGAAAGAGTTCTTAAAAAATTATATTTATATACATATATATATATTGTGCTAACACAGACAAAACTTACAATGACAGTTCTATTTAAATATTTTGTAGCATTCTGAAAACTGATGGGATTTGTAAGTGAAATGTTTGGACTTTGGTAAATAAGATTCTTAATATGAAATCTGACATACTGGGTGAATTGTAACTTTTGGGTTCGTGAAGAAATGGGTCAGTTACCTCCAAGACTGTACTGGTAATAGACCTACTCCACATCCCCTCAAAATGAACTACTACTACTACTACTACTACTACTACTACTACTGCTGCTGCTGCTGCTGCTGCTGCTGCTGCTGCTGCTGCTGCTGCTGCTGCTGCTGCTGCTGCTGCTGCTACTGCCAACTGCTGCATACGTCATGGAATACTGCAAAGCTCCGCATATTTGCTTAATTAAGTGTTGTTTTTAAAGGCTGTGTATCGATGTGATTATAAGTGGAAGTGCTGTTCTTCAGTATGTGGTATTATCTCTCTTTGAAGAGCCAAAGAGGCATCCCTTTTCTGTCAAGGTAAATAAGTCATTTATACTCCTTTAAATGATTTAAGGTTATGTCCTCAAAGAGAAAAGAGAGTAGAGGTATTGAGCGTAGCAATGTCAAATTCAGAGAGGTTGAAATAGATTTAGAAAACCAAGGCCTTTCACAAGCGGGAGAGCTTAGCGGTGTGAAGCGGGCGGTGACCATAGTTACTATGTCGGATGAGGACCAGGACATAACCATGGAACTACAGAGTACGAAGACTACAAACCAAAGAGTAGGATTACAGGGGATGCAACTAGAAATTGAGAAGTTAGTCAAGTATAGTGAAGACTTATTAGCATCAGTTAAGATGACTCCTAATACCAAAGCGGAGATAAAGAAAGGTATTAAAGAAATGGGACAAATGGCAGAAATTATTCGTAGTCATTCATGGGAATGGGAACAATTTGATATGAATGAAGATCCAAAGGTTAGGAGTGATTTGGAACAGTAACCTTTAGTAATAAAATAATCCGTGATGTTGGGACACAGGAGCAATTCAGTGACAGAATGCTAGATATAGAGGAGACCCTCTTGGAAGCTACGTGCTTTGAAGATTTTGCGAAGCTTTTGGATAAGGAATGGCCTGACTGTGTTTATAGTAATATGCACGTCATCTCTCGAAATATTGGGAAATTGACTGATTGGGATATATCAATGGTTGTGTCCGACTCCATGGCTAAATGGTTAGCGTGCTGGTCTTTGGTCACAGGGGTCCCGGGTTCGATTCCCGGTCGGGTCGGGAATTTTAACCATTATTGGTTAATTTCGCTGGCACAGGGGCTGAGTGTGTGTGTTGTCCTCATCATCATTTCATCCTCATCACGACGCGCAGGTCGCCTATGGGAGTCAAATCAAGAGACCTGCACCTGGCAAGCCAATCATGTCTTCGGACACTCCCGACACTAAAAACCATACGCGATTTCATTTTCAATGGTTGTAAATCCCAAACATCTTACAGAGGAGGATGGAATTATGAGAAGCATGAAGAATATGCATTCAGAAATCTCTGACTTGCTGAACTCTAACCTGGAGGAAGGTAAGACGGAATTCCTGCGCACCTTCAGGAGGAGAGCGGGATAAGCTGTGATATGTGTATGTAATACCATATTCATTTAATCAGGATGGAGTAAATGACCTGCAGAGCCTGTATTCATGTCGCACCCACTGGAAGGAGATAATTGAGACTCATGCAAGAAAGAAGGTGCTGATAACTACCCCGGATAGTCTTGACCAGAATTATACAAGGAAAATCTTGGAATGGATGTTTCGTAAGAGTGATATTGAAATAGGGTGCTTGGAGCCGAGTAAAACACAGGTAAAACAGACTGTTTCTGGGGGGTTAACATCGATAAAGAAACCCTTAAATAATAATACTCAGGAAACAGTTATGTGCAAAGCTGCTGGCAAAACGTATGCCAAATTGCTCAAAACAGTAAAGAAAGGGGTAAACATAAAAAAAAATTGGCGTTAAAATAAAACGAATAAGAAAAACAGCAAAGGATGGCCTAATACTTACTGTAGAAGGCAAAGGAAAGGCTGACGTATTATAACGTGAAATAATTAAAAATGTCAAGGAATTGGAGGTTTCAACAAAGAGGAAGGATACAACAATTCTAGTGTATGGTATGGATCCGGATCTAAATGAAAATTATCTTAGAGCAGCACTCTCCTTAGAAGCTGCTGTTGAAGAATCACAGATCAATATTACGTCTGTAATACCGGGGAGGTTTGGAAATCTGAATGCTAGCTACCGTAATCTTGCCAACGGAACCATCGAAAATACTGTTAAAGAAAAAGAAAATAAATGTAGGCTGGGCAACCTGTCTGGTGAAGAAAAGAGTTACAGTTGCAAGGTGTTGTAAATGTCTTGGATTTGGACATAAAGCGCCACAGTGCGATGTTAAGAATGACTGGTCTTGGAGCTGTCTAAATTGTGGACAAGAAGGCCATTTGGCGAAGGATTGTGGGAACAATTCGTTTTGCACCACGTGCCAAGTAGAAGGCCACCGCTCAGATCAAATGAAATGCCCTACTTACAGGAAGTTATTAAAGGCAAGGAAGTTTAATTTAAAGGACCAATAATGGACATACTGCAGGCGAATCTCATGAGGAAACCTGACAGTCATGACATTATGTATGCAACAGCCTTGGAAAGGAAAGTAGACTTAGTGCTTGTTAGCGAGCCAAACAGAAGGCGAATAGCTGAAGGTGGTTGGTTCACGGACAAAAGATGTGATGTAGCTGCATATTTTTTAAATGATAAGTTGGAGGTGCTAAACATAAGGGCTGAAGAAGGATATTTGTGCATTCAACTTCAGCAATGTCAGATTTATTGTTGTTATATCTCTCCTAACATCCCTTTTGATATTTTCAAAGCTGAGGTAGATGTAATAGATCAGGATTCTATGGCGTCAGGTATTGAATCTATCATTCTGGGAGACCTAAATGTCAAGTCGCCTCTGTGGGGGGCACCAACTGCAGATCGTAGGGGAGAATATTGGGCGGAATGGATAGCGACCCTAGACTTGGTGGTTCATAACACTGGAATCTTACCAACTTTTTCAACTTTTTCCAGAGGGAGCTCAGAGTCTTTCATAGACGTCACCTGCTCAACGCAGGGTATAGCATCATGCATTGTTGACTGGGAAGTTATGGAAGATGAATCTCTCAGCGACCATTGTTTCATTTATTTTCAAGTTAAGGGATCGAAGAAGCTTAATGATATCACGAAAACGGTGTGGAATTATAACTGGGAAATTTTAAAAATTGCAATCGAATGGATGTTACAAACTGTAGATACAGCGCAACATACTCTAAAACATGTAACTGCTGTTCTTAAAGATGCTTGTAGGACCAGCCGACTGAGGGGATCAACAAAATATAAAACATGTGCCCCTTACTGGTGGAACAATGAAATAGACATGCAAAGGAAAGACTGCAATTGTAAGAGACGAATCCTTACAAGATCTAGGAAAAGAATCAGCCAGGTCAACTTAATACAATTAGAATATGACTATAAGGCATCAAAGATGCAACTAATGAAGCTAATAAAGGATTCTAAGAGAAATCTCTGGCAAAAGCTATGTGAAGATCTGGACAGTGATATCTGGGGGGCAGGATATAAGATAGTGACTGGTCGATTAATCAACAGGGTACCAGTTCAGCTCCTAGCTGATAGAAGGAAAGCCATAGCGATGGAGCTGTTTCCTTGTACTAATGACAGGCTTGAAATGGAATCAGATTTTAGTGTTGCAGAACCGTTTACTGTGGTTGAGTTACAAGAGGTAGTACGCAATATGAAGACTGGTAAGGCACCAGGTGTAGATGGCATCCCACAAGAAGCAATCACGTATGCAGTTGAGGTGGCACCTGGTTGGATCTTATCAGTCTTCAATGATTTACTGAAAAAGCGTGAATTCCCCGATGAGTGGAAAGTAGCCAAGCTAGTGCTGTTATTGAAGGCAGGGAAACTATCGTTAGATCCATCAGCGTACAGGCCACTTTGCTTATAAAACACCTTGAGCAAGCTTTACGAAGGATTGATTAAAACAAGACTGGAGAAAGAATTTGAACAACAGGGAGGATTTTCTTTGAACCAGTTTGGATTTAGAAAGGGCAGAACCACAACCCACGCTATTGAGAGGGTGATTCAAATACAGGCAGAAAGCAGTGAGAAATGGGCTGTTTTGATAACGCTAGATGTCAAAAATGCTTTTAACACTGCTTCTTGGAGCATTATTTTGAGAGAACTTCGTAAGAAGAACATTTCTCAGTATCTACAACAAATAATTGCTAAGTACTTCAAAGGATGAAGAATACGACTTGATGATTTAGAAGACCTTGAAATGAGTGCTGGCGTTCCACAGGGATCTGTCCTAGGACCCACCTTGTGGAACATTCTATATGATAGCATCCTACGCCTGCAGCTGACAAAAGGGACAACATCTATCGGTTATGCAGATGACCTTGCAATAGTGGTAATTGCAGAGAATGTAGAGGACCTGACCTTCCGAGTAAATGAATCACTGAGATGAGTTAACCTTTGGATGGTAAATAATAAACTGAGACTGGCTCCACATAAGACTGAGGCTGTAATTTTGAAAGGTTCCAGGAATTGGAAGAATGTCCGCTTCTTATTAAATGATACAGTGATTATCCCAGGGAAGTCTGTACGATACCTTGGGGTTCTTATCGACAGGAATTGCACATTTGGTGCACATGTGAAGGCAGTAACTCAAAAGGCAGAGAAGAAGGCATTGGCATTAGCTAGACTTATGCCTAACATCAGGGGACTAAGAACAGTTAAGAGACAGATTATGTGCTCTGCAGTATATTCAATTTTACTTTATGCTGCACCTATCTGGTACAATGCACTCAGGAGGAAGATTCACCGGAGAGCTATGGAAAGACTACACAGAAAAATGCTGCTCAGACTTATCTGAGCATATCGAACTGTTTCAACAGCAGCTTTACAAGTTGTAGCTGCCAGTATTCCCATTGACCTCCTCGTGGTAGAGAGAAAACTTTGGCACGAAAGGGGTGCGGCTATATCTGCTGAAGAAAAAAAAGCCTTGAGGAACCAGCTCTTACTAGACTGGCAAGGCCGATGGGATGGCACAACCGATGTTGGCCAATGGACAAAAAAGCTAATACCCGACATAGGAGGCTGGCTTAAATGTGGACATCGGCAGGTAGATTACTATCTCACAGATCCTGACAGGACATGGAAGATATGGCATATATGCCATGAAGATGGGAAAGACGCAGGGAGATGGTTGTTGGTACTGTTCTGAAAGGGATTCAGTAGAACACACTTTTTTCTGCTGTGTTCGATGGGAAGAAGAACGAAGGAAAGCCTGCCAACAACTTGGTCGACGACTCACGCCAGGAACTCTGGTTCAGATCATGTTGGAGAGCCCGCTTGCCTGGAACACAGTGAAGGCAATAGCGACAAGCATTATGGGGACGAAGGAGAAAGAATAGAAAGGAAGAACTTAATAATATACATCACTCCATTCTGATGTCATGCCATCAAGCAGTTCCAGAATGGACTGAGTGAAGAGGGCAGGGGTTTTTAGTTGGTGGAAATCCAACTCCCATATAGAGTGGTGTCTTTAAAAGATTTTCCCCTGCCATAATACTACTACTACTACTACAGTACTACTATTACTACTACTACTACTACTACTACTACTACTATTATTATAGTAATAGAGGTGAGACCCATGAATACTTCAGGAATTTTAAAAAGAAGGTACAAGGATACAAAGCACCTTCCCTTTGCTTTCTAAGGAAAAATGGAACTCTTGCAACATCAAATGAAAAAATTACAAAATCTTAGCTAAGTATTTTAACGACCTTCTAAACCGTAAAAAAAAACCAGCCAACCCCATCAAAATAAACCAGTGAGCCAAAACCTGCCAACTTCTCCACCAAATCGCAATTAATTCAAATGCCACATGAAGAGACTGTAAAATAACAAGACTCCATGATTGCAGAACTGTGGAAACATGCCCCAGAAGAAGCAACTGACATCCTACACCAAACCATTGTAAATAGATGGGAAAAAGAAAAACTACTAGAGGACTTGAAGCTAGCTATGATCCATCCTTTACCCAAGAAATGAAATATAAGAGATGTGAACAACTACCATGGTATTTCTCTTCTGTCAGTAGCTTACAAGATTTTGTCACCTTCCATCCTTGAAAGACTAGAACAGCAAGTTGAACACAAACTCGGGGAATGCCAAGCAGGTTTTCGGAAACGCCAATCAAATGCAGAACAAATACTTAACCTAAAAACCATAATAAGATACCATATGCTGAGAGGTCAAACCTATGTATCGACATTTGTAGACTTCAGGAAAGCATATGACTCCATCGACCATGATGCGTTGCTTAACATACTTGCAGAAATGGGAGTCGATGAGAAACTGCTGGTGATAATAAGAGCAATGCTAACTAATACCAAATCCAAAGTAAAATTCCAAGGATGTCTCTCTGAACCCTTGATCAAGACGGCAGTCAACAGGGAGATGGACTGTCACCTCTTTTGATCAACTGCATACTTGAGAAGGTAACAAAGGAGTGGTGAAAGACGTTAAAAGAAAGAAACCTTTACTGATTGAGACAAAGAAAAACAGAGTAAAAATATATTGTTTAGCGTTCACTGATAATATAGCCCTAATGACAGAAAATTTTGAATGTGCAACAGAACAGATAAAAATGTTGAAGACAGCAGCAGAACAATCAGGTTTACAAATTTCCTTTCAAAAGACAGAAGTAATGTCGAACATAAAAGATGATACGGCACAACTAAACACCATATATGGAACGATAAACTGCGTTAATAAATTTAAATACATTGGGGAATTGATCCAGCAAAATGGACTTGACAAAGAGGCCATAGCAGCAGGAATCAAGTTTTAGAGAGGAAAGAAAGAAAGGTCCTACAAACCATATTTGACCCAAACTACAAAAATAGCATCTACATTAGAAAATCCAGGCAGGAAGTATACTCTAAGATAGAGAAGATCACGGTCACAATGCGTAAAGGCAGAGTTTGCTTCTATGGTCATATACGATGGATGATCGACTCTCGATTGGACAAAATGTGTCTTCAATATATGTGACTCTAAACCAAAAACGGCAATGCCATGGTGTGTTAATGTCAAGAAAGATCTTAAAGAACTGGGCATACAAGCAGAAGATGCACAAGACCGAAATCTTTTCAGAGAAGCCATCAAGACTTTTGGGACTTTCCGGGACAAAAAAGGGGCAACTGGTGCAAAATGGAAAGAAGAACGTTGTGCTAAACACAGTCAGCTAATGAAGACGATGTGGATCAAGCGAAAAATAAACAAATGCCAGAATGTAATGTGAGGCTTATCGTGGTCCCTAGTTGGCCGATTAGCAAAGATGAATGAATGAATAATAATAATTGTTAATGGTTTTTCATCTCACTATTTTTATGGATTTGGAGATGCTGTGGTGGCAGAATTTTGTCCTGCAGAAGTTCTTTTATGTGCCAGTAAATATACCAACATGAGGCTAACGTATTTGAGCACCTTCAGATACCACCGGACTGAGCCAGGATTGAACCTGCCAATTTGGGCTAAGAAGGGCAGCACTCTATCATCCAAGCTACTCTTATACCAAAGCCTGCTGATTAAAAAAAAATTCACCTTAAATTAAAAGAATACACACAGGTTTCTTTTAGGAATATTATACACATAGCAGCCTTAGTAGCATTGTGTTGAAGTGGAGCAGATTCAGGAGTGCTAATTAAGTACAGCGATAAAAAGATAATGTAGCAAATAGCGGATGTGAACTGCATGATGGTACTTGAATGGAGCCTTGACCATTGAGAAATTAGAGTAATAAAAAAGGGTTTGGTATGTGGGAAACTGGGAGTGAAATTTCTAGTTCCTAATGGGTGGGTAGAAGATTAGGATATGCGCTCAGATGACCTTCACTTAAACCGCAGTGGTACATATAAGTTAGGTTATTTGTTTAGAAGGGTTATAGGAGGTACATTCAGGGAAATGGGGTGGCCTAGGGAGCGGTGATAAGGGTACAGGGAACTGGAAGTCAAGTAGGGACGACATAAAAATGTTAGTGCTCAACTCTAGAAGTATTGTAAAGAAAGGAATCGAATTAAGTAATTTAACAGATATATACTTACCAGATATTGTAATAGGAGTTTAATCATGGCTGAGAAATGGTATAATGGATGCAGAAATATTATCATGGAACTGGACTGTGTATCGTAGAGATAGGATAGGAATGGTAGGAAGGGGAGTATTCATTCTGGTGAAAGAAGAATTTGTAAGCTACGAAAAAGTTAAAGATGACAAATATGAAATTCTCGGTGTAAGGTTCATCTCTAAAGATAATAGGCAACTTGATATCTTTGGAGTGTACAGACTGGGAAAGGGTAGCGCTGATACTGATTGAGAATTATTTGATAAGATAATCAGCTATCGAACAGTAAGAAGGTTCAGGAAATAAAAAGAAGGAATGCCTAGGAACAACTGTGTGTAAAGATGGGAAAAGGAGAACATCTTGGTGGAATGATGAAGTGAGAGCAGCTTGTAAATGTAAAAAGAAGGCTTATCAGAAATGGCTCCAAACAAGGACCGAAGCGGACAGGGATTTGTACGTAGATGAAAGAAACAGAGTGAAACAAATAGTCATTGAATCCAAAAAGAAGTCGTGGGAAGATTTTGGTAATAACCTGGAAAAGCTAGGTCAAGCAGCAGGGAAACCTTTCTGGACAGTAATAAAGAATCTTAAGAAAGGAGGGAAAAAGGAAATGAACAGTATTTTGAGTAATTCAGGTGAACCATAACAGATCCCAGGGAATCCCTGGAGAGGTGGAGGGAATACTTTGAACATCTTCTCAACGTAAAAAGAAATCTTCCTGGTGGTGTCATGAACAGCCAAGCTCATGGGGAGGAGGAAAATGATGTCGGTGAAATTATGCTTGAGGAAGTGGAAAGGATGGTAAATAAACTCCATTGTCATAAAGCAGCAGGAATAGATGAAATTAGACCTGAAATGGTGAAGTATAGTGGGAAGGCAGGGATGAAATGGCTTCATAGAGTAGTAAGATTAGCATGGAGTGTTGGTAAGGTACCATCGGATTGGACAAAAGCAGTAATTGCACGTATCTATAAGCAAGGGAACAGGAAGGATTGCAACAACTATTGAGGTATCTCACTGATTAGTATACCAGGCAAAGTATTCACTGGCATCTTGGAAGTGAGGGTGCGATCAGTAGTTGAGAGGAAGTTGGATGAAAACCAGTGCGGTTTCAGACCACAGAGGATCAGATTTTCAGTATGCGCCAGGTAATTCAAAACTGCTACGAGAGGAATAGGCAGTTGAGTTTATATATCGTAGATCTAGAGAAAGCATATGACAGGGTACCAAGGGAAAAGACGTTCGCCATACTGGGGGACTACCGTATTAAAGGTAGATTATTAAAATCAATCAAAGGCATTTATGTTGACAATTGGGCTTCAGTGAGAATTGATGGTATAATGAGTTCTTGGTTCAGAGTACTTACAGGGGTTAGACAAGGCTGTAATCTTTCACCTTTGCTGTTCGTAGTTTACATGGATCATCTCCTGAAAGGTATAAAATAGCAGGGAGGGATTCAGTTAGGTGGAAATTTAGTAAGCAGTCCGGCCTATGCTGACGACTTGGTCTTAATGGCAGATTGTGCCGAAAGCCTGCAGTCAAATATCTTGGAACTTAAAAATAGGTGCAATGATTATGGTATGAAAATTAGCCTTTCAAAGACTAAATTGATGTCAGTAGGTACGAAATTCAACAGAAGTGAATGTCACATTGGTGATACAGAACTAGAACAGGTCGATAATTTCAAGTATTTAGGTTGTGTGTTCTCCCAGGATGGTAATACAGTAAGTGAGATTGAATCAAGGTGTAGTAAAGCTAATGGAATGAGCTCATAGTTGCGATCAACAGTATTCTGTAAGAAGGAAGTCAGCTCCCAGACGAAACTATCTTTACATCGGTCTGTTTTCAGACCAACTTTGCTTTACGGGAGCGAAGGCTGGGTGGACTCAGAATATCTTATTCATAAGGTAGAAGTAACAGACATGAAAGTAGCGAGAATGATTGCTGGTAAAAACAGATAGGAACAATGGCAGGAGGGTGCTCAAAATGAGGGGATAAAGGCTAATTTAGGAATGAACTTGATGGATGAAGCTGTACTCATAAACCAGCTTCAGTGGTGGGGTCATGTGAGGCGAATGGAGGAGAATAGGTTACCTAGGAGAATAATGGACACTGTTGTGGAGGGTAGGAGAAGTAGAGGGAGACCAAGACGACGATGGTTAAAATCAGTTTCTAACGATTTAAAGATAAGAGGTATAGAACTAAATGAGGCCACAGCACTAGTTGCAAATAGAGGATTGTGGCGACGTTTAGTAAATTCAAAGAGGCTTGCAGACTGAACGCTGAAAGGCATAACAGTCTATAATAATAATAATAATTTTGTGTGGCTATTTCTAGCCGAGTGCAGCCCTTGTAAGGCAGACCCTCCGATGAGGGTGGGCGGCATCTACCATGCATAAGTAACTGTGTGTTATTGTGGTGGAGGATAGTGTTATGTGTGGTGTGTGAGTTGCAGGGATGTTGGAGACGGCACAAACACCCAGCCCCCGGGCCACTGGAATTAACCAATGAAGGTTAAAATCCCTGATCCGGCCAGGAATCGAACCCAGGACCCTCTGAACCGAAGGCCAGTATGCTGAATATTCAGCCAACAAGTCAGACATAACAGTCTATAATGATAATGTATGTATGTATGTATGTAATCAGCTATGTTGAAAAGGAATGTTATAGTAGCAGGTAATCTCAATTTACCAAATGTCAATTGGGAAGGTAATGCGAATGACAGGAAGCATGACCAACAAATGGCAAATAACTTAATATGGGAAGGGCAGCTGATTCAGAAAGTGATGGAACCAACTAGAGGGAAGAATACCCTGGATGTGGTGCTGGTAAAACCAGATGAGCTCTATAGAGAAACCGAAGTAATATATGGTATTAGTGATCACGAAGCTGTTTATGTTATAGTTAAAAATGAATGTGAAAGAAAGGAAGGTATTAAATTTAGGATTATTAGGCAGTACCACATGGCTGATAAAACAGGCATGAGGGATTTTTTAAAAAGTAACTATGATCAGTGGAAAACACAAAATAAAAATGTAAACAGACCCTGGGATGGGTTTAAAGCAAATGTTGAGGAATGTGAAAATAGGTTGTAACCGTCCAGGCTTCTCCAGCCATACTAATTTAGTGTACAATCCTTTTACGTGATATCACTTGATATCAAGTTTATCCGCCATTGGCAATTATTCATAATGACATATTATTTTAATTTCAATCATTTGTAAATAAGGCTTTTGGAATCATATTGTATATATTAGAACATCATTTATTATTTAAATTAATATATTATGTAGGATAGGAATTCATTATGTATTGTAAATATGGTCAATGTTGAGACAGAGTTGATGTCATTTCATCTCATACTTGTGTTCACGGAAAAGTTATTCTTGAAGCGGGGAAGTTGGATGACTCACGGGTTTAAGTCATGAACAAAGGTAGTATACAGCGACCCGCACACGAGGCTAGCAAGCTGGAAGACTACATCATTGCCACGCCTACTCGTTACTTGTGAAGAATGAAGAGAGGGAGATGATAATGCGATCTACGAATCAGATGCTTCGTTGTATTGAGATTTGGTATTGAGCTGTTACAAAGAATGGGGAGAGCCCGGGGATATATTATCTAGCGCGGAGCAACCATCAACTCACTGACACTACCACTACCACTACCACTACCACCACCAGAACGTCAACTACTTTATTACTCTTGAGACAGGGTGTGGTCGCTCAAAGACATAGTTATTTTTCATACAGTGTGTTGTCGCTTCGATACAGTACTTAGCTGCTGTGATGCTGCCAGATCAGGGTGAGATGAAACAAGCTTATGGCTTGTGATATATTCAGTAATTATTCTGGACGAAGAACTACGTTTAGTTCAAGTCCACGGAATTTGGTACAAATCTGTATTGTATCAGCAGAATAGCTAAGTTGGATTGAGATTTCTGCTAACATAGAAAAATTCATATCTCTGAATTTTCTCCTCCTATGATCAACGCTGATCAATTTTCACAAGTATAGGGCCAATGTCTAATTTAAAGACTAGGCAATTAAGGAGTGCTAGTCCAGATAGCCCAAACCATATCACAGAAAGAAGGAAGGATGTCCATGGAGCCAATTCTACAACGAGAAGAGGGGAAAGAGTAACCACGGAATATAGATGACCTCAACGGAAGCTGTAATTGGTGAGCCTCAATTAGATAAAGCAGGGAAGAGTTAATTTTCAGTAACGTAAATTCTAAATCCCTCCAAGCTTTAAGGAACCTTTCCGATTCATCTCATTTTTATATAATAAATTCATTTTATTTAATATTGCATTAATTTTCTTTCTCAAGTGATACGTAATGGTTAATTATTTAAAATCCTACCCCTGTGATTTAAGTATAAGTCTCTATGCTAGTACATATAAATTTTGCTTTACAGTTTTCTGGTGCCCAAACATTACATAGAGAAATGGGAAACCATGGAATGGTAAGTGATTCTATTTGCGTGGCAATTTGCGGGCAAGCCACATATAGTTATATTTATATTCAAGTGTCCCCAGGTATTAACTTTCGTCTCCCCAAGTGTTAAGATGAGGAGAGCGAACAGTTACAAGGTTTTTACCTTTAAAGGTGATAAGGAATGGTAAAGATCCACCATATTATAACAGAGAAGTAAAGAGACCAAGAAGGAGGTGCAGGTTACAAAGAAATAGAGTTTAGAAATGGCTGTGGAAGTAAGGAGAAATTGAAGGAACTTACTAGGAAATTGAATCTAGCAAGGAAGTCAGCTAAGGATAACATGATGGCAAGCAGAATGGGTGGTCATATAAATTTTAGTGAAAAATGGAAGAGTATGTAGAGGTACTTTAAGACAGAAACAGGTTCAAAGGAGGACATTCCAGGAATCATTAATGAACAAGTGGAGTGAGTATGCCAGGATCTTCAAAAGGCAGAAGTATTCAGTCAGCAGTATATAAAGATTGTTGGCTACAAGGATAATTTCCAGATAGAGGATGTGACTAATACTAAAGAAGTACTAAAATTTACCTACATCAATGACATTTACAGTGAGATACAAAAGTTGAAAACTAGAAAAGCAGCTGGAATTGATAAGATTTCTGGGGATATACTAAAGGCAATGGGTTGGGATATAGTACCATATCTGAAGTACTTATTTGATTATTGTTTGCATGACGGAGATATACCAAATGAATGGAGAGTTGCTATAGTAGCCCCTGTGTATAAAGGAATGGGTGGTAGACATAAAGCTGAAAATTACAGGCCAGTCAGTTTGACATGCATTGTATGTAAGCTTTGGGAAAGCATTCTTTCTGATCATATTAGACATGTTTGCAAAATTAATAACTGGTTTGATAGAAGGCAGTTTGGGTTTAGGAAAGGTTATTCCACAGAAGCTCAACTTGTAGGATTCCAGCAGGATAAAGCAGATATCCTGGATTCAGTAGGTTAAATGGACTGTATCGCAATTGACCTATCCAAGGCATTTGATAGGGTAGATCATGGGAGACTTCTTGCAAAAATGAGGGCAGTTGGACTAGACAAAAGGGTGACTGAACAGGTGGCTATATTTATAGAAAATAGAACTCAGAGAATTAGAGTAGGCAAAGCTTTATCTGTCCCTGTAATAATTAAGAGGGGAATTCCTCAAGGCAGTATTACTGGACCTTTATGTTTTCTTATATATATCAATGATATGTGTAAAGAAGTAGAATCAGAGAGAAGACTGTTTGTAGATGATGTTATTCTATATAGAGTGATAAATAAGTTACAAGATTGTGAACAACTGCAAAATGACCTTGATAATGTTGTGTGATGGACAGTAGGCAATGGTATGATGATAAACGAGGTTAAAAGTCAGGTTGTGAGTTTCACAATTAGGAGAAGTCCTCTCAGTTTTAATTACTGCATTGATGAGGTGAAAGTTCCTTTTGGGGATCATTGTACGTACCTAGGTGTTAACATAAGGAAAGATCTTTATTGGGGTAAGCACATAAATAGGATTGTAAATGAAGGGTAGAGATCTCTGCACATGGTTATGAGGGTATTTAGCGGTTGTAGTAAGAATGTAAAGGAGAGGGCATACAAGTCTCTGGTAAGACCCCAACTAGGGTATGGTTCCAGTGTATGGGACCCTCACCAGAATTACTTGATTCAAGAACTGGAAAAAATCCTAAGAAAAGTAGCTCGATTTGTTCTGGGTGATTTCCGACAAAAGAGTAGCGTTACAAAAATGTTGCAAAGTTTGGGCTGGGAAGACTTGGGAGAAAGTAGACGAGCTGCTGGACTGTGGGAATCAATATCTCTATCATAAGTGGTATGTTCCGAGCTGTCAGTGGAGAGTTGGCGTGGAATGACATCTGTAGACGAATAAGTTTGAGTGGTGTCCAGTGGCGGCTCGTTTGGGAGGCGCTAAGGCGCGCGCCCCCCACGGGGTTCCATTAAATTCGGGAATTTTAATCTTAAATGTTAACAAGGGAAATATTTTACTATAAGATTATTATCAAGGGCGCGAGTTGTACTGTGCTGCGGCGCGATGCGCTGCTGGCCCTACGCAGGAGGGCGCTTTCTCACAGCGGACCAAATACTCCCGAGTCTCGCTTGACTGGCCTTGAGGGAGCCAATCAGAGGCGCAGTAGAGATGTGCTGTTCGACGGAGATTCCGGCGCGTTTCTGCCGCGGCCCATCGTTGCATCCAACCTACCCGAAACATTGGTGATCTGATTTCTATTTAACAGGGGTCAATTTATGCCATTTCTCTCCTAAAACTAGGAACTATTTTACTGAGGCACTTACCTGAGTTAAATGTGCCGGTATACATTTAAAATAGTCTTGTAATTTTTAGGATTATTAACTAACGAAACGAGTAACGACTGTAACTATTGGCTCCTCGCACTTGACTCATGTTGGCCATACTCACTGGAGAGCGCGATGTTTAACTTTGTGTTGATGAATGATCTCGTGAGGTGACTGTGACAAGGTGAAATTACGAGAAAGGATGTGATTTATATGTAGGCGCAGTGTTATGTATGCACTTCGTACAGTATGATTACCGTCGAACATATTAAAGAACTAACGTTTTCTTCTCTTTCCATCGAGAAGAAAGTCGAACTGAAGGAGTGTTTTAGGCCGACACCAGACTTCTCGTTGAAAAAACCGGAGACAAAGAAAAATGAAAATAGGGCTTTCCAAAGACCAATTAGTTCTCCTGACGTATATAACAAGAACTCGCGGATATGTGAAAGTGATATCTCAGAAACATTTTACTGCTTTCCTAACCTGCTATTCTCCCGTTCTAGGAAAGGAGATAAATGGATCACCACAGGGGTGATATCAATAGTACCATGGACTTTGAAATGCTTGGTGAAGTCAATGTCGTGTCTTGTGTAAGTGATCACTACAACGAAACTATTCGTAAACATAACTCTATGGTGGACAAGAACAGGCAAATATTCTGTTTATTAATAATAATAAATAATAATAATAATAATAATAATAATAATAATAATAATAATAATAATAATAATAATAATAATAATAATAATAATGGAGTCACCAAAGATATCTACAATAAAAGATGCATATCCAAAAATGCAAAAATAAGGCATTACAACACAGTAGTGAAGCCAGAATGCCTATATGCAAGCGAATGTCTGGCATTAAACTATAATTTAGATAAGCTAGAAATACTAGAAAGGCGAATCATGAGGAAAATATTAGGCCCACAAAACACAGCAGAAGGTTGGAAATTACGAAGTAATGCTGAAATATATCAAAAAATAGAAAATATATCAGATGTAATGAGGAAAAGGAGACTTATGTTTTTAGGACATTTATATCGAATACAAGATAATAGATTATCCAGTAAGATTTTCAGATATTTGTGGGGTAAGAAATCAACGACAAGCTGGGTCAATGAAGTAAGAAAGGATTTAGAAAAAAACAATATAACAACAGAAGAAAAAAAATAATAGAGAAGGCTTTCGGGAAAAAGTATTGAAAATAGAAGGATTCCAAGGTAGGAAAGTAAAAAACACTGGTTCAAAGTGGTCTGAAGACAGAAAGAAGAAACATAGTGAACAGATGAAAGCGTACTGGAAGAAAAGGAAAGAACAAAGAAGAAGGAATTGAAATTGGCACGTGGTCCTCTGGTGGCCCATTCGAAAGAATAATAATAATAATAATAATAATAATAATAATAATAATAATAATAATAATAATAATAATAATAATAATAATAATAATCAACATCATAATCAAAACAATTGCATATGCATTGCACCGTATAGTGTTCGAAGTGTGTACCTTGATAACATGTTTTGAAAAACTTGAGATATTTTGTGGAATTATGAAACTAAGGTGCGCCCCCCACTGCTGATATCCACGAGCCGCCACTGGTGGTGTCTTTAAAAGTAGGAAGGACCACAATATGAAGATAAACCTGGTATTCAAGAGGACACATTGGTGTAAATATTTGTCTATAGGAAGGGGAGTTAGGGATTGGAATAACTTACCAAGGGAGATGTTCAATAAATTTCCAGTTTCTTTGCAATCATTTAAGAAAAGGCTAGGAAAACAACAGATACGGAATCTGCCACTTGGACGACTGTCCTAAATGCAGATCAGTAGTGACTGATGGATTGATTGATTGATTGATTGATTGATTGATTCATTTTCAATGATTTCCAAACCAGTATATTAAGAGTAGATGAGTGACTAGAGGAAGGAATGAGACCAGGACAACAATGGTCTTCCAGTCAATCACACAGTTAACTGATTTATTCTTCAAATGGGATAATTTATTCAGTTCTGCAGTAAATAAAGATATTTTATACATGATTTGACTTGAAACAGACTTCCAGCTTATTAGGACGTGTTGAGTATATATCGTACATGATGAAGATGTGTCAAATACAGAATAAAAATTGCTAGTTGGACATTAGTGGGAATCGAGCCAACAACCTTCCGATTTTGCATTGGATACTATCCTGGCTGAGCTATGGTGCCACTGGTCATGGTCATGTTTGTTGGTAAGGTTCTGGGCTAGCTCTGCAGACAAACCATTGTCAGCCTCCCTCTTACAGGAGCCCTGGGTTTGATTCCTGGCCATGTCAGCAATTTCTACCAGGATTTGCGGGCTGATTTGAGGTCCACTCTGCCTACATGAGAATAACTAAAGAGCTATCTAATGGCGAGTTAGTGGCCCTGGTTTAGGGCGTCGATGAACTTCTGCCATCAGTCTTTATTTTGTACCATGAAGAAAATTATTACAAATGTGTGGGTGGTGACAATTACATTATAAATTTGGTCATCACCAATCAAGTAAACTACTACTACTACTACTACTACTACTACTACTACTACTACTACTACTACTACTACTACTACTACTACTACTACTACTACTACTACTACTACACTCATTGCATTGTTTACATATTTACAGGACTCAGTTTCTTTATAGCTCCTCTAATAACATTAATAATACTTAAAATATTAAATATTAAATCTCCAACATATTAAATACATTATTATTATTATTATTATTATTATTATTATTATTATTATTATTATTATTATTATTATTATTATTATTATTATTATTATTAACAGAATCATACCAACCACAATGGAGCTGAGTCAGGGCATAAAAAATACCATGAAACATGAAATCTTGTGTGTGGTAATTCAGAATTGTAACTATAAAGAGAGAGGTATATATAACAATGATGCCTGAAGTACAAGCATGGGTATGATAAATGGCACATCATAGAGCATTGAACAGAAACTAAATATGACAACTAGATATTCTCATTTAGTATAAATAACAGTTTTATTATCCATGATAAACAGTTTAAGATACTTCAGACTGATTTTCTGGCTTAATAAAGTTGTTTGTAAAGAATCAGTAAGGACATCTAAATAATTCTGGAATGAAGTACAAGAAATTGAGTTTTATTATACTAAGTTTGTATAATATAAATAAGTGGTACATTTTACTGTGTGTTGTATATTTAAGGTTCATGTTCTCAATTACATTTTTGTTTTTGTTCATAATATCCTATATATCGAGGGCATTCAGCTGTTTTACATTAAACATTTATGCTTCAACATATAATTGACTACTTTGGTATAATATATCTTTCTGGTACATTACTTGTAATTAGTGATGGGATAATCGAATTCAAAATAATCACTTATTCGATGTTTTATTTTATTTGATTATTCAATTATATTTCCCATTCAATTATTTTTCTATTATTCTTTTGAATGAATGAGGCAATCTAATAGTGAATAGTTTTTCCATCCGATTATTTTTTCGATTATTAAATCGAAAATCCATTCCAATGAATGAGGCAATCAAATAGTGAATTTTTCCATTTTATTAATTTTTCGATTATTCATTCAAACTGCATTCGAATGAATGATGCAATTGAATAGTGAATGATTTCAAAGTAATACCAATATAAATGGTCCGTTATTGGACATTATAAATTTTCCAGCTAACTCATTCCTGGTTGCCAGCGTTTCGCCCCCGTGTGCTAGGCTGGGCTCATCAGTTGGTACCTAGCACACCTAACAAGACGCATGGCTAGTGCATACCACGGAGGCCACTGCGTAGGCTAATTGTAGCCACCGGCAGTGCCAATGTACTGTGAGAGACTTTGTCTCACTACCAAAAATTGATGGCTGCTTGGCCATCAGATGATATAGATGTTGATTCCAATAGGGAATCTGAAATATTTGTTCCGAATGAGTAAATTTATAATACCAATATAAATGGTCCGTTATTGGAAATTATAAATTTTCCAGCTAACTCATTCCTGGTTGCCAGCGTTTCGCCCCCGTGTGCTAGGCTGGGCTGATCAGTTGGTAATGAGACAAAGTCTCTCACAGTACATTGGCAATGCCGGTGGCTACAATTAGCCTACGCAGTGGCCTCCATGGTATGCACTAGCCATGCGTCTTGTTAGGTGTGCTAGGTACCAACTGATGAGCCCAGCCTAGCACACGGGGACGAAACGCTGGCAACCAGGAATGAGATAGCTGGAAAATTTATAATGTCCAATAACAGACCATTTATATTGGTATTATAAATTTACTCATTCGGAACAAATATTTCAGATTCCCTATTGGAATCAACATCTATATAATTTGATTTCAAAGTAATCGAATGAAAAGTGATGTTATTAAGACAGTTAATTCACTCATTTAGCTTCAATATTTGGAGATACGTTTGTAAAAAGGCGTATTTCTATTTTTCATAAGAGTTCATCTATTCGCTTATTTCAATCGATTATCCATCCGACAAACATAAACCGAAAAATGTATTCATGAAGCATCTGAATATTCTATGCAATACAACTGAATTATATTTGAAACTCATTTGATTATGCCCTCACTACCTGTAATATAAGGTTTTGAACAACTTGTATTTTATTGATTAAGTTTTGTAAAAACATAGTATTATTATTCTCCGGACCACCTTTTGAGCAGACTAAAGCGGAAGTGACGTCATTGTCTCGTCACACTTGCCGTGGTTGCCAAATGACCCGGCGCGCGATTCAAAGTTGTACTCCACCACTATAATACAGCACAGCTCACGGATTGAACCTTGAATGAATTTAAAATAATTAATACATTAACGTATGCGTGTTAGAATCCCATACAGTTTTTTAACGGCTTACAACTTTAAACAATTAATTTACTGAATTAGATTTTAAATGTGAAAACCTACAATCTGTTTTCCAGTCAATGGCCGGGTCAAGGATGGAATAAATGAAGCCCCATCTTGCGGCGAGGACAGGAATTGAGCCAGCTGCCGAAGCCTGTTTCACTCCTCTGGGGCAATGATTAATGACTGACAGATTAAATTAAATGATACTGGAGAGTGATGCTGGAATGAAAGATGAGAGGGAAAACCGGAGTAGCCGGAGAAAAACCTGTCCCGCCTCCGTTTTGTCCAGCACAAATCTCACATGGAGTGACCGGAATTTGAACCACGGAACCCAGCGTTGAGAGGCCGACGCGCTGCCACCTGAGCCACGGAGGCTTTCACAATTTTAATGTACTAACTACAATTTCACAGTACAATTTCAGTAAATTAGCTATTACAAATATATTTTTATAAAAATATTCTTTTTCTTCTTCTTAATCTGTTTACCCTCCAGGGTTGGCTTTTCCCTCGGAGTCAGCGAGGGATCTCACCTCTACCGCCTCAAGGACAGTGTTCTGGAGTTTCAGACTTTGGGTCGGGGATACAACTGGGGAGAATGACCAGTACCTCGCCCAGGTGGCCTCTCCTGCTATGCTGAACAGGGGCCCTGTGGCGAGATGGGAAGATTGGATGGGACAGACAAGGAAGAGGGAAGGAAGCGGCCGTGGTCTTAAGTGAGGTACCATCCCGGCATTTGCCTGGAGGAGAAGTGGGAAACCACGGAAAACCACTTCGAGGATGGCTGAGGTGGGAATCGAACCCACCTCTACTCAGTTGACCTCCCGAGGCTGGGTGGATCCCGTTACAGCCCTCGTACCATTTTTGAAATTTCGTGGCAGAGCCGGGAATCGAATCGGACCTCCGGGGGTGGCAGCTAATCATGCTAACCACTACACCACAGAGGCGGACTATAAAAGTATTATGACATATTATTATTATTATTATTATTATTATTATTATTATTATTATTATTATTATTATTATTATTATCATCATCAATATACAGTATATATATATATATATATAATATTTTATTATTTATTATTCACTATTATTATCTAAATATATGGCCTGATTTCTGATTGAAATGAGTTGCTACTCACGAGCGATTTATGAAAAAGGGAGAGATTTGAGGATTATATATGGGCCTACTCGTACTGGAATTAACTTGGAACTGACTGATGAAGTTGGGGATCCAGGCAAATACCTGTCCCACCTCCGCTTTGTCCAGTACAATTTCAATAAATTAGTTATTACAAATATATTTTTATAAAAATATTATTACATATTATTATTATTATTATTATTATTATTATTATTATTATTATTATTATTATTATTATTATTATTATTATTATCATGCAGGAGGTTTCAGCGTTAGCTTACCTTGTGCCGCAGTAATTAATCTGTGTCACTATCGAGTGGCTGCACACCCAAGTCAGAATCAGAAACGGGGTCAGCACACGAGGTAAACTAATCCCGCCGTCAATACTATTCGCTCGGAAATGCTTATAAACAGACAGAATCACATTTCTCTCACCGGAAGTAAAAATCTTGCGTTTCTTCTTCAACTGATAACAGTCTGGTGAATTTTTGTTCGGATCCATCGCACAATAATATCCAATAACGAGTAAGAAGAAACCTACAAACGTACAAGAGACTACAAGAATTATGAATTAGCACACAATACGCACATGCACTGTTTTTGTAAAAGCGAAGCACACGTGTTCAGGACATCCACTGAGTGAGTAAGTATGGCAGCTCCGCATTGACTGCACCATTGCCAAAACTCGCTCTGAGTAGCGCACCCCTCTTGCCCCCTCACCTACCGTGTGACAACACCGAAGGCGCTACCCTGTCGCCCGTGCCATCCCCTGGTCTATACACTCACTTCCGCTTTAGTCTGCTCAAAAGGTGGTCCGGAGAATAGTGTACCTTTCTCTCACTGTAACACCGCTTTCCATTGTGCCTGTCATTCTATTACCATGTTCCTAATTCCTGCCTAAATTACACACACATTCTGGGAATGCTGAAGGTGCCTTAAGGTCCACAGTTCTGTTCAAATTCTTCTCTTGTCATGAGTATTTCTCTCAAATACAACATAATCAACTCAAAATCTTATCTTACATTTGTAATCAAGCTTACTTTGTATACAACTTTTGCCTTCAGTCTTTGTACTATGACTTGTAAATTAAATATTGGATGGTTCAATCTTAACATAGGTATCAAAATATCACTCCATGACTCCAAGACTAAATAAAATATTGTGAAACATGCAACTCATACCTTACAAATACTTGTATATTTGTAAGAGTTCAACTGTCAATACTGCACCCTTGCAGCTCATCTGATGGGTGCAATACAGAGAAATGAAATTTATAGTCCGTACCAACTCATACTTATCAATTACTTTTTTGCTTTATGTTACATCAACACAGATAGGTCTCGGGGCAATGATGGGAAAGGAAAGGGCTAGGAGTGGGAAGGAAGCGACCATGGCCTTAAATAAGGTACAACTCCAGTACTTGCCTGGTGTGAAAATGGGCAACCAACACTGGGGTTTGAACTCACTATCTCCCAAATGCAAACTCAGAGCAACGTGACCCTCACTGCATGGCCAACTCACTTGATCATACCTATCAAAAAATCCTTTCCTGTCTTACAACAACACAGAAAAGATGTCTTTTTTTTCTTTTTTTTTTACAATTTTCTTTATGTCGCGCGAACACAGATAGGTCTTATGGCGATGATGGGGTAGGAAAGGACAAGGAATAGGAAGGATGCGGCCGTGGCCTTAATTAAGGTGCAGCCTGGTGTGAAAATGGGAAACCACAGAAAACCATCTTTAAGGCTGCCGACAGTGGGGTTCGAACCCACTATCTCCCGGATGCAAGCCCACAGCTGCGTGCCCTTAACCGAAAAAGATGTCTGTAAATACTATTCTAAAAATTCAGTAAATCTGGGTTTTCAAATCTGTTAGTTTGGAGATATATACATTTATACATTTACAACAATTCTGAAATACATCAGTCCCTCTCCCTAAACTAAGGTAATATTGCGAGATGTGTAGCTGCCGACTAGAAACGAGCAGGAATCATGAGCACCACTATTAAATCATCATGAGTACCCTGAAAGAACCTGTAAAACTAGCAAAGATACCATATGAAGAACATGTACCTTACAACAGGAGGCATGCACACAGGCCAGGAACAGGTATTGTATAGGCTGGGAACAGCCCCAGCATGTCAAGCCTCACAATAGCACACTTGGCAGGGGCGCAGTCGGATAACAAGGAATAGTGCTCGAGGGTTAGGAGGTTCGAATCCAACGCAAGTATTTCTTTTATATTTTTTTTAAATTTTACAGCCAATAGTCTACGATGTGGCAAGGTTGCAAACTTGATAGTTTCCACAGACTGATTGTTTATTTATTTGGCCCTGAAAAGGACTGTTGGTATGGTGTCATATGATATGTAGCTGGGATGAAAGAGGGTAGGTATCATGTGACAGGATTTTGTTTACATATGTCGTTTAATGCAGCACCTGCTTGAGCTGACAACCTCTGTGATCAATACAGATCTGCACACAATGTTGTAAGGATCGTCTGGCACATTGTAACATCTCCAGCATAATGGATCGGCATGCCTCGGTGATGAGCTGTCTAAGATGACCAGGACTGGCCAGCTCCTATGCATACACAAGTTGTTTTATATGGCCCCACAGAAATTGTGTGCAGTGGAGCTCCCCCATCTTGAAACCACATCCTCCAGCAGTCAAGGAGTGACACATGTTCCAGGAATGGAGGTAGTTCATCTTGGACCACGCAGATAGCGTACTCCCGTCAGAAGTACCCCAGAGAAATGGGGACCAATGAGGTGATTACCCATAATGCCACACTGTACCTGAAAAGATGCCTGTTGTACCCAGTGGGGATTATCCACACTCCAGTTATGCATTTAATGATAATAAACGGTTCCACTGTTGTGGAACCATGCTTCGTCCATAAATAAGATGGTCGCTTAAACGATAGAATCAGTGCCCACACCACATGCTGTCAGGCCCATTGACAGAACGTCACCCGGGCTTCGAAATCATGACCATGGAGCTCCTGGTGTAAGTGCAAATAGTACGGACAAAACCGCTGGGTATTCAATATCCACATCACAGATGCCCGGCTGATGTTCGTCTCTTGTGCAATGGCCCGTATTGAACCCGACAGACCGCTACATAAATTTTAATAGAAATTACAACAAAGTAATTCAACACGTGGATACGCGTCAGTTCTGCCCAGGCTGATATGGAACAGATGATGTAGGCCTCGTCGCTGCCGGCCAAGGCAACGTCACCACTTTCACCTGATATTCTGCCATATTTTATAGCTCCTAAAGTAACTGAGTTACAATTATGCCACCACTAACTCTACAAAACCTCCAAGTTTCATAAAAATCCAACCATTACTATAAACATTATTCAAGGGACTAGAAACTGATGCAACACATGTAACCTATCCCACTAGCTACAAGTTTTCAGTATACAAGGAGGCCAAAATATACCCAAATTATCCAGTCGTGATGCAGAGCTATACCTAGACAGTTAGTTGCTGGATATTACACCAGTCCACTGTTATGTATTAGGAAGTTTACAAAGTGTTACAGACTTAGAAACTATAGAAGCGAAAGTGATACTTCAACTTTTTGTGCAAAACAGTATTGTTGAAATATTGTCAAAATAAGACTTGTATTTCTACTTGACCGTATGATGAACTTGGAGCATTTCTTCGAAAGAAACAGACTTTGACTTCGTCTTTCACAGTATAAGTGAACATTTAAGATTGTGACTTCGTGTTATACAGTGATTGTTAGGGAAACAAACATTAACTTTCCCATCATCATGAGTGAATGTTGAATAACTCTAACCTCGGGTAGAATCAACAGAACTTACACTTTATTTCATTTGGACACTCAACACAAAGTGCCAGTGTTATTAGAGATACAGTAGGACATAGTGTTAAAGATACTGCGTATAGCATAACTCTGACAAACTTATATTTATTCGTAAGCTACAGCAGTGTTCACATACGTAAATAAACTCTTTGATCTTGTAAATATCCACAAATAATTGAAGTTAAAACTTTCTGACAAAACAAGTGGTTGTAAGATCGATTTCTTTGACATTCGGACATAATTCATTTTGTTTTTCCTCATCTTCAGTTATCTTCAGTGACAATACTACTGAGAATCAATTTCTTTTACGTGAGTGAACTTAGAATTCATATCATAAGCAATACATCTGTTCTGGTGATATTTGGGGGGGACTTGTTCTTTGAAACTTGTTCAGTTAATCACGAGAGAATGTGAACCTCTAGAACGTCTAGTGCTTTCATTGAGGGACCAAGGATGTGGTTCCATGGTGCAGATATGAGATCCATGGTGAGGGTGGCCCTAAGACATGGCTTTATGGGGATGACATCACCAGCGGACATCGAGGACATCACACCAAGACAGCATTCCTTGTACAGGTGATATCAAACTGAACTTGAGAATAAAAACCAGGACTTTTAATTAAAGTAGTACAAGTTACAAACTGAAATCCTCTCTCTCTGTATCTGCTCCAATTAATGTACCATACACGCCCTGAGTCCATATCTTATGCTCTTCAAGCAAGCAATAAAGTACAGGCATTTCCTGGTACAGTATGCTAGCGTGAGGGTTATGCCGAATAGCATCTGACACAATCTCTTCACTGTGAGCAGATGTCACAGGATGATCTTGAACAGGTTGTGTCCTTGCCTGGGATGCAGTAGCCGGCAAATGACTTTCCGGATAGTTTTCTTGATACAGGCCTTGTGCCTGGTATGCATTCTGTCTAGCTTCTTCACAGATGAGTAACATATCCACATACTCATCATTGGAATACATCAAAAGGCAGTGAATAAGCTTTGTACTGTGTTGTGATTTGCCTCGAAGTAGGGGAGTTCGTGCAGCTAAATCGTATGTTGTTATCATCCTAATGGGACACAATTTGCCCTACATGTGGTCTGCAAAGCTTGGAACATGTATGACGTAGCTAACTAGTTGCTTGTGTTCTAGCCACAGACCAGAAAAATTTGTAATCTACGAAAAAGTTAAGGATGAGGAACATGAAATTCTAGGTGTAAGACTTATCTCTAAAGACAATAGGCAACTTGATGTTTTTGGGGTGTACAGACCTAGCAAGGCTGGTGCTGACGCATAATTATTTGACAACATAATCAGCTATGTGGGGAACAACACAGAAAGGAACGTTATTGTAGCAGGTGATCTGAACTTGCCAAATGTTAACAGGGAAGGGAATGTGAACAACAGAAATCATGACCAACAATTGGTGAATAAGTTATTATGGGAAGGACAGCAGAATTAGAAAGTGATGGAACCAATTAGAGGGAATTCTACACGTGGTGCTGATAAAACCAGCTCTATAGGGAAACTGAAGTGATAGATGGTATAAGTGATCACGAAGCTGTCTTTGTCAGAGTTAAAAATAAATGTGTAAGAAATGATTGTTGTAAATGTAGGACTATTAGGTAATACCATATGACTGATAAGTAGGGCCCAGATTCATATGCACTAAAAATAAAATAAATACAGTTACAAACGTATTATTTAATTTTAACTCAGTATTAAATTGATAAACAGTTTAATTACTTGTAAAATGATGTATGCCAGTACGTTATCAACTGTTTTTCAATGTTTTCAGGGGTCAGTGACTTTCTGTTGTACGACAGAATTAATTTATACGTTGAAAATGATCATTCTACGTCAATGGACGTAAATGGGCAATACTTGTACACTGGCACTGACTGCTCAGAAAATTATTCTGGCAAAGACTGGCTGATTCCACTTATGTAGTTGCTTAACTTCTTCAGCCCTGGGTTTGATTCCAACACCGCACTGAGTTTCCTTTTAACTTTTTCTCCAGTTTCACCAGGGACACAATTTAAAGAACTAATGGTGTTTTGAATTAACTGAAGGGATTCATGTAGAGGTGCACCACAAGTTTCTAGGCCCTCAATCGCCATCTAAAGTGATGAATAATGCACATGGATGAAACTCATATCTTTATATACAGTTTCAGATTCAAATGTGCACTTTGCTTCACAAACACACGCAGTATGACTATCATCAATATTTTTCACTATATCTTTTACTTGATTAAATTTCTCCTGGTAGAATGATACTGCGGATAACCAAGTTCCCCATCTTGTGAGAACAGGTTCCGGTGGAAATAGCTGTTGTGAAAAGGGTCATTATCCGTCTACCTGCTTGTATTGCAACACTGAAAGCACTTTCCTTGATCGGTAAAGGCTTCTCGTGTTGCCAGTGGACGTACAGAATATAGAGTTCATTAGAGTTTTCATTTGGTTCAGAAATCTAGGATAATCAATCACAACATAAGAGAAAAATATATCTGTATATGCACTTACGTTCAAAATATGCGCTAACCTTCAAAATATTCATTTGCATATGTGCATATGCATATTTTTTTTAAATCCGGGCCCTACTGATAAGAGAGGAATGGGGAAATTTTAAAAAAGCAATTATAATCGAAGAAAAATGGCAAATAAAAATATAATCAGACTATGGGACGGAGGAGTATGAAGACAGATATTGCTACCTTTCCACCCCACGCCATTTGCCGCACAGAACCAAATAACTGCATGATAATCCCTAAAAAGTCGGGATACCAGCATATAGCACCATACGCCAAGGCGCCTGATGGAAAGGGACCTTTTTAGTCTAGAATCAAATGCCACCTCATCAGGAAGGAACGAAAAAGAAAATTTTTCAGAATGATGGGTGAGCAAATGCTCTTCCGACCGTGCAAGGGTCTACTGCACCCCTCCGTTCCATAGAATCAAACCACCGACCTCCCAAGGCCATGGTGCGTTCGCGGCAGAAGATCACAGAAAATAACACATAACTAGCTTAAAGGCATAAATGAACGGAAGGAAACCTGGGATACAATGTTATTCGGCAAAATGACAGGCAGACAAAAGTTTAAATACCTATTTACTGAGCCTTGATAAATCAAATTAATTAAAAGTTGACCCTGAATATTTAGGGTATATCAATGTTGAATATGCAATGTCCATTGGACTAAATACCAATTGCAAAATGTCAAAATTTTATTTCTCCTTTACCTCTTTCTTCTTCCCGACATGATGATAAATATTACATTATAATTTGTATAACATACCTTTTTTTTTAAAAAATCAGAAATATCCTTATAAATGTGACGGTCATCATTAAGAACTTTCTTCACTATCAGAAGAAGCAATTATTTATACAAAAAAAAAATTGAGGATAACTTGAAGTGGTCACCTAGCTAAATAATTATATTACAAAAAGTAAACAAATAATAAGTGAATGCTAGTCGATAAAATCCTAATCAAAATAAAATGACTGATGTCGGGTCCAGAAATCGAACCCACATCCCAATGAATCCATTGACAAAATTTACGAAAATAAAACTCGATTTGTCATCCACATAAAGAGTGAAACACGACTAAAAGAAAGTATAAAAAAAATATGTACACATAATATGAAAAGAAACAACAAACAATATACACATGCAATGGGCTGTAAAAAAAAAATTATGTGACAACAAAAATCCATGGTTGCCTCAAAACTCGAACCGATGATATCCAAGATGGCATCGACAAATGGGTCTATAAAAACTGCCTTTCTTAATTAAACATAGGGTCAAAAAATAAATAATAATACTGGCATTCCAGTTAGTTAAATATTATTATAAAATCTTACATGGAAAAGTAAAAGAATCCTTTAAACAATAATCGGTGTCGCACTGCCTTCATTCTAAGTGGAATAGCTCGAACTATACAGTATACAGTAATCCTCTACAAGGGGCAAGCCTTCTTCACTCTCCCCTCATCGTAAATCTCTGGACGTCAAAGCCCTAGCAAATAATGGCCCGGTGTGGCAGAAATATCCTTTCAACATCTCAAGGTGAAAGCAAATCGTTTCCCTTGGAACACATATTTGTTAAATAATCTCTTTTCAGTACATATTCTCATATCATACTTCCAAAGCTCCACTGGCTTATAAATTCACTGTCCTGCCACAATTCTATAATACAATATCAATCCACTGTTCATTTTCTCATACTCACATCCTTCAACTTAGAATGACCGGCTTCGATTCCATCCGATTACAGAATACAGCCTAGGTTTTTCCTACATTTTAAACTCAAATCAATAAAATCAAATATGGATTTTAAACATATCCATAATGTTATTCTCATATATAGAAAGGGAAAATGTTCGACATTAAAGGAAAACGCTAATCTCAATAGGAAGGCGTCTGTTCGATGTCTAGGCATGTCACAAGTTACGCATATAAATAATACAGCCATCTACAAATATTATCATGCAAATTACGTGAAAATAAGAGTGCCTTGCTATCCTGATGTTAACAGTCGATAATCCACTTTTACAAGCATAATCACCATGCATTATCATAATAGGCTTGGATATCACGTAAATAAATTATACAAAATTACGGCTTGGCTCAGTGCCAAAACAAATCTACATTCATTTACTTTTACCTAATCTAAGCACTCTCAAACTAACTAATATTTTATCATCACGTCAAATACACGCATTACGTAAATTATATATATTTAAGCCCATGGAGCAGACTATTAATTCCATGAAATGAACATAAATGAATATGAAGACCACTCACAAGTTCTCTCTCTAATTAAAAAAATACATGCAATTTACATGTCTAACCTAATTTACGTGATCTGCATAATGAATAACCGTGCATTTATTTTTAAAAAATTATTTCATTTTAGTACTTATCATCATGTCGTAACAATCCAAGGTTCGGGTCCCGGGTAAGACCCTCATTTTCCTTTTTAAGCTTCCATGGTGTTGACGTTGGTCACGGGTTCATGTCCGTTGCTACTCCCGCTGAGCGCGTTCATAATCCAATGGTTTTCTTCTACACTTATAACAGCTTTTATTAGATTAACACTTGTTGCATCACTTTAACACAAAAAATACAATTATTACACTTTAATGAAATTAACACTAGTTGCATCACTTAAAAAAATTACAATTATACCGTTCTTGCGATCACATAACTTCAACCTTTTTTAAATACTATTGTTTGTAGACAATTACAATATTCTCGAAGATATAAACTGTATATTTACAGTCTGAAACACTAAATAGATCAGAACACCATCAAACTGTGGTTCTGCTTTGGATCCTTTGCGTGAAGTGGATACTGTTGTCATCACCGCTATTCATTTTATAAACTTTCCCCCACTCTTGCAAGAGACAGTGGCTAATCCCCACTACTTTTTTTAATTAATAATTCCACGTGTCGTATGACATCGGTAATACACTCAAACGTGTGACTCAGATTCTTAAGTAGTCTGGTTATGTGCGGAACCTGAATTGTTCGGCCATTTATTTAAAATTAATTATCAAAATAATGCCCCTACAATGTCCTGCATGAGAGTGCTGCGTACAAAGGACGCGTCATGACGCTTAGCGTGTTATACAATGCAATGATTGCATATTCTTCCACATGTTAATATATTATAAAGAATTGGAATATTGGCAGATGTCTATAATGAAATCATATAACATCCCGAGGTTTCCCATATTAAATATTATGCATGTCTTGAAATCTCATCATACAAATGCAACTCGCAAGCTGGCAACATCGTCTTCGGCCATTTTTTTCAACGGGTGAAGGTATCATTATCGATTTTTCTGGCTTGACATTTTCTTCTCTCTCTCTCTATCTGTGTATTCTTTTAGTTAAGCTGGAGTGGTGTTTAGCAGGCTACAAAGGTTGTGTAAGCATGTGCAACCTAATGCAACTTTTTGTAACAAGTACGAGGGAGCTTTACAAAGGTTTTTCACTGCCAAATAATTAATAAATAAATAAGTACATGACCGATAAGGTCACATCTGCCTTTCCGTCGGACTCAAGAAATTTGGAAAGGGTTACAAATTTCTTGACTGATTTCAATTTATTGAAGGGACTCTCATTCACATATTTAATTGTGGTCTCTTCGGCAGTGTATTGTTCTCATGAGCTCTCGGTTTTCAACCCTAAACCTTTGGTTATCCCGTTCGAGTATAAAAGCAAGTTGACCTGAAATTTCTCGATGTTGTTCTAATTCTTCACAATTTTGACACCATGGGATATCCTCGTGTTCCTGGTTTTCAGTCCTTGTCATCTGGACTTCAGCTTCCTCAAGATTCTCATCTTCTTCATCCTGTGGAATGTTGTCATCATCTTCATCTTGATCCTCTCCTTCCTCCTCGGAGTTCTGGTCTGGCTGGTCTAAATTTGCTCTAATGCTTCCTGGTGGATAATATGGCCGTAAATTGGCTTTATTACGTACAGTTTACATCAATCTGGGATCACAATCTGAAATATAGGGATCTACCTTAATGTTCCTTATACTACTACTCTGAAGATAAAGTTTGACACTCTCGTGTTTCTTCTTTCTCTTCCTGCCAGAATGTCCTAATGATGTCGATGCTTCTGGATCGTATGTCATCACTAAAGACTTCCATTCAGGATCTCTGCTCATGTCCCCTTGAGTTTGCAACTCTGGACCTCCATATTCGGTTGCTTGCTGCAACGCGGCTGTCTTCCGTCTGTTCTGTCGATTACGTTCCCGCTGCTCCACGTATCGTTTGGGATTCAAAATTCGCCCATCTACCTTTTCTTTCCACTTCGCGGGCTGGGGCTTCGAATCTCTTCTGCGTCGACTTCTCTTCTTTGAATACCATCTTTTCGGACTAGTACACTGTCCGTACTTGTAACAGTACCATTTGATATGATACCGTCCTTTCCGTTGGCCTGACGATCCATTCTTCTTTCTTCTAGGCTGTAATCTCCAATTCGAACATTTCGTGGTACTATGCGTCTTCTTCTTCTTTCTTATGCCTGACCTCTTCGATGAGATAGACTGTTTTGCCTCATTCTTTGAAGCAGCATTCACTTCCATGTTTAGGTATTCGTGACTGGTCTTCATCTTCTTTTCTAGTGGTCCCCAATTCAATTCTTCGGATGGTCGATACTGCTTATTCTCTGATACCTCTTGTAATTCCAATTTCTCAATCTTTTCTTTCAGTTCATGTACAAGGTCGTCATGTATATCTACTTTTATCTTCGTCTTTTGCATCTTATGCGACCATTCCTCGATCCTATCTGATGTCCTATCATCATTCTTCCGTACCTCCTCTTGGACCATGACTATTCCATCGAATGCCTGTTTTCTGACCTCAGATATTTGCTTATCCACGTTGGTAAGAATTTCCTGTTTCAACGCGCTGGTTTGGTTCTGAATGTCATGCATATCGACCTGAGTCTGATGGACCTCCTTCTTAACATCTTCTATTATCCTATCTGTACTTTCCTGGTGATCTGTCACCCTTTGAATATGAACATCGATTTGTTCCGCCATACTTAATGTCTGAGCCTCAACACGTTCGACACGCTCAATTACCGTGCCTAGCGAGTTTTCTAGCCGTTCCTGTTTTTCGTGCGTATTATCCAGTCATTTTTCTAACTGTGCTGTGTTCCTTTCACATTGTGTCTGGTACCCCGTTATCTGTCCTACCAGTTCATCATAACATTCAATTGTTTCCTCCAACCGTACGTTAAAGTTCCCCATCTGTTTATTAATTTCATCTCTCCCTTCCTTACACTCCTTCTGTATTCTCTCCATATGTTCATTGACCTGATCTAATTTCTGATCAATCATGTCCTTAACTGTTTCATTACTCTGATCTATCTTCTGATCAATCACTTTCATATTTTTATTAATGTCCTCTTTCATGTCCTCAACTTTTTCCCTACTCACTTTAATGTCTTCACTATTCTGACCTATCATATTTTTAACTTCCTCTATCAGAGCCCTCATGGCTTCCATATCCATTTTACACAATATTTCAATAAAGTGGGCCCCCTTTAACTCGAACCTCGGATTAGGAGAAATCAACTTGAAAATGAAATCAATTCAGGGTTACCTCAATCCAAAATCACAAAATTTTCACAACAATGTAATTTGAATTAAATTTATAGCCTGAATACAGCTATCTCAAAATTATTCAACAGTATAATTTATCAAGGGTATCTTTCATCACAATATTTTAAATGTGTAGCCTATCATTATTATATTTATTATTATTGTTATTATTATTATTATTATTATTATTATTATTATTATTATTATTATTAATTTTGAATAAGTTGGTATAATAAAAATATCGCAAGTTAAATACCAACACAGGTGGTATATGCCAATAAATTAGGCCATCCTTCCAGTATTGAGGCAGATACACCTAATACACTGGGTAATATCGTCCCAAAACTTTCCACATGAATCCTAAATTACTGCCACTTAACAACAAACACTAAAGGCCTGAGGTCACCTTTACCTACCGCGAAACACTAACACAAATTTAATAAATGATTCACTATGAGAAATAAGGCCTGTTACAACCAGTACCTCCTGACAAGTACCCATGAATACGATTACCTGAAGGGTATCGATATTCATTTTTCCTCAGATTTGGGAAAACCATTTTATTGTTTCCCGGGATTTAATTTAATCCCTACATGATTTTGGGTACCGCAATTACTATGAATGACTGTCCTGGTTATCGTCACTTCGACTATAACCACGACTATGTTTTCATTTTGCCATAAATATCACATTAATTTTAATCTGTCATTCACTTCGCATACTGATCCAATTATCAGCATCCTATAAACTGAACAACCATCGTGTTCCTTCATATAATAATTGGTCAGTCCTATATTCCTAAATATGGCATTACCATGCCTAACGCCCATTTTCACAAAAGTTATCATTTGAAATTATCTCTATCGAAAACATTGAAAAATTCTGAAAATGCCGAAAAATCCAAAATTCCGAAAATGCCGAAAATACCTAACATTGTAAATGCCTAAAAATGCCGAAAATGCCCCATGTTGGGCGCCAAATGCTACCTTTCCACCCCACGCCATTTGCCGCATAGAACCAAATAACTGCATGATAATCCCTAAAAAGTCGGGATACCGACATATAGCACCATACGCCAAGGCGCCTGATGGAAAGGGACCTTTTTAGTCTAGAATCAAATGCCACCTCATCAGGAAGGAACGAAAAAGAAAATTTTTCAGAATGATGGGTGAGCAAATGCTCTTCCGACCGTGCAAGGGTCTACTGCACCCTTCCGTTCCATAGAATCAAACCACCGACCTCCCAAGGCCATGGTGCGTTCGCGGTAGAAGATCAAAGAAAATAACACATAACTAGCTTAAAGGCATAAATGAACGGAAGGAAACCTGGGATACAATGTTATTCGGCAAAATGACAGGCAGACAGAAGTTTAAATACCTATTTATTGAGCCTTGATAAATCAAATTAATTAAAAGTTGACCCTGAATATTTAGGGTATATCAATGTTGAATATGCAATGTCCATTGGACTAAATACCAATTGCAAAATGTCAAAATTTTATTTCTCCTTTACCTCTTTCTTCTTCCCGACATGATGATAAATATTACATTATAATTTGTGTAACATACCTTTTTTTTAAAAAAAATCAGAAATATCCTTATAAATGTGACGGTCATCATTAAGAACTTTCTTCACTATCAGAAGAAGCAATTATTTATACAAAAAAAAATTGAGGATAACTTGAAGTGGTCACCTAGCTAAATAATTATATTACAAAAAGTAAACAAATAATAAGTGAATGCTAGTCGATAAAATCCTAATCAAAATAAAATGACTGATGTCGGGTCCAGAAATCGAACCCACATCCCAATGAATCCATTGACAAAATTTACGAAAATAAAACTCGATTTGTCATCCACATAAAGAGTGAAACACGACTAAAAGAAAGTATAAAAAAATATGTACACATAATATGAAAAGAAACAACAAACAATATACACATGCAATTGGCTGTAAAAAAAAAAAATTATGTGACAACAAAAATCCATGGTTGCCTCAAAACTCGAACCGATGATATCCAAGATGGCATCGACAAACGGGTCTATAAAAACTGCCTTTCTTAATTAAACATAGGGTCAACAAATAAATAATAATACTGGCGTTCCAGTTAGTTAAATATTATTATAAAATCTTACATGGAAAAGTAAAAGAATCCTTTAAACAATAATCGGTGTCGCACTGCCTTCATTCTAAGTGGAATAGCTCGAACTATACAGTATACAGTAATCCTCTACAAGGGGCAAGCCTTCTTCACTCTCCCCTCATCGTAAATCTCTGGACGTCACAGCCCTAGCAAATAATGGCCCGGTGTGGCAGAAATATCCTTTCAACATCTCAAGGTGAAAGCAAATCGTTTCCCTTGGAACACATATTTGTTAAATAATCTCATTTCAGTACATATTCTCATATCATACTTCCAAAGCTCCACTGGCTTATAAATGCACTGTCCTGCCACAATTCTATAATACAATACCAATCCACTGTTCATTTTCTCATATTCACATCCTTCAACTTAGAATGACCGGCTTCGATTCCATCCGATTACAGAATACAGCCTAGGTTTTTCCTACATTTTAAACTCAAATCAATAAAATCAAATATGGATTTTAAACATATCCATAATGTTATTCTCATATATAGAAAGGGAAAATGTTCGACATTAAAGGAAAACGCTAATCTCAATAGGAAGGCGTCTGTTCGATGTCTAGGCATGTCACAAGTTACGCATATAAATAATACAGCCATCTACAAATATTATCATGCAAATTACGTGAAAATAAGAGTGCCTTGCTATCCTGATGTTAACAGTCGATAATCCATTTTTACAAGCATAATCACCATGCATTATCATAATAGGCTTGGATATCACGTAAATAAATTATACAAAATTACGGCTTGGCTCAGTGCCAAAACAAATCTACATTCATTTACTTTTACCTAATCTAAGCACTCTCCAACTAACTAATATTTTATCATCACGTCAAATACACGCATTACGTAAATTATATATATTTAAGCCCATGGAGTAGACTATTAATTCCATGAAATGAACATAAATGAATATGAAGACCACTCACAAGTTCTCTCTCTAATTAAAAAAATACATGCAATTTACATGTCTAACCTAATTTACGTGATCTGCATAATGAATAACCGCGCATTTATTTTAAAAAAATTATTTCATTTTAGTACTTATCATCATGTCGTAACAATCCAAGGTTCGGGTCCCGGGTAAGACCCTCATTTTCCTTTTTAAGCTTCCATGGTGTTGACGTTGGTCACGGGTTCAGGTCCGTTGCTACTCCCGCTGAGCGCGTTCATAATCCAATGGTTATCTTCTACACTTATAACAGCTTTTATTAGATTAACACTTGTTGCATCACTTTAACACAAAAAATACAATTATTACACTTTAATGAAATTAACACTTGTTGCATCACTTAAAAAAATTACAATTATACCGTTCTTGCGATCACATAACTTCAACCTTTTTTAAATACTATTGTTTGTAGACAATTACAATATTCTCGAAGATATAAACTGTATATTTACAGTCTGAAACACTAAATAGATCAGAACACCATCAAACCGTGGTTCTGCTTTGGATCCTTCGCGTGAAGTGGATACTGTTGTCATCACCGCTATTCATTTTATAAACTTTTCCCCACTCTTGCAAGAGACAGTGGCTAATCCCCACTACTTTTTTTAATTAATAATTCCACGTGTCGTATGACATCGGTAATACACTCAAACGTGTGACTCAGATTCTTAAGTAGTCTGGTTATGTGCGGAACCTGAATTGTTCGGCCATTTATTTAAAATTAATTATCAAAATAATGCCCCTACAATGTCCTCCATGAGAGTGCTGCGTACAAAGGACGCGTCATGACGCTTAGCGTGTTATATAATGCAACGATTGCGTATTCTTCCACATGTTAATATATTATAAAGAATTGGAATATTGGCAGATGTCTATAATGAAATCATATAACATCCCGAGGTTTCCCATATTAAATATTATGCATGTCTCGAAATCTCATCATACAAATGCAACTCGCGAGCTGGCAACATCGTGTTCGGCCATTTTTTCAACGGGTGAAGGTATCATTATCGATTTTTCTGGCTTGACATTTTCTTCTCTCTCTCTCTCTATCTGTGTATTCTTTTAGTTAAGATGGAGTGGCGTTTAGCAGACTACAAAGGTTGTGTAAGCATGTGCAACCTAATGCAACTTTTTGTAACAAGTACGAGGGAGCTTTACAAAGGTTTTTCACTGCCAAATAATTAATAAATAAATAAGTACATGACCGATAAGGTCACAATATGTACTTTTAAAAGTGGTAAGTAGTAGTAAGGACCAATTATATTGTAAAAGGGAAGTAAGGAGATTAAGAAGGAAGTGCAGATTAGAAAGAGAGGACAGTAAGGAGAGACTGAAGCAGCTCAATAGGAAATTGAATTCATCAAAAAAATCAGCTAAGGATAACATGGTGGCAAACATAATTGTCAGCCATATGAGTTTTAGAGAGCAATGGAAGGATATGTATAGATACTTTAAGGCAGAAACAGTTTCCAGGAAGGACATTCAAGGGATCATTAATGAACAAGAGGAGAGTGTATATTTGGGGACTCAAAGAAGGCAGAAATATTCAGTCAGCAATATGACCAAGAAATGGTGAATAAGTTATTATGGGAAGGACAGCAGAATTAGAAAGTGATAGAACCAATTAGAGGGAAATATATTCTACACGTCGTGCTGATAAAGCCAGCTCTATAGGGAAACTGAAGTGATAGATGGTATAAATGATCACGAAGTTGTCTTTGTCAGAGTTAAAAATAAATCTGTAAGAAATGAATGTAGTAAATGTAGGACTATTAGGCAATACCATATGGCTGATAAGAGAGGAATGGGGAAATTAAAAGAAAAGCAATTAAAATCAGAGGAAAATGGCAAATAAAAATATAATCAGCCTATGGGATGGATTTAAAGCAACTGTTGAAGAGTATGAAGACATCTGCAAGGCAGCAGTGTTTTGGTGAATTTGCATGTCATTTCCTACACAAAGGCTTCACCAAGCCTCCTGAGGTCCTGGTAGAGGAGGTTTCTACGAAGGCCATCGAATAAATTAAGTTCCCTCTATTCTTTTCCTCTGCAAACCCCATGTTTTAAAATTAAGTTGGTACTGTAAGAACTTTAAATGAGGTATGGTGGTTGAGCTTGACCTTCAACAGCACGTGCTTGCTCCGCATTCGCCAGTATGGCGCCAGCTGCCATGGAGCTACCACTGGAAAGCATGTCCGCTTGTGAACTCTGTTCTTTTATTCGTTATTTCACTGCGAAAAATGAATCGGTTATCAATATTCATTGTAACTTAGTGGTGTTTATGGCAAAGGATGCATGAGCATCCAAATGGTTCGCTGCTGACATTCACGGTTCCTGACAGGACGACAAAATGTGCATGATGATGAGTGCAGCGGCAGGCCCGTTACCACTACAGGCAATGCAGCCACTGTTGCAGTTCAGAATGAGGTGGACGAAAATCAGTGCATCAGCGTTGATGAGGTAATGAATCGACTACCTCCTGTTATAGAAACTGGATGCTGCTCTATTGTGACGATCCTGTCAGATGTCTTGGAGTATCAAAAAGTCTTGCAAGATGGGTCCCACGTTTGCTTACTGATGCTCATAAGCAACAACGGATCGAGACGGTCCGAGCTTTCCAGCAAATGCTTCAAAGAGAGGGAGATCAACTGTTTTCCCACATTGTCACTGGAGATGACAGTTGGGTGCATCATTCAACTCCAGAAACAAAATGACAAAGCATGGTATGGAAGAAACCTGGCGAACATGCACCAAAAAGAGCCAAGACCACAACCTCTGTGGGGAAAAGTTATGGCTACTGTCTTTTGAGACAGTAATGGTGTTTAACTGGTTGACTACCTGTCCTGATGCACTATGGTCACAGCTGAGAGGTACTGCATGGTCCTTACAAAGCTCAGAGCTGCAATCCAATGAAAACATTCTGGTCTTCTGTCTCGGAAAGAGTTGCTCTTGCATAACAACGTGTGCCCCCATTCAGCTCAAAGGACCCCAGGATTTTCTGCAGAACTTCAAATGGGACCTTTTTCCCCATCCACCTTATTTTCTAGATCTTGCCCCAAGTGATTTCCATCTCTTTCCACAATTCAAGCTGCACCTTGGAGGCAAGTGGTTTGTGACTGATGTGGATGTGGAAACGGAGTTGAAATGCTGGCTACGGAGACAGGATCCGACCAGGTATGACGAAGATACCAAAAAAGTGCTGCCAAGATACCAAAAGTGTTTGGACAGAGATGGTGACTATGTGGAGAAGTAGTATAAGAGTTGTACAATGAAAATCAAATATTTCACAAGTGTAAATAACCAGCTTGTACTTTTTGTAAAATAGGAAATCTTATTTATCGGATGGCCTTCATAATACTGGTGAAATACTGAAGTTTATCTATGATAGTAAAGATAATACTTTTACATCCGAGGCTTGTTTTGGTTTTGAAAGCAACAAACTCATCAACTTTATTCAGCTGACTTGCTAGGCCTAATATTGTACAGGATTTCTGTCGGGGTAATCTCCCTTAGCTTTTGGCAGTCCCCTGCCACATCTGCAAGGCAGCAGTGTTGTGGTGAATTTGTGTGTCATTTCCTAAACAAAGGCTTCACCAAGCCTCCTGAGGGAGAACTCCTCTGTCCTTAGTCGTTGGTTCTCCCTTAGTTTGTCGGGTTTGGTACTGGCCGCCCAACCCTCGACCAGACAGTCGCGGGTCACATACGGTAGCATGTGTTTCTGACCTGACCCTGGCTACAATGGTTTGGATATGTTATAAGGACGGAATAAGAACTGGAAAAAATCCAAAGAAAAGCAGCTTGATTTGTTGTGGGTGATTTCCGACAAAAGAGTAGCGTTAAAAAAATGTTGTTCAGTAAGGATTGATGGTAGAATGAGTTCTTGGTTCAGGGTACTTGCAGGAGTTAGACAAGGCTGTAATCTTTCACCTTTGCTGTTCGTAGTTTACATGGATCATCTGCTGAAAGGTATAAAATGGCAGGGAGGGATTCAGTTAGGTGGAAATGTAATAAGCAGTTTGGCCTATGCTGACGACTTGGTCTTAATGGCAGATTGTGCCGAAAGCCTGCAGTCTAATATCTTGGAACTTGAAAATAGGTGCAATGAGTATAGTATGAAAATTAGCCTCTCAAAGACTAAATTGATGTCAGTAGGTAAGAAATTCAACAGAACTGAATGTAAGATTGGTGATACAAAGCTAGAACAGGTCGATAATTTCAAGTATTTAGGTTGTGTGTTCTCCCAGGATGGTAATATAGTAAGTGAGATTGAATCAAGGTGTAGTAAAGCTAATGCAGTGAGCTCGCAGTTGCGATCAGCAGTATTCTGTAAGAAGGAAGTCAGCTCCCAGACGAAACTATCTTTACATCGGTCTGTTTTCAGACCAACTTTGCTTTATGGGAGCGAAAGCTGGGTGGACTCAGGATATCTTATTCATAAGTTAGAAGTAACAGACATGAAAGTAGCAAGAATGATTGTTGGTACAAACAGGTGGGAACAATGGCAGGAGGGTACTTGGAATGAGGAGATAAAGGCTAATTTAGGAATTAACTTGATGGATGAAGCTGTACGCATAAACTGGCTTCGGTGGTGGGGTCATGTGAGGCGAATGGAGGAGGATAGGTTACCTAGGAGAATAATGGACTCTGTTATGAAGGGTAAGAGAAGTAGAGGGAGACCAAGATGATGATGGTTAGACTCGGTTTCTAACGATTTAAAGATAGGTATAGAACTAAATGAGGCCACAACACTAGTTGCAAATCGAGGATTGTGGCGACGTTTAGTAAATTCTCAGAGGCTTGCAGACTGAACGCTGAAAGGCATAACAGTCTATAATGATAATGTATGTATGTATGTATGTATGTTTGGGCTGGGAAGAACTGGGAGAAAGAAGACGAGCTGCTCGTCTAAGTGGTATGTTCCGAGCTGTCAGCACTGTGATGGCGCGGAATGACATTAGTAGACGAATAAGTTTGAGTGGCGTCTTTAAATGTAGGAACGATCACAATATGAAGATAAAGTTGTAATTCAAGAGGACAAATTGGGGCAAATATTCATTTATAGGAAGGGGAGTTGGGGATTGGAATAACTTACCAAGGGTTGCAATGTTTGGGCTGGGAAGAATTGGGAGAAAGAAGATGAGCTGCTAGTCTAAGTGGTATGTTCCGAGCTGTCAGTGGTGAGATGACGCTGAATGACATTAGTAGACGAATAAGTTTGAGTGGCATCTTTAAATGTAGGAACGATCACAATATGAAGATAAAGTTGTAATTCAAGAGGACAAATTGGGGCAAATATTCATTTATAGGAAGGGGAGTTAGGGATTGGAATAACTTACCAAGGGAGATGTTCAATATATTTCCAATTTCTTTGAAATCATTTTTAAAAAGGCTAGGAAAACAACAGATAGGGAATCTGCCACCTGGGCGACTGCCCTAAATGCAGATCAGTATTGATTGATCTTGAGCAAGGAATTGCTTTGACAGAAAAGTGAAAGGGGAGAGGCCAGTTGGGAGGCCAAAGAATAAAGGGATTGACACAGCAAAATCGGAAGCCAGCAAGAGGAATGCCAAGTGGGAGGATGTAGAGAAACAGAAACTATACTTTGACGGGAAGAAGTGGTGAGCGCTTGTGCACCACACCTGGGAAACTGGAGCTGGATAATGATGATGATGATGATGATGATGATGATGATGATGATGAATAAAGACATTTTTAAAAAGGTACAAAAGTGTAAAATCAGAAAGGCAGGTAGGATGGATAAGATTTCTGGGAATATATAGGCTATGTGTTGGAATATAGTGCCATAACTGAAATACTTATTTGATTACTGTTTGCATGAAAGCGTGACATCAAATGAATGCAGAGTTGAAATAATAGCCCCAGTGTACAAGGGAAAGGGTGACAAACATAAAGTGGATAATTATAGACCAGTCAGCTAGACATGTGTTGTTTGTAGGCCCTGGTAAAGCATTCTTTCTGATTATATTAGACACGTTTGCAAAATTACTAACTGGTTTGAGAGAAGGGAGTTTGGGTTTAGCAAAGGTTATTCCAGTGAGGCTCAACTTGTAGGATTCCAGCATGATATAACATATACTTTAGATTCAGGAGGTCAAATGGACTTTATTGCTATTGACCTATCCAAGGCTTTTGATAGGGTAGATCACAGGAGATTAATGATGAAAATGAGGGCTATTGGACTAGACAAAATTGTGGTTAAATGGGTGGCTACATTTCCAGAAAATAGAAATCATAGAATTAGAGTAGGTGGAGCATTTACCGAGCCTGTTATGATTAAGAGGTGGGGGGGGGGGGGGGTGTCCCGCAGGGCAGTATTTTTGAACCTTTATGTTTTCTTATACATAAATTATATGAGCAAAGACCTAGAATCACAGATAAAGCTATTTGCAGATGATGTTGTACTGCATAGAGTAGTAAACGAGTTGCAGGATTGTGAGCAACTGCAGGAGGACTTGAAAAAATGTTGTGAAATGTACAGCAGACAATGGTATGAATGTAAATGGGATGAAAAGTCAAGTTGTAAGTTTCACCAAGAGGAAAAGTCTTCTCAGTTTTAATTATTGTGTTGATGGGGTGATAGCACCTCATGGGGAACACTGTAAGTAACTAGGTGTTAATATAAGGAATGACCTTCATTGGGGTAATCATATTAATGAGGTTGTTAAGAAAATTTACAGATCGCTTCACATAATTCTGAAAGTATTTAGGGGTTGTAGTAAGGATGTAAAGGAGAGGGCATTTAAGTCTCTGGTAAGACCCTAGTTAGAGTATGGCTGCAGTGTATGGGACCCTCACCAGGACTACATGATATGAGAAATAGAAAAATTTCAAAGGAAAGAAGCACGATTCCTTCTGGGTGATCTTGGACAAAGGAGCAGTGTTACGAAAATGTTGCAAACTTTGGGCTGGGAAGACTTGAGAGTAAGGAGACGGGATGCTTGACTATTTGGTATCTTCAAAATATATAGAGACTAGCATTTACTCGCGGCTTCGCTCGTGTGGATTTTGTAATTTGATCAAAGTAATCGTTCCTTGGCATTGTACTAAGACATTATCTGAAAATTCCTAAAGAATAAAAAATCACCCAAAAATTGAGTTTCATTTACCCCAGAAATACTTTGTAAACAAAGTTTGCGGTATTACCTTTTGGGACTAAGACGTCCATGTGACATAGAACTGTACAATTTCTCAGGTCGAAAAAATAAATACATGTTTCTTTATTTTTAAAGAAGATTCCAAATATCTATTCCCACATCTGTAACATCTTCAGTTTTTGAGATATACATAAGAATCCCCATAAAAAGAATTCAACCCCCTGATCAGTCTTTCCCCCACCCCCACCCCATCTAAGTGTATTTTCTGAAAGAAAAAAATACATGTTTCTTTAGTTTTAAAGGAGATTTCAAATACCAATTTTCATGACTGTAACATCTTCAGTTTTTAAGATATAAAGTATCCTCACAAAAATAATTCAACTATTTTTCACTTCTTTTCACCTGCCCATTAAGTGCCTTCTCTGAAAACAAAAAGGTACATGCTCCTGTATTTTTAAAGCACTTTCCAAATACCAAGTTTCTTGTCTCTAACATGTTAAGTTTTTTACATATAATGTAGATATACTGGTACTCATTTAAAAAATTCATCCGCTTTTCAAATTCTTTTCAGCCCCTTAATTGGATTTTCCGAAAACAAAAAATATGCCTTTCATTAATTTTAAAGGAGATTCCAAATACCAGTTTTCATGTCTGTACGTCTGTAACACCTTCAGTTTTTGAGATAAATGTATACTCATAAAAATAATTCAACTTCTTCTTCTTCACTTCTTTCCACCCCTCTCCCGCCTCACATGGAGTTTCGAAAACAAAAAATATGCGTTTCTTTATTTTGAAAGGAAATTCAAAATACCAACTTTCATGTCTTTTACAGCTTCAGTTTTTATGATAAAGTAACCTCATAAACATATTTCAACTCCTTATTTACTTATTTTCAACCCCATGCCCCTTACTTCAACTTTCAAAACAAAACAAATGCTTGTTCCTTTATTTTTAAAGAAGATTCCAAATACTAATTTTCATGTCTGTAACATTTTCAGTTTTTGAGATATAAGTATCCTCATAAAGGTAATTCAACTCAGTTTTCATCCCAGCCCGTTAAGTTGATTTACCTCCCCCCCCCCCTCCAAAAAATGTCTTTTTCTTTATTTTTAAAGGAGATTCGAAATTCAAATTTTCATGTCTTTAACATCTTTAGTTTTTGAGATATAAGTATCCTCATACAAAGAATTCTACTAATTTTTCAATCCATTCCCCCCTTAAGTTGATTTTCCGAAGACAAAATAACTCGAGTTTCTTTACTTTGAAAGAAGATTCCAAATACAAATGTTCATGCCTCTATCACCTTCAGTTTTTGAGATATAAGTGTCCTCATAAGAAGAATTCAACTCCTTTCTCCTTTTTCACCCAGACCCGTTAAGTTGATTTCCCCCTCCAAATAATGCGTTTCTTTTTTTGTAAAGGAGAACCCAAATACAAATTTTCACGTGTGTAACATTAAGTTTTTGAGATAGAAATTTATCCATAGAAAGAATTACATTTTTTCTCTACCTCACCCACCCCCCTTAAGTGAATTTCCAAAAACCAAAAATACTTGTTTCTTGATTTATAAAGGAGCTTCCAAATGCCAACTATCACGACTGTAACATCTTCAGTTTTGAGATATATGTATCCTCATCAAAAGGAATTAAACTCCTTTTAAACCACCCCTGCCCCCAAGTTTCTATATTTTTAAAAGAAATTCCACTTACTAATTCTCACATCGGTAACATATCTTTAGTTTTTGAGATATAAGTATCCTCATACAGAGAATTCAACTAATTTTTCAATTAGTTAAGTTAACTCGTGTCCTCATCCCGAGGTGGTGCAGCTCTTCTCAGGCACACCCCCAATGGAGGTGAGCTGCATGTACCATTCCAACCACATACCAGCCCTCCTGCCATTCTTAAATTTCTGGCAGTACCGGGAATCGAACCTGGGCCCCAAGGACGGCAGCTAATAACACTAACTGTTACGCTACGGAGGCGGAGATTTTTCAATTAATTCACCCCCTTAAGTGGATTTTGCAAAGACAAAAGACTATGTGTTTCTTTACTTTGAAAGAAAATTCCAAATACAAATTTTCATGTCTGTAACATCTTCAGTTTTTGAGATACGAGTATCCTCATGAAAATAATTCAACTCCTTTTTCACTCCACCCCCGCCCGTAAAGTTTATTTCCCCCCCACCCAAAAAATGCGTGTTCCTTTATTTTTAAAGGAGATTCTATATACCAATTTCCACATCTGTAACCTTCAGTTTTGAGATATAAGTTTCTCCAGAAAAAGATTGAATCTTTTTTCACTTCCTTTCACACTTCCCACTTAAGTGAATTTTCCAAAAACAAACAGTACCCGTTTCTTTAAAAGAGCTTCCAAATACGAATTATCACGACTGTAATATCTTAAGTTTTTGAGATATATGTATCCTCATAAAAGGAATTAATCTCCGTTTTCATCCCCTACCTTACTAAGTTGATTCCCCCTCCCCCAAAATGTGTGTTTGTAACATGTTCAGATTATTTTGGTTTATAATAATAAATAATAATAATGTTATTTGTTTTACGTCCCACTAACTACTATTTAAGGTCTTCGGAGACGCCAAGGTGCCGGAATTTAGTCCCGCAGGAGTTCTTTTACGTGCCAGTAAATCTACCGACACGGGGCTGTCGTATTTGAGCACCTTCAAATACCACCGGACTGAGCCAGGATCGAACCTGCCAAGTTGGGGTTAGAAGGGCAGCGCCTTAACCGTCTGAGCCACTCAGCCCGGCTATTTTGGTTTATATATTCTCATACAAATAATTCAACTAATTTTTCAATTCCTTCACCCCCTTCCCCCGTTAAGGGTTTTTTCCTAAATCAAAAGAATACGTGTTTCTTTATTTTCAAAGGAGATTCCAAATACTAATTTTCATATCTGTAACATCTTCAGTTTTTTGAGATATAAGTCTCCTCAGAAAAGGTGTTCAACCCATTTTCCCCCCTTTTTTCACCCCCTTAATGGGATTTTCCAAAAACAAAAAACATGTGTTTCTTTATTTTTAAGGGAGATTCCAAATACCAATTTTTATGTCTGTAAACTTTGAAGTTTTTGAGATATAAATATCCTCATTTTGAAAATTCACCCCTCTTTTCACCCCCTTAGTGATGGAATATCCAAAATTCCTCCCTTAGTGAGCACCTACACCCTAATATAAATGTATTCCCAAAATTTCATTTCTTTATGTCCAGTAGTTTTGGCTCGGCAATGATGAATCAGTCAGTCAGTCAGTCAGTCAGTCAGTCAGGACATGTTATTTTATATAGATAGACTAGCAGTTACCCGTGGCTTCACTCGCGTAGATTTCATAAAGTAATAAAAGTAATCGTTCCTCGGTACTGTACTAAGACATTATCTGAAAATCCCTAAAGTATAAACATTCACCGACAAATTGAGTTTCATTTACCCCGGAAACGCTTTGTAAACCACGTTTGTGTTATTGCCTTTTGGGGCTAAGATGACCATGAAACATAGAACAGTACATATGAGAGACAGTCCTCTCTCAAATCGAAAAAAAAAAGTTTATTTTCAAAGTAGATCCAAAATATATATCTCCACTTCGTAACATTTCCATTTTTTTGAGATAGACTATACGAATCCCCATAAAAAGAATTTAACCTCTTTATCAGTCCTTCCCATTTTCTGAAAACAAAAAGAAATACATGTTCTTTTACTTTTAAAGGAGATTCCAAATTCTAATTTTCGCGTCTGTAACATCATCAGTTTGTGAGATAAAAACATCCTCGTTAAAAATTATTCACTTCTTTTTTCACTTCTCTTCACCCTCCGTTAAGTGCCTTTTCCGACAAAAAGTATGTGTTCCTGTATTTTTAAAGGAGATTAAAAATACAGTACCAAATTTCACACCTGTTACATCTTCAGTTTTTGAGATATAAGTATCCTCATAAAATGAATTTAACTTCTTTTACCCTTTTTTCCACCCCCTCTCCCTTTAAGTAGACTTTCCGGAAACAAAAAATATGTTTCTTTTTTTTTTTTAAAGGAGATTCAAAATACCAACTTTCACGTCTGTAACATCCTTATCTTTTAGAGATATAAGTATCCTCATAGAAATAATTCAACGATTATTTCAATTTCCCCCCCCCCCCCCCGTTTGTGGATTTCTGGAAACAAAAGAAGACGTGTTTATTTTTAAAGAAGATTCCAAATACCAACTCTCACATCTGTAACATCTCTTTTTTGAGATATAAGTATCCTTTTTCACCCTCCCCCCCCCCCGCCCCCGTTAAGTTGATTTCCCCCGAAATGAGTGTTTCCTTATTTTAAAGGAGATTCCAAACACCAATTTTCATGTCTGTAACCGTAAGTTTTTGAGATATAAGTATCCACATAAAAATAATTCAATTTTTTCACTTCCTTTCACCCTCCCACCTTAAGTGAATTTTCCGAAAACCAAAAATATGTGTTTATTTATAAAGGAGCTTCTAAATACCAATTTTCACGACTGTAACATCTTCAGTTTTCGAGATATGTGTCCTCATGAAAGGAATTCAATTCCTTTTCACCCCCTCCTCCCAAGTTTATTTTCCCCCTAAAATGCGCGTTTCTTTATTTTAAAGGAGATTCTAAATACCAATTTTCACATGTGTATCAACTTAAGTTTTCATAAGATATAAGTATCCTCATACAAATAATTCAATAAATTTTTCAATTCTTTCACCCCCCTTAATTGGGTTTTCCGAAATCAAAGGAATATGTGTTACCTTACTTCTAAAGGGGAATCCAAACACCAATTTTCATGTCTGCAACATCTATAGTTTTTGAGATATATTTAGACTCATACAAATAATTTAACTAATTTTTTAATTTTTCACCCCGCCTAAGCGGATTTTCCGGAAAAAAAAATATCAATTTCTTTATGAGATTCCAATCACCAATTTTTACATCTGTAAAGTGTCCAGTTTTTGAGATATCAGTATCCTAATATAAAGAATTCAACCTACTTTTCAGTCCTTTCTACCCGCCCCTCCCCCAAGTGTTTTTTCCGAAAACAAAAAATATGTGTTTTTTATTTTTGAAAGGAATTAAAAGTACCAATTTTCACTTCTGTACATTTTAAGTTTTCGAGATATACTGTAGATATGCTCATTCTAAACATTCACCTACCGAGCTCGATAGCTGCAGTCGCTTAAGTGCGGCCAGTATCCAGTATTCGGGAGATAGTAGGTTCGAACCCCACTGTCGCCAGCCCTGAAGATGGTTTTCCATGGTTTCCCATTTTCACACCAGGCAAATGCTGGGGCTGTACCTTAATTAGGGCCACGGCCGCTTCCTTCCCACTCCTAGGCCTTCCCTGTCCCATCGTCACCATAAGACCTATCTGTGTCGGTGCGACGTAAAGTAGCAAAAAAAAGGTCACCCGCTTCTTTTGTTCCCCTTAAGTGTATTTTCCGAAAAAATTATCTATGTCTCTTTATTTTTACAAGAGATTCCAAGTACCAGTTTTCAAATATGTAACATGTTAAATATCTGAGGTATATTGTAGGCCTAGATATATATTTTTTTTAAATTCCAGCCTGTTTGTCATTCCCGTTCACTCCCTCTTCATTGGATTTTTCAAAAAGAAAGAAATACGTGCTTCTTTATTTTTAAAGGAGATTCCAGTTACCAATTTTCATGACTGTAATATTTATCTTCAGTTTTTGAGATATAAGTATCCTCATAAAAGGTATTCAACCAATTCCCCCCTACCTATTTACCCCTTAATGGGATTTTGCGAAAACAAAAAACATGTTTCCCTATTTTTAAAGGAGATTCCAAAATTCCAAACTTTTAAGTTTTTGAGATATAGATATCTTCATTTAAAAATTTCACCTCCCTTTTCACCCCCTTAGCAACAAAAAGTACATGTTTCTTTAAAGGAGATTCTAAATACCAATTTTTACATCTGTAAACTTTTAAACTTTTGAGATATAGATACACTAATTTTAAAAATGTCTAAAAATTCACCCCATTTGTCACTCCTGTTTAACCTCCATTAATTGGATTTTCCAAAAACAAAAAATATGTGTTCCTTTATTTTTAAAGGAGATTCCAAATACCAATTTTCACGTCTGTAACATCATCAGTTTTTGAGAATAAGTCACCTCATAAAAGGTGTTCAACCAATTTTCCCCCTTTTTCACCCCCCTCAATGGGATTTTCCAAAAACAAAAAAATACGTGTTTATTTTTAAAGGAGATTCCAAATACCAAATTTCATGTCTTTAAACTGTTCAGTTTTCGAGATATAGATACACTCACTTTAAAAATTCACCCCCCTTTTCACCCCCTTAACGACGGAATATCAAAAAATCCTCCCTTAGCGAGCACTAACTTTGTAATATGAACATATTCCCAAAATTTCATTCCTTCATGTCCAGTAGTTTTGGCTCGGCGATGATGAATCAGTCAGTCAGTCAGTCAGTCAGTCAGTCAGTACAAGCTATTTTATATACACAGATTTGAGGATTTCCACCCAATCAATACAATTTTTAATCACTCTTGGCAATTAATTATATTTTAGAAAATATATACAGTACATGTTTCACCTCCTACAAGACATCTTCAGCTGCTTCATACAGTTTAAATTAAATTAAACATAACAGACATTGACAGCGATCTAATATAGTTACAACTTTTTATGTCCTAGAATAAAACTAATGAGTATGCACTGAGTACATTTAAAAGATGCTTAGAACAAAATTGAATCATAAATTTAGACTCTTAAAAATAGAAAAAACATCCACTGTTTCTTCAAGTTACAACAAGCACACTTTAAAATCTTCTCTTTAAAGTAAAATTTGTGCCTTTCACGATTAATATAAAATACATTGTTCATAAGTTTCCACAATTAAACTTGATTAAAGTGAACAGAATTCCTCAAGGTTGAAAAGAATGACGTATTAAACTATTAACGTAACAAAAGTTGTGAAATTCATGTGTGCAGTGTTCACTAAAGATAAGAATCTGGGAGAAGAATAAAAACGACCTATGATTGGAATTAACCGAAACGGAATTTTAGCATGTTAGTTGGTGAGAAGGACAGAACACACCCTTTTGTTGTTCTATTCAAATTCAATACGGAACAACAATGAAATTTATAACTTGAAAGATGTAATATGTTTCGAACTGTCTGTGGAGAGTTGGCGTGGAATGACATGAGTAGAAGAATAAGCTTGAATGGAGGTTTTAAAAGTAGGAAAGCTGCAGATAAAGCTGGAATTCAAGAGAACAGATTCGGTCAAATATTTACTTATAGGATGAGAAGTAAGGGATTGGAATAAATTATCATAGGAAATGTTCGATAAATTTCCAACTTCTTTGAAAATATTTCAGAAACAGCTAGGTAAACAACTTGTAGGGAATCTGCCACCTGGGTGACAGCCCTAAATGCAGATCATTGATGACTGATGATTGATTGATCACCTCCTCATCCTCGTCCGACCGAGCTCCATATCCTATTCCCCGGTACATACAGCCCTTTATAAGACCAAACAAACAAACCAGTCTGTAGAAACTATCACCTACGCAACCTTACCACGTCCTAGGTAATTTGCTGTTAAAAAAAAAAATTGCGTGGGATTCAAACCTATGAGCCCCGTCCACTATCATATCTCCCGCCACAACCTTGGAATGTGAGCTACTGTGGGGCTTGACATGGAGTGTGAAGTTCCCAGCCTATACAATACCTGCTCCTGGTCTGTATGTGCACCTTAGTTGTAAGGTAAGTATTCTTCCTATCTGTGCTTGATTTACGGATTCATTCGAGGGACTCATAATGAATTAATAGTGGTGCTCACAATTCCTGCCGTCTTCTAGCCTGTAACCACACATCCTGTTATATTACCTGTTGAGGGAGAGGGACCAATGTATTCTAGAATTGTAAATTTTATTTAATTCAATTTTTCTTTCATTTCCATTAAGTTCAGTTTTCGTAAATATACCGTCACATTTATCATCCTAATAAATCGCTATTTTAATTGGTACTTTCATAAATTATTATTAATGATCTTTTATTTCCTAGTTTATGTGTACTTAATGGTTAGTGTTCTGTCACTCCACCTCTGGGCATATTTAGAGTCTCATTACTTACTACTTTTAATTATCAACTATTGTCTTCAAGCCATAAGTTTGAAGGCTGGCACACAGCTATTGTCTTCAAGCCATAAGCTTGAAGGCTGGCGCCCAAGAGATATTGTTTATGGAGAGTGAAATGAGCAAGTACTTATTTATATTAAAATTAAGGTGATCCATCACGTCACAACATTAGGAAAAAAACATGTACTTTTTTACATAATGTAACTAGATTTTAAGCTGGAATATGTTTTATAATTACATAGACTAGCAGTAAAAAACAAATAAGTATTGGAAGGTGGGATTCTTCCTTCAACCTAACCCCAGTTGTAAAGCCAATTGTAACTAACTAAATGTGTTCAACATGGAGTTTGCATAAAATGTGTGAAACATCATATTTTGTAATCATTGTGTAATATGAAAATAAATAATTACCTTAAATGTTACCATAAACTACGAAATACAAAATGAAAGGCATCCATTTTTTAAAGTCTTAACATGCTCAACTCTCCCATGAACAATTATAAAGCAAAAAAATACTGAAAACTATGATGCATCTATATTGCTTCTGTAGGAAAAGGTCTTGTTTTTATACACTTTAACAAAGAAGAATAGGTTTCGATAAAAGTAGCATCTCCTAAAGTAACCGTACTGATACAAAAGTACACAATCACACACTAAGAAACTACTTAGTCAGTCCTTATGCCACAACCCATGTAGCTGTATGTTTCAACCATTACTTGTAGACAAAACATGTAACTGGAACCTGTCACCGATAGGCATGCACAACCCCAAGTCAGCAACATGGGGAAGTAGCAGTTGACTGAGGGGAAGAGAGTTGCATCCAATTGCACAGGTATTTCTAGCACGGGCACCTGGCTTACTGCAAGCATAGACTGACACCCGAGGTAAAAGGGAGGGCACAGGATTATTTCTTGTCCAATTACCTTACAAAACAGAGGATTACCTACTGGTGTTCCGTAACGTTTATGTTTTATAACCACCATGGATTACGGTGTGAATTACTATAGTCACGTCCTACTTTATGAGCCATGACCAATGGCTGAGGGTCCTGGTAAGTGGTTCTGAGAGTTGGGAAACCATTTGCTATGGAATGGCAGTGGGCATCTCCGGACATATTCTGCTAGTTGGTTTACGTCGCGCCGACACAGATAGGTCTTATGGCGACGATGGGACAGGGAGGGGCTGGGAGTGGGAAGGAAGCGGCCGTGGCCTTAATTAAGGTACAGCCCCAGCATTTGCCTGGTGTGAAAATGGGAAACCACGGAAAACCATTTTCAGGGCTGCCAACAGTGGGGTTCGAACCTACTATCTCCCGAATACTGGATACTGGCCGCACTTAAGCGACTGCAGCTATCGAGCTCGGTCGGACATATTCTGAGTCATGGCCCTCCTTGTGAAGAACTATTTAACATTAACGAATGGACTAGTAGCCACTGCCTGAAGGTTAACCCATTAAAATCGCACTCCATCATAATAGGATCTAGAAAAGCGCATGCCTAGTTAGAAAGTATCAATATACCGGTTATCAAGATCAATGAAACACCTATAACACTGAAAGACTCCGTTAAGAACCTTGGAATAATTTTTGATAAGTATTTAAGTTGGTCAGAGCACGTAACAAAAATTTGTCAACGTGTATTCGGCTCATTACACTCACTGCACAAACTGAGGGACTTTCTTCCTGTCCAAACCAGGAAACTGCTCGTTCAAGGACTAATTCTACCAATATTTGATTATGGTGACGTAGTCTATAATAACATAAGTTATTCACTTGGTTCCAAACTTCAACGGGCGCATAATGCCTGCATTCGATTCATTCTAAATATTCCGCTCCATTCCCACATCAGCCCATTCCTCCATCAGCTGTCCTGGTTAAGACTATGCGATAGACGCAAGCACCATGCTGTTTCTCTTCTGCACAAAATATTGCGAACAGGTAAACCAGACTACCTGAGAATAGATTTCAGCTACCTCTCCCCCTCAGGTAGAACACCTGCAAGGTCATCAACACGATCCCTGTTGTCCATCCCCATTCACCACAGTAGGATGTATAACAACTCATTTGTACCGGGGACCATACGTTCCTGGAATTCCCTCCCGGCTGAAATTAGAGACATAAGCAACCTAAAGGTATTCAAAAGAATGTGCTGGAACTTTTATCTACAATCAGAATAATTTACACCAAGAAGTACCCTCAAATGTTAGATTAAGTCAAATGAATAAAATGTAAATGTAAGATTAGTAACATTGACAATTTTCGAGGTATAGTTTTAATAATAGTAAATAACATAAATTCATTTTAAAATGTTAAAAACAAATTATGAAACTTTATATTTTCAGTTAAATTACATTTCACGCTAATTTTAAAATATATTAAACTTATTTTTAATTTTAAGTAGTTATAATGTTCTGTTTACACAGGTGTACAATTATATGGTTTGGCATAATAGCAGGCTTCATAGCCTGAGCCCCGCCATGTACAGAAAGACATTAATAAATAAATAAATAAATAAATACAGACAGGGTATTGTACACAGATGAAAGAAAGAGAGCAAAACAAATAATTGTTGAATCCAAGAAGAAGTTATAGGAAGATTTCGGTAATAACTTAGGAAGACTAGGTCATGCGGCAGGGAAACATTTCTGAACAGTAATAAAGAATCTTCGAAAAGGAGGGAAAACGGAAATGATTATTGTTTTGAGTAAATCAGGTGAACTCATTAAAGATCCCAAGGAATCACTAGACAGGTTGATGGAATATTTTAAAAATCTTCTCAGCTTAAAAGGAAATTTTTCTGCTGGTGTAGTGAACAACCAAGCACACGGGGAGGAGGACAATGATGTTGGTGAAATTATGCTTGAGGAAGTGGAAAGGATGGTAAATAAACTCCAGTATCATAAAGCAGCAGGAATAATTGTAATTAGACCTGAAATGGTGAAATAAAGTGTGTATCTAAATTATACTGACAAAAAAATCCAGGATACTTTTTGTGTTGTATAAGGAATGATGGTGCAATCGGATTGGCAGAGAAAATTTTTCTTTTCAAGAAATTTAGGTTAGCTTGTTACTTCTGGGCGTGCGATTCAAATTGATGAACTCACTGTATTTGCTGTGCCAGAGCGTAAATCACTGCAGGCTGCTGTGCTTCAGAGGAGGGAAGTGGAGGGAAGTGGAGGGAAGAGAAGGGATGGGAAGTGTGGGGTGCATGATATACAGAGACGGAGATAATGCTCGGTGTGTGTGCATAGGTTTCTCATTAATTTAGCACAGTTACTTCCCTGTATAGAGGGAAGGTGGGGATGAAATGGCTTCATAGAGTAATAAGATTAGCATGGAATGTTAGTAAGGTACCTTGTGATTGGAAGACGGCAGTAATTTCACCTATATATGATGAAAGTGTGTAATGGACTAGTATAACTCGGAAACAATTCTCTAAATCCTTGGGTAGATAGTGAAAATATTGAGCTCGACTAGTAGGTGATATTATTATTATTATTATTATTATTATTATTATTATTATTATTATGACCTGTAAGGTATGGCTATGAAGTTCTTTACATCTATTATTATCATCATCTATGTAGTTATGTATGACAGGTTGTCAGTACGGACTTTATTTAGTATAAATCGTGGTCATATTTATTATTTGTGTGTTGTATGATTTGTCTTTTGTAACAGAACATGTGAGGTTATGTCACGATACTTCTGCCGCATGTTTATTAATGCGACTTTATTTAATGTAAGAACACGTAATTTATAGTATATAATTTATTATTACCTGTAAATATGATGTATAAATCCAATGTAATGTTGTGCAACACAGGGTAACAGTCTAGAACAATGCACCTTTGTCACTCGAGTTTTACAGAATGCTCTATCCATTTGTAGATAGGTTATTGGAGACTCGAGAAGATGCGAGAAAGCATGCTGTGTCACACCGTCTTAGAAGCCTGGCCAGGCAAGGTATATAAAAGGACGGTCTTGGGTAGTTGAGTTGAGATGTCAGCGAATGTTGTTAGTCGAATTAAGTGTGTGAACACAAGTTGTGATTTTGTTGTGTTGGTAGTTGGTTGACATGCTAATGTGGCAGTCGAGATCAAGATGGTGGTTCATTAATGTGCGTGTATAATGTGTATATAATTTGTAAATAAAACAGTGTTACACAACTGACAGCATCTTTGTGATTATGATATATACAAACAAGGGAATAGGAAGGACTGAAACAACTGTTGAGATATTTCATTGATCAGTATACAAGGCAAGGTGTTCACTGGCATCTTGGAAGGGAGGGTGCGATCAGTGGTAAGTTGGATGAAAACAAGTGTCATTCCAGAGCATGGATGGACTGTCAGGATCAGATTTTCAGTATGTGCCATGAAACTTAAAAATGCTAGGAGAGGAATACACAGGTTTTGTAGATATAGAGAAGGCATATGACAGAGTGCCGAGGGATTGCTGTACTGGGGGACTATGGGATTAGGGGCAGATTATTAAAAGCAATCACAGGCATTTATGTTGACAATTGGGCTGCAGTGAGAATTGATGGTAGAACAAGTTCTTGGTTCAACATACTGTACTTACAAGGGTTAGACAAGGCTGTAATCTTTCACCTTTGTTGTTCATAAATATGGATCAAACAGTTTGGCCTATGCAAACGTCTTGGTCTTAATGGCAGATTGTGCCAAAAGCCTTCAGTCTAGTATCTTGGAACTTCAAAATAGGTGCAATGAGTATGATATGAAAATCAGCCTTTCTAAAACTAAAGTGATGTCAGTGGGTAAGAAATCCAAGAGAACTGAATGTCAAATTATGGATACAAAGCTGGAACAGGTAGATCATTTCAAGTATTTAGGATGTGTGTTCTCACAGGATGGTAATATAATAAGTGAGACTGAATCAAAGTGCAGTAAAGCTAATGCAGTGAACTCGCAGTTGCGATCAACATTATTCTGTAAGAAGAAAGTCAGCTCCCGGAAGAAACTATCCTTACATCGGTCTGTTTTCAGACCAACTTTGCTTTACGGGAGTGAATATTATACTCAAAAGTTAGAAATAACAAACATGAAAGTAGCGAGAATGATCACCATTACAGAACAATGACAGGATGGTATTAGGAATGAGGAGATAAAGGCTAAATTAAGAATGAACTTGATTGATGAAGTTGTATGCATAAACCGGCTTTGGTGGTGGGGTCATATGAGGTGAATGGAGGAGGATGTATTACAGTAGAAGTCCGATAGTCCGGCATGTTCGGGACCGGCCCGGTGCCAGATTACCGAAAATGCCGGACTATCGGGCGGTACCTCTTACTACGATATAGGTTAAGGCGTACAGCGAAAACAGCTGTAACACGGCGTTTTGCAGTAAAATGTTGACCAGCAGAATCATTAGTTTAATAACACACTCCTCTTTTCAAATGTGTTGTTTCTTATTGCCATTCCATAATAATGCCGGAGTTCATCGATGTTTTTATCTGTAAGTCTTCCTTTAACGTTTAGAGTCTTTCCATCTACAACTTCTCTTTTCCTTCTGTCCGCATCAATTTTTGAAGGCATGTTCCCATCCGTTTCTGAACGTGGCCCATACATTCAATTTTTGAAATCAGCTTTTTTATCATATGGTTGGCTTTCCAGTACTCAGAATAGCACATAGCCTTCTAGGCTGAATATTTCCAGAGATACTGTAGAGATATTTAAGTAAGTCAATGCATAACAAATGGATTGTATCAGATACATTTGCACTATTAATTCTGAAATAATAAAAAATACACTTTGATTAAATTTCGACAAATAATGCATCAAATTGTTCACGAGAGATCATTATTAAGAGATAATAACATTTAAAAAAACCTGGAATGGTGCCGGACTGTTGGATGCCGGACTAATGGAATTCTACTGTACCTAAGAGAATAATGCACATGGTCATGGAGGGTAAGAGAAGTAGAGGAAGACCAAGATAACAGTGGCTAGACTCAGTTCCTAATGATTTTAATATACGAGGTATAGATATAAACGAGGCCACTGAACTCGTTACAAACAGAGGATTATGTATGGCAGCATTTGGTAAATTCATAGAGGCTTGGAGACTGAATACTGAATGGCATAACAGTCTATAATGTGGACGGACGGACGGACGGACGGACGGACGGACGGATGGATGGCACCCGTCCACCTCTCTAGTCCCAGACTAGCAATTATCTCAGGGGTGTCGGTTCATTATTTAAGTCATCAAAAATATAAATATAGAGGCATCAGCGAACACAGGGATTAATGGGCAAATTGTAAACATGAATTTAAGGATTCCATGATAGGACTAGGAAGTGACATTTAACTTTCAGAAGGGCATAAAATCTAACTACAATAAAAAGATTATGAGAATGGTTTCCTTTGAAATAATTGCCAGAAGGAGCAGTTTATTGCACCATCCAGCGCTCTGAATTTTGATACACTTATTAACATTTGATTTTACAACATATTATATCAACCGGTCCCTTGCTTCACCGTAAGTGGTGACAAGACGCTGATAATGTTCATCCTGGAAGAGAAATACAACTGTGGGGTACAATTCACTGATCGATCACGGTAGGATCGAACCCGTGTTTATCTGACCTGATGGTCCCAAAGGACGAGCCTTCTTCAGATTGAGAGCCCGAGCATAAACTAGGTTTATCGTCAGCTTCTCGACTCAAATTAGATTAAGTACCTCCGACTATTTACATTTTCCCGAGGTCGGCACTTGGGATGGGAAATGTTACATTGAACATTAGGAAAGTTTTAATTCATGAAACGGGTAATATATTATACATCCAGCTGATATCATGCCACTGGAACTAACATCTACAAATTATTTACACATAATCTAAATTACTGCCAAACTCGACCACATGGCTTCAGTAGGTTACTGTTACTCTGCCACAACGAATGATGTACCGGAAATCCCGGCTGATAACCTCGCCTCACCCCGCAAGCCAAATAAACAAAATAGGGTATTACGGTAACTTGACTCGCATTGAGCCGGCCGGTTACGAGATAACAATATGGTTATATTCCACTCAAAATCTCAAGCTAAGGGATGTCGTCATCACTAATTTAATTCATTATTATTAGAATAAACCTTCATTCACAAAATTATCATTTGCATCCATTTATCGTGATTATTATTATTATTATTATTATTATTATTATTATTATTATTATTATTATTATTATTATTATTATTATGAGGTGGTCACACCCGCATACATCTCAATATACCGGTTGCATTTACAAATATTCAATGATAAACAAAAGAATGTCATTACAATTATTATTATGATAATAATTATTACTATCCTGACCACAACGATTTATCACTGTCCTAACATTATTATTATTATTATTATTATTATTATTATTATTATCATCATCATCATCATCGGTTTCAAATCATTATTATTATTATTATTATTATTATTATTATTATTATTATTATTATTATTATTATTATTATTATTATTATTATTATTATTATTATTACGGTATCATGATTATCATCGCTCGTCATTCTTAATTATCACAACATACGATCATTTACGTGTAATCTGAACCTCTCGTTACCTTTAGGTCCGTAGTATTTCAACAAATATCTGCGGTCTATTTATTTCGTACATGCTGTCACGGGTTCAGTATGTATGTATGTATGCAAACCATCATGTATTAGATTAGGTTTATGATAATTATTATATGCAATATGTAAGACTACGAAAGAAACACTATTTTAATGTTATTTGTGTATTTATGCATAAAAGCCTTCATGTTTATTTAAATATTGTTGGTTTATAAGCATATTGCTTGCTCGTCACCACTCGTATGAACTTTACTCTTTGGGGTAGTGGTATAAGAAAAAATTTAAAAAATCATTAGTTGGTAATGGCTTACAAACGAAACTTATTTTTCTGCATTGTCGTTTTATCACTTGTTGCTGCATCAGTTTCAGTGTAAGATAATACTTTTTGTAGTCTGGATCAATGGCAATGTAAAGCAGTCTGAATTTTCACTAATTCTGAATTAATGAAGTTGGAAATAGAGAGGGTTTATTTCAAAGTTCTTACATTCAGGTTACCCATAACGGCTAAGTTGCAGTCAATGACCATTCAGAACACAAGAATGTACAATACAAACAGATAATCATGTCACAAAAGCGTGGTTATTACCAACAGGATATTGTGCTACCAAAACCGAAATAAAGCATTCCAAGTGGAACAAAACTGAGTAGTAAATACTACCGATAAATATACAGTGAACAAACAAACAAACAAACAAACAAACAAACAGTGCTGTTATGATAAAATGAAACTTACCTTAAACAAACAAACAGTGCTGTTATGATAAAATGAAACTTACCTTAACTGGTAAGTTTCTTCATCTTTATTTTATACATTTTATCCTCCATAACGGACACGTTTGCTTCCATGTTTTCCTTTTTCCTTATGTTCACTAAAAATTTTTATACAAGCATACATCCTCACTTAAAAAAATGTGGCTACCAAATCTCTACTTAAATTACTATCACTTGCACATACACCGCCTAACAAAAAATTGAAGCACCCAGAAGAAATGGTTGGATGACAATGTAACTTCGTACACATACACATCATTGGTGGGTGTGTAAATTATTAGAGCTGCAATTCTCTGTGACAGGTAGAACGGCTACCGGTGTATTAGTGTTGTTCGTGTTTAGTGTTGTTACCAAGCCTCCTAGGGTATATAAGGGGTGTGAACTGCATCAAAAATTGAGCGATTGCTGTGAAGGACAAGGAGATGCCGCGTTCTTGTGTGAGACAATGTTATCGGCATCTGACAAGAGTTTGAAAGGGGCATCATTGTGGGTCTGCATTGGCTGGCCGGTCAAATCGTGCAATATCCAGATTTGTGCGGCTTTCAGATATGACAGTGGCCCAATGTTGGACTGCATGGGAATGTGAGGGCAGGCTAACTCGTTATCAAGGTTCCGGTTGACCACGTCTGATCACCACAAGGGAAGATAGTTGTATTGTGCACCGAGCACATCATAACCCCTTCACATCTGCGCCTGCCATCTGAAAACAAGTAATGGACTCCCTGCAACATTGTGTTTCATCCCACACCACTGGTCGGAGACTAGCAGCAGATGAACCAGGGAATTACCGTCCCATGCGCAGGCTGCTGTTAACACCACAACATAAACGGCTGCATTTGGAGTAGTGCCGTGACCGGGTAGCATGGACTGCTGACGAATGGCGTCACATTGTGTTCAGCGATGAATCACGGTTCTGCACTACCCTGGATGACTGTTGCCTGTGCATATGGTGGTAACCTGGGAAGAGGTCCCAATATTTTGGAGAGGTGCAGCGGTGTTACTCCTGGCGTCATGGTGTGGGGAGCCATTGGGTATGACTTCAGGTCACGGCTGGTAATGATTGAGGGAACTCTGATGGCACAACGGTACGTCACAGACATCCTGCATCTTCATGTGTTACCTCTCATGAAACAATATTGTGGTACCATTTTTTAACAGTACAATTCTCGTCCACACATGGCATAATCTCTATGAACTGTCTGCTTAATGTTGAGGTACTCCTGTCACCAGCAAGATCCCCAGATCTGTCCACCATAGAACATGCGCGAAACCAAGTCGGATGTCAACTCCATCCCAGCACCAGTATCCAGGATATCAAGGACCGGTTACAACAGTTATGGGCCAACTTGCCTCAGAAGAGGGTACAACGACTTTATGACACCCGTCCCAACTGAATCAGTGCATGCATGCCAGAGGGTGTGCGTCATACTAATAAGTTGGCTAGTACTGCCAAATTCTTTGTAAATTTCACTCGAATTTGTAATCACAGAAATAACATCATATACCCTCTTAACACGTGAAGTTTAATTTTGTTTCCTCCTCCCCTTCTGGATGCTTCAAATTTTTTGTCAGGCAGTATAATAAAGAAACCAGTTTCTGTGTTACTCCTGACATATAAGTCCATGATAAGAACACGTTTCTCCATATCGCGTGTCTCGTACAGTTTATGACCACTGAAGTGTCGGCATTGTAAAACCATTGTGTGACAGACTTCAAACCCAGGACCCTGAATAACGCACACCGTGATCTGTTCCTCCTACATCTGTTTGGATGCCTAAGTGTGGACGAGTGCTTTTGTGTTTTTAGCCATCCAACCTGCAATGTAATTAAAAAACTTAGACCTCCATTTCAGTGTCCATTTTATCAGCATGTGTTAAGACAGTATCATAAGTGCCTTCTTCAAAATAGCCTTTTAACAGAAGAATCTTCTAACACACAACACATTACTCGGTACTTCTGTAGCATATGTGATGAGAGATACTCATCACTAGTTTCTGTTCATGTGTTCTTGTGTTTCTCAACCAGTATTATTTCCAAAAATAAGCATCTGAAGATGACAAAGGGCAATGAGTAGAGTAGGATTGTCATATAATCCTCCTTGAGAACAGATCTGGGAAAATAAATTCTCAAGTGAATATTGGGTTTGTTTGTTTGTTTGTTTGTTTTTTTTTTTTTTTTTTTTTTTTTTTTTACACCGACACAGATATGTCTTATGAAAACAATGGGATAGGAGTGGGAAGGAAGCGACTATGGCCTTAATTAAGGTACAGTTTCAGCATTTGCCTGGTGTGAAAATGGGAAACCACGGAAACCCATCTTAGGGCTGCCCACAGTAGGGTTTGAACCCACTATCTCCCAAATGAAAGCTGATATCTTCTACGTGACCCAAACCGTGCAGACACTTGCTTCGTAAAATGTACTTCATTTCTAGATTCTGAACTTCTGAGATCAGATATTTCATGGAGATTGTCACAAGGATGGCTTTCTGGAGCACTTGCTTAGCTGTTTTCCCCTTGTAGGTCATACCGTTAATAAGGCCATAGATTTTATTTTAAATGTTTCCTTGGTGTTTTAACTGAAGTCCATATGCATTTTGCTAGGGAATTTAGAAATGGCCAGACTGTAAGAATTCATGAGGTCATACCAATTATTAACAGTTCCAATGAATTCACTCATGCTTTCAGCAACAGTTTTATCATCTTATAATTTGAAATAATCTAATGCTGTTGCTACACTGTATGACCATAATTCTGCAGATTTTCTTATGTTCATCCTTTCAGTGCCCCCAACACTTCAGATGACTGAAATTGATTTTTTGGCATTCTTTAATTTTATGATTGTCATTCTTAACCAGAGCTTCCACAGGTTCTTTTGAGACAACTTTACCATCAGAAAATTTGAAGCAGGTGTTGAGAAACCAGTTCCTTAATTAGTTTCAAGAGGTGAGCGGTATCTGCAAAGAAATATACTTTTTCTGATGTTCGTGGCTTCAAAAATTATGTTTTTGTTTTGTTGATTCCATATGCTTTCCACAAGCCTTCGTTCTCTGTGCCCGTATCACAGACACATACTATTACTTTGTACATCATTTCTGAAAATCGTGAAACCAGATTTTCAAGTATGTCTGTTGTCATTTTCTTAATGAAATCAGCATAAATTACTTGCTTCCAGTTCTCGAACAGTCCTCTCACCAACACAGTTTGCAATTGTGGTACTGGGGCTTATAATTCCATCCTTCAGGGAGTCAAATTTGAAAGCATATTTTAAGTGCATTTTGTCAAACTGGAGGAATGCAATTTTCTTGTGGTATTAATGTGAGACAGCAGCCAATTTCATCATATTCAGAATATCTCCCACGATTTCACTAACATTGTGCATGTCAATTTTTTAAGTCCATTTTTTCCTGCGCTGAAAGTCCAGTCAGAGGGTAATGCAGTTTTTGTCTCATATAAATGTAAGGTTTCTTCCCTTTATACCTTAAAGTGAAAGCTAATGATATGTCTTCACCAGTACAATTCACAAATTTTTGCTGGTTTGTGAATATTTTAATTTAATTTTCAGTAAAATTCCTTTCAGAACATGAAGTTAAACATGGAAATCAAGAGGACAAATTGGGGATAATATCTGTTTATAGGAAGAGGAGTTAGGGATTGCAATAATTTACCAAGGGAGATAGAGAATTTGCCACCCAGGCGACTACCCTAAATGCTGATCAGTGGTGACTGAGTGTTGATTAATGAGTTTTGTGAAGATGCTCTGAACAGAATACTTTAGCCTCCTACATTTAATTAACTCCTTAAGCAAATTACTTACAGATACGTGGCTTTTATGTGATTTCTTTCTGCTGCCTGTAATTTCAATTTAAGAACAGCAGTTTTTCTTTAGTCATCTAACATTTTTTTCAACATTTCAGTGTCTTCAATCACAGATCTGAGGAGGTGGAGTGGCTGGAGAAGGTGGTGAACTTCCAATAGTTGTGTTATGTTCTGCATCTTTTAACAATTCATCGGGCATTTTTTTTTTTTACTGTCCCTCTTTTCCTTCCTTCTTACTCTATCATGCGGCACTAGCTTTATGCCACACAAAACACCCAAATGTATAGAGGGAACAGCGTCTTTATGCCACACAAAACACCCAAATGTATAGAGGGAACAGCGTCTTTGTTAAGCATATATTTGGGAGTAAGTCCTAACAATTTGTCCTTCAGATCCCAATCAACATCGCTATTAGAAAAATGTTTGGAATGCACCCGGCACAAATCCACTTTCTATCACTCCTACATCTTTGGATCCACTGCTTTCTTAGCTCCTCATTTTTTGGGAAACGAAAGTATTTGATGTGGCTTTGAAGGGATTTTTCCTGGTTTTTGCCCTGCTGTTATAGCACACAGCAACCGTACACCTCATACCAGATATGTTTACATGCAACCCGAGCCTTAAATCAAGTCAAGTCAAGCTCAGAATAACACCCGAATAAGAAAGCAGCTATTCACCACAGAACTAGTCGCTAATTCAGAGAAAGTACCATGAAACTATAGAAGCAAAACTCACTTGCACATATTAAAGAAACTCACACACTAATCCCATATTATCGCAGAGACTCTTAGCGAGACTCGCAGCGGGTATAATCCAACAGCAAGGTAGGTCTTGTCGTGACATCATAATCTGGGCGTAGCCAAAGTCTTCGGAATGGAGAAACACCTGTTGTGGGCAACCTCTTATATACCAACCTTGGTTTACTGTATATTTACAAGGGATTTATTCATAGCTCTAAAAGTGTGCTGAATTATAGATTCAAAGCAAAGAAGAAAGCTACTCTGTTAGTTATTTCCAAATGGTGGGAGATTATGCATCTATAGAGTTCCTAGAGAATGTGAGAGAGAATTCACAGACTGAAATTTTCAGACTAATACTAATTGGTAGGGACCTGAAAAAATCACATTTGTGATAAATGCGAATTTTTTAATCTTGTATTGAATCCAAGCCTACGGTAATTCTAATGTGGAATAAAATAATTTTTACGCATAAATAGAAGTGCGACAAAATGCGAATTGTGACAAAAAAATGCTATATTAGTATGAATATGCGATTTTGGTGCGAATTCTGCAAAAATGTGCTATTTTATTGGCAAAAACAACATATTTTGGCAAAATCGTCAGAAATACTCAAAATATGATGTATAAATCTTTTGACCGTTCCAATCAACGAAGAAAAGTAGCTGATCGATTGCTGCTTGCTGACTTTAATTGATATTTAAAATGGGAATAGCAAGGGGAATAAGATCTGTATCGATTATTATCGAAATGTAAATCGAGTGTCATGGAAATAACGAGATAGACGCAGCGTTGTTTTCCTGTTGTTCAATATTGAAACTAGTGAAGAGTAGAAAGTCGAGCGATCGTTTAGGTTATGGGGCGCACAACAAAAACTACGCATGAAAGGGCTCAGCAATATGCAAAGGATGGTTTATATGCTACAAATTCAACGACAGTGTTTTGCAAGTATTGTAATTGCCGAGTTAGGTGGGGAAAAAAAAAAAGAGCATTGTGAAACATGTTAAATCTAAAAACACATGGGTAAGCAATGCGATAACGGAAGTTCAACCCCTGCTGCTAGTACGTCTCAAAGAAAGCAATCTTCTGTGCTTACAGTTAGATAGTTGTAAACATCGAAAAATTTCCAGAGATAACTTCTCGAAACGCACAGTTGAAGTATTTGCCAAAGCAAATATACCTCTGGAAAAGCTGGAAAGCAAAGAGCTAGGAGCCTGGATTACTGAGTTTTCAAATAAAGGATAAGATCAGAGAGAATGAAGAAGTACTGGGCTGACAGGAAACTGAAAAATTCTTTGTATAAAGTTGGCTAGAGTGAGGACTCTACTTGAAGTATATTTACCGGGTAAGTTTCGATTTCATTGATCGGGTACGGTTTAGGTATTACGACATTGAAACCACGCACAAAATTGAAGGATACCAAATTTGAGTGTGATTCCCATATCGAACTATCTTACCCGTACCCAATTCATCTAGTAATTTTAAATTATATTGTTATAATTTGAGGTCTTTCTTCCTTTCTAGAAGTTGCATCTGAACACCAGAAAAGAACAGCAGAGGCTCTAGTGGGGAAGAACATCAACATACTTTGTGACGAAACTACAGATAGAATGGGCCGCTGTGATTTTATCATCATATTCCAAGTCCCAGCTGGATTGAAAAGAGAGCTGCACGCTGTTTCTGTGAACTATCTTGAGGCAGGAAATGCTACAAACTGCTCTCGTGCTGTTTTAGAAGCTCTGCGCAATTATAGTGTACCATATGATGCAGTTAAAGTGTTTGTTCGTGACAGTGCCCCGTACATGACCCGGTGTTTTGAAATATTAAGTGTGGTCATAAACCCCATGGCACTACAGCCCTTGAAGGGCCTTGGCCTACCAAGCGGCCGCTGCTCAGCCCGAAGTCCTGCGGATTATCAGGTGTCGTGTGGTCGGCACGACAAATCCTCTCGGCCATTATTCTTGGCTTTCTAGACTGGGGTAAGTGTGGTCATAGGGGATCATTTAATGCATGTACAGTGCTGAGCACATAAGATCAGCTTGGTTGGCAATAGTTGGGTCGCAGTGATGACAGATTTAAATCATGTGGTTGCGATGATAAAGTCTGCATTTTTGAACACAAGAAAGCGAAAATATAATTATTTACAATTCTTAACATCAAAGTATGGTGCTTCAAAGGAAGCAAAGCTTTTTCCTGCACCTGTCATAACCCGATGGAATAGCTGGTTTCAGGCTGTCTTCTATTTGAGTGCTTACTTTACTGATGTTACATTTTTCAAGATGTCTGACATGAAAAACATCAACAACTGTGGTATTAAGTACCTGACTGATCTGAGTAACCGAGAAGTGAATATGGTTTATGTCACAGATCATGCAGCTGGATTGGTTGACCTCCTTACTGAACTTGAAGGGTCTCTGTATCCTACCTCTCATCTCCTTTACCCCAAACTGCATATGCCAGTTTTACCTTCATTTGTGAGGGGAATTTTTCTGTGCCAACTAATGATGCTTTGATTAAGCTCACTCCTCTACTGCAGGCTGCATGTAGAGGCACATTTGTCAAAGCTGCTCGTTCTTCATAGTGCAAGCTAGCCACATTGAAAGCTAAAGACCCCAACCATAAGCATTCTGTGTTAATTTCTCAAGCTTTGTATCCAAAAAAATATAATTTTGAATAACACTGATAAATTAAATGAGCTTGAGAAATTGTTAGGAGTAAGAGATCTCTCATGAAACAATATCTGGTCTGGTTACTGTTCTCTGAAACATGCAATTCAAACCCAGATGAAAGAAAGTGAAAAATGTGATATCATGCTTGCATTAACTGCAGTTCAGACAGAGTTCAGCACATTTGTTAAATACTGTCTTGAGTTATTGTGGACCCTAACGAACAATATAGATAGCGAGCGTGTGTTGTCTCATTACAACACAGTGGTTACAGACAGACGGTGCAATTTGAAAGAAAAGCAATGCCGAAGTACTGACAACGCTTTCATTTGAACAATGAATTTGTATTGTGTGTCAACCAAGGACAATAATTGCACTTCATAAACTTGGAATCGTTAAAATTAATAATACCATGCAATTATTTTAACTTTGTAAATAGATGCTAATTTTGGAAAAATATATGCTAATTTTAGTAAAAATAGATGCTAATTTTGAAACAAATAGATGCTAATTTTTCAGGTCCCTACTAATTGGTTAATTTATTAATATTCTAAAGCAAACATCCACCCAGTCATATTCAAGGTGTTGCTGAAAAGAAAAATGCTTCGCCAAAGGAAAGCCTTCCTCTAACAAAATCCTGAAAATAGAATCCTTGTTTTTATGAAATATTCTACTCTCAAGGATATATTTCTTCCATGTCATTGCCTCAATAAATTACTGTCCCATGGCTTCCTCCTGTAGGTTGAAAATGTTGCCTTTATAAGACAAGTAATTTATTTCCATGCAAAAAACTGAAAATACATAAGAAACAGTGGCTCCAATATTAGACTATGGCCTTCCAATAAAATTCGTAAAGTGTACAACACCTAAATTTTAATGACTACTTTCTGATATTATGTCTTTGGAAGACTAAAACATTTACTAAATTGGTAATTTTATCAATTATAATTTAACACTCTCACTACCAGACCATATTTATGTACATGTCCCTGAAAACCAGGTATTTTCTATGATATTTAAATTTATTTTGTGTTGTAACTATGCTACAAACTTTAATGAAACTTATACCATTTCAAAGGTCTACTCTTCTACAATAACACATAAATTTAAAAAAATACAATTATTTCCAATAAATTTCAAGTATTGTGAGGTTTTTTCAACCACATAAATGTCACACAAAAAAGTCAAACAAAGGATCATTGTTCATAAAATTATATCTTCATTTATCATCATTATGGATTGAATTTATAGCATGTTTTACATCACTATAATAAGTTTTGTGTGCCTTATTGCACGGAATCATATCGTTTCTTCGTGTGATAAATTTTGAAGCATGAGTCCATACACAGCGAAACATCGCACTGCTCACACTGGTAGCGTGTCTCCTTACGAGAAGTTTCCCTCTTGATTTCTTACTTTCGTGCTGCGAACGTGGCATATCCCACATTTTTTTAAGGGATGTGTTGTATAAAATGACATTCTGTTGGCCTTCTACAGTTCCAGTTGATGTGACTGTGTTAGGAACACCATCTTCAACAAGCTGTACTGCGAGCTGGGTGACAAAATCAGTGACAGTTATCTTCTTCCTGTGCTCTGAGCCGTACATCCAAAATGCATTGGACATAGCAAGAAGCATCAAGCATATTTTGAGCAACATGTAACAAGGACCAGCAAGAAAGTACTCAAACCACTATTTTTAACTATAATTTGCATAAATCTGGAGTTGATTTGAGTGATCAGTGGATTCAGTATAACCTGTTTGAACAAAGAACTGTGAACTGGTGGAGGAAATTGTACAGTTTTGTAAAAACGCTCAGTATTTTGTTATTCAGTGTTTACAGTGTAGTATTTTTCAAGTACATACCTTCAAACACACCAGCATCTAATTCATCTTTCGAATCATCCCCATCCTCATCTATATTAGCCAAACATTCCTCGATACCACACCATGATAAACTTTGGCTGGCCTCCGCTTTCACTCAAATGCACGCAGTGAAGTGCCACGATAACACTGTCATGAGAAAGGCATAGCCTTGAAAATATGTCAACTGGAATGTCAACTCTTGCTCAGTACGAGGTATAAACTCCCGGTGTCCACACCCATAGAAACACCACTTAGCAAAATAACATTGATTTAAATGAGCGACCCTGTAGAAACTATGGGCTTGGTAGCAAGAGTGTTAAATTTCAGTCACTTGAAGGGTAGACCTTTTAATTTTTTCTGAAGGAATGTAAAGAGAAAAAATGAATATGGAGATATCCTACAACTGGGGAGTTGATGAAATGTATAAAATGTGAATTTCAAGGGAAATTCAACACCTATTTTAAAAATTAACAACGAAATGGTAAACTTCAGACAGAAAGAGAGCAAAATAAAATTCATGAAATAGACATAAATACCAGTACTCAATCTCTTTCTGTCCAGAAGTGCTTTCTGTTGGTCTTTGTACAGTTCAATGGATTCAAATTATTGAAAAATAATTACGAATTTTCATTATATAGTTTTACCTTCAACAATGTCTTCAAGAGGAGGACAATGTAAGGACTTCTTCTCAACAACAGGATTCCTAATGACTTTGGGAATGTCAGCCATATCTGCAACCAGCTAAATTCTGAAAGAATAATAGATATGACAATACAATATAAACACACTGAAAAAAATAAAATTGTTCATTTTGACTAACTTAGAAGAATACCAATTGAAAAATGTTAAGTCTCAATAGACTATTCACACTAATTCCACATTCTACTAGATTAAACATCAAGTGTGTTTACTTTTCTACTGAACCCACCAACTCCTGAATATAAGGTCTCAGCTACATGACCTATACCATGTAGCCAACATTATTTTATCTAAAAGTCTATTTGAACAACACAATTAACTGATCAAGTGGGAAAGGTCCTAGAGGAAGAGAAAGACAACATCCTGTACATCTAGCTCATTAGGTGGGTTACTCAATTATGCTCCTTTTTAAGCTTTAGTTTCAGGAACATCTAAGTGAAATTTACTTCTAATTTTTTAGGTTCACAGCTGATGATCTAAATGAAGACAAAATTTCAAATTTCAGAATGAACTAGCATGGTTCATATCCTCATCTAGCTTAGAAGTTGACATCCTATTAATGTGTTCGGGGGCTAATATAATTGCTCTGTCCAAATGGCCCTTGACTGAATTCTTCACTCTCTCAACAACTTCTGGAGTTAGATTAGCCTTGCCTGAACAGAGATGTAGCATCTCTGATCTAGAAAACAGATTTCAGGTTAGTAGTTCTCAACCTAAGTGAAATGGGACTGAGAAAAAAGTGCAGCATGAACATTGTCAGCAGCAGTAGTAGAAGTAGTATTAGTAGTAAGTAGTATTTATAATGTTCTTGGTTGTACATCCCACTAACTAATTTTATGGTTTTCAGAGATGCCAAGGTGCTTAAATTTTGTCAATAAGAGTTCTTTTACATACGAGTAAATCTACCAACACAACACTGAGCACCTTCAGCCTACAGGTTCCTCAAGCTAATTTACTGATAAAATGGCTCAATAAGATGGTTAGTAAGGAGAACAAAACTCATATAATGAACATAAAGCATTATTAAGAAGAATGATGTTCATCATTACTTGAACCAATACCTTAGAGTAAATTCTTAAGAATCTGAGGAACTCGTGCAGAAGAACACACTCTCCAAAATAATCTTCTTCAATGAGAGTGTCATTATGAGCACATTCTGAAGATCCCTATGACCTTGTTATTCATATCTTATCTGCTGATAATGTATCAACTTCTGTTTGCATAATATAAATCAAGAAGTAATTTCTTCACAACAAAAGACTTAAACAGATAGAAATACCACATTCACTATTACAAGTGATCAATATGAGCATAACAAATATTTTATTGAGTATTTTTCTGCTCTTATCTCTATCCAGTACAGAAGATTGAATGCTATAATACATGTAACTTTAAATCTTTTCAATCCATCAAACACCAATTATAACACCTATAACATACCTGCAAAAAGCACACTATTAAACAAGGAGTTTAGTAGTAGTAGTTGTTGTTTTACACCCCAATAACTATTTTACAGTTTTCAGAGATGCAAAGATGCTGGTGCTTTGTACATAAGTGTGTCACTCACTTCCACGTCATTGACTCAATAAATTACTGTCCCATATCTTCCTCCTTTAAGTTGATAATGTTGCCTTTATAAGACATTAATCTATTTCCACACAACAAACTAACATTATGTGAGAAATAGTGTCTCAATTACAAGTATGTTATAGTGTTATAGGTCTTATAATTAGTGTCTGATAGACTGAAAAGCTTTAAAGTTAAATTAACTAAGTTGACACTGAAAGGTATAGTTTCATTCCTAATTCCTAATGCAGACACGCAGATGACAAACTGATGATATAACTTTAGCAATCTAATCTGATTGAGATGGAAATTCAATTTGAAGAATCATTAATCTATATCTGTGTCCTCAGGTAATGAGAAAGATATTTGGAAATTTTATTCTGCATCTTCACTTTTGACCATTACATGAAAATAATATTAGCGTTCTGACTCATACGGTATATGAAAGACCTGTGTGTAATATGAAGAGGTTATTAGAAACTTCAAAATTAAATCCACAAAATGCATTAAAATTGGAAATTAGAAATACCAGAAAATAAACTCAGAATAACTTTCATCATCTTGATTCCAAGCTATCCAGTGACTAGTATCAGGTGCTGCATCAGGCATTTACAAGGTCTCAGTTGTGCATCAGCTCAACAAGTTAGATGTGAACAGAGCATTAAGCGTAATTTACACAATGCCAGTGACCGGTATGTCATTTGGACAGTAGCTGTCCATCGCCATTTATATGGTGTCAGTGACAACAAAGAGAATCTAAGGCGGATGAATGGTGTCCAGGTGAACCTTCTCTCAAAATGTCTGAGGATAGAAGTGTGTTTTTCAAAAGGCAGTAAGATTTTTGCTTTGGTGTTGTGTGATGATTTATTGGAATTGTTAACTGTGGAGAGAAGGAGGAAATGATGATGAACATTAGTATAAGACTGGATGTTTAAAAAGAAACTCTGGGAACTTCTGCAAGTATAATAAAAGAGCTATAATTTAATGATCCTTAGGAGTCTAAAGTTGTGATGAGGCTTCAATCAGCCCAATTAGAAGAACTATTGTGTTTAACGATGCCAATTATTACATGTTCTGACACTGTGATGTGCGATGTAAAGACAGCAAGAGTGAAGTAAGAGATTACACTAGCTATTCTATCATCAGGAACCATTTTTCAAATGTTATAAAGTATTTTTTTTGCATGTCCAAAACCTCCATGTCAAATGTAATTCACAGGAGTGTTTACATAGGCCAGTCACTGACATAAGCTTGTGGTGAGGGAACGCCTGTTGTCAATCAGTTCAAAAATGTTTGATTTTACCTGCCTGGACAACTGCTGGCACAAGCAAATTGATCTAGTTGTTTATACATTACAACTGGCGTCATGTATATTAAGCTTTAGTTAAGTCCAGAAATGCCGGCTACAAAAACATTACAATCTTCCTTGATACATTTTAGTAATACATTTAAGTGAAAAATGGAAGGGTATGCATAGGTATTTTAAGGCAGAAACAGGTTCCAAGAAGGACATTCCAGGAATAATTAATGAACAAGGGGAGTGTGTATGTGAGGATCTTCAAAAGGCAGAAGTATTCAGTCAGCAATATGTAAAGATTATTGGTTACAAGGATAATGTCCAGATAGAGGAGGAAACTAATGCTATAGAAGTGTTAAAATTGACATATGATAACAATGACATTTACAATAAGATACAAAAGTTGAAAACTAGAAAAGCAGCTGGAATTGATAAGATTTCTGGGGATATACTAAAGACAATGAGTTGGGATATAGTACCATATCTGAAGTACTTATTTGATTATTGTTTGGTCAAAGGAGATATACCAGATGAATGGAGAGTTGCAATATTAGCCCCTGTATATAAAGGAAAGGGTGATAGACATAAAGCTGAAAATTACAGGCCAGTAAGTTTGACGTGCATTGTATGTAAACTTTGGAAAGGCATTCTTTCTGATTATATTAGACATGTTTGCGAAATTAATAACTGGTTTGATAGGAGGCAGTTCGGTTTTAGGAAAGGTTATTCCACTGAAGCTCAACTTGTAGGATTCCAGCAAGATGGAGCAGATATCTTTGATTCTAGAGGTCAAATGGACTATATCGCGATTGACCTGTCTAAAGCATTTGATAGCGTGGATCTTGGGAGACTACTGGCAAAAATGAGTGCAATTGGACTAGACAAAAGAGTGATTGAATGGGTTGCTATATTTCTAGAAAATAGATCTCAGAGAATTAGAGTAGGCGAAGCTTTATCTGACCCTGTAATAATTAAGAGAGGAATTCCTCAAGGCAGTATTATTGGACCTTTATGTTTTCTTATATATATGAATGATATGTGTAAAGGAGTGGAATCAGAGATAAGGCTTTTTGCAGATGATGTTATTCTGTATCGAGTAATAAATAAGTTACAAGATTGTGAGCAACTACAACGTGACCTCGATAATGTTGCGAGATAAATAGCCAGCAATGGTACTAGGTGCTTTGAAAAGTTCTCGGAATGTACTAGAATTAAGTATCTTACATCAGTGGAACTGATTTTATTTTTCAACATAGTCTCCCCGTAGACTAATGCATTTGTTCCAGCGATGTTCCAATGCCTTGATCCCATCTCGAAAATGAGATTCCTCCAGGCCTGCAAAATACCTCTCCAATTCGGCTGTCAGTTCTTCCCTTGTAGAAAATCTCCGTCCACCGAGGAAAATTTTCAGCTTGGGGAATGGATGAAAGTCTGATGGTGCCAAATCAGGTGAATAAGGTGGATGTGGCAACAATTCATACCCCAGTTCATGAAGTTTCGCCATGGCAATAACACTTGTGTGCGGCGGAGCATTGTCCTGATGAAAGATGACCTTTTTCCTTGCCAAACCAGGCCTTGTTTCGCATATCTTTTCCTGTAGTTGGTCTAGGAGGTTTGCATAATATTGCCCCATAATTGTTTGGCCAGTAGGAAGATAATCTATCAGCAGAATGCCTTTTGCAGCCCAGAAAACTGAGGCCATGCCCTTTCCGGCCAAACGCACTGCCTTTGCTTTCTTTGGTGGTGGTGAATCAGCATGTTTCCACTGCTTTGACTGCTGCTTTGTCTCTGGGGTACAGTAGTGGACCCAAGTTTCATCTCTAGTCACAAACCGGCGCAAAAAATCTTGTTGGTTGCATTGAAAATGGGCCAGACTTTGTTCGGACATTTCCAATCTGGTGCGTTTATTGTCCAATGTCAAGAGCCATCCATCTTGTGGATAATTTTTTCATACCCAATTCTTTGGTTAAAATATATAATATACCCATTCAGAAGACATCCCTACAGCTTCAGCAATCTCCCGCACTTTCAGTCGACGATCCTCCATGACCATTTTATGCACTTTTGCGATAAATTCTGGGTTTGTAACACGTTTTGGCTGTCCACTACGCGAATCATCATCCAAGCTCTCCCGATCAAATTTAAACTCGCTGGTCCACTTGGCAACAGTTGAAGGAGCAGAGTCCCCCAGTGTGTTCTGAAAGTCGGCATGAATTTCCTTTGCTTTCATACCTTTCTTTACAAAGTATTTAATCACTGCTCGAATCTCAGTTTTTCCATTGTCACAAATAACTACGCAGGAACAACAACAAAGAGTCGTCACTACCACACTCCTGCAGCTAGAGCACTGACGCGCCATGTGTTCACTCACAAAGGATGTATGATTATTCCGCGGGAACCTTGTTGCTCTAGCACTGACATCTAACGGTGATTCCGAGAACTTTTCAAACCGTCCTCGTATGTTGATAAACATGGTTAAAAGTCAGGTTGTGAGTTTCACAAATAGGAAAAGTCCTCTGAGTTTTAATTACTGCGTTGATGGGGTGTAAGTTCCTTTTGGGGATCATTGTAAGTATCTAGGTGTTATTATAAGGAAAGATCTTCATTGGGGTAATCACATAAATGGGATTGTAAATAAAGGGTAGAGATCTCTGCACATGGTTATGAGGGTGTTTAGGGGTTGTAGTAAGGATGTAAAGGAGAGGGTATATAAGTCTCTGGTAAGACCCCAATTAGAGTATGGTTCCAGTGTATAGGACCCTCACCATGATTACCTGATTCAAGAACTGGAAAAAATAAAAAGAAAAGCAGCCCGATTTGTTCTGGGTGATTTCCAACAAAAGAGTAGTGTTACAAAAATGTTGCAAAGTTTGGGCTGGGAAGAATTGGGAGAAAGAAGACGAGCTGCTCAACTAACGGGTATGTTCCGAGCTGTCAGCGGAGAGATGGTGTGGAGTGACATTAGTAGACGAATAAGTTTGAGTGGCGTGTTTAAAAGTAGGAAAGATCACAATATGAAGATAAAAGTTGGAATTCAAGAGGACAAACTGGGGCAAATATTCATTTATAGGAAGGGGAGTTAGGGATTGGAATAACTTACCAAGGGAGATGTTCAATAAATTTCCAATTTCTTTGAAATCATTTAGGAAAAGGTTGGGAAAACAACAGATAGGGAATCTGACACCTGGGCAACTGCCCTAAATGCAGATCAGTATTGATTGATTGATTGATTGATTGATTTATTGATTGATACATAAATGTTTAGGCGAGTTTGGATGTAATATTTTTAGAAAAATGGCACAAGGTCTAGTAAGTGCTTCTGTGAAGAAAACATGTTGACTTTTTGCAGCATATTAATGCATGATGTTGAAAGAATAAGGTTAGATTGATTATACAGCAACTGATTACATAGTAAACAGGCAAACTTCCATGTTCAAGTACTATATTTACCAAAGTTGTATGTTTAGTATGCATTCCAGAATAGAAAAAGAATAATATACAGCTTTGCAGGGCTGAGTAGTTCAGACGGTAAAATGTGGCTTTCTGAACTCAAGTTGGCAGGTTTGATCCTGGCTCAGCCCAGTGGTATTCGAAGGTGCTAAAATACATCAGCTTTGTGTCAGTAGATTTAATGGCACATAAAATAACTCCTTCAGGACAAAATTCTAGTACTTCAGCATCTCTGAAAACCATAGTAGTTTGTGGAATGTAAAACCAATAACATTATTAACTTACAGCTTTGAGCATTCTTAGAAAAATATATAAGAAAAAAGGTTTCCTGATGAGTTTGCTTTAAAAAAATGACTTGGTGGTACATTATTTTCAAGGCGTATTTTACAATCTTCAGGGTATATTATAATATGATTCATTCTATTGTATACCAAGGACTTATTAGCAGTCTTATGGCCAGAGAAGGTAGAATATGACACTGTATTATTATTGTCAGTGATTCTGCTTAATATTATGAAAGCAACAGCCACATTAAAAGCTTTTACACAAAGTAATTGTTCTAAAATACCTCAATTGCAACTAATATTGAGATGCAGAAACTTTTAGAATCCCATATCAAGAAATAATCAACCTTGGCTCCAATGAGAAGAAAGTATTTGAAAGGACACTAATTACGAGTTAAAAAATTTTAGGAACTAGTTTAATTCGCTTTTACCTCCTCGGCCAGCTTTAACTTTACATGTATCATGGTTAGAAGTTGTGTCATATTATCAAGAACATTTAAGTGAATTGAAAATGGTGTTAGTTTCCATACATACAGACTAGGCAGTCAGTATACAAACAACAGCAAAATACTTTGCTCAAGATGACATTACCACCAACTTTAATGGTGCAGTTAATTAGTTGTCTTTCTGTTCCCAAGGCGGTGGGCTGTCTTGTTGAGGATGTCTTGTTCGCTTCTGGGTTACAAAATTCTGACATCTCATCTTTTAAAATCTATTGCAAACTGAGGGATAATAAAATTATTATTATTATTATTATTATTATTATTGTTGTTATTATTATTATTATTATTATTATTATTATTATTATTATTATTATTATTATTATTATTATTATTATTTAACATCCCTGTTATTCAAGTCAGTGAAACCAACAAAAAACTGAATTAAAGTGGCCACACGGAGGACAGCATATGTTGCTGAAATGGTCTCTTGCGCTTTTCTATTCTGACTTCAGACGAACAGCAGGGTTGTATACTTCTGTAATATATGTGGTTTATTTACAAGATTAATTTTTCTCAAGTAATAATGTTATTAGAAGAGTTATGTATATAAGAAACAGAGTCCTGTAAATATGTAAACAACATAATGAGTGAATAAATACTACTACTACTACTACTACTAATATTACATAGGTCACGGTTGCCACCCTTTAAATACTGGCCACTTCCTATACAAATCCCAATAGCTTATGAATATGATGGACAGATTTTTAGTCATGTTAAAATGCAAGCTTGCCTCCTTCCTTCATAAACTTGAGACAACACTGCAATCCTCCAGAGCAATAAAATATTTTTTTTCTGGACACATATTACCAATAGAAAAATGATAAAACTTGCCATGATTTACCATATCCCAGGAATTGCTGGTAATTTTTGGAATCCTCATGTGTATTAGTATACAGAATGTATCCAAACATTTGTGACAAACATCAGGGGGTGATTCCTGGGATCAAAACAAGAAAAAATGTCCTTATGATGATGATGATGATGATGATGATGATGATGGTGATTGTTGTTTAAAGGGGCCTAACATCTAAGGTCATCGGCCCCTAATGGTACGAGACAGACGACATGATATGAAAATTAAAATTTTAAAAAGTATCCACTTACTAGAGTTAAAAATAAATAGTGCTGAAAAATTATTATGAGATGAAAACAATCAGTGGATCTTAATTTGCAATGCCTTATTTTCTAATAAAATTATAAGAAAATACAGGTGACAATGGAATAAGGCATTGCCTGGAAGTACAGAGATATATATTATTCAAGTTAGAAGTTAAAATAACACATTAAGATATGCAAACAAAAACTAGTCAATGGGATAAAAGAGCAGTTAACACAAATACACTAAGACAAAGGACATTATTACACACGATAAAAAAGACCACTATTCCTCATAAAACGGATGACGAGGTCTGCTGACTGCTCGTCATCTCACAGGATGAGGGAGACGGTACTCGGGAGTTTTAGACTACGGCGTAGATCGACCAGGTCCACACACTCCGTAAGGATGTGTACCACAGTAAGATGATTGCCGCAAGTACATACCAGAGGGAGTTCTTTCAGTAAATAGGAGTGCGTTACTATACTGTGGCCGATCCAAAGATGAAATAATACCACTGCTTCCCTCCGAGAAATCTGAAGGGAAGTCCTCCATACCTTTGTTATACCTTTTATCACTCTCAGCTTATTTGGAAGTGGAGTGGCCTGCCACTGCATCTCCCAATGGGACATAACCAAATGTCTCAGCTGAGAGCGAATATCACCAGCTGGAACCTTGTAAGGCAACGGGGGCAATGTAACTGCCTCCTTGGCAGCCTTATCTGCTAACTTGTTTCCTTCTACACCCATGTGGCTTGGGAGCCACATAAAAGTGATTCTGGGGCCGGCATCCGAATATTCGGCCAGCAGGTCCTGGATGCGCTGCGCCAGAGGGAGGCGAGGAAAACAGGTATCAATAGACTGTAGCAAGCTCAAGGAGTCAGTACACAGCAGAAAGTGTTGGCCCTCATCGGACAGTGCGTACCACAAAGCTTCACAGATAGCATAGAGCTCTGCTGTATACACACTACAGGTTTCCAGGAGAGAAAAAAGAAACCTATTGTTATCGATAACGAACGCACAGCTCACTTTCGTTTCTGCCCTCGAACCATCCGTGTAAATGACGAATGAACCTTGATACCGGCCAACAAATGGACAGGAAGAGCCTCCAATAAATGGAAAGGTCCGTGTTTACCTTCGGGCCAGTGTGCAGATCCAGGATTATTTCAGGTCATCGTATTATCCACGAAGGTACCCCACTTGGTTGTCTGACAAGGCAGGGAACAGAAGGCACGTCAAACAATCTGTGACTGCCATCCAAGTGTATTCCAACCGGCTGCACTGCTTGAGGGTAAGCAGTGTACAGCCAATGGTTTCCATTGCAGAATATGCAAGGATAGCTTGGGTGAAGTGGCATCTGTCAAAAATTTGCAGCATAGGACAGAAGCATTTGCTGGCGCCTCAAGTGTAAAGGCGGCACACCAGATTCGGCGAGCAGGCTAGCAATGGGGCATGTACAAAAAGCTCCTGTTGCCAACCTAACCCCGCTGTAGTGGATGCTATTCAGTTTTGCAAGGACACTTTGCCTTGCTGATCCATATGCTGCACTGCTGTAGTCTAACCTAGATAAGATATGTGCCCTATAAAATCGTAGGAGCACCGTGCGGTCAGCCCCCCAATTAGTACTGCTAGGGAACTTCAAAATATTCAACCTTTTAGTGCACTGCACTTTTAACTGTCACACATGTGGCTCCCATGATAATTTGCTATCAAAAAGGAGCCAAAAAATCGGTGTCAAGTACAGGAAGAGTAATTTTTTCTAAATAAAGCTCAGGATGTGATTGAGGAATGCGCTTTCAACAAAAGTGCACAACAGAAGTCTTTGCCGTTGAAAACCGAAAGCCATGTTCTAAAGTCACCTGTTCCACTCACCTAATTGCTTGCTGTAATTGTCACTCTGGGACTGCCATATCATGCGAGCTATAATGCAGAGCAAAATCATCCACATCTAGCGACGGTATTACTACTGAACCAGCAGCAGCGACAATACCGTTTATGGCAATCATGAACAGAGTGACACTAAGAACCGATCCCTGTGGGACTCCATTTTCTTGAACGTAGTATTGCTAATATGCCTTCCCTACTCAGACATGCAATAGATGGAGGGACAAAAATTTCACAATAAATACCGGCAAGTTACCTCAGAATCTCCACTGATGCAGGTCTGAAAGGATATCATATCACCATGTGGTGTCATAGGCCTTTCCTAAGTCAAAGAAAACAGCCACCAAATGCTGTTTGCAGAGAAATGCATCCTGGATAGAACTCTCCAGGCGTACCAAGTTGTCAGTGGTCAAGCGAGCGGCTCAAAAACCACAATGGTATTCAGACAAAAGTCCTTGCTTCTCCAGACACCACACAAGTTGGTGATTTACCATCCTCTCAAATAGCTTATGCAAACAGTTAGTAAGACAAATAGGTCTGTAACTTCCTACACACTTAGGATTTTTGTCAGGCTTGAGGACAGGAATTACTATGCCCTCTTGCCATTGAGATGGAAGCTCACCCTCTATCCAGATTCGGTTGCACACACGAAGGAGATATAATAGACTATCCTCACTAAGGTGTTTCAACATCTGGTCATGGAGATTGTCTGGTCCAGGGGACGTGTCCTTGCAAAGCGCCAAGGCTCTGCGGAGTTCCCACTCCGTTAAGGGCACATTATAGTCCTCTGAAGCTTGAATGGCAAAACTAAGGTGATGACGTTCTGCCTCCCGCTTCAGAGCGAGGAAATCACGACGTTAATTCCCGGAGCTAGTCACATCCGCGAAATGACTGGCTAGATGGTTAGCAATCGAGAGTGGTCGAGTGACGATACTGTCTGCAATGGAAATTCCCAGTACAGAAGATGATCCTTGGATACCCGAAATACATCAAGTTTAGTCCAAACTTGAGATGGCGGGGTATGTGACATCATAGACGACACATACCTCTACCATGAAGCTTTCTTACTCTGTCGAATAAGAACTCACGCCTTAGCACAGAGTTTCTTAAATGTTACCAAAATGGCCACAGTAAGCTGTCTACGATAGTGCGCAACGCGTTCTTTGATAGCTGCTGCAATTTTTTCGTTCCACCAAGGAACGAGTTTCCAGCGAAGAATGATGGAATGGACTCCTCAGCAGCAGCAACAATAACTTGTGTTATACAACTGATTTTGCCATCTACGCTCCGCCTGGTCACATTGTTAAAGACAGCTAGTGATGTGAACTTTGGCCAATCAGCATGTTTAAGAATCCACCGTGGAGGAGCCTCGATAGATTTCTGTTTCAACAAAGTAAGGACAATGGGAAAATGGTCACTGTCACAGAGATCATTGTGTGTAATCCACTGAAACAGGGGAACCAACGTTCGGCTGCATAGACTATACGAGAGTATGTGCCTTAACGTACAATGAAATGAGTTGGTTCACCTGTATTCAAAATACATAAATCCAGCTCTCTTACTAATGTTTCCAACTCCCTTCCCCTGGGGCAAGGCGTTTCAGAGCCCCATATAGGGTGATGGGCGTTAAAATCGCCCAATAGGAGGAAGGGAGGCGGAAGCTGATCTATAAGATCAGTTACATCATTTATATTACGAGGCTGGCCTGGTGGAAAATAAACATTACACACTGTTGCTATGACAGGCAGTGGAACATGAACTGCTACAGCCTCCAGCGGGGTTCTTAGTGGAACCTCTTCGCTGTAGGTATCAGAATGGACAAAAATGCCAACACCACCGGAAGATCAGTTAGCATGACGTTGTTCTGTAGAGTATAGTCTGAAATTTCTAAAGACCATATGATGACCAGGTCTGAGATTAGTTTCCTGAATGCAGACTATACTCGTCGAATACTCACTAATTAGCTGGCGCAACTCTGTAAGATCCCTATCATAACCGTCAAAATTCCACTGTAATAGTGACATAGTGTGGACTAAAAGAGTGTTAGGTAATGAGCAACAAAATGCTCTTAAACCTAAACACTATCAATATCAACATCTACATCCGTAGATGTAGATGACAGCTTGACGTCCATCCCATCATCAACAGATGGTGGGACTGACTCCCAGAACTTCAACGTATTGTGGGGGTAGGATTTTGTCCTATGAGGGGAGCATGCAGGTTTCGGAGCAGGCGTACCTGCTGGCGCTGATTCATACCCTCCAGATGGAGGACACGATTTCCCTTTCGCAGGAGAAGTGCAGGAGCGCCTGGTATGGGTGCTCCGCTTCTCTGCCTTCGTTTCTTATTTAGACAGGCTGGGAGATGTTTCCCCAGCCCTGGTCGACATAGCCGCCTCCGCCGGCGTGGGAGTGGCTTTCTCCGACCTCTTTGGGGGGAGACTTAGCCTTCCCCCCTGCTGCGCCAGCTTAGGAGTCCCAGCTGGCACAGACTTCTTTGTAGTCGAAGGTGGGGTAGTCCCCTCTTCAAGCTTTTACTTTTTGCGGCTTTGCTCGCAGAAGCAACAGCCGCCTTGGGCGCAGCGATCGCAACGGGTTTTGGAGATATAAACGACGAACCTGGAAGACTCTGTGCTATCTTCATGTAGTCTAACGTCTTGGTGGGTGCATTGATATAATTGAACTTACGGCGTGCTTCAAGATAGGAAAGACCATCCAGGGTCTTAATCTCCTTGATCTTCTTCTCACCGAGATATACTGGACAATTCAGATCTCGGGGTGAATGAAGACCAGGGCAGTTAGTACACCTGTAAGAAGTTGTGCATTCTACCGCACTGTGAGCTCCTCTGCCATATCTACCATATACATACTGATTCGAGCAACGAGATACCATGTGCCTGAACCTCTGGCATTGATAGCAGTGCATGGGAGGTGGGATGTATGGCCTCACATCACAGCGATAGGTTGTTACCTTGACTTTTTCTGGTAACACTGATGATTTGAAGGAGACAATGAACGTACCCGTGGCAACATCCTCGCCATTGACTTTGCGCGTAATGCGCTGGACGTGTGTTATGCCACGGTGCTTCATGTATTCCATCAACTCATCGTCAGTGTTCAAGATGAGATCGCGGTGGAAGATAACTCCACAAACCAGATTCAAGGTCTTCTGCTCTTCCACTTTGATGGAAATATCGTCAAATTGGTCGCACTTGAGCAACCGATCAGCTTGAACGGCAGTGTGCGTCTTTAACAACAAACTACTGTTGCACATTTTCTTCAGATCTTCCAGTTTGCCATAGGCATCTTCTATGTGCCTACTAAACAAAGTAGACTTTACCAGCTTGAAGTCACTCCCACCAGTTCTGGTAGCAACCAGAAACCTAGGGAACCTGGATCCCATTCCTTCACGCTGCGCTTGTTCCCAGGGGGTTGAACCCCTCAAGGAATCACAAGTTAAAGACTTTGGTGGGGGACCACCTTGGGCAGGCTGAAGAAGTTTCGAAGCCATGCCCGAAATCATCCTCCCCGAATGCCACCCACTCCGACCAAGGGCCTCTGTAGCCGAACCTAGCAGTCGGGGGTCCGATGTCGGATGATGCCTAATACGGAATGACTGAGGCAATGAGCACTATAACTCCCTTTCTCCAATCACCCGCAAAAGCATGTATCCCATAGCATGTACAGAGTAACTACTAAATATAGAGAAAAAATAAAAAAACAATAATAATATGTCCTTCTGGCATTCGGCTGTGCGGGGACCTGCGTTGTCAGGCGGATACTACTGCACGGGTACACGACACTCCCACCTGCAAGATCCCTGGGTGATCACAAGTGGGCTTTCAGGTGTAATCGCACACGTAAGAGGCCGATCTCCGAGCAGCACGCACAACTAACCCTCAAAAAAACAATAAAAAATAAAGAGGGGACCAACGGCCACATGACCCTTTTAGTCGCCTTTTACAACAGACAGGGATTACCTGTTACTGTATTCAGCCCCTCCTGCCCACAGGGGGTCCAACACATGATACCAAACTACAATCCATGTCCGCGCCTAGGTCGCCCCTTTTAGCTCTTACGACAGGCAGGGTATACCGCGGGTGTATTCTACATCTGCGTACCCCACCCGCAGGCGGTAATGTCCTTATGAACATGTCTTGCAATGGGCTGGTATTGAGGTACAAGTGTTGCACATAGCCACTACCATACTAACACTTTTGTTGTCCATCGTCTGTTTTATTCACCAACGAGGCCACATTTGGAGGACATGGCATCATAAATTGGATTAACATACCCAGGTGGGCAGTTGAGAATCCCCATGGTATGGTTGTTGCCAATCATCAACAGCACAGCAATGCATTATGTGGTATTATCTTTCTTTTTTTTTTTGCTAGTTGCTTTACGTCGCACCGACACAGATAGCTCTTATGGCAACGATGGGACAGGGAAGGGCTAGGAGTGGGAAGGAAGCGGCCGTGGCCTTAATTAAGGCACAGCCCCAGCATTTGCCTGGTGTGAAAATGGGAAACCACGGAAAACCATTTTCAGGGCTGCCGACAGTGGGGTTCGAACCTACTATCTCCCGAATACTGGATACTGGCCGCACTTAAGCGACTGCAGCTATCGAGCTCGGTGTGGTATTATCCATGATCAGCTGATCGGCCCATACATGCTACCATAATAACTGAATGGATCTGCATATCTGACCTTCTCAAGGGACATGCTGGCCGTCTGTCTGTTAGGTCATCAGCCCAGGGGCTGGTTGGAACCTCAAATAGCACCACCAAAGGTTATGCGGTTATAAGGAAACCCCAAAAACCAATGGCAGCACCAAAATGAGGCGTACTAGGCAAGATGAGGAGTGAGGTAGTTTGCCATTGCTTTCCTCACTGGGTCAGAAAGTACTATTGCAGCATGACTGACCCTATGAGCAGCACCTTTCATAACACTCAGATGCACTAGTCATGCTCTGAATGTCATTACTCAGCACTACCCATACCCCAGCAACTTCCATATTGTCACAGCCATGGATGTTGACTGGGACTTCGGTGGAAGCTACACTTTTTACTCTGGCCTGTGCCAAGAGATGGATGTACTACTGGAATATGTGCCCCTAGGAGTTCATCATGCCATGTAATTCATGCATGATTAGGTTCCAGCGAACTTCAATTTGAATGTATGCCGGTTACTGAACAACAACTGCCCACAACAGAGAATCCGGTGTCGAGATCCAGTGCATTGGCCTGTTCAGTCTCCTGGCCTTCATCCACTTAATCTGTGGGGACACATGAAAAGTATTGTGTACGCTACTCTGGTTAACAACATCAACGACCTGGAAGAGCATCTCAATAATGCCCAAGCAGCCATTCGACATGACCCAGGTATCTTCAAGTGGCTTCACAGTCCATGTTGAGGCTGCTCACAGCAGACAATTTGAGAATCTCCTATAATGTGGCCAATATACGACCTATAATTCTGATGCATGCAACTAAGCAACAATGCACTGTAGGACATACACTGATTAGCCAGAACATTATGACCACCTGCCTAATAGCCAGTATGTCCACCTTTGGCACAGATAACAGCAGCAACGCATCTTGGCATGGAAGCAATAAGGCATTGGTAGGTCGCTGTAGGGAGTTGGCACAACATTTGCACACCCAAGTCACCTAATTCCCGTAAATTCCGGGGAGGGGGCGATGAGATCTGACGCCACGTTCAATCACATACCAGATGTATTCGATCGGGTTAAGATCTGGTGAGCTGGGGGGCCAGCACATCAATTGCAACTCACTACTGTGTTCCTCAAACCACTCCATCACACTCCTGGCCTTGCGACATGGCACACTGTCTTGCTGAAAAATGTCATTGCCGTTGTGAAACATGATCGTCAAGAAGGTGTGTACGTGATTTGCAACCAGTGTACGATACTTCTCGGCCATCATGGTGCCATGCACGAGCTCCACTGGACCCATGGATACCTACGTGAATGTTCCCAGATCATAATTGAGCCAGCTCGTCTCCGTCCCACAGCACAGGTGTCAAGGAGCTGTTCCCCTGGAAGATGATGAATTCACACCCTCCCATCAGCATGATGAAGAAGGTATTGGGATTCATCAGACCATGCAATGCTCTGCCACTATGCCAACATCCAGTGATGATGGTCACGTGCCCATTTCAGTCATAGTTGCCGATGTCATGGTGTTAACATTGGCACATGCATGGGTCGTCGGCTGCGGTGGTTCATCCTTAGGAGTGCTCAGTGCACTCCGTGTTCAGACACACTTGTACTTTGCCCAGCATTAAGTCTGATGTTAGTTCCACCACGGTTCGCCGTCTGCCTTGTTTTACCAGTCTGTCCAGCCTATGACATCCGACATTGTAATGAGGGGTGGCCGCCCAACCCCTCAACATTTGTACGTAGTTTCACCTTGGTTTCGCCGCTTGTTGAAGACACTCGCCACACCACTCGTCGAACACCCGACAAGTCGTTCAGTAAACAAAGCAAATAATAAGATCCACCTTTTCAATACTATATATTACGGGAATTTTTTTTACATTTCTGTTAAATCATCACGTTTATGAACTTTTGGTACCGGGTTCAACAAGACTATATGTCATCATCAGCCTAGGATAAATTATACAAAGACAATAAAATACATTGATCGTGACCCTTATAATAATATCGTAAGAGTAAAATTAGAAATATACATATTAAAACTAAAGTAATATTTACATATATAAGCTGATAGTCATTAATACAATAGTGGTTGATTTTTATAAGGTGTACATCTTAGTAATTGTATTAAAAAAGAATGACATGTTAAAAGAAATTTTGGTTTTTGCAGTAAAATATAATGATCAGCTTTTGATCTGTCGTATTGTAATCTGTTGAACAGTCTGATTAATTTTTAAAGAGGCGTTGTAGCTATGTTTGACATGTTAATAGAATTAAACAATCAGTCATAAGTTGTTCCTCACAAGTATATACACAACAGAATGTAGAATATTCTAATAGGGTTTCAACTTGGACTTGATGCTGATGATGATGATGATGATGATGCTTGTTGTTTAAAGGGGCCTAACATCGAGGTCATCAGCCCCTAATGGTACGAAATGAAATAACATAAAACATCAAATTCATCCATTGACCAAAATAAAATAAAAATGTCGTGAAGAAGGAATGGATGGACATGAACCAAAAAACAAAAAACAACAAAAAACTTGCTTCATAAGATCCTTTCAAGCACTATTTCAACAAGAACCTCGGCTATTTTACAGTGTTCAACCCATATCACTTAATATGATATAAATAAACATACAAGGGGACAAGCCGATATAAAAAGATCTTTCCAATAAAACACTTTGCTTGTCACTATCAACCTGCAGTGACATAAACTTAATTTATTTATCGTGGTTATATTGGGCATTGTACTAAAATTCTTCATCTGTTAAGTCCAAGTTGAAGCCCTATTAGAATATTCTACATTCTGTTGTGTATATACTCGTGAGGAACAACTTATGACTGAGTGTTTGTTTAATTCTATTAACATGTCAAACATAGCTACAACGCCTCTTTAAAAATTAATCAGACTGTTCAACAGATTACAATACGACAGATCAAAAGCTGATCATTATATTTTACTGCAAAAACCAAAATTTCTTATGTCATTCTTTCTTAATACAATTACTAAGATGTACACCTTATAAAAATCAACCACTATTGTATTAATGACTATCAGCTTATATATGTAAATATTACTTTAGTTTTAATATGTATATTTCTAATTTTACTATTATGATATTATTATAAGGGTCACGATCAATGTATTTTATTGTCTTTGTATAATTTATCCTAGGCTGAAGATGACATATAGTTTTGTCGAAACCAGTACCAAAAGTTCATAAACGTGATGATTTAACAGAAATGTAAAAAAAATTCCCGTAATATATAGTATTGAAAAGGTAGATCTTATTATTTGCTTTGTTTATTGTGAATCTTGATTAAATACGGAACCCGAAGAATGAAATTCTTAACGTTAAATAAGTCGTTCAGTTTCCGAAATGCTCGTGCTGAGCCTCCGGGCCATCACAAACTGCCCTTGGTCAAAATCAGATAGGTCACGTGCCTTCCCCATTCTACACACAGACAGCACGCTCACTAGTACTACATGCACCGTGCGTGTCGGACTAGCAGTCATTCCTCGTCAGGTGACATTGCTATCACCTGGATGGGTTTTTATATCGATAGTAGGTAGGTGGTCATAATGTTCTAGCTGATCAGTGTATGTCCATAAGGACATTTTTTTCTTGCCTTGATCCCAGCAATCAACTCCCAACGTTTGTTACAAATGTCTGGATACACCCTGTATACCGGATAAGCCAATACAAATACAAACATCTACCTCAAATATTTCATGATCCATTCACGATATAGATACGCTGTAAATGGCGACAAACCATGCATAAAAGGACATACACTATTTTACCATGAACATATAAACCACCGAGACATGTACACAGTTTTTTCTTAAATAGAAATACAGTACACAGCTTTCATCTTCCAACAAAACAGATTTAAATTAGCCAAATTCAGCAGTTCATTTCTTTCCAGCTTATGACTAATCCATTGGGACCAAAGTAGTATTCCAAATTAATCTCTTTCAAACATTATTACAAGTAATAAACTTCATTCCTCCATAGTGTGGAGGTCAACACCGACCCAACCTGATCTATACCAGTACAGGGCTGGAGGAAAGAGGACATCCTGGCTATACTTGTATTCTCTGTGAAAAAATGTAGGTAACAGAGTTTTTCAAAACTTCACTCTGTTTCCAGAAGCACGACAAATTACAACAACATCTAACTGTCTTCACATTTTTTTAAAGTATTTCCTCCAGCCAACCAACAATGTGTTAAATATGGAAAGTGGAAAAAATTAAGTCACTAACAGACATCAGGCAAACAAATTACAGGAAAAGTATAAGTTTTGAGGAAAGGCTGACAGTGTTAAATTTGTTATTCACAACAATTTTTAAGGTTTAAAGTTAGAAGTGATGTCCACCTCCTGAAACAACTATGACCATGGCAAAATATATCAAATAAAAGATTAATGGCAGGTACATTTCTTTGCATTCTACAGGTTGTTAATAAAGTATTGATAAAAGGAGGACTGAAAACAATGGATGCATTTATCTATATCGATTTGAATTCATAATTTGAAGGTTCTACAATTAACGTTTTCTTTTTTTTTTTTTTGCTATTTGCTTTACGTTGCACCGACACAGATGTGTCTTATGGAGACGATGGGATAGGAAAGGCCCAGAAATGGGAAGGAAGCGGCTGTGGCCTTAATTAAGGAACAGCCCCAGCATTTGCCTGGTGTGAAAATGGGAAACCACGGAAAACCATCTTCAGGGCTGCCGACAGTGGGGTTCGAATCCACTACCTCACAATTACTGGATACTGGCCGCACTTAAGCGACTGCAGCTGTCGAGCTCGGTCTACAATTAACAGTGGAAATATATTTATTTAGGCCTACAGGTTTCTGGACATTGGTGACTCATACATGTCTGTATCTTACAGATTTAGGATTGCTCACAATACAATCAGTGGATTTGTTCCTATTCTATGTGATGCCATTCATAGAGCAATACAGCCAGAATTCTTGACTGGGTGAAAATTGCAACAAAAGCCTCACAACAGTGGCTCATTATACTTCAATTATAAGACTTTATTACCATTTATGCTTACTTTTTTAAATGATGCTGGTTCCTGGGACATAATTACTGTCTTTTCAAATTATATTTTGAGGTGTTTATTAGATGGAGGTTAACAATTTTTAATTTATTTTTTCATACCATTTGGTGAGATCCCACCTACTAAAATAATAGACATACCAAGAAATGCTTCCAGTCAAAATTTACATTACCTAATGTGGAAATAGGGTGTCAAGTTTCATTATAATCCTGTAAATAATTTTCAAAGAAAGAAAAATGCATACACGTTCTGAATATTGTGAAAATGAGAAAAACAAGGAAAAGCAGTGGAGTTCATTTCACTGTTTAATATCCCCTTTAACTATTCTTTCTCTCCCTCATGATGCTCTGAAAATCTCTTGTTGCCCCTCCTTTTCTTTATTATTGTGCCATGTTCAGAATAGCAGCATATCGCTTTCATGACGAACATGTTGCTGAATTTCCGTACTGTCTTCTGTGCAAAGAATCCAGGTCCAAATCCAAAATTTGCAAGAATGACAATCCTGCCTTAATTTACATCACTGAAGACTACAGCAGCTTCAAAAGCAGCTAATTTTAGAAAATGGCTGTAAAGAAAGGTTGTCTATGGACATCTCTTCCGAAGTAGAAAATTGAAATTCTCATTAGGGTTCTATGTATTCACATATGTGTGCATTTCTTTAGGAGTTCAGGTGAGGCTAGTGCTCTGTACACTGGCTTAATAACTAAAGAAAAAGCCTCTGGAATATTGTTCTAATGAGTAAGTTGGCAGTGTAATAGATTGATAGTTGTCATAACTACATGTAAATTACACACAAGGTCTTGTTTATTACCCTTATCACCATGTGTAAACTACTGTCTCCCCAAACTTTGCACTGGCAAGCTGATTTAATTGCTCACTTGGCAATAATAAATCTATTAATCTAAATCCTGCACTTCCATCCAAGTTACTGGTAAACTCCTTGGTACAGAGTGACAATTTTTTCCACAAAGCACTGATAGGACTCTTTACTACCTAAATGTTGATTTTGCCTTTCTGTATATTGTTCATATGTATCTTCTTTACTGATGTGAACACTACCAAGCCTATCTATCCATCCTGAAATACGTTTCTTATGAATCAGTTGAAGGAAAATGAAAACTTTGCCTTCAATTAATTTCACCAAAAATGAGTACCAAACACTGCAAAACAATAATAGGTGCTAATAACAAGCACCTGCCTTCTATTATTAGAAGTGAAGAGTATGCCTTTCTAACAACTAAATACTATGGCCGTCTACAGTAGAATGCTATATCTTACATTGCCTGTCAAAATTGTTTGTAAATACTGATCACATAAAATAACGTTTGACAGAGTAGAGTGCATGGCTCTTGTAAGATCTCGGATTAAATTATAGGGTAATTAATCTACTCAACCTTTTATTACAAGCATGTAACTGTCATACGAATATATTTTTAATAAATACATTTTCTGGCATCATATCCCCTTAATATCACATCACACAAAATGCAGTTTTTTAATTTTTTAGATTAAAATCTACAAAACTTTGGTAGAAACACCTGTCAAAATAATTACAAATGAATTTTTCACCTTTGTTTTTCATTGTTTACATGGTCTACAGCACAGGAAATAAAAGAATGGGTCTACCTTGATGCCCTCGGTAGTCCTACATGTTATTAATGCCCTCGGTAGGCCTACATGTTATTAATAAGTTATAAGTAACAGACATGAAATGAAATGGCGTATGGCTTTTAGTGCTGGGAGTGTCCGAGGACATGTTCGGCTCGCCAGGTGCAGGTCTTTTGGTTTGACGTCCGTAGGCGACCTGCGGGTCGTGATGAGGATGAAATGATGATGCAAAAGACATGAAAGTAGTGAGAATGATTGCTGGTGCAAACAGGTATGATCAATGGCAGGAGAGTACTTGGAATGAGGAGATAAAGGCTAAGTTACAAAGTGGCAAGGAGGGATTCAGTTAAGTAGAACTGTAGTAAGCAGTTTGTCCTATGCGGACCACTTGGTCTATTGAAACCGTGCAATCTAATATCTTGCAACTTGAAAAAAAAGATGCAATGAGTATGGCATGAAAACTAGTCTTTTCAAGACTAAAGTGATGGCAGTAGGGAAGACACCTAAAAGTGAACTGAATGTCAGGTTGTGAATACAAAACTGGAACAGGTAGATAATTTCAAGTAGGTATTTAGGATGTGTGTTCTCCCAGGATTAGGGTGACCAACTATAAATTTTCAAATGGAGGACAGACTCTCAATAAAAGGAGGACTTTTCATAAAAATGGAGGACAAATGGAATTTTAATTTTTGAATACAAAGTTTAGTATTACATACATTATTATTTTTATGTTGATGAAGATGGTGAAGTTGTAGCTATTGTTTGCTGATACTTATCATCTGCACCCACTTTTGACAGCAAAGATGAATTGTTTTCTTGTAATAAATAATATTGTAAACCTCTCCATATGGCATGATTTTAAAGTTGTACTTCATTATTAAAATACCCATAATCGACTCGGTCAGCAAACAGGTATTTTTTTTTTTTTCTGACCACTGTATATTAATCAGGGAAAACACTCTTTCAACAGTTGCATTGCAACCTGGAATAGCAAAATAAAACAGTCAAATTTTAAGCAGCTCACTAAGTGTTTCAATGTCAGGGCTACATTTGAAAAACTGACACCACTGCTTATCTAATGCTATACGTTTATCAATTTCGGAACTCCTAGTGTAATTCTGAACATTGCAAAATTTGTCAGAAAGTTTAGAATCGTCTATCTCCACACCTTTTAGATTGCAAATGCTTGAGACAAGGAAGAACATCTTCAATTTTCTTTTTTTCATACTATGAAGCTTCATCCATTGCAAACACTTAAATTCTTCCATCGTAGGGTTCAGTGACGAATTCAGAGCGCATGCGCATCAAATCACCAAGCGAATAAATGATGTATTCTGACAGGGGTACCCAGAATATGGACTGAAATGGAGGAAATTGAACAAAAATAGCTTTGCAGAAGAGAAAACAATAGGAAACTGAATAACTAAGAACACAATATACACTGACTGACAGAGCAAATGCAACACCAAGAAGGAGTGGTCAGAACTTTATGCCAATTGCAGGGTAGACTGACGTCACTGAGGTATGCTCATGATGTGAAATGCGCCGCTGTGCTGCGCACGTAGCGAACGATAAATGGGACACGGCGTTGGCGAATGGCCCACTTCGTACCGTGATTTCTCAGCCGACAGTCATTGTAGAACGTGTTGTTGTGTGCCACAGGACACGTGTATAGCTAAGAATGCCAGGCCGCCGTCAACGGAGGCATTTCCAGCAGACAGACGACTTTACGAGGGGTATGGTGATCGGGCTGAGAAGGGCAGGTTGGTCGCTTCGTCAAATCGCAGCCGATACCCATAGGGATGTGTCCACGGTGCAGCGCCTGTGGCGAAGATGGTTGGCGCAGGGACATGTGGCACGTGCGAGGGGTCCAGGCGCAGCCCGAGTGACGTCAGCACGCGAGGATCAGCGCATCCGGCGCCAAGCGGTGGCAGCCCCGCACGCCACGTCAACCGCCATTCTTCAGCATGTGCAAGACACCCTGGCTGTTCCAATATCGACCAGAACAATTTCCCGTCGATTGGTTGAAGGAGGCCTGCACTCCCGGCGTCCGCTCAGAAGACTACCATTGACTCCACAGCATAGACGTGCACGCCTGGCATGGTGCCGGGCTAGAGCGACTTGGATGAGGGAATGGCGGAACGTCGTGTTCTCCGATGAGTCACGCTTCTGTTCTGTCAGTGATAGTCACCGCAGACGAGTGTGGCGTCGGCGTGGAGAAAGGTCAAATCCGGCAGTAACTGTGGAGCGCCCTACCGCTAGACAACGCAGCATCATGGTTTGGGGCGCTATTGCGTATGATTCCACGTCACCTCTAGTGCGTATTCAAGGCACGTTAAATGCCCACCGCTACGTGCAGCATGTGCTGCGGCCGGTGGCACTCCCGTACCTTCAGGGGCTGCCCAATGCTCTGTTTCAGCAGGATAATGCCCGCCCACACACTGCTCGCATCTCCCAACAGGCTCTACGAGGTGTACAGATGCTTCCGTGGCCAGCGTACTCTCCGGATCTCTCACCAATCGACCACTTGGACGCCGTTTGCAAACTCTGGCCCAGCCTCGTACGGACGACCAACTGTGGCAAATGGTTGACAGAGAATGGAGAACCATCCCTCAGGACACCATCCGAACTCTTATTGACTCTGTACCTCGACGTGTTTATGCGTGCATCGCCGCTCGCGGTGGTCCTACATCCTACTGAGTCGATGCCGTGCGCATTGTGTAACCTGCATATCGGTTTGAAATAAACATCAATTATTCGTCCGTGCCGTCTCTGTTTTTTCCCCAACTTTCATCCCTTTCGAACCACTCCTTCTTGGTGTTGCATTTGCTCTGTCAGTCAGTGTACAAAAAAGCCGCACATTCAGTAGCAAATAATGAATGCCTGCCAGACAGAGAACAAGCATTATAAAAGGTGGACATGTCCGGCAAAAGCCGGACGGTTGGTCACCCTACCCAGGATTGCAGTATACTGTAATATGCAACATTCAATATAGGTGCAGCAAACCTAGTGCAATGAGCTTGCATATACAATCAATAGTATTGTGTAAGAACGCAGTCAGCTCCTGGACAAAACTACTTGTATCTATACACCGGTCTGGTTTCAGACCACCTGTGCTGTACAAACCTAGTGCAATGAGCTTGCAGTATTCTGTAAGAAGGAAGTCAGCTTTCGGACAGAACTATCAATACACCGGTCTGAATTTAGACCACCTGTGCTGTACAACTGCTTACTACATACACAAAGAAAGGACTTACTACCAGTATTTCAAAATACTCCTTGTTTTGTAAACCATACATGTTCTACCCCATAAAATATACAAATCAAGATGTTGTAATAATGCTATTATCTATTAATTAATAAAAATTGTAATTAATAAAAATTGGAGTTAAGGTTACTTTCCCATCATAACTCACTGAGGATTCCAATAAATATTAACAGATAAGAAGAAGGAAAACAGATTTAATTAAAGTAGAACATTTCTCAAGGGCATATTTTTTTTAAGATTCTTTCTTGATCTAACATTATATACAACAGTTCCTGAACTTTAACTCTGAAAACCCTTCGACCTAGTTCACTCAGTCTTTCCATGTCATCATGAAGACACTCTAAAAATAACATTGATTATGTTTTCTTTTCAGTATCTTTTTCTAAATATTTACTAAACAAATCACTGTCACTTTCATATTTCCTTTTCTTTTTTTAACTGCTGGTAGAGCTTTTTGTAGAAGCACATGTCACTGGACTGGAAGTTGAAGTACCTTCAATAATATCTGAACTGAAGGAGTTAGACCCCTCCAGCAAAAACTCTATTTCTGCTTCCTCCTCCATTGCAGCTTGGTGAGAAGGCTCTCCTACACCAGATGCCTCTTCCTAGGTGTGTTTGTTATAGAACTGAAAAAAAATGAACAATATATTAATGGAATTCTTCTAATTTGGAGCTAAATTTTAGTCTGCACACAAGCCTTCTGTTTAAGAAATTATTAGTTTCAATAATTATTTTAGTAAGATGATTGTTAGGTTAGATTATGTTATATTAGTTTCAGTTATATCTGATACATTAATGAACAGGTGGTAGAACTTATGGCCTACAGACTGCATTTTCCCCTCACTTTCACTACTAGAACACTGGTCTGTAGTGTAGGCCTACTATTAAAAATAAATAATACAGAGTTGTACCTTCTTCCAGCATTGAAAGGTTCCAGAAAGTTGAGGGCATTGAGGTATGTTATCTCTCCAAGTTCGCAAGTTCGATACCCTGCCCTCAGAATTTGCCATTTTTTTGGCACAACTTTTTCCTGAAACAATGAATTAAAATATTGTGACAAAGAAAATATACATGTAGTACTTATGGCATACACTTATTTGTCATTAAAGCAAACAATGGTGTTCATTTCATTAGGTATGAGATGGAGGTTAAGTAAGCACTGCTTATGTTTTCCAAACATTTCTTCAATTAAGTCATAAGAATGATAATTACTACTTCTTCTAGTGTAACTTTCTTTACCAATCTATTCCATATAATATATTTTATCAATAATTAATCTAAGATGACACTACTCATAAAATAATCATGATAAAGCTAATAATTACTTACCAGTTTTCGTCCCAATTCTCAACACTATAGAATGCCATACAAAATTCACGGTCTCCCTATTACTATATCCAGGGAGTCTAGGATTATAAAACACTTTGTTTTCATACACTAGGCAACTTAATGTTTCGATTTCATCAACAGACCACAATGTCCGCCATTATCGACCGACGGCATTGAAAACGGACATGCCTGTTTTCACAAACCAGTCAATCTTCATCGCTCGTAGCTGATTGCTGACGATCGATGCTGTGTGACTGGTACGACTGCCCTCTGTAGGTTTGTTTCTTCAGTCGGTTGATCGCAGTCTTTCGATCAATAAGTATGACAGCCCCCTAACAGAAAGAGAAGACAAGTACAAATTTGAAATTTCCACATCTTCATACAATGTTGCCTTTACAAAGTTTGCCTCTCTTCTTAACAATTCTAGTTCTTTTATGTCCACTTCTTCTCAACTCTCTCACAAGCTCATTTCTGCTTCCGAGCTCATCTGGAGGGTGAACATCAAAAGTCACTGAGGGGCAACAGGACAAAACTTTAATCTTGATGTGGGGAGTATAGGATAAGAAAGCTGAGGGACAAAAAGGTCAAGATGAATACATAAGATATTACGAACACAGGACAAACACAGGAGAAAAGGAGCCCAAAGTGTCAATACACACAATGAAAAAGTATCCCTATCATTCTATATCAACATGTGATTTGATGAAACATATTTTTTTTTGCTAGTGGCTTTATGACGCACCGACGCAGATAGGTCTTATGGCGATGATGGGATAGGAAATGCCTAGGAGTTGGAAGGAAGTGGCCATTGTTTTAATTAAGGTACAGCCCCAGCATTTGCCTGGTGTGAAAATGACAAACCACGGAAAACCATTTTCAGGGCTGCCGACAGTGGGATTCGAACCCACTATCTCCCGGATGCAAACTCACAGCCGCTCGCCCCTATCCGCATGGCCACCTCGCCCGGTGAAACATATATTACTACTTTCCATTATGTAACCTGCTGGGCTATACATCCTTCAGTATGGAAGATAAGATCTTCAACCACCTACACTATGCAGATGGTCAATGGCAGATAAATGTAGGAGTAAATATTATGCCCTATAAGCACACTGACCCCTATTTAAGAGACTAGAAATATCTTTGGTGATCAGCTATGTGAACTGACGTGGAGAATTGTTGGATAATCTGTTACATGTGGTTGCTTTACCAGTATATGTTTCTATAGTTATGAAGGTCTAAGTAGTATTTAAATAAGTACCCTATGAACTAAAACAATGTACCATTCTAGTATTTACCTGATATAAGTGTACAATTATAGAGAACAGTGATCAACAGTCGCTAAGATATGGGAATGAACCACTCCTCATTGCCTTCCCAGTCCCATTATGGAACTTGTGTTTGCAGACTTAGCTAAGAAAGTGAAAAATAAGGTTCTTCTCAATTAAATGAAAATCTGAAAATCCATAGAACATGATTCCAGAAAACTGCCTGATAAAATGAGTAGCTCTAAGATAGATATATGACCAGTGAGGACTATTGCACACCTCTGGTGATCACTAATCCACTACTTATTAGGGCTCAGAATTCTATGACATGTTTTTCTTTTTTTTGCTATTTGTTTTACATCATAATGATTCAAGATGGGTCTTATGGCGATGATGGGAAAGGACAGGTCTAGGACCCCGACCATGGCCTTAATGCAAAAATGGGAAACCATGGAAAACCATCTTCAGGGCTGCCAACAGTTGGGTTCAAACCCACTACCACCCGAATGCACACTCACAGCTATGTGACCGAACCGTGCAGCCAACTTGCTCGGTGTTATATTTTTATCCTTGTCTCTTTTTACAAACTTAAGTTAAATTAAAGGCATTTTTAGCTTTCATGAATATAATGACATGGTTTTTATTGGTCATATATATATGCATGTTTTACTATATTTTATCATTAAGTCATATTTGACCAAAAAAGTGGTATTAAAGCATATTTCTGCTCATATTATAGTAGTTTTAGCCATTCTTCAAGCATTATTCACAGGTTTTGTGTCAATTATAGTATATATTAACTATATCCTGATTTTCTTTGTGTTTGATTGTTTTGAATTTTCTTTCCTTGGAAATATGTTGTGATTAAATGACGTCTGAAGGTAACAGGTTTCAAAAACAGTAAGTTGTCAAAACAGAAAGGACAAAAGAGTGTTAGGAATGTGGTCAGTTTGCTGCTACAATCTTAAATTTCTTTTGTATATATCTTGGTTTTTGTCATATTTAGCTTTTTTTTTTTTTTTTTTTTTTAGGGCATAAGTGCATCCATATTTCCAGAGATGTTGAGGTCATAGAAATCTGAATCCTACTAATGATTCACAGGGGAAATTAAGATCTTGAATTCTGCCTCTTTTTTTTTTTAGTCAGGCACAAACTTTGCATACAAATATTTCAACCTAGGCTGTAGAAATGAAGGGTCAGTGCTTAAATGAGCCATGAAGAGGTTAAGGTTAAGAGAAATGAAGGTAAAATTTAAGATTCCTGCAGAATCAAAGAAAAAAAAGACAAAGTTTTAATTTCTAAGTCCCAGTTTCATTATTCAGTTGATCAACAATCGTTAAACAGGTCAATTAACCCCAACTAACACACAATTGTTTAGGTAAGATATGCTATTTTTTCATGCAGCGTTGTTTGTTTCGATTACAATGCAACCATGGCAGCAAGCAGTCATGCACTGATGAGTAAATATTTAATTTATCGTTGTATTCCATCTGATTTTCACTCAACTGGAGGATAAATACCACCAAAAAAAAAGAGAATATGCTCTCAAATTCATGTTTTCATGCAGCGTTGTTTGTTTCGATTACAATGCAACCATGGCAGCAAGCAGTCATGCACTGATGAGTAAATATTTAATTTATCGTTGTATTCCACCTGATTTTCACTCAACTGGAGGATAAATACCACAAAAAAGAGAATATGCTCTCAAATTCATGTTTAATCATTTACTCCACATTTAATATTCCTGACGCAAATTGTTGTTAAACGTGAACATATACAAATGTGCAAGTTACGATTTCACTACAACAGTAGTGTCAGTATTTATTGAAGGAACAGTTAACAAATTAGGCTGGAATGTATCACCAGAGGTTTTTTTAAAACCAAACCCCATGGTGCAAAGCCCTTGAAGGGCCTTGGCCTACCAAGCGACCGCTGCACAGCCTGAAGGCCTGCAGATTACGAGGTGACGTGTGGTCTCCACGACAAATCCTCTCGCGGTCAATCTTGACTCTCGAGACCAGGGCCACTATCTCACTGTCAGATAGCTCCTCAATTGTAATCACGCAGGCTAAGTGGACCTCGAACCAGCCCTCAGATCCAGGTAAAAATCCCTGGCCTGGCCGGGAATCGAACCCGGGGCCTCTGGGTAAGAGGCAGGCATGCTACCCCTACAACATGGGGCCGGTGAGGTTTCTTTTATCAATCTGAATATTACAACAATGAAGGGTGTATGTCGCTAGACTTCAACCATACAAATATTTAGTATTTCAGTGAGTGGTGCTTCATATTTACTTCCAGATTTTTATGTTGGAACTGTATCTACATAAGTTTTCTTTCTTTTCCTGATATGATAGTGGACCTTCTGTTAAAAGATGGTGATAAATCGGAGGTTGATAATCTCTCCGATGAGGAACGCGGGAGTATTTGTCACAATTCTAACATTACAGAGGACCGGGCGAGTTGGCCGTGCGCGTAGAGGCGCACGGCTGTGAGCTTGCATCCGGGAGATAGTAGGTTCGAATCCCACTATCGGCAGCCCTGAAGATGGTTTTCCGTGGTTTCCCATTTTCACACCAGGCAAATGCTGGGGCTGTACCTTAATTAAGGCCACGGCCGCTTCCTTCCAACTCCTAGGACTTTCCTATCTCATCGTCGCCATAAGACCTATCTGTGTCGGTGCGACGTAAAGCCCTTTGCAAAAAAAAAAAAAAAAAAAAAAAAACATTACAGAGGACCCCTTAGACTTCTTTATAAACACAGCTGAGAATAACCTTGTCAATACAGAGCAAGATATTCTTGGGGGGAAAATTCGAAGCAGGTAGAGTGCAGGCTGAAGGAGATCGAAGTGAAGTGGACGAAGAAGGAAATATCATGGAGGTAGATTCAGAAGAGCATTCTTCCCAGAATTAGGAGACAGGTGCTTCTGAATGTCAGTCTCAAGAGCAGTGTTTTTCTGCTGGCTCTAGTAGGAGCAGTGATGCCTAAAATTAAGTGCTGCAGGAAGCAAATTGAGAAACGAAAGCAAGATGATGGAAAAAAGGTACATTCACCAGCACAATTCCTTCAACTGACAAAGTGATCAGTGCATGGGTAAAGAAGTTGGGACACTTTTACATTATCTTAATGCTTAATACCCGCAGTCATTCTTCACAGCACTTCACTGTGCACTAACATGTATTGCTTAAGTAAATTTGGGAAGGAAATGCAAACAAATGCTGCCGAAATAAAGAAAGATTACAGAAAGCACCTTTATATGTGTTGTTTACCCTATCCATGCCTAAGTATGTACTGAACTGCTGGGATTTCATTGATGCTGATTTACAAAGCAATGCCACGAGACAGATTCTTTCTAATTAGAAATTGCTTGCATGTAGTTGATAGCAATCACCCTCTGGTAGAGTGAGATTGTTTATGGAAAGTGTAACCTGTTCTTGATGCAGTGTGATGCGGGTTTGTCAACTGAAAGGACCCCAGGTAATTATTCCGTTGATGAGCAAATATTACTGTTTACAGGAAGAACTAGTCTAAAGCAATATGTGCCGAATGATAACCACTTCAGAAGACATCATGGTAGGTTTTGAACCATATCAAGGAGAGCAGACAAATCTACCCATGAAGAAAGACATGGGTCCAGGACCTTCTGCTGTTCTACGACTGAAGGAAATAATTCCACCTCTAAGCATATTGTAATTTGATCCCTGTTTCACAACTATTGAATTGATGCACAAGCTTTATGCAGAGATAATCTTTTACAACTGGAACACTGATTTTCAACAGATTGCAACAGATGACATTTACTCCAGACAGAAATGCGAAATGAGACGATTAAGGTGAAACAGGTTCTGATGACAGGAAACTAGTTGCTATTAAGTGGATGGACAATAAGAGTGTTGTACTGCTATCCTCAGACTGTGGCAGTGAACCTCTGACACTTGTAAAAAGATTGCCCAAGAACAACGGTATCTTTGTGAATGAGAGAGGCATAGAGCTGCTTAATCATTTGATCGAAATTTACAGAACATGGTTCAAGACCAGAAAGAGTGGACATAAGGCCATTCTGCACTTTATGGACTTTATTGTTATGAACTGTTGGCTTTAGTACAGGAGAGATTGTAAAATGAGCAGTGCCAGAAAGAAAAACACAGTGGATCTACTAAAATTCAGAATGGATTTCGCAGAATCTCTCATTTGTCATCCAAATGTTGAAAGATTTCTTCAAGAATCCAGTGATGAAGAAGTGGTCAATATCAAGCCACAAATCCGGCATGCACCTCTTCCCAGCATGGACAAACAAACTGACTGGTTCGACCACTGACTGGAAGTGCTTGATCTAAAAATTGCAAGAGCTTGCCCTAACAAGGACTGTAAATCATGATGTCGAGTCCAATGCAGAAGGTGTAATGACTATTTGTGTTTATCAGAGGAAAAGAAATGCTTTCAAGTCTTTCGTGCGACAGCATAGGCATTTCCTCAATCTGATACAATGCTATGTAAACACATAATATTGTTGTAGAGTATTTCACGTTTTAGTTGGACCAAGTATTTTATATTTTTGATTGATTTACATTTAATTTTTTAGTGTGTCTTGTGTTTCTGTTGAACCACACTGTTTGTTTTTTCCTAGATTTACATTTCATTTAACTTATTACAATTTAGTGTTATATTATGTACATAATTTTTAGTTAAATAAAGAACGTCGTCGCCTTTGTTAGCATACACCTAACCTATGTAGGTTAATTATTTTGAAACCCGACAACCATGAAACTCATATTTTGATATCCCTTGGTTCCTTTCAATCACTTTGCTAAACTGATATGGAAAAAAAATCACATAAAAAAGTTTACCAGGACTCTAATAGGCCAATGACTGTACATTCTTGGGCCTGAAAGGAATATGACGGGTCTATATTTATCAATGGTCTAGAAAGCCCAGAATAACAGCCGAGAGGATCTGTCGGGCTGACCACACGACACCTCATAATCTGCAGGCCTTCGGGCTGAGCAGCGGTCGCTTGGTAGACCATGGCTGTCGGGGATGTTGCACCAATATTTATTACTTATCAATAATGGTATGATTCTTTCTAATGTATGAGCTTCATTAAGTTTAATTTAAAACTCCAGAAGATTGAGAGTTACCATAATTTTGTTCCATTATATTTTTCATGACTCTTAAAATTGCAGTTACAAAAGGTAATACCCAAATCAAACCTGTAACCTAATTTTAAGCAATTGTCTGCCATTTCTTCAATTATGTACAGTACATTACTCAGAAAAGAAAACTGCTATACACTGTGAATTTAGCCCTACTTACAGCATATGCATGCTGATGGATAGTCTTTTTCTGCTGCTTTTCCCATACTCTGACATGGTCACAGATGTAAACTGTGTCACTTGTGTGGACATGGCCCTGTTTTATGGCCATATGCATTTCCTGATGCCAATCCTATGAGAATGGGTGCATTCAAAGTCATCTCCACACAGGCCATGAAGGCCCCTGGAGTGGTGGAAGGTAAAGGCTTCCACTACCCGTAACCTCGGCGCTTGATGGGGTGGAGTGGTTAGCTCTATGCCCGGCTCCTTTTGCCCCCAGGAATTAACCCGGTACTCATTTTTGGTGTAGGTTGGGTGAACCTCAGGGCCATGTGCACCTCCGGAAGTGGAAATCTTGTTTCTTAAATTTTACGACTTCCTGACAGGGATACGAACCCACGTCCTTCCGGGCGAACCGAGCACGCCTTTACCGCCTCAGCCAGGTAGCCCCTAGAATGGGTGCATTCACTATTGCGTATTTGTGCGGTTGTTGGTGGTGTAGTGTTGTGTGTGTGTATGAAGGAATTAACCATGTGGCAAAATTCTCCAATCCGTCTGGGATGGAAACCCGGACCTTCAGAACCAAAGACCCAAATGCTGACCCTTCAGCCAAGGAGGATATTCGCCAAGGCATCACTTGTGGCACAGCCTCATATCTCATTTAGCAATATGGTATTTGTGCCTCAGTGCCAGAAAGAGAAGTGTATGAGTTTAGAAGAGTCCAGTAAATGTAGATCCCATACCATAGAGCGAATCTTCTATTGTACAATTAGATCTGTTTGAGAAGGGTGATATTATGAGTTTTCAAGAATCTGAATGATTCTATTGAAGAACTGCAGCACATGATGGCTATGAAACGTCAGTGGTATTTTGATGTTGGCAACAATTAATCAACTGGCTATTCCAATGCTCATAGAACAAGGTCTGAGTAGATAGATACCCATCATAATCAACATATTGTTATGAAAGTAGTGTTTGCACAGTACAAATCAACACCGTGGTGGTGGTGGCGAGGCATGATAGCTGAATTACATTATTACTGGCTTCTCACTGAGATGGCCAAGGTTTGAATCCCTGCCAATGCACATGCCTTAATATGAAAAGTCACATCTCTGTCATTCAAATCAATCAATCACTACTGATCTGCATTTAGGGCAGTCGCCCAGGTGGCAGATTCCCTATCTGTTGTTTTCCTAGCCTTTTCTTAAATGATCGCAAAAATCTGTACAGATATTCAAGAAGAGAATAAACAACAACAGAGAAAATAAATGAAATGTTAGAGGGCATTCGACCAGTGCAGGATATTGTAAATAAAAAATGTGTGTGATTAAATTAATTCCATCCCCTGGTCTATGGAGTTTGGACAGCCCAAGTAGGGGACTGCCTGTAGGGGTAAAGTACAGTGGGGACTTCGAGGGCACTGGGACCGCTACGGTAGCTGTGAAGGCCCTTCAGGAACTCTGAAAAGTGGTAACAAAAGGGGCTCTGGTTAAGACGCAGCAGGTCGTTATGCTACTTATGTTCCAAAATGGGTAAAATATAAATATGTAAATAAATTCAATGTTAATTTTAATCTTATACCAGTTGTATATTATTATTAGAAGTAATTTCACATACTGTATATGAGTTGACTATGTTTGTCAGATATTAGGGCCTATAAGTAGAATTTTGTAAACAATATAAATTTATTAAGGATGATGTATGTGTTTAATAGAACAAATTATTAGCATAAATTGCATAATATTGTATTCTAGGAAAATTTTCTTTGTCTCTTGTTAATTTAAAATTTAGTGCTTGACAATAATGTATTTTAGTGTACCATTTGCCACCGAGGTAGACACCTCATTTGCAAATAAAGAGATTTTGATTTGATTTGATTTGAGATATGAAAGTATGTTTTGAAATATTGGAAAATTATTGAACATTTCCCTTGGTAAGTTATTCCAATCCCTAACTCCCCTTCCTATAAACGAATATTTGCCCCAATTTGTCCTCTTGAATTCCAACTTTATCTTCATATTGTGATCTTTCCTACTTTTAAAGACACCACTCAAACTTATTCATCTACTGATGTCCTCCCACGCCATCTCTGCATGTACAACTGGAGGTCCCATGGCTCTCATCACACAAAAGTAAAAATTTGTGTGCTTTTTTTCAAAGCCAATGTGGCATAACAAATGATCACATGGATCACTGGGAATTCTTGGATCACAGCATGATTATGGGCACACATACCTCTAGTGAGACCCTCATTTATGTCATGACACCATCTTGCATGACCACTGACCTAGCAAGATTACTAGGGATAACGAATAAATCTTTGTAAAGTTTAGGGATGATAAAAGATCTGAGGCATATGTTGATACTCAAGGAGGATACACACCATATTGTTGCATGCCTGTGCTGTCATAGTCCCCTTTCGATATTTCCTGGAAGGAACTAGTGAGTCAACTGGAAGCTCTCAGACTTAGGGTTTGGCCGGCATTTCCGTGTATTGTTGTTCTCTCCGTCTGGTTTCCCCGTGCACTTTCTGGAGGGTTAAATGGGAGTGTTCTGTTTCTGGTCAAGCCTTTAATATTCTAGTAACCCATCATCGAGATATAAATACGAGGCCTCAGCAAACGAGGAATGGTTGTAGTGTTGGAGGGTCGAGTGTGTGGTGGTGTTTCATCAGTCAGTGATGCAGTTTGGTAGCTGGACTGGGCCAACAGCCAATACCAACGTGGAGTGTGACTGGAGCTTGACGGCAGTAGTGCTGGTTGCCGTCTGTGCCCCACCGAAGTCAGAGTCCATCATGTGTTAAGCAGAGTATTGGCTGCGTACTGCCTTGGAGTACTGTGTAAGTACTACCATGGATTGCAGACTACCTTAGAGTATGCCTGTGTGCGAAGCAGTTGAGGTGTAAACGGAAAAGTGTTAATGATCATTTTCTTCTTCTTCTTCTTCTTCTTCTTTCCTGGTCGTATATGTACCCATAAAACGGACACTCCCTAGCTCACTCAGGGTCGGCTCGTCTGACTCGGAGAGAGTATGTCAAACGTTCTTGTATCAGATATAATGGCACTTCACTTTTCCTTAAAGCAGCCTCAACTGTTTGTTTCCACGTTGCCTTAGGATGCCCTCTTCCCCTGTTCGATGGCAAGAGCTTTCCATACTAAATGGTGTTCATTTCTTCTTCTGATGTGACCACACCATCTTCTCCTCCATCTTGTCGCTGACAGGCACAACTTTAAAGGATCCTCGCATATGTTCATTGCACACTTTGTCACGCAGAGTGACTCCTTCCGGCCTTTGCAACATCTGCATCTCTGTGACATGAATTCGCTGGCCATGCTTTTTCTGCCTTGCCCAGCATTTGGAGCCGAACATAAGGGCAGGCCGGGCAGTGGTTTTGTACATTTTGCCCTTCAATTTGACTGACATCCCCTTATTGCACAGAACACCAGTAAGAGACCACCATTTCATTCAACCAACAATGATGCAGTGCTTGACATCTGCATCGATATTACCATCAGTTCTGATGACTTATCTAAGATATTTGAACTTGTCGGTCATTTCAGTGGTTCTCCAGCAAGGAAGACCATGTTGTGTGGGCCCGCTTGCCCTGGCAGCACAAAGTTGAAGAACATGTACTCTGCCTTCTTGCGACTTATTCTTGATCCATTTGCCTCTAGTATTACTTGCCATTGTTCCAAAACTGCCTCAACCTCCTGATATGACTCACCAACCAAAACAATGTCGTCTGCATAAAGTATGGCCCACCGTAGGTCTGTCATCAGCTGCTCCGTCAGATAGGTGATGACAATGTTGAACAGTACTGGGCTCAGTGCCGAACATGATGTACACCAACATCAACACAGAAACTATCTGAAACACCTGCACTGGTTTTCACCATTAGTAGATGGACGTAGGTACATATCTCGAATCATCATCACATACACCTCAGGAACTTTTTGATGTTGTAGTGCTGCCCAGACAATATCTCGAGAAACACGATCAAAGGCTTTCTCCAGATCGATGATTAAAATTCTACCACTCCGTTTGTCAATTACTTTGGGATGACTCACACAGTAAAAAACATATCTTGTACCAATTCTAACATATGAACTGGAAGCAGCAACATTGACTAGATCTGCACAAAGTCACCTACAGGCCACTGAAATGAAGTTCCTTCGGTCATGTCTCCAAAAGAAAAGGAAAGACAAAAGAAGGAATGAAAGTAGTCGGCAACAACTTGGATTGGACAGGAGCCTGTTGGAAACCATACAATTAAGCATATTATGATGATATGGACACATGAGAAGGATGGTTCCAATAAGGACCCCAAGAGCATAGTACGAAAGGAATGTTATTGGCAAGAGGCCCAGAGGGATGCCTCGTGATAGTTGGGAAAAGCAAATTTTCAAAGACCTTGCCAAACGTTGATGTAAATTGGCAGCAAAAGGTAGAACATCAGCTGTCGCTGGACAGGACAAACTGGAAGAGGCTCGTAAACACCCGCACCTGGCTTGTTGGAGTGGAAAATCGATGATGAAAATAAGAATAGACTATACCTGGAATTCTGTGTACCATAAATCAACAATAAATGTGTATACAAGGTTTAATTTAGAATGAACGATCAAATAATCTTGTACCATGAGGTACTGCATATGATTATCTGCATATTTGCAGAGTGTGTAGGGTTGAATTTAGAATGACCCATCAATGATTTTGAACCAAAATGCACAATAATTCATGTTATTTTCTTCTAAACCACTGTTAGCTTAATGTCAATACACTGTTTTATTACTCCGTGTTGATCTGCGGTTGTAGTGTGGGAAATAATATAGTAGTGTATATATGTGAGGTGTCTTTTTTATTAAAACATAGAAAGTTTCAGCAATGAAAGGGAGGATGATCCACGTAAATCTACTCCTGCAAAGAAATTAAAAAGATTTTGCTTTTATATTAAAGAAAGAAAAAAGAATTTCAAAATTTTAGGTTGTGAGGCAAGATGATTTATTCATCTAAATGTACATTATGTTCTGTTACAGTTTCTGTAAAGTAGGAAGGTTCATATGGAATCAAAAAATCACACACTAAAAAAGGCTAACAAATACAACATAAAACCATCAAGAAAAAACACAAGTGGTGAGGACACAGTTATAAAAGCTGATGTTATTACCACATTTCACAGTGTTAAGCATGGTGAAATCTACAACAGTCTAGACTATCAAAATGAACTGTACCAAAAAATGTTTTCAGAATGCGAGACTGCTTGTAAAATAGTGAGTGGAAGGACCAAAGCGACGGACGTTGTTCAAAATTTACTAGCTGCCTTCTCACAGAAACTTATTGTAGAAGACCTGAAAAAGTTGGTGTAGTTTTCTGTATCATCAGATGCATCTAATGCAGGAAATACAGTGAGTATTTGTACGACCCCACATATTTCAGAAAAGAATGAATTTTTCATATGTTTAGGTAGGTTTTTGGACTGAAAAAAAATTCATGTAGTATTCAAATACCTTTATTCATTCCGCAAACAATATGAAAACAAAACATTGTCATAAATGTGTAAAAAAAATCACAGACAGTAAATTTTCGTTTGAGGATCCGCAAAAAGTATTCGTACGACCCCCGTTTTCATGCATATAATCAGCACTCCACTCCCTGCTAATGACGTTGTGCATGCTGCTGTGGCTCGGAAGTATCCCATTCGCTCATTTAGACTCAAATGTTGACGGGGCAGTGTTCGAGTGCATTAACACGTTGCCAGAATGCGGGAAAGAGTCCGGAAACTACTCCTAGGGAATGAAAAGTCATCTTCCGCCTTCACAACAAGACATGGTCACTCAAAAGGATTGCAGAAGCAGTTAGGAGGCCTAAGTAAACTGTGCAGTTGATCATCGACCGCTTTTCCAAGACAGAAAGCTACAATAACAAGCCTAGAGTTGGACATCCCCGGGCCCTGACCCAGGCAGACAGGCGCTTCATGTCGGAGAAGTGAAGAAAAATGTGCGATGCAGTGCCCCGAAAATTGCTGCTGAGCTGGAACGGTGAAGTGCTAGTATGAGTGAGTCGACAGTCGACAGTGCGCAACACCCTTCGTCAAATGGACTTCCACGGGCGTCGAGGACGTAAGAAGTTCTATGTGAGCAAGGTTAATCGTCTGAAAGGGCTACGCTTTGCCACATAGCACAGAAACACAGGTCTGGAGGTCTTCAACAGGACTGTCTGGACTTATGAGAGCAAGTACAACATCTTCGGGTCAGATGGAGCCTCCAAGTGTGGCGGCAACCGAACACCGAGCTACAGCAGCAGAACCTCATGTCTACTGTGAAACATGGGGGTGGTTCAGTGATGGTGTGGGGAGTGTATGAGCGCTAAGGGAGTGGGAAATCTTTATTTCATGGAAGGCAAGATGGACCATCGAATGTACATAAATATTTTGAAGCAAAACTCACCTGCCAGTGTTGATAAAATAGGACTGAGAAGTGATTATCTTTTTCAACAGGACAATGATCCAAAACACAAAGCTAGAGATACCCAGCTGTGGTGGTTGTACAACACTCCCAAACCCTTGGAAACCCCTGACCTAAACCCAATTGAACAATTATGGCACTAACAACTGCTTTGATGTCGTCTAAGAGAGTTTTACAACCATATTTCACACAATTGTCGATAACATGATAGTTGTAATTTGCTTCTATAATGTGCAGGATTTCATGCTGTAGTTTTACATGTACTGAATTGAGCCTCCCATAATTCACTGATGCATTATCGGCACAATAAGCACTTCATTTGTTTGTGTTTTGAATCCTCTGCCTTTGTTAATTTTTTTAGCACTGAAGATGTTGGTTGAGCTGTCCATTGGATCTTCATAGAACTCTTAGAGGGTGTGACAAATTCCAGCGTTCGGGTTGAAACAATGAACTGCATAAGGATTATTTTGATATATGGAGTGTATAAAGTATTCGTACAACCCTGCATTTTTTAGAAAATAATGAATTTTCCATACATTTAGGTAGATTTATCAATTTAAGAAAACGTTATTCATGTAGTATTCAAATACCTTTATTTGTCAAAGATACCCAACGAATTCAGTTCATATGCTGTAAGGATCAAATATCTTAAAAGAATTTGCTAATTTTGCCGAGACAGAATACAAAGAACTTCTGCACCATGTACCCATCAGGTGGGTGCCATTAACCGTCTTGTGAACTGCTGGCCTGCTGTTAAGTCATACTTCTTTTTGAAAGGAAAAGAAGACTGGCCAAGATAATACAGGAGTCTGTTGCTCCATATGACTTTGATGCCGATTCCTCCAAGGCTTCATATGTGACCCATTGTGTGGAAAGGGACCAAAAATCAGATTTTTCAGTTGGATTTTTGTGTTTCTAAAATTGATATAAGATGCAGAGCATTTAAAAAAGTTTCCTGCTTCTAGGTGCAACACTTCAGAGGATATTAATTTTTGAATGTTGCTATTAAGAAAAGTATATTTTGAGAAAAATGCAATTATAACTTTCACAAATTTTCTTACAAATTGTACAAAGTTTTCATGACATCAAATTGTGAAGACTCAAACTGCTGTGAAACTTATTTTATTAAGAAGACCCATACGTAGCGCAAGAAGTCAAAACATAGAATTCACAAAAGGGTGACTGAATGGGTGGCTATGTTTCTAGAAAACAGAACTCAGAAAATTAGAGTAGGCAAAGCTTTATCTGTCCGTGTTATAATTACGGGAGGAATTCCTCAAGCCAGTATTAATGGACCTTTATGTTTTCTTATATATATATATCAGTGATATGTATAAAGAAGTGGATTCAGAAATAAGGCTTTTCGACGATGATGTTATTCTGTACAGAGTAATAAATAAGTTACAAGATTGTGAGCAACTGCAAAAAGACCTTGACAGTGTGGTGAGATGGACAGTAGGCAACGGTATGATGATAAACGGGGTTAAAAGTCAGGTTGTGAGTTTCACAAATATGAAAAGTCCTTTCAGTTTTAATTATTGCGTTGATAGGGTGAAAGTTCCTTTTGGGGATCATTGTAAGTACCTAGGTCTTAATATATGGAAAGATCTTCATTGGGGTAATCACATAAATATGACTGTAAACAAAGGGTACAGATCTCTGCACATGGCTATGAGGGTATTTAGGGGTTGTAGTAAGGATGGAAAGGAGAGGGCATATAAGTCACTGGTAAGACCCCAACTAGAGTATGGTTCCAGTGTATGGGACCCTTACCAGGATTACTTGATTCAAGAACTGGAAAAAATCCAAAGAAAAGGAGCTCGATTTGTTCTGGGTGATTTTCGACAAAAGAGTAGCGTTACCGCCTCAACCTCACATTTAATCCCTTTCAATTTTCCTCCAGTTTTCATTTTTGTCTTGGATACGACGCGGCTACGCGTCTATAGTTAAGCCTCACATTTTGTACTGGAAATTAGCTGAAAATTCATGCCCTCTAATTCGGACCAAAATGCCCAATCGGGCGAACCTTTCTTCTTAATAATAAATCGGACCAATCATCACACCACAGTAATTCGTATAAATACGTCGGCATTACGAGAAGATATCCTTTATAGCCATTCATAACACACATCTGTCTTTCAACAATTGAAATAATATTCAGAGGTGAAAATAATCTCACCTTTCAAAAACTTTTTCCAGGTAATGTCTCAAACCTTTCAGACCATGAAAGAAAAACATTTATTTTATTTTATATTATTTTATTTACACAGCTATCCGTCTCAATAAGATCATGCGAACTTCTTCTTCTTCTGCTCCGATTGATATATGGACCAGGAAGAATATAATTATTTTTTTAATGTTGTGTTGGGCTCCTTGTAAGTGTCGCCCAGTCGATATTCTTATGGGAGTTATAAAATACCGTATAGATATGTGTATAAATATAAATAAATAAACAAACAAATGGGAGCACTGCATTATACCGTTGCCTACGATATATACTAATTTGCCGCTGAAATTTGCCGACCGTGTTCACGGTTTGGCCGCTAGATGTCAGGTTTCTGTTCTGCTCTTGTCGAATTTAACATTGCGATGTACAGAGTAATAGGGATGTATAGAACTAGCACCGATAGAGCGCACTGCTGTTGTACTGGGTAAGCGCAATGCGCTCTTCATTTGTCTCCTGTGTATTCATGCCGCTAAATATCCACGAATTTAAGTTGCTTAAATTGTTATTTTCCTGACTATGCCGAGTTATTGCAGTGTTCCTCTTTGAAAAAATCGGGGAAGCTCATTTTCGTTTCACCAGTTTCCACAAAATAAAGAAATGAGGAAGAAATGGTTACATGCTATTAAAAGGAAAAATTTCGGTGAGAAGAATCTGACCGAAAATATTAAAGTGTGTTCCCATTATTTTCAACCCGATGACTTCACGAAAACTTTGTTGGGTAAGTGCGATTTACGAAGGGAAATAATTTCTATTTTCTACCTACAAACTGATTAGGCATTTTGATAACAACCACCGAATTTATGAGTTTGTATTTAAAGGTGAGAGATCAAGATTAAAACCGGGCGCTGTTCCATCGCTTTTTCCGTGGACCACGAACAGAACAAAAACAAGGAAGAGGCCATACACCAGAAAATTGACGGATACCACGATAAGCGTACAATATCGGAATATGCAGAAATCACCTCCTTTGAAGTACGGGAAGAAATCGTGAATATACCGGAAGAAGTGAATGTTACATTTTTGTGGCTCTCATTTTCAAAGGCATCAGCACTCAAAAAATACTACAGGTAATTTGGTTGTTGAGCAAACAATGCGTAATCCGGATGCCATATTGCTTTATACAGGATTTGTAGACGACCAACATTGTAATTTGGTGTTTGCTGTTCTGGAAAAAGCAGGTACAATTTACAGATTTCTCTCTTGAACCCAGACTTTGTTTCTTCTTGACAGTTATGAAGCTAAGGACCAACAAATCTGACAAAGAACTAGGCCTTAACTTCGGAATCCATAAAACTACTGTTGGGAGAATATTTAATATTTGGATCAATTTCATGTACTGCCAATTTAAAGAATTGAACATTTGGCCTGATAGAGAAAATGCCCTTGAAAACAGCCCCATTGCTTTCAGACAGAAATACCGCTTGACTAGAGTTATAACTGGTGCAACTGAGATTATAATAGCAAAACTTGTTCCAAGGGCAAACATTCCACTTTCATAGGGCTAACTGGCCTGAACCGTTTGGTAGGGGGATGCTGGAAAGTTTATAAATTATGGCGGCATGTTTTTGAACACTGAATAATACCATTCTTGGGGAAGTGCTCAAATGCGTAGCTTAGAGCAGCAATGTGCTTATAACATACCTTGGGGCCTGCTCCAGCAAAACGTTCACATTCCCTCCTATAATGTCACCAGGTACTCCTAAAATAAGCTTCACATTATAGGTCTTAATTGTGTACTCGGATTTCACAGCACTGCATTTTAGAATTTCACCCGACTGAAATTAACCTTTTATAAACAAAACAAACTTGTCCCTGAAAAGTCTGTATCCAGCATAACACAATGATTTGTAGTTGGAAACAGGTTCTCCATCTATTTCCGATTTTCTAAACACGAAATAATCCATCCGACGGAAATTTGTGATAGTGATCTTCACCTTATGGCTGATGGTCAAATATTCAAAGGAACCGGTACTGGGAAACTCAAGAATATTCACATGCTTTTGCTGGTGGACAAAGGCTGTATCTACAGTTTCATGTAAGCCATCAACCATTAAAAAAAATACATGAATCGAAGTTTACAAGCAAGGGGAGCAAGTGCGTGTTTAAATATCTATTTATGATTTAAGTCTTGTGGATGTACATATATTTATCAATGTGCAGTACTCAAAGGCATGCGGACTCCTATTCATTATTTGGATAATAAAGCGTGTTAGAATTTTCTAATTACCGCTGTACTAACTCTTCCTTCCTCTCGCTAGTTTTAGCGTTTCTGGTCCGTAGCTCATATTGTAGCTGTTTAAGGCTTAAACGCTGAAAATCGTCCGTAATATACTAGGGGATATACCTATACAATTAATTAATATAGTCTTGGAGTAAAATTACAGAAGATACAATCGGCTTTAGCTCAGAAAACTCGGCCACATTCTCGCAGCTGACATGGAGAAACATAAGACGATCGCCTTGCGCTTACCCAGTAGTACACGAGCGCTATCTGGCGCGAACTTTCTCTGCCTACATCCCTATTGTGATGTGCTGATTTTATGCAATTTATTGTGCGTATTGTCCCTGTCGACCAGTGTCCGTGAGGTTGAAAGGCATGGTGCACTGTTGTGTGCCTCTATATACTTCGGATACCACTTAAAAGCAAGAAAATGTGACCTTCCATAATTTTCTTTCGGAGTGCGATTTAAGACAGAAATGCAGGCAAGCTATTTCGAGACATGAGTATGTAGCTTGCATTTTAATACATCAGAATTCGGTGTAAGAATATCAATCAAGCGAATTCTCCCCAACGAAGTTCCTTCTGTTTTTAGTGTATATCTTGTTCACAACAGAAAAGTGTCAAACGCAGGAAGGCTTCTGCTCCAAGAAATGACGTATTGCCATCAAAATTGAGTATAATTTCTGATTCAGATAACGATGAACATACCATATCTTCAGCATATAACTGATCTACGTCACCCACAAACAAAAAAAGGAGTACCTACAAGCAAATATAGTAGAGACAATACGAGACACGTACGGATTTTGCCTTGCTAAAATGGGAGACAATTCGACGGTGGCGCCCCTAGCGACTTGACCTGAAAAAATCGCGCTAAATTCAAATATCAATGAAAATGCATAGACGAAAATGGATAAATAAATTACTGCTGGAAAGAAAGTGTTATTGAGATATTAACTTCGAAGTTGCTAAAGCAATTCCGGATAAATGAATGAAGCATTATTTAAAAGATTATTTCAAGACTGAAATTAGACATATAAACAAGGTGTGAAATGAACTGCTGTAAAATGGCTTGATCATTCATTTATGCATTACTTTTTTTGTTTTAGCATTCCTTGCCTGAACTTTTACAGTTAGATTTGTCTTTTTTTCATTTAAAAAACATTATATCATCACATTAAGACACTTGTCAATAAAATATCGGCACATTCCTTATACAGATGATGCAATGAATTAACATTTAAAAGCTGGACAATTTTCCTCTTAACATAGTAAGTAAACTCGTGTCCTCATCCCGAGGTGGTGCAGCTCTTTTCAGGCACACCCCCTTTGGAGGTGAGCTGCATGTACCATTTCAATCACATTCCAGCCCTCCTGCCATTCTTAAATTCCTGGCAGTACCGGGAATCGAACCCGGGCCCCCGAAGACGGCAGCTAATCACACTAACCGTTACGCTACAGAGGCGGACTCCTCTTAACATGAAACATACTAACAGAAAGAAAATCTATAAAAAATCCCGGCTTTCATCTGACAAGAGCGATAAAAGAAAGAACAGTATGAAAATGTTGTCGATAGTGATGCTTTGAGGAATATTTACATACAATTAGAGTAAAAATGTAACATACACTTGGCTGTATAGTAAGGTAAGGGCTATTCTGCCCGAAAGCAGGTCCGAACCTCCGCAGAGGCGTTCCTGAGCCGGAGTTTACGTGCGATAGGGTGGCCAGATCCTTTCCGCTCCTCCATTCCCTTACCCCCAACCACCAGCGCGTGCCAACGCATCCAACTCATGACCACGCCCAATGTTGCTTAACTTCGGAGATCTCACGCGATCCGGTGTTTCAACACGGCTACGGCCGTTGGCTGGCTGTATAGTCGAGGATTTCTAAAGTCGCTGGCCTGGAAATGATCTGAACAGATCTTATAATTCTTATATAAGCGGAACGTCCCTTCTTGTACACCTTATCCAAATCACTTCTCTGACTGCTGCATTATTCAATAAAATATGTGTATTATATTTTAAGCCAGTTAAAATATGGGTCGAGCAGGTTAGAAAATAGGGTTATCCTGAACTAGTACCAATAGGTAGCGCGCGTGTACTACTCGGACTACGCCATTCCACCTTCATTTGTTTCAGTGCTTGAAGGTTAGAATATCGCTGTCATTTAATTGACTCATAAGTACTATTGTGGTATCCTGAGTTCAGCAAAATGCCGGATTACTGTTGTGTGTCATTGTGCAAAAACAGAGGCATGCCATTTTCGTTCCATCAGTTTCCGAAAGATGTGAAACTTAGAAAACAGTGGATACATTCAATCAGAAGGAAGAATCTTAAACTGAGCCAGATTACGAAGAATAATAGAGTCAGTTCAGCACATTTTGGAGCGATGATTATAGAACGACGTTATTAGGTACGTAGATAAGTATATAAATGATTACTAGTACGCCTATGGGCTATTTAACATTGAATGTGTTAAAGTGTGTGTTGAGGTACAGCAGAGAGGTACATGCCACTTGCAATTATATATTATCGTTCGAATGACCATGAATATTTTGATTTTGTAGGTGAAAGGTCGCGGTTGAAATTACATGCAGTGCCATCTGTATTTCCCTGGACTCCTGACACCGGCTCAGATGTAAAGATGAGAGAGGTTAGGGTACGTAACAGAGGAAAGGAGGAGGATGATCTGATGACAAGGCAAGACACAGCTGTGCTTCTGGACACCAATGACTTACCTATAGCAGCATTTGAAGAGTGTCAGTCATCTAGTGTTAATGAAAATATGAACCTTCCATTATCAAGCGGTACCGGTAACTTATTTAGGGATGTTGCATGCCAAAACAAAGACAGTGACGGTGTACTTGATATTGAAAGACTTCTAACAATATCTGGTGCAGTGCAACTCTTCACAGGTTTTGACAACAGAGATAATTTTTATTCAGTGTTTCAAGCCCTGGGAAGGGGTAGATTTAGTCTGCAGGTATTTCCAGTTTCACCAGAATACTGTTTCTTTTTAACAATGATGAAATTGAGAATGGCCAAAACAGATAGGGAACTTGCATATGATTTTGGTTTAAATGTAACAACAGTAGGGCTAATTTTTTCTGTATGGATAAATTTGATGTATTGCCAGTCCAAAGAATTAAATATTTGGGTTGATCAGAAGACTGTGAGGGTAAACCCTATGGAATTTAAGAAGCAATATCCTAACACAAGAGTAATTTTAGACTGTACTGAAATTCCAATAATGAAGCCTAAGTGTTCTAGTGCCCAATAGGAAACATTTTAAACATACAAAAACTGTAACACTGTGAAGGTACTGATTGGAATAAATCCATCAGGATTTGTGTGTTTTATATCAGATGCATATGGTGGATCAGTTTCAGACAGGCAGTTGTTCATAAAATCTAATATTATTGACTTGTTGGAAGAGGGTGACTCAGTAATGGTTGACCGAGGATATCAAATTCAAGACCTACTTTGCTCAAAGGGAGTAAGTGTAAAGATCCCACCCTTCTTAAAAGGGAAAAGGCAGTTATCCACCATGGAAAATACCATGACAAGGAGAATTGCTTCCAAAAGAATACACATTGAAAGGGATATAAGCTTAGGGAAAACATAAAAAAATTCTACAAACAAAGCTTCACATAAGCAAAGTTCCTCTGTCAGATAGGGTTATTTTGTATGTTACATGTTGTGCAATTTCAGGAGATCAATCAGATGATAGCTAGTATTTATATATTTACAATAAATTGAAGCCTACTAAAGCAAAACATGGTAGGTAGACTATATTATGTTACAAGTGAGCAGTTGCTGGAAGCATGATATAAAAACAATCTTCATTGTTCATTTATACCTGGGGCTCATGGAGCTAGTTCTCCATTAAAGCTGGAATAAAATACTCATAGTAAAATTTCTCAAGCTGTGGTAGCATTTCTTGAATAAACTCCTCATTCCTCTCAATGTTTATGATTACCATATAACAGCTGTGTAGACAGCAAAACTACAGAACTGTCTTTTAGTGATAAACAACTGTCCTTGCACTTGAAAATAATAGTTGTGTGACTGCTTTAAAGGTATGCCATCTTTGTCCTCAATTAAATAAGGTGCAATACTGGCAGATACTTTGTCATATTCATGGCTTGGCACACCTTTCAGTTCCAGCACTCTATCATTCCCAATGAGTCCATCACAACTTGCTTCTAGATAGTTTTTGGTGCAATGAATAATCAACCCACATTTGGATACACTATGATCTGTAATTTCTTCATACCTCCTCCTTGCCAGACATTCCTTATCCAAACCCCACTTCATAAATTTATTTTGGTATTGACTACCTGCAATTATTGTATGGGTCAAAGTTTTGGCATCTTTAGTGAGGCATATTCCACCAAAATAACTTGCAGTTAGCCTGTACTTCCTTTCCTTGTACCATAGTGCACATCTGGATTGCCCTCTTGTTTCCCTTTCTATATCTTTTATGGAATCCTCGGAGACAGGCACTAACTCAGATAGATAATTTGAGTTGGTGTCTGTTCCATAAAAATGATCATGTGCAACAGACAAGATGTTAACATTTGATTTGGGAAGTGATGACAAATAAGACAGTTTCATTCCTGAATTTTCAATTAAATGTTCGATTAAATGTTGTGAAAGCACTTGGCAATGCGTGTCATCGTCTACCCCGAAAGAAGCAGGAACTCCCTCCTCCTCTCCTTGTAAAATTTTGCAGCCGGTTAAAAAAGGATCAGCTGCTCGCAGCAAGGAAGAATAAATCAACACTAAGCTCAAAAGATTTAGGTATCCAAGCAGCTAACCGAGCTGTATATATCAACGAACATCTGACATCGGGGAATAAATACCTCCACAAGATGGCCAGGGATCTACGGCAACATGGATATAAATATATTTGTACAAGGGACTGCAAAATCTACGTAAGAAGGACTGAAAACCATCGATCAGTGCGAATTAGGAGCATTGATGATATTAGAAAGTTGCAGAGCGAAGACACAAGTGTAACGGCACAGCCAAGATATCATACCAACACTCGTTAATGGCAGTACCTAAGTGTTACAACAAATATTCCATTTTTCCATTAGACTGTTATGAAATACAATACGATTCCATAAATAATTTTGTTTTACAGAACATCAGTTCATATACAACCTTCTCACCTGGACGGAAACAGCTCTACTGGCCCGTCAAAATCTTACAGTGCGATTAGGTGCTTGTACCTCAACAGCAGGAGTATCCGAAACAAACTTGAGGAAATAGAAACTCTGTTGCACATTATAGACCAGGTAGATATATTGGTTGTGACAGAAACTTGGGTAAAAAGTGAGGAGGCGAAATACTATAATATACCAAATTATAGAAGCATCTTTTCACACAGAGACGGCAAAGCTGGAGGTGGCTTAGGTATTTACATTTCGCACTGTTGGAAAGCAAATGTGAAAATGAATTGTGAACTTGATCATAGCTTGATATGGGTTGAAATTTATAGAGATAAATTTAGTAGTAGTAAATATAAAAGTATTGATTTAATTGCGGGATATAACCCAAATAGGAATAATGCCATACCATTTCTAGCATCCCTCGAAAATTTTCTAAGTAAAACAACTAACAATTTATGCCTATTTCTGGGTGACACGAATATTGATATCTTAACTAGTGACCAACTAAAAAGAAAATACATGAACCTGCTTTCTTGCTATGATTTCAAGCAATGCAATAATGTATATCCAACACGAATATGTGATACCACAAGCACTTTAATAGATCATGTGTCTATAAATAATTCTGGAATATATTATTATTTATCAAATGTTGGTAGCTATATAAGTGACCATAATATATTAATATTTGATATTCTTTTGCCAAATTCTAAATCTCCATCACAATCGCTTGAACTGAAAAGGCTGAAAGCAACTAATGTAGACCAAAATGATGATAGACCTGAAAGTAGTAATATCACTGAACATAACACAAAAGTCATAAACAACACTACTAGTAGAATTGACATAATGTATAATTCCTTTATTGACCAGCTACCGCTTAGTACACAAAAACAGAAAGCACAAAGTCATCAAACACAAAGAACTGGTAGCTTGCCATGGATATCTTCTGAACTTCTCAGCCTTATTAAGCGACGTGACATTTTACATGCAAAACTTAAAAATCCCACCCTAAAGAATAACATCAATCTCAATCAGGAATATCGCAGGTGTAGAAACAATATGACAAATCTAAAAAGGATCTTAAAAAACAAATATTACTCTGAAAAATTTAGAATTCATAACAAGAACCCAAAGGAAACGTGGAAATAATCAATGAAATCATACATAACAGAAAAACAACAAAAGGCGATAATTGTACATCTCTAGAAATAGATAACAAGATAATTACAGACAGTCAGGAAATATGTGAATCATTAAATTTATATTTTACAAATATTGCTAAAACCCTGGCTTCAGCAATCCCTCCCCAGAGCACTGAAACACTTGCGGTTCCTAGTTACTTGAACTCATTTTACCTATATCCAACTGATGAAACAGAAGTAAGATCTATAATTTCAAATCTAAAAAACAAGAGTAGCTGTGGGTAGGATGGTATAACTGCCAACTTTCTAAAAGAATTCCAGGATTCTTTAAGTGGGATGCTAACAGATATCATTAACGAATCCTTGGCATCTGGTACATTACCTAGTGAGCTAAAATAGCTAAAGTAGTTCCTGTCTTCAAGGGTGGGGACGGGAGGAATCCCAGTAACTATAGGCCTATCTGTATTCTTTCCACAATCTCCAAAATATTAGAAACTATTGTTAAAAAGAGACTTCTCACTTTTTTAAACAAAAATAATTTCTTTTACAATGCACAATATGGCTTTCGTGAGAACTCTAACACTGAAATAGCAACCGTAGATCTCATAAATATGCTGCAAGAGTCAATAGATTTTAATAGTTTTGCTGGTGGGTTGTTTATAGATCTAAAGAAGGCCTTTGATACAGTGGACCATGAAAGACTGTTAGCTAAATTTGAGAGAGTATTAATAGCTGTTGCATTGAAGTGGTTTGATAATTATCTGTCCGATAGAAAACAGTATGCAGTGCTGAATAACTGTAGGAGCTCAGCAATTAGGGTAACCCATGGCGTTCCACAGGGGTCAGTGTTAGGGCCGAATCTCTTCCTAGTCTACATCAATGATATTGCAACTTGCCGCTTGAAAGGACGTATCACACTGTATGCCGACGACACAAACTTGTTCTATACTGGTTGCAATATAGACTCCGTTGTTAAGGATATGCAGGAAGACCTCATTACTCTGTGCTTTTGGTTTCAAGCAAATAAATTAACTATTAATGTGCAAAAGACTAATTATATGATAATGACAAAACAAGGTCAGAATGAAATCCCACACAGTAAAATATATATGCAGAATACTGAAATAAAACTAGTTAGAACTGTCAAATATCTTGGGTTGGTGATTGATAGGAACTTGAACTGGACAGACCATGTTGAATATATTACTAAAAAGATCACACCTGTTGCAGGAATTTTAAAGAAACTTAGTTATCTTATCCCACAACATCTTCTAAAACAGATCTACTACTCTTTAATTCATAGTCACCTACAATATTTGAATGTAATCTGGATGCGCTCTAAGAAGTCTGACTTGAATGAGCTAATGGTAGTACAAAATAGAGCTGTTAGAAATATACTTAATCTTCCCTACTTAACACCAATAAAATATCTATACCAAAGTGCTAAAATACCACCCCTAAGCATGAGTGCAGAATTCAATACAGCTGTACTCATGTATAAAATAAAACATAAATTTATACAACACAACACTACATATACTCTGAATTCTGACAACCATCCATATAGTACTAGGCATGCAAATGACTTTGCCTTATACAATGTTTGCTCTTATAGATATGGTATAAACAGCTTGAAGTTCTCTGCGATCCAGTTATTTAATAACATCCCTGTGGAGATAAAAACAGCACCAACTTTGGCAAAATTCAAACAAAGAGTCAAGCATTATTTTTGGGAAAGGTACAGTGCTGTTTAAATCAAAATATCAGTTGTCATTTAAGGCATTCTCCCAAACAATCTTGCAAATTGTCCGGAACTATTCTTCTCCCCTACAACTTTTATGTTATGTAAATGTAAATACTCTGTAATCTGTTCTTGTACCTCTGCAACTCTGTGTTATGTATATGTACTGTAAATACTCTGTAATCAATTCCTATACGTCTGCAACTTTTATGTTATGTAATTGTAAATAATCTGAAATCTATTCTTGTACTTCAGCAACTCTTATGTTATGTAAATGAAAATACTCCATAATCCATTCTTGTACCTTTGCAACTTTCATGTTATGTAAATGTAAATACAGTCAGAAATAATTCTCTGTAATCCTCATATTGATGATGTACATATTTTATATATTGCATGTGTTTATATGTTCAACCGTTTAATAATATCTTATATACACAAACTATATTTTGATGTGTAAGTGCCCGCCAGTATGTAATGTCCTGTACAATTCCTATGTATGAGCCTGCAGGCTCGTTGAAATTAATTGAAATAAATAAATGAATGAATGAATGTCTCACATATGATTCATTACCTTCCTCGTTTCTGAGTGAGGCTGGTCTTGGATCAAAACATAACCGTGAAACTGTTGCTATGGGCAGATTTGACATATTTACGGGACTTCCATGTACTTTCCTTTTTCGTGCAGGCTGGTGAAATGTTTGTAAAACGTCAGTTGGTGTTTCTGAACAGTTTATAAAACCAGTTGTGCTGAAGTACTCAAGGGCATAACAAAGCGCAGCAGTATGCTTACAACTACAAAACTACAGAACTGTCTTTCAGTGATAAACAACTATCCTTGCACTTGAAAATAATAGTTGTGTGACTGCTTCATAACGTTCCTCACTTGCAGTTAGCCTGTACTTCCTTTCCTTGTACCATAGTGCACATCTGGATTGCCCTCTTGTTTCCCTTTCTATATCTTTTATGGAATCCTCGGAGACAGAGACTAACTCAGATAGACGGGACTTCCATGTACTTTCCTTTTTCGTGCAGGCTGGTGAAATGTTTGTAAAACGTCAGTTGGTGTTTCTGAACATTTTATAAAACCACTCAACACACTCACCACTTGCTGCTAGAATGCCAGAACCACAGCGATCTAGTATCAACTTAACAGTGCACTCTTTGTTTTTGGTGAATTGTGATCTCACAGAAGACAGTACAAATACCCTATCACTCTCAAACACACACTTAATGATTTTAATGAACTTTTCATTAAATAAATTATATCCGGCATCACATAACGACTTATAATTCTTCACTGGAGCTCCATCGATCTCGGGTTATCTGAATACGAAGTAGTCCATCAAGTGAATATGTGATAATTTCACATGAGGCAGAAAGGAGATTGATAAATCTTTAAAGGTCATGTCACTTGGAAATATAGGCCTACTGGTAACCCTATTTTCTGTTGGCGTCTCCGTTGTCCGATGTATTTCCATTTTCATAAGCCCACAATCTAAAAAGAACAAACATTCATAGATAATTATAGTACCAGTGTGTACGGTACTGATTATATCCCTGTATTTATTATTTAAAATACTTTCGCGCAGACAGCGTGTAAAACATCTCTATCGTACCTTTGACAAAGCTATTGTTTATTACCACTAACTCTCCCTCCTCGCTTCCTCAACTCTTCTTTTAAAGTGATCGTATTCATTTTATCTATGTTCGGATAAATATTAAATACGGCACTATTGGCATCATCCATATTCTCATTCATAACTTTACTATGCATAACCTAGGCCTAATCACGTACTACATGTATTGAAAAACAATCTCATTCTAGTCCTAGTAGTACACTTATGCCATCTAGCGGCAAAAGTTTTCATAGGATAACCCTATTATGAAGTACTATAAAAATCTCTTTGTCACTGGAAGAATATATATACAAACACTTTATTACTTACATTTTCTTGTCACGAGCGAAGCGAAAGAATGGCCGCGCATTCTTCTCTACCTCATAGTTACTGCAGCCAAACACAGCACATACCTTTCCCCTCATGTTGAGAGGAGATATCAAGGAATGACACACGCTACTATTTAATTATGTCAACTCACTGCAAACGCATAAATAACACCAAAAACTTCACACACAAATACACGTGCTCTTATGACAGAATCAGTAGTAGTTCTCAGGTCTACTCGCTAGAGAGAGCTCCAATAGCTGTCCCTCGATATCTCGCTCAGTGTCGCGTATTGTCTGTACTGTATTTGCTACAAGTCTCGTTTCTACGTCAAGGAAAGGCTACGAGTATCTATGTAAAATCTAAACATATATTGATGAGATTTCAAATGCCAGATTACGGAAAACAGTCTTTATATTGAGAAGAAGGATACGGCAATGAAATCAGAAAAAATATTTAAGGTATCTGAACTTGACCAAAAAGTAAACCAAATTGAAATAATGGTACAAATGATCATTTAGGAGCGTTCTTGCTGTTAGAACAAACTGAATCTTACGGGAAGAAAAAGCGAAATACATAGAAACTACGCTAAAAATTTGCGTGCTCTGGCACAGGAAAACACCTACCGGCTACACATTTGAGATCCTTGCACTGCCTAACTGTACCACATCAGAAGATGCTGAAAATTATGTAGGATTTTCTAATGGCGATATGGGCATAACATCGCTCTCCAAACAGCGGCTTCAATACGAATGTCGCAACATCAGATATATGGAGGAAAAGGTAGGATAGCTGATAATTTATAAGATGGTGAGTAAACCCAAAGTTATTTATTACCGTAATTTCGATCAGTTTTTCGGATACACTGAAGCAGAATTAGAGAAAACGGGAAGAAGTGACAAACTCGCTAATAGACTTCTCTGCTTCTTTCGTGAATTACTTATTTCGTTTAAGCAAACTGTAAGAAATACGTTGTAGAATGTAAGTCATACAACTGCTCTTGGACTATTTATTTATCTCATATGTTTGGTGTCTTCTGAAATTGCTAGTTTTAATGAATTCTTATAGGTTCTCGTACTGGAACGTGTTGCAATGAGCGGGCGAGACCAAGGTCTGTCTAGGGAGGTCTGGTCACGCTACCACAATTCTTTGCGGTTGTGGCCATATTGGGTCTTAAATATCGTTGTTATGTGAGCGTGCCCGATGTAATGATTTGAGTTATTACTTGTATTTTGAAGGAAAATGGGATACTGTGTCGCACCAAATTGTCAAAATAAGACAACTGACGGAATTATAGCGTTTCGCTTCCCGAGAGATAAACAAAGGAGAGCTCAGTGGGTACAAAACTGTGGGCGTGACAAATGGCAACCTACAGATAATTCCGTCTTGTGGGAGGTTCGTGAAGTTATATATTCGTATTACATTCGTATAATATGTTTATATGAACGATGTTTTATATTTATAGGACTTATTTGTATTTTCTTCTAGCATCATTTTGAAGAATCGCAGTTTGAACTAAAGAGGGCAGATGCACGGAAACTACTCAAGTGGAATTCCATCCCAACAATTTTCAACGTCCCTAATCCACCCAAGTCTTTGACATATAATAGGAAAGCTTTCCCCCCCCCCCAACAAAAGAGAATTGTCTTTCAAAACAAGCAAGAAAAGTAACAGGAAATGTGTAATAGTAGTATTGACGTTTATGAAAATGTCCTTTTCATGTGTCCGGCTCCCTGGCGAAATGGTTAGCGTGCTGGACATTGGTCACAGATCCCGAGTTCGATTCCCGGCAGGGTCAGGAATTTTAACCATAATTGGTTAATTTCGCTGGCACGGGGGCTGGGTGTATGTGTCGTGTTCATCAACATTTCATCCTCATCACGACGCGCAGGTCGCCTACGGGAGCCAAATCAAAAGACCTGTACCTGGCAAGCCGAACTTGTCCTCGGGCGCTCCGGGCACTAAAAGCCATACGCCATTTCATTTCGTTCCATTCCGTTCCTTTTCACGTAAACTACAGACAGTAACTTTCTAATCCTACATGCAACGTAGAAATGTTTCACAGATATTTGAAATGCTTTTTCCTGTTCATTTACCAATTACAATCAAAATAAACAATAGGCCTTTCACTTCAAACCAACCATTTGTGTCCAGCTTGCCATCATTACAACAATTGTTAATAGCACGGTACTGTAGTTATTATTTACAGCTAAATTTCATTCAACTGAAATGCTCTCTAGAGTACATCATACGGCTGGACAAATACTTAAAGATCACAACACTCGCTTCACTCTCACTAACCACCTACTGTAATTTAACTACCGTAGTCTAACACAATATCTTAATGTAGTCCCTAAAATAGCCTAACCTATAACTCAACTTAATAGTGACTGAATTTCTGTTTCTTATGGCATCGTGTCTACCAACGGCTTTAATTTTCCTAGGCATTATTATTATTATTATTATTATTATTATTATTATTATTATTATTATTATTATTATTATTATTATTATTATTTTGTTGTTGTTGTTGTTATTATTATATGAATGTCAGGACTCAGCAAAGAGCCCCATGGTCACCAACCCACGCTCCCTAGTTAGGAGCTCCGGACGCCCCTTTCAGTCGCCTCTTGTGACAGGCAGGGGATATAGGGGGTGTTATTCTATTGCCCCACTCACAGGGGAAAATCTATTTTGGGTTGTTATTGCGAGGCCCTTAGCTGAGTCTTGACATTGCTTTCACTTACATGTGTCAGGCTCTCACCTCTTCTAGCCCATCCGATCTCCCCTCCTCCGACCACGACTGCATTAGCGCATTCGAGGCCTAGGATGTTTACCATTTCCACGCACTTCGTGACCTTAATCTTTCTTTTGCCGATACCTTCATTTTCAGAAGTGTTGGACCCCTCCCATTTGTTTTCTTCTGATTAGTGTTTATAGAAGATAGTTGCCCAGTTGTACTTCCTCTTAAAACAATAATCACCACCACCACTTTGTACTATATAGCTGCATGGGTTATCAATAAACTAGAGAGGAGTAGCTAGAAAACATCACTCTTGTTGCATATGTGCAGGTTTTTTTGCCTTAGAACCCAAAGAAATATCACATGAATGGATAATAACAGTTACCATACATAATTTAATGCACTCAACTCAAGAGGCATTCAGTGTTTGTCAACATACTGGGGTAACCTTTTAGAAACGCAGTGTCGGTAATTACATTCTTAATAAAGAAAACGCTGAAGGTAATTTATTACAACTGTCTTTTAGTACTTTAACTACAGTACTTTAAGTTCAGTATTTCATGTACCGGTAATCATAATATGACACAGGTACTGTACAGATTTGTATGTTTCCGTTAATAAGATTACGCATTTGACATATGATAATAAAAAGTGTTATGCAGTTATATATACATGAACAGTAGATACTCAATTACATTCTTTATGAAAATTAGTTGTTATCTTGTTTTTATTGCAATGTACGGTACCGAAATCCTCTAAATTTGAATAAAATTGTCTTTTGTTTCGCTTGCTTAGAGACCCAAATTGGCGGCTCCATAAGTAGCATTCGTGACTTGACCTCCCTATACAGACCTTGGGCGAGACAGCTCAGTAAAGGGAACTCTAGCGGCGCTTGTTGGAAGTATCTCGAGGCCAAGTCTAGTGTGCTGTATTTCCCGGCCTTATGTATCTCGTAGGCAACGATTATACACACGACAGAAATCACTGGTGGTTTGGAAAAAGAGGTGCGCATTATAGACTTGATTAACTCATAGAGCGGTAACGGTATCGTATGCGAAGGATAAGCTTCATAGAGAAGGTAGTAGGAAAGGAATATGCATGGCTCGGACTTCAGAAAATGTGTGTATATGAGTGAATATTAATATCAGCAATAAACATATAAGTATCGAATTTAGAATCAATGTATTTAATGAAGTCAAGAGGGGGAGGGGTGCGGGGCGTTAAATAAAGGGTGACAATTACGAGAGAAGTATTATTAGGAAGAAACGTTTCGAGAATAAGATATTTTAAAAAATTAAAAGGAAAGATATAAACATGGAGTTTACATGTAATATGTCGTTTAAGACGGATTGCCACGCCACCATGGGCGTCGCCATACCGATCAGCGCGATAGAGTCGATATTTAGCAAAGCGGGGCTGTTGAGAGGGCATTCGAAAGGTTTCATTTAACACAAAAATATCCGGGTCATACAGATCAAGGGAAAGATTGAGGAGATCCCGGTTGGAAGTGACAGACCGTATATTAGTAAAATAGAGTTTCAACCTTTGACCAATCAACGGGACGGCATTGAGAGGAAAAAATGCAAAATGCATTTTGTTCCACGAATATGCGACATCGAGGTGGGTGTTGAAAACCAACCGGGAGGCCAACTGAATCTGCTGAAGTATAGGGGGGCAGTGAAAGGGAAGGACATTCTGAAGGACCATGGTCAGACAACGGATAATGTTCCCTGAGCATGGGCGGGAAGGGAGGAGGAAGGGGCAGGGGTGGGGAGGTCGTAAGAAATGACAGTAATAACGGTTTCAGGGTGATTGTTTTCGGGAGCTGGACGTGATTTGCATTTATAAGAAAAGGAAGGATGGGGCTGAGATCAGTTTACACACTTAGGTTCAGACTTATTTTGACAACTAGCATTGGGGTGCTCTTGGCTACAGGTAGCACATACCTACGCCTGGAGACATGGCATACCGGGTGGGTGGTCGTACCACTGGCACCGGTCACTCTGATCTTCTGCGGCGGCGCCGAAGGGGAAAGTTCCACACGATGACGTACACCTTAGATGACGGCGCCATCTTCGAGGAGGGCTTCGAGGGTAGCAACGTCTCGGAAAGGATCCGAATGAGAGAAGTTGGACCCTCTGCATTCCGGATCCGGACCACCTTGAAGATTTGGTGGCCTTCCATCTGGAGTTGGGTAGCCACCTCGTCGTCCATCCAGCTTCGATCGACCCGATAGGCCACGACTTAATGGATGGGCGTGGGTCAAGAAGGTGGAGCCGGTTGCCTTGCTGGAGTCTGTTGGGTGACGTTGACTGCTTTAGCATGCTTCCCGAAGTGCTCCAGGCCAATAGTGGTGAGAAGATGAGCGTGAAACGGCTTAGAAGATTTGAGATTAAAATAGCCATCTCTGGTGCGTTGGATTTCCAGGTTATATTCAGAATAGTTGCGAGTGAAACGTGTTAGAATTTTATGAATGGAACTGGGGTTGGCTTTGTCAGGATCAACGTGCATGAGTTTGGTGACGAAATATGGTGCCGGTGGAAGTGGAAGAGGATTTACAATGCTGCGTTGCCTGATGTGGGGGGTAAGGCGGGGGTTTGGCTGCTTGAGCGTAGTTGCGCACGTTCGAAGGCATGAACGGCACAGCAGAAGATGAAGCCGGAGGAGGCAGACGAAAAGGGGCAGCCACCTTAGCCTCATCCAGATAGTTAAGGGTTTTAATACCCAAAGAAGATGACGCAGGTTTTGAGTCCAGGTTAATTACAGATGAAGGTGAAGTGTACTTGGAGCCCGTAGAGACAGAACCAGCAGCCTTCCCGCAGCGTTTTTTCCTTTTGGCATCCTGATCTGGAGAAAGTCGTCGAGCCTGCTTAGTTTGTTCCGAATCCATAATTGGAGAGCCAGGTGGAGAAGGATTGGCAGCCATCCTAGAATCTAGAACACGGGTGACGTACGAAGGTCTCGAACCGCCTCGAACAGGCGACGTAGTATCCACTCGAATATTCTCGAAGCTTCCAGGAAGGCGTAGATTTTCATCCAGAAAATCCCGCGAACCGACAACATGTAGGAGATATAAATAAGATGTTTTACGTTATATAGGTACCAATTGTATGAGAAGGAGGTTGAGGAGAGTGATTGTAAGACGCTCATAGAATCAGTGTAGATGGTTGCTTTTGCATAATTATGTTGTGTAACATAAAGGAGAATAAATGGAGAAGTGATTAGGTAATCTAAATTGTTGGGCAAACTGAGGTTGAACAGCAAGAAGCCGCTCCAGTGCCAGTCGATGACTTAGAGCCATCTGTGTATGTATCGACAGTTCTTGTAAAGGGGGAGACTCGTATTTTTTGTGAAACTGTGCCTGTGTACAGTGCTGATTGGCATCGCGGCAATAGTTAGAAGTAGTAGGTAGAATAATATAAGGGCGATGAATGAAACATTCATAAGAAAAACAGTAATACGGCAGTGTAGGCATGCGCAAAAGGGAATCGCGATATCCATGTAAATAACTATATATGAGTGATATAGTGCCGGCCATTTTTGAAGACGGTGACGGGGAGGAGCGAAAAGTTCGAACAATAGTTGTAATTTTGGTATGAGGGGAGTAGCTATGATGACAAATTTCTTGAAGAGGTATTTTGTTGTTAACATACTGTAAGTCGTCGTATTTTTAGTGGGGGATCACCGGATTCCACAACTAATGCGTTAGAAGGCGTTGTGTGAAGAGCACCGAGACAAATGCGGAGAGCGCTGAATTGTATCGTATTTAGATGTGCTAAAGTAGTTTTAGAAGCTATATCTAGGACATGGGCACCATAGTCCATATAGGAACGGAGGGTGACCTTATATAAAGAAAGAGCGGTGGCCGGGTCCGCTCTCCAATTTCTGTGTGAAACAGTTCGGAGCACATTTAAATAAGTAGTTTTATTGCGTAAATGTTTAATATGGTGAGTCCAGGTTAGTTTATGGTCTGAATGTAGTCCAATGTATTTGTAATGTGTACAGATACGGATAGAATATGTATCGAATAGAAGAGGGGTCCGGTCATATTTACGGCGATGGGTGAAGATCATCGTTGATCATTTGGATATTGCAAGCTGAAGGCCACGGAAATCCAACCACGAAGTAGCCTCACTCATAAGTTGCGACATTCGTTCGTGGCATGTATCTATGTTGATGTGAGACAGGTAAAGAACGATATCGTCAGCGTACGCTATTATGCGGGTGGAGTGCGTTACTAACCTGTCAGAATCGGTCATGTACAAAGCAAAAAGTATACCGCTGAAAATATCTCCCTGCGGTAAGCCATTTGATATCTGCCAACTAGAAATAGGATGTTGAGACGATTTTATTATAAGATTACGGTATATACATAATTGCTGTAGAAGGGAAATAAAACCAGGTGGAAAATTCTTAGCAGAAAGACAATCCCATAACATATTATCGGAATAGAGTCATATGCGCCTTGAATATCAAGAAACGTAGCTATGGTACTGTGGCGACGTGCCTTGGCCAATATTAGGTCGAGTACAAAAGTGTTTATAGCATCTTGAGTGCTACGGCCCTTAAGAAACGCATATTGATATTTTTGGGACCAGGTTATAATATTCGAGCACCCAAAGAAATCTCTGGAGTAGTATTTTAAGAAATGTTTTCCGCATACACGAACTGCGAACAATCCCACGGTAACTATGAAAATCAGAGGCTATCTTATACGGTTTAAGGATCGGCACAAGAAAGAAATCATTCCAATCACGGGGCACTTTAAGTGTAGATAATATTGTATTATAGTATTTAAGAATGACTTGCTTAGCTTTGGGAGGCAACAAGTGCAGCATACTGTAAGTAATGTAATCAGGGCCAGGTGCTGACTGAGAGGATGTAGGGAGAACTGCTTCGAATTCATATAGTGTAATAGGTTGTAATAAAACGGAAGAATAACGACTGAAATCGGCTTGTGAATAGGTACTGGCAGGGACGACATAGTCCGGAGTGAGGGAATGAAGAAACTGCTCAACCACATCAGTTGGGATTATCGCACTTGCGGCATGTTGAGAAACACGAGTCAGTGTTCGAACAGCATTCCAGAGTTCCGTAACCGGTGTGGATGTTGTAAGTGATTAAATAAAGCTCCTCCATGCTTCCCGGCGCTTGGCATTAAAAACTCGGCGGGAATAAGCAATATGATGTTTTAATGCGAAATAGTTGTGAGGCGATAAGCTTTTGCGATAAAGGCGGATTAATGCTTTACGTTTTTGTATAATGTTGTGGCACTCATCATCCCACCAAAGCAAACGACAAGGTTACCGGGATTGAGGAGTTTGAACGACTTTGAAAGCGTGATAGATATTGATGTATCGAAAGACAACCTTCAGGAGTGAGTCATATGTTAGCATATGAGAAGGCATAAGAGAAAGTTGAGTCGCGATAAAGTGGCGGAAGGTGTTCGTGTCAAAGTTCTTAAGCGATCGTGCGGTAGGAATATGCCTGTTGTCAAACAGACGGATTCGGTCTACTGAGGCCGTACGTAATAATGATGGGAAAGTGATCGCTTGTAAAGGTATCCACCAAAGAATGCCAGGTTGTGAGTGGTGCCATAGAACTACGACATAGAGTAAGATCTACCGCGCTGGGTGACGAGCCTGGAGGGGTGAATCCTGTAGGAGAGCCATCGTTAAGTATTATGAGATTATGGTGATATGACTCATCTAAGAGATGGGTTCCTTTTGACGAGTCAGAGTCACTACCCCATACTGTATGGTGAAAATTAATATCACCGAGGATGAGGATCTTTGAGCCGTGATCAAATTGAGCGAAATAGTTTGACCATTGTACTTCTGAAAGATAAATATCCGGGGGGCAATAAATATTGATAATGTATATCACGATAAAGTACACAGATTGAGCCGATGTCATGGGATAGTGGAGCACTGATGCGTAGGTGTGTTGTCTGCGCACCACACGCCTCCTGTTCCAGCGGCAGTTATATAGGAGACCTTGTGAGCAGTGGCTGTGCATGTGACATGGAACATGGAACGTCGTCGTGAGCTGACACCGTTCGAATGGGTTATGGTGGTCGGTGCCCGACGGATGAGAAGTGCGATTTAGGAAGTGGTGCGGGAATTCGGCTTCACATGATCAACCGTGTCCAGGGTGTATCGTGAATGGTTGAATGCGGGTGTCACCGTCCACAACAGACGAACGACCGGCCGTCCAGCCACCCTCGGTGACCGTGACCGGCGACATCTGAGACATATTATCAATAGTGAAAGACGGGCAACCGTGCAACAAATCACGGCTCAATTCAACACAGGCCGTGCTAGACACGTCTCTCAGTGGACAATTCGTAGGAACATGGGTTCTACGGGGATTGGGAGCCGGCGCCGCACACGGGTGCCACTTTTAACCCAACGTCATCGGGCCCAACGACGCGCATTTGTCGCCAGTCACCAGGGATGGACCCTGGAACAATGGCGTAACGTGATATGGTCGGGCGAATCACGATTTCAACTGCACTATACCGATGGGAGGCACCGTGTATGGCGCAGACCACATGAAGCGATCGATCCCGCCTGCCTCTAAGGTGTGGTCCAGGCCGCTGGTGTCTCTGTTATGGTGTGGGGTGCATTTTTCTGGTGTGGAATGGGCCCTCTAGTTGTTCTGGAAGAGACTTTGAATGGTACGCGGCATGTTGAGCTGCTCGGAGACCATCTCCACCCTTTTTTGTCCTTCCAGCGCCCAGACGGTTCTGCGGTGTTTCAAGATGATAACGCGGCGCCACATCGCTCCCACATCGCACGGGAATGGTTCCAGGAACATGCAGCGGGAGTCCAACGACTGCCATGGTCACCCAGGATCCCCGATATGAACCCTATCGAGCATATCTGGGATGTCCTGGAACGCAGCCCCGTGCCATGGATCCTGCACCCACGAACAGACCAGCATTGGCGGCCGCTCTGCATACGATTTTGTGTCAGCTGCAATCAGAGGACTACCAGGGACCTGTCGACTCACTTGCACGGCTACTCACTGCAGTTTGCAGGGCCAGAGGAGGCCCCACACGCTATTAGGTGGCTATCCCGTGGCATCTGCTAAGTCAGTGTATACCGATACTGAAGGTGGAAGGAAGTTGAGTAGCAATTGATATGACATGTTGTTTTGAACGAGGAGTGCCACGCCACCAAGTTATCGCCCATCATATCGTTCAATTTTATAACCTGGTACAGAGAAAATGACTCGGCAAAAAACCATGTTTCTTGTAAAGCTACAATCTGAGGGTGTGTTTGTTGGATAAGTAATTTTAGTTCATGTTGTTTAGTTAGGATGCTTCCAGTGCGTGAGACTGATCATAAAAAGAAAACATAGAGTATACACTGTCTTTTAACATGTAAAGACCATGAGATACTTTATGATTATCACCCAGAAGTTGGATTAATTGTGAAAGTTTATTGGTAATATCATGTCGTAGATGTAGTAGTTGGTGTTGGATATTGTTTACCAACGGTGGTTGTGACACACTTTCGGACACAGGACGAGCTCCGAAAGCGGGGGGTACAGATGGGGCGGTTGAATGGGAAGTGGACGGCAATGAAAGGGGTTGAGAAACTGGTGCCGGAGAAACACGGATTAGATTTAGATAAACATCTCGGTCATATTGCCCCCTTTATGCCGGGCTCAGCTCGCCGGAGAGCGAGGGTCTCAGTGGTGGACCGTTCGCTATCGGCTGTGCAGAAATTTTTAAAGGCAGGGATAGATGAAGGACTAGCGACAAATGAAAGGAAACTAAAATAGGTTTACACATTTATTAAAACTGACACTCTTTTAAATAAAACAATTAAATTCACAAAATCTGGGTTTGATTCTTGAAATATCTTCTCCTCGTGCTATCTTTTATGAGGGATCTCGCTCAAATTAAAGTTCAACGACTGTTCGTTTCTGCAATAATAAATATAGGAATCATTAATTTACTGAAAAATTGATTGAAAAACAAAATAATATCTGATATCATTCTCCTATGATGATAATCAAATTGTTTAAATTAAAATATTCCATCTGGATTTCGCTTATTTTTACAAGAAAATGATTATTTTCTCTTCCTTATTTAAATTATTGGAAATTATTTAATTCATCAATTTATGGTTAGCAAGTCTTCCTTAGACTTTCCCTTTAACAATTACTTCATTTTTATAATTATTAATTGAATAAACGTCTTGTAATAAATTTTTACTCGAACTTATATCAACCTAAATTTTACTCAATGTTATGCAGAAAATGACTGTACAATAACTAATAATTAAATCTCGTGACATCAGTCCACGGACGTTGCCTTCTCTTATTCACTTTAACTTAGTGAATTAGGCCCTAATCTACTTTAAATTACAATAAAATCTTCTAAAGATTCCAAATTGATCCAATTACGGACACGCGAAATAATACAAATCGGTCAAAAATTTGACGCACATAATGGAGAATATCGTCACAAAATCATATAAGAAATATTCAAAAAAACACAGAATATGATCAAATAACACATCACACATTCACACATGGGTACACGGCATTATTATAATACTATTTACACGAACACTAACCCATTATTATTAAATTCAGGATTTACTGCAAATTAGGGAAATCATTCTCTAGATGACACTATCACGCACATCTCAGGTATCAATTTAGAATGTGATAGAATTAAGGTTATCACTTATACGTAGAAAATAACTATACAACGATGTTCAAGGAATATTTTAAACAGAAATCATCCCAATTAAGCAAGCAGAAAAAACTACAACACAGGTCAAAATATTAGAATACGCGCTTACGGTACATGGGTTGCGGCATTTATTTTTATTCACCTATAATGTCGTGGCTCTCGATTACTCTGCACTGAAGTTCGAAGAAATCATGTCCAGTGACACATCTCTTCCCAAAATTGACTCTAATGGATGCATAAATTATTACTCAAAATATAATGCCCATCTGCAAGTCATACTCAAATTAATAGCGCAGAAAACATACATCTAATACGTCAGTACTCCGTCCGGAGAATTGCCATGTCCCAGGCTTACTTTACACAAAGTGAGCACACGATAATACTTTCCAAAACTAACTAACATTAAACCCATGACCTTATTAAATCATTTTAGCGCGTAATTAGGTTTAATTATTTTTACGCATTATTATTATTATTATTACATTCCTGACCGTGCATAATCTGACTCGCAAAGCTGTCGTATGAAGTTACTCGGATGACTCTAAACAAACTCGAACCCACAAACATGTCGTACAATCATAGAATGAAATTCTACACTAAGAAAAACACTGGAACACTGTCCTAATTTGTCTCAATTAATTTCCAAATTATTTCAAAACCAATCAAAATTAACGCGGGGTTCATTTACTTTTTTTATCTCTCCTGCCTTCTAAATTCTCAGGACAGTTGAGGTCTCTCTCGATGACATACACTCATTTCTAACTAATAGAACAAACACACACTAATTCCAGGGCACTAACTACCTCTCACCAAAGAAAGAAGAATGAAAAGTCTAACTACTGCAAAACTAACAGAAATCTAAATGAATAAGCTAAGGCTACGCTTACAAACATTTTACAAAGATAGAAAGAAATTGAATTCTTAAAGAATACTCATGTGGCTGGTGTGAACTGGATTTTGGCTGATGACCTAGCACGTGGTCACATCACCTTCCATCGAACGAAGTCTCGCCCATGTCCGACGCCTTACATGTTTAGTGACTCATGGAGGAGCTGAAGATACACAGGAACTTGTAGTATTCTTCGCCGAACTGGATAACCATCTTGCAGTGAACTCGAACCAAGGACCTTCCTTCTTCCAAGTTCTCGTAGAAAGCTGAAACTAACCAAAAGTCTTAACAATAGCCCAGGATACACTCACGATGCTTTATAATTTGGATGTAGACACTTATCTTAGGACAACCCTAAATAAAATCGTCGCTAAATTTTCCGAGTGTCTGAATTGCTGTTTATACGGTCCTCGCTGCCTTCTCTAATGTAAAGTCTTCCAGTGAAGCAAACGACGTCCAGTCTCTTCCGTAGCTGCAGTCAGAGTAATGCTCAAATTTAGCGTCCAGAAGTACAAAACCCTCTCAAACATTTTCCTCTGGAATTACCATTAATTTCCTATCCTAAGACGTAGGTGCGCCCCTCAATTACATCTAATTGGTGGATTTGTTGCATTCCTGTGAAGATTGTCATTTTTATTGGCTGCTCCAGTTTTACGTCACTTGACTTTCCATTTATTGATCGATTGAGATCAGGCTGCTCGCCGGGTCACGTGGTACGCACACATGTGTTTGAAGGCCACACAACAGGAATTCCACCCTGCTTCCTCCTTCTCCAAGTAGGTCGGGAAAAACCGGTCCGCAAGTGGCTGGCTCGCACTAGCACGGAAATACAGAATATCACCCTCTTGGCGATTAAATAATGTTCCAACACGCTGATGAAATAAATCATTTCCTTTTATTAAATTATTACCACTTTTGAAGGGGACAATATCTTGGTACAGGTACAGGCCGAGGTTGATGAATAATAATTTGGGTGAATTTGCGTTTTCTTGGTTGTTCAGCAGACATAGGAGATCAAGCCTGAGGTAGAGGGGGAAACTGTTGCTGATGCCTATCAGGAGAATAACATGGGGGACGAAGCTTAGACAAGGCGTCATTGAAGTAGGTATTTTCAGTGCTCATGATTTTCTTAATTTGGAGCTGGTGTTGTTGTTCGGGACAGGAGGCAGAACCAGTCAAATGGGGTCCTTGACAGTGAACACATTTAAAGAATATTTCTAGACAGTCTTCAGTAGAATGAGAAAGGGAACAGCGACCACATCGGATAGTATTTGCCCTACAATTCTTGTCTCTATGGCCACTTGCGGCAAAGAATAGGAACAAAAATAAACGGCTTAACCTCCATATAAACACTGAATAGGGAAACATGTTGAGGTAACGCCCGACCACGAAATACTACTTTAACAGAGCCCGTGGGTAGATATTCTGTACTACCTTGTTGCGTGACTGGACGGTTAAGGCGTTTAACAGATTTAACTGGGATCGTGGATTTTAAATTTTTAAGAATCTCAGATTCAGTAAGTCATTTTTCAACATCACGGATGATATCCACACACTGGGACTGGGTATGAATGCTTTAACTTGAAGAGTAGTAAGAAGAGGATTAGTTAAGAAAGCATTGGCTTGCACTGCATATGAAAATTCAATCTGAAGGCGATTACGTCCTTTGCGAGTAATGGGTTTCGCACTTAAATTATTTTCATGAAATTTGCGCCCCAAAGCCATCGGGTGCGAATGACTGATATTTTGTGAATTGGTAGATTCCAATATACAATATATGGTCCATAGCGAGTACTAGGATAAGTTTCAGTTACAACAGGCGGAGTAGAATCAGAGTGGGGTGGCTCATTAGATCCTTCCATATTTTGAGAAGAAGAATTGGGTAATTGAGCGGAATCAAGTAGTGAGTTATCATCTTCCATGCGGAGTTCTATTTCCCGTTCAACCTGTAGCTGTGACGGATCAGGTGATTCGACACCCCTAGTATGCTCTGCCATATCACACACACACTACACTATGTAGCACACACTGCACTGCACTACACTTGAATGTACGTTACTCGCAAACGCACACACTATACAAGGCAACCGTTCAGGTCCGCTGCCAAGCAGGAACTGGACGAATAGAAATTAATAGTGTGACGACTTCCTCTGAATCAAAGAGAAAGAATAAGGGACGATTCTCAACGTTATTTTTCACTTCTGTACGCAACGGCTGCTGCAAAGATTAGCGGAAATTACACGTTAGCGCATCTGGCCGTCAGGACGTCTGAACTAAGATTGCCGGGCGGGCGATTTAAATCTATTAGCGCGGCGGGTACCCAGGTTCTCATCCTCCTCCACTCTTAAATATTATATTAAATACACTCATTCCTTTTTTAATTTCTTTCATATCATTTCTTTCATTTTCCTTTATTTCTTTCTGTTACCTTTTTCTGAAATACTTCATTCTGAACAATGATACACCTGGAGGTTGGCCTGTGCTTTATTATTAATAATAATAATATTTTTTGCTTACCAGCCTGTGCTGCTTATTATAATTTTATATTTACTAATTCACAAACCCATGAAGGATGGGAGTGACCGACCTGGCCTGTGCTGCTTTTTTCTCTGCTGAGGGAAAAGGAAGCTAACTCACAAAGGAAGGAAGGAAGGAAGGAAGGAAGGAAGGAAGGAAGGAAGGAAGGAAGGAAGGAAGGAAGTGACCAGAAGGTGAGTGGGATTTGCAATCCTTATGGCGGATTAAGAACTACGACAGATATAGACACTAACATCACCTCGTACGTCAGTCCTCTTTAACACTATAACCTCAACAGTCAATAGTATCAAGATATGCCACGTATGCAGGAAATGAATTATAAATACAATGTAAGAAAGAAAGCCAATTATAGGAACCAAAGTGATTAAAGGAAACTCATATGCTAAGGAGGGAGTTTGTAGGATTCAAAGGTAAACCGAAATGAAACATGATCTTTTGATTTGTGGAGCTATATTCCACCTACTATCCACAGTATTACAGATATAAAAATTGGTTAGAAATTTTCCCAAAATTTCAGTGATCATAGTATATCATAATTTCATGACATTACATTCAGTAGTGCTAATCATCAATTAATATTCATCAGTTACAAACAATACAACACACATAAATAATCATTCATTTATGGAAGAAAGACTGATAAGTTACATCATAATTTTCTCCCTTTTTGCAGTCTAACTTCGCACTGACATGTCAAGAGTTTTCGGCAACACCATTTGTATTTTCTCAAGGAACTTACGATATGATACATCTTTCAGTATGTCAAATGAGGCACCTAGATCCACACATTGAGAAATATTGAGATTTGTACTTCTTTTGCATCTGCTAGAGGATGGCAAGTCTCTGGCAGAGTAGCGTTTGAAGAAACCAAGATATGATAGCACGTACTCTGATCCTACATACTGCACCAAAACACAACATATCATTCAATCAATCATCTGCATTTAGATGATAAACAATGTCAAGGTACAAAATTGTATGCATCCCTTGTATTCATTGTTCTGCACTATTTAGAGTACATAAAAATGTTCTATTCTATGTGACAGTAGGATATATCTAAATTTCTCTTCTACACGGAAAAGGATAGAATCATGAATATGTTTGTGGGCTTAAAAGACAAGAGAGCGATTACGGATTCTGTGATTGTTCCCTCTTACAATGTGCAGGAGGTACAAATAATGTTTCCTTTCCGTCCTACCGCAGGAGAGGAGTTCCAACAAATTGAAAGAACTATGTAGCATCAGGATCAACGTACAATAATATGGCAGCTGATCCGGCACAACACATTCCCATGCCACGTCACAGGATAGCTCCACCTATTAAGATCTACGTCCAAGGAATTGGTCGCTAATTTACCTACAGTATTATGAAAAATATGCTGCTACCTTTCGCGTCATTACCGTGTGCAAGGGAATTTGCTGTGAAGTGAAACCATCTTCAAGGTTGCCGACAGTGGCTTTCGAACCCACCAATGCCCGAGCGCAATCTCACAGATACGTGACCACAATCTGTAGCCTACTTGCTGGGTGTATTGTAATACAAAATTAAATACATTAATACCCAATCATTAGGATTTTACAAATTGAAATTCTTGAATTTGAAGTCTTCAACAATATTTAACCCATACACTATGTTCTCCCTAGGAACTTTCACTGACCGCCCGGCTATCATAAACTACATACGTGCAAGTTATATAATATTTTAAGTTGCTTTACGTCGCACCGACACAGATAAGTCTTACGGCGATGATGGGATAGGAAAGTGCTAGGAGTGGGAAGAAAGCGGCCACGGCCTTAGTTAAGGTACAGCCCCAGCATTTACCTGGTGTGAAAATGGGAAACCACCATCAGTGCTGCTAACAGTGGAGTTCGAACCCACTATTTCCCGAATGCATGCTCACAGCTGCGCGCTCCTAACACACTCGGTTTACATAATTTTAATTCACATTTCAGTCACTGAAAACACACAACCAGTTTTCCAGGCAGTGGCCGGATCAGGAATGGAATGAATGAGGCCCCATCTTGCAGCGACGATATTAGTTGTGCCGGCTGCCGAAGCCTGTCGCACTTCTCAGGGGCAATGATTAATGACTGACAGATGAAATGATAGTGGAGTGTGTTGCTGGAATGAAAGATGACAGGGAACACCGGAGAACCCGGAGAAAAACCTGTCCCGCCTCCGGTTTGTCCAGCACAAATCTCACATGGAGTGACCGGGATTTGAAGCAAGGAACCCAGCGGCGAGAGACCGGCGCCCTACCGCCTGAGCTACGGAGGCTATACGTATTTCAGTCATTATGTGTTCAAAATTAAAATGTAAACACTGTAAAACTATTTATTTAAATGAAGAATCTTCATTATTGTCAGCATAATTGCGCGAGTTACATCTGAGTTCAGCTTACCGCGTAGTGTTGTGCACGAGGGGTGTCTGGATTAGCTTGGAATCACATGCGAGCACTCGATTCTGTGGGACGTAACAAACCCGTCTGGCTCTCCACAACAACCGGAGTGATTATGAACGAGCAGTACAACACTAGAAATTCAAACTACTCTGTTACGTCTTCTTCGTTATAACACTAAAAGAGTTTATTTTTGCAGTTAATGTTTACCTGTCTAATATTATTGTTAATCGCCTGAGGAGAATAAGTTGAAATTTTATCATATTCATTTTTTACGTAGTATTCCCCGCCCGGCTACACATTCCTGTCCTCCAGGTAACGAAAATTTCTGGGGGAGAAGACTGTATACATCATGAATGAATATGGACATATTTAATTACTAGCTGATGTACCCTTGCTTCGCCACGGAATTCTCAAAAATACTGTTTTCGTGGTTTTCTCAACAGCAGTCATTACAATGACTTCAGTAGGATTGTAGTGATTAAAATCAATGTTATCATATACTAAAAAATCATCGTTCAAATGAAAAGCGCACATTTTCTCAGTTTTTACAAACTGTACTTTTTTGCTATTGGCTTTACGTCGCACCGACACAGATAGGTCTTATGGCGGCGATGGGACAGGAAAAGGCTAGGACTAGGAAGGAAACGTTCGTGGCCTTAATTAAGGTACAGCCCCAGCATTTGCCTATGTGAAAATGGGAAACCACAGAAAACCACCTTCAGGGCCCCTGACAGTGTGGTTCGAACCCACTATCTCCCGAATACTGGATACTAGCCGCACTTAAGCAACTGCAGCTTCGAGCTTGGTGCGCACAAACTGTTCTAGGGTGCCGATCTAACAGTCCATAGTCCCAGTGCTGTAATGATGAGGCCGCAGACAGCCTCGAACACTACTCTGCCATTTTCTGTTAAATGTGTACACTGCTCATTCCAATCAGTGATTGAGAGTAGGGTTTGATTAGCTGGAATGCTATGATGAACCAGTGTGTTACGTACCAGCAGTATCAGAAAATGTATGGCCGGGCTGAATGGCTCAGACGGTTGAGGCGCTGGCCTTCTCACCCCAACACGGCAGGTTCGATCCTGGCTCAGTCCGGTGGTATTTGAATGTGCTCAAATACGTCAGCCTCGTGTCTGTAGATTTACTGGCACGTAAAAGAACTCCCGCTTGGACTAAATTCCGTCACCTCGGCGTCTCCGAAAACCGTAAAAGTAGTTAGTGGGACGTAAAGAAAAATAACAATATTTAATTAGAAAGTGTACGAACCAGAGGAATGGCATGCTAAAGAAGAGAAAGATCTAACTCCCCAGCTACTTGCTGCCAATATTCAGGCAAGCTGTTACACTCGGTACGCTCCAGTAATCCCATCTATCGGAGATGAGTAGCACCATGAGAGACGAAGAACATCTCTACAAACCATGGTCAATATAATGTTACTGTTGCTCAATTTTATGAGCTTTCTATATTGTAGGCCTTCATAATTAGTTTTCTTCCACCTTTGTGATATTAGGGCATCTTATAAAATTATTTATAGCGTAGACTGTAGTTCCTTATCCCCCGACTTTACATACCATTCCATTAAATTCAGTTTACCCTTTTTGTCGTGACTCGGCGCTGATATGGACTTACAAACAAAAATGCAAGTTCATCAATATCTCTGTTATCATAGCCGGTACGGTAAAAATGTATAAGACATACATAATCGGAAATTTAATACTATATAACTTTATTTATCGATAGCAATGCTAATAACATAAATATTTGCCAATTACATTTCAGGCCATCCCCTAAACTACCATTTCACTCACCGTGATTAAAATTATTTATGGCCTAAATTGTAGCGAATTATTCCCCAACTTTACATACCAGTTTGCATTAAATTCTCTTGAGCCGTTTTCTCGTGCTGCGTGTAGACACATACAGACAGAAATTACGGAAAATTAAAAAGTGCATATCCTTGTTACTGTTGACATGACCGATAACGAAATACTATTTCTTTTGAATTCTGAGCAATGTACAGACAAAACTCTTATTTTATATATATAGATATGGAGTGAAACTTGTACTACTCTTTCCATCATAAGATATGAATGACTTACCATCACAATATTTAGAAACATAAATTACTTGGAAACTGAACAGATACTACTGTGTAGAAGGACATGCTTACAAATTGCAAATAGAGGAAGAGAGCATAACACAAACTACATGGACTCTGGCTTGTACACCCAACAATAATTCAATAGTAGCTGCTACTGCATGACTGAATACTTAGGCTCCCAATTTCACTTGCATGGCCCTATAACCTGTGGAGTGAATGTGGTTTTTGTGAGCCTGCGACAAAAACGGAACGTCCTCTGTGAGTCGTAATCGAACAATCTGACTAGATGTTTCCATTCCGCTTTCTTCCCAGGTTCATAAAACATGCCATGGCAAAATAGGTTATTTCCAGTTGTGTTCAGAAGGTGGGGAGGATCAAAGATTGTAAGAATCTCTTTCCCTCCCGCTATGAAGAACGTACCAGGACGGCCAGTGCGAGTCTCACTGCACAGCTCTCATATTACTCTGCTGTTTGTGGGACCCTGGTAGCACACACTTGCTACAATTTCCAAGCCAGTTTTCTGCAAAGCACGAATGACATCCTTTAACAAAACTTTCAAGTTTCTCAGTGGATAGAGTGCCTCTGCAGAAAAAGTAAGCAACAGGTTGCTTCCATTTTCTGAGGAGACCTCTAACCATGAAAACGAAGGCATGGTCAGCAAATCTGTTGGTACGTCCTAGGTGTCCATAGCCTTTGTACCCATCCATTTAATCCAAAGTCACATTGAACTGAAGTCCAGCAGACAAAGAAACTTCATTAAAAAAGAAGGACCAAACATTTTGATCACTAGCCTACTCACAGTTCTGACTCGAGATTCTAACACTTTGAAGAAAACCTTGCCAATGCTTGTAGGAACTGAAAAGGAATTAAGCATTTTGGTAAAGGTTCAACAGTATCACAATTGGCAGTAGTAGTAGAAACAGCAATACTACAAGTGGTAGTAACAATGGTAGAAATAGCAGCAGTAGCAGCAGGAGTGGAGGCGGTGGGAGCAGCAGTAGCAGAACTCGTAGCACCTGAAGGACCTGACCGAGGACCAGATTCATGTCGAGGCACATCTATATTAAAAAAAGAAAAAAACATTAAGTAAGGTACGAAATTTTTCCTCCCCTACTAGAGTGAATGCAGGGTATTGGTTTTCAAATCTCATTACATCATTTATTCATAAATATCTATGGTTATTACGGCCCCCCTACAGTTCTTAAGGTAGGAAAAACATGAATAAAATTACATTGAGCAAGTTGTCCACGTAAATTCGTTAAGCACTCGACTGTATTGAGGGACATTAAAGGACTGATTTTGCTCTGTTCATGTTTGGTTGAAATTAATGAAGAAAATCTTACTGTTATTGCAAATTTGATATTAACTGTCTCCAAATATAGATCCTTGCATGCTGAAAGGAACATGGACAAACAGTGAAAAAGGTACATTCAGATGTTCGGAATTTCAGCTACACTCTGGCTAAGAGATGTACAAATGGTATTCATTCAGCCCGGTCGACATCACATTTCTAATGTTATAAATAAGCGGAAATTCATAAAATCTTTCTTGGAGAGCGTCTCAGAGGAGAGATGTGTTCATTGTGATGTCCAGGAACCCACCGTCCCGCCCAAAATAGTGCATTTACTTTTATAACCTAATGAAGAGTATTACACTCCATTTTCATACCTGAAGTAGCTACTTGCAGTCCTATTAGCCAATGCAAAGTGGCACGTGATGTCCTTCCCATCGATATTGTTAATCATAATCCGTTACCAACCTCAGCACAATAAAAGCGCAAGAAAATGTAACGTTGCTTGTCCCTATATCACAGGTCTTGTCCAGATCCTATCCTGAGTGTCCGCACGGCAAGAACCACTCCAGACCAATGGTCTTGTCCAGGTCCTATCCTAACCGTCCGCACGGCAAGAACCAGTCCAGACCAATCGTGTTTCCACAAGAAATACAGGCCCAGGACCGCTTCGCGGCTTCTAACATGGGGTCTTACGCCCCCAGACCACCTTTGCATGTGCCTATATCACAGGTCTTGTCCAGATCCTATCCTAACCGCCTGCACGGCAAGAACCACTCCAGACCAATGGTCGGTCGTGTAACAATAATCACCGGTATTAGTTCAGCCCGTGAGCCAACAAATATCTAACGTTACAAGTAAGTGGGAATTACTGCAATCTTACTTGAAGAGCGTCTCAAAGGAGAGGTGTGTTCATTGCGATGTCCAGGAACCCACGATCCCGCCCCAAGAAGTATATTTACTTTTATAACCTAAATAAGATTATTACACGCCATTGCCATTTCTGAAGTAACTACTTGTATTCCTATTGGCCAATGTAAAGTGGCACGTGATTTCCTTCCCATGAAGAAAGTTAATCATAATCCGTTACCAACTGCAGCACAATAAAAGCGCAATGGTTTTGTACAGATCCTATCCTAACCGTCCGCACGGCAAGAATCTTGTCCAGATCCTATCCTAACCATCCACTCCAATCGTGTTTCCTAACGAAACTAGAGGCCTAGGGCCGCTTCGCGGCTTCTAACCGTCCAGACCAATGGTCTTGTCCAGATCCTATCCTAACCATCCGCACGGCAAGAATCTTGTCCAGATCATATCCTAACCGTCCATGTAACAATGGTGTAACTAATAACCACCACCGGCTATCGAAGCATAGTTCCTAAGTACAGAGGTTGGCAGCACTGAGCACTGCTGGAGAACATCCTTTCCGAGAAGGCCGCGAGCAAACGACAGTCGTTACGCGTCTGTGTAAAGGTTGGCTCACGGGCTGAACTAATGATTTATCGCCACCACCACTCACTCAGTCGTTCCTAAGTACAGAGGTTGACAGCTCTGAGCACCGCTTGACAACATCCTTCCCGATAAGACTGCAAGCGTATAAACAAACGACAGTCGTTACGCGTGTGTGTAAGTCTTTTAGACTGGGCTGAAATAATGATGTACAAATTTCACCTAAGGCAAGACTAGGTATGATTGGCATTACAATAAGTTTCATTTTGAGAAGCGAGGTTCACCCTCGTCTGCCACTTATGAATTTATCATCATTACTTCTGGAGAGCAATTTGAAACGAGCCACAGAAAAATTTGATAGGTCACAGTACTGTGAACATTAATAATATTAATAATGATAATAATTACTTACTTCTATTTGGGACAGTATGTTTGATAGAGGTCCTGGATAATTGGAGCGGCGAAAAACTCTCAGCTGCGAAGAAAGCTGCCGCAACCTTTGGTTTTCCACAACGTCCAGCCACTCTTTGCAAATATCACGCCTAGGAACAGGGAAATAGTGAAATAAGATAAGATTCCCTGCTGCCGGACCTCTTCGGTATCGGTGTATATCCCGCGAATTTGGCACTTTCCATGCATGGTCTGAGGCATAAAAAGAAATAGAAGGAAGTAATTAAATGCACACTCATCAGTTTATATTTTTACTGCTAATTTCAATACCATTAAACCGATAATGGCTTATCAGAAATAATATAACATCACATCAACTGAATTTAAATAAATTAATGAAGAATTTATTTCAGCCGAAAGGCCATAACGTGACATGAATATGTATGATACACATGTTATTGTTATTAATAACAACCACCACGCAAAAAACTTTTTAAAAAGGTATTCTTGGGAACAGAAACAGCTCTCAATCATCAACTTAATAACTTACATAACCTTCTGTGGCCTAGTGTCCTTCTGAAAGGACACAGTTTAAAAATAGAATCAAATATCACGCAAAACTTATTTTAAACAATAAAATAATTAGAACATTGAGTAGGCCGGAAAGTTGGTGTTCAAATTTATTGGAATTTCATTTGCATTGGTGTGATATGCTTTTCATATTTTGGCCTGAGGAGGTTAATAAAATAAGAATAATAATAAAGAACTCTTACCTCAAATATATTCTACTTCTTCAAACAAGAATTTCCACTCAGAATTTCAGTGAAAAACACTCGAAGAACATTAAAATGAAAATAAACAAGAAGATAAACAAAGGTAACGAAGTAGACTGATCTCGCACGTGGTCATCAAAGCGATAATTACGAATTTATTTCAGCCGAAAGGCCATAAAGTGAGATGAATATGTACTGTACGATACACATGTTATTGTTATTAATTACATACTCGCATACAGTGAAATTAAAATTAAAAACGTGTTGGCAAGTTCAATATATATATATACACACAAACTATCAAAGCGATAAACAACCCAATCAACCTTGAATTCTGCACTGAAATGGAACAATAGCAATCGCGAGATGTTTCTACCAATAGGAGCTGCCGTATTCGTCACGTGGGGTCCGGGTGAGTGACGTGATGTACTACAGCGCGCTTGTTGGGTGGCAGGTCTGAAGTACTCAGTCTGAGTCGGGCCCTCGGTAGGGTAGGATCTATGCGACTGACAAAAACCGTGCTCTGAATCACATGTAATAACACACATGGTGTACATGTTCTTCACCACCTGCAGTGCTGTTTTCGATAAAAGTCCATGTACGCGCTCATTTTGTCGGCTTAATGTGGAAGTGTGTGAACAGTTTGTGGTCTTGTTCGGTAGTTTTATACGTGCAAAACATCTTTTGATAACTTTCCGTGAACTGAAAAGTGAAAAAGATAAAGCATTAAGAAGTAGGACGTATACTTTGCCATGTGCTTCAGTTTAATAACGCATGCAAACATGCCTACAACTTGACATGTCCAGGGTTGCAAGTCGGGTTATGATAAACATTCGAATGAAAAACGGCATTTTTTCATCCCCAAAAGATCCCCTCTATTCTCAAAGTGGTCGAACCCTATCCCACGTCAAGATTTGCCTTTAAGTGATAGTACTCTTAATTTCATTTTTCAGTCAGATTAGAGTCATGGCAAAAGCTGTTGTCAAAGGGAATGTCAAAATCGTAAGTACAGATCAGGAAAAAATTTACAGCTCTTGCCTTTGATCAGCCACTATGTTCAAGTTGGAAAGATGAACAAATAGTTTCTTTCACCAGTTCAAAAATGAATGTTATTCATCACCTCTGTGGGTATATTGTTAAGCATGCAAGCAAAGTGACAGATTTTACAGCATATATTGCTTCTCTGCAAAACAAGACAGAACTCCGGCTCCATGGGTAAATGGTCAGCGTGCTGACCTTTGGTCACAGGGGTCCAGGGTTCGATTCCAGGCAGAGTCGAGAATTTTAACCATAATTGGTTAATTTCTCCGGCACGGGGGCTGGGTGTATGTGCGCCTTCATCATCATTCCATCCTCATCACGACGAACAGGTTGCCTCGTCAAATCAAAATACCTGCATCTGGCGAGCCAACTTGTCCTCGAACACTCCCGGCACTAAACGCCATACGCCATTTTATTTAATACAGAGGAGATGCAGGTATTTCGATGTGACGAGGAATTAATTATCATTTTTGTTTTCTCATGTAAAGGAAGTTGTGAGAAATTTTAGTGTACAAGAAGCATTATGGGGAGAAAAATTTCAAGATTGCCGAGATAGTTTATCTGCAATATATTACTGTTTTTCATGGACTTGGGTGTTGTACTAAACATGCTCAGGACTTGGTACCAAAATTAATTTTCCATAACATACGATACCGATTTTATTTTCGAGTAAAAGACGTAAGGAATGAAATGCAGGCACGTATGACCTAAAACATACCTGGAAAATGTCAAATGTGTCCATTTAACTGACTAATGTGGTGAAGTGATGGTATGATTCATTAAGCTGAGCATGTTAATATATAATTTAAGTAGTTATATAGGAATTAAATATGTATATCATACCAGTACGTAACAATCATGTGGGTGCCTACAGAGTTCTAATTTTTTTTATATTACGTAGCATGTACACTAAACAGTTGAACATAGGTTTTTAAGGTTATAATGGACAATTGCAACTGAGTTTGCTTTCGGAGTGAATTAATGAAAGATCACTTAGCTCTATAGACACATACACTTTTGAGATATTCGTTAAGATACTGACGCACCAATTTCAGAATTAATGCCATTAAATTATTACTAAATGCAAAATATTTCCTACGTAGTTTTCGCATAAAACAAGGAACACTATATCTTAATTTGAACGAAAACACAGTCGCCCATAAACACAGTCATCGGTTAATAAACAGAATGCACAGTCCGGAAACATCACAATAATTAACACACGATTTTAAATCATTTATTTAAACGATAAATTCCGAATTAAGTCACATCAGATCTCATTTAGAATCACATGTTCGGAGACAGCCGATCACCTTCTATCTACACAAGCGCCGTGTAGTGTAGGAACATATCAACCAACAGAAATCGTCACACTAAGCTTTCCTATTCGTCCTGTTTGGACTCTGCCCAGCGCACTACGTCCAGTCACTGGGTTGATTTAAACATCACCAATCAAAGGAACTGTTCAAAAGGATAGATTTGAGGGTGGTGAGAAACGGAATACACACTAGTGTATTGGGAGAGATTGGGTATAAAAGATACATTAGGAACATTCTAGGCATTTAACATACAGTTATGAACAAGTATACATTTGTTTGAGTACAGATGTTTAGCACAGGGACACAAGGTTCTACATCTTCACGCCAGTGTGATCTACCACGGCAATTTACTACCATAGACAAACATGACCAGATCAAAAATAAGGGAGGCAGGATCGTCCATATTAGAAAGTGATATTACATTAGTGAAAATGTTAGTCAGTAACTCAGCTAAGTGAACTGTCCGATGGTATGCTAAAAAAAATTGAGAGGAAGTTGAAATCCGAGTGATATTAAGGTGAACATGAAAAGTTGTTGCTGTCTTGGGTATTTATCAGACTGAAACAAGATACGATTTATAGTGGCGACATAATTACCACAATTACACAAGTTGTTATCCTTAATCTTTAAACGATAAAGATGTTCCGGTGTACAGCCATGATTCAAGCGAAGTCTGACTAGAGTAGTTACATGACGTCGAGTGTACTGTCCTTTTGCGAACCATGGTTTAATAGCAATTGTATTTTGAATATTGTAGAAATGTTTAACTTTAAATTGTGCAGATTGGCGCCATTGTTCGTTCCTCTTTTCTCGGATAACTTTCATAAACAGTGTCCATACGTCATTTTGTGGGACTGCAATATGGTAACGTAAGACTTGTCCTTCAGCTGCCTCGTTTGCAAGTTTGTCGGCCATGAAATTGCCTGCTATGCCAGAATGTCCTGGAACCGACGTAAATAATACGGAACGATTTAGGACATTTAGATCATACAATAGTTTCCGGAGGTTTTCTATAAACCAATTGTCCACCTTTGTAGGATTTTCTAATGCTTTAAGAACACTGAGAGAATCGGTACATATGAGAGCTTTTTGTCTAGTGGAATGTTTGACCAACTTGACCAACTGCAAATATATATGGATGCCAATTGGGGTAATATAAATTGTTTGAATAATTGCAGCAGAGGGGTGTAAAAAGTGGCTCCAACTTCGGATGTGTCGTGATGTTTTGACCCGTCAGTATAAAATGGGATATATTGATTATGTAGATTTCAAATAATTTTGAATGACAAAGTTGTTAACAGTCTGTTTAAATTCTCGGAGATACTGGTATCGTCGAATTTTGTACGTATAATATTTGGTAATTGTATATTCGCAGGAAACATGATGGTGTACTTAAGGTGAGTTCTTGTTTGAACAACGTTAGGTAGTAAATATATACATTGAACATATGCCCATAGGAGTGCCGAATATTTGTCTTGTAATACTTTCCCATTTCCATAATATTAAGATAATAATTACAGATTGGGAAAAATCGAATGATGATATCTGGCCATTTTCTGAGAAGATATTTAGTAGCTATATATTTGCGTCGCAAATGTAACGGTGGTTCGGTAACTTCAGCTAGTAAAGCATTTGTAGGAGTCGAGTTAATGGTACCTGTAATCAGTCTAATAGCTTTATTCTGTACTTTGTCTAGTCTCTGTTTATGATCCTCCGGGGCCATATCTATAAACTGATCACCATAGCAAAAACAGACCTGATAATGTTTTTATATACAGTTAAAAGGGTAGCTGGGTGAGCTCCCCAAGTTCTGTTCGTTATGGATCTTAATGCATGTAGTTTTTGATCCTTTTTTCGACATATCTCTGCAATATGATGTTTCTAGGATAGTTTATTATCGATCTCTACCCCAAGATACTTAACGGTTTGTTTAACGGAGATTTCCTGTTCGCCGCATGTAATGGGTGACTGATCATGTATACGTTTTGTGGTACATGTGAGAATTGAACTTTTAGCTGGTGCTATCTCTAAACCATGTTGTATGGTCCATGTCTGAAGTACTTCAAAAGTCTTCTCTAGTGTAATCCGACATTCTTCTATAGGCACCGTGCAGATAGATCGAAATGCTACTACTAGCGCTACATAGTGGCCCGTTCTGAAACAAGAGGTGAGGTGTAGTGCGAGAGTCTCAGTACAACATGCGTGACATTCGAACAAATTGCGGGTTTAAAGCGATTCAATTCGGGGATCTAAGTGAATCATCATGCAATAAAGGAAGAAACCTTGTTTTCAGTGGCCACGTGAACGGCGTTGAAGAGTTAATTTCGAATGGTTTCGGATACATCACAGGAAAAGTCACCCGGCAAACGTCTGGCAATTTGCCGCCTTATATCGTGAAACTTGTGGTAGGCAATGTGTAGTTAGGTAACAATTTATAAAGTTGATTTAGTAAGGATTACTTAATGCATGTTTGCTAAGTTGTACGCATTTTTATTTTGTGTTCAGGTTGACCAGAATCGTAATGTCTCTACCAGCGAATGTTCCTCTCCTGCCGGCGCCAGTGTAACTTGCAAACACGTGGCTGCGGTAGTGTATTATATAAATAATGAAAGTGTTGTTTCCAAAACAGACCGTCCGCAACAATGGGGAAAACCGAGCCCGAAAACAATGTCAATAGAAAAATATAGAAAAGGCAAACGCGTAGAAGAACTGTTCGGTAAAAAGACTTTGAGGACATCTCTTCCCCCCTTCGAATTAACTGAGAATATTTTAACCCCTCGGCGTCGCAGCCGTTTAAAGAGCTTCCTATCCCGCGGCCGGATGAGATTTCAACTACGTGCGACTGAAATACATTGATTCACTTAAAGCGTTACTACTAGTATAAGAGTGGCCCGATATTCACGAAATTTGGAATTCCTTATTGTAGAACTATGTACATGAAGATAATTACATAATTGTTTCACATTTCCTTAGTAATTTAGTTCCGTGTGATAGAGTTCGAAGCACTCTTCGAGACAGAGACCCAAGGCACACTCCTGGCAGCAGTACATCGATGTCTTCTTTTCACCGTGTTTTGAACACACGATACAACGTCTCTGAGGTTTGGATTTCTCACTCTTGGGTGCTAATTTCCTGATAAAACGTATTTCCTGCAACCTTGGAACTGTATTATCTGATGCGCGCCGGCCTTGAATATTTCGTTTCCCGCCCGAGAAGCGTATTTTGTACTACGTAAACAAACCTTCCATCAGCTGAAACTGATAAGATAACTCCTCAATGTTTGTCCCTGTGACTTGTCTAAATATTATTGGAGAATCTAGGAATCATAATTCACTGTTGAAAGCTTCCCTTTGACCTGTTTGCGTATCTATAGCCTCCTACACGAAATTTCCAAGTACTGGTTCCTCCTCATCGTCACTCTCATCATTTACCACTGCTACATCATCTATTTCATTATCACTACTGCTAATACTGCCACTACTACTTCCGACTAAACTTTCATTTGAATTATACAATATTTCAAGCACGCTACACTCAGCAGGAGCTAGCCATTGAGCGCGCTGCGTCACATAAGCTGATGTAGCTGCAGCGGGACCGAAAGCGGCAGGACGAAACTGAATGAGGGGAATAACATTTATGACGAATCAAAACAACTGGATACATATTTCAGATTAAAAGGTCGATACATCGTCTTTCAAACGAGATATATACCATGCACAACTGCTTCTCGTGTCGTATGACAGAAAGCAGCACTAACTGATGCCTATACAGAGTACTCGTAGAGAGTTACGAAAAGACTACAAGCTGAGAAATAAAGACAAATATAATGAATAAACCGCACTCTTAATACAAAATTAGAGCAAAGAACATCACACGAAAAGACAAACTTCTCAGATCATCATTTCTTTATTTTATTCTGTGGGAAAGAATGAAGCAAACGGACTATTAAAAAAGCAGGGATTGGTGCTCAGACATAATTGACATATACTTATCCTTGCAAAAGCAGCTACACTTTAACGATTTTCAATACTTATTTAGAACACTGATAAACCCGAAAATGTCTTCTTGGAAACAAAACAATTTGCATATCCATAACACCAAAACTCTTCGCGCTATAGCCGTAAATGCGAAACCATGTATGGGTCTATACCACGTATAGAGGTCGGCGCTGAGGGGTTAAAACACATCTCTTGCAGTCTTCGTACAATGCTTCGAGCAGAAGCAAGTACTGAAATCGAACAATCGTGCAGGGCCGTAGTCATCTCATTGATAGGGTAGTGAATGATGTGGAGAGAGAAGAATGTGAGGAAATTGTGACACAGCTATTACATTTACAAGTCTCTAACGACGTGCGCTTGTCAGACAAATACACCTTTCGCACTGTGAGTGACGAAATGTTTTTTCCAGCAAAGTGCAGGTTGATACAGATCATATAATTAAAATCTCCCTCGATACTCTATTCAGGAAGCCCTCGGTGGTTTCAAGAAAGAAAGATAAGAATATCTGCTAGCACGAAAGCACATCGGATCAAAACTAGGCGACATAACTTTGATACTTTAGCTCTCGCATTTGTAACTGAATCTCCAATTGGGGGAGCTGCTTTGAACAATCTTTCTTACGGAAGTGAAATGGAAAATGAAGCAATAGAATGCTATGGAAGTTCATTTGGTGTTCGTGTTATTCGATGTGGGTTAATAATCCACAAGAAACAACCTTGGATTTGTGCATCTCCAGATAGCATAGTTCTCGGAGGAAATGTAGCTGACAGAGTGTTAGAAGTTAAGTGTCCATCTTCGTGTAAAGATTAACCAATAGTAGATGAGTCAGGAAATGTGCGAGTACGTTATCTTTACTTTGACGAGCAAAATAACATACAGTTAAAGACAAGTCATATGTATTACACACAAATACAAATACTGATGTACATAACTGGCTTGGAAAAATGTGATCTATATGTACATAGCAAAGCAAACAGTTGGCAATACCTATTTATCAGAACAATAAGTATGTCGAGGATTGTCTCACCAAATTGACAAAGTTCTATTTCAATAATTACTTGCCAAACATTAGCAGTATTCCTAATAATAATAATGGTAAAAATAATTAAGTATTTATTTGTCCATTCTTGTTTTTTGAACGTTGAACAGATCAAAATGTAAATAAAGAATATATAAAACAAACTGATGGTAGAACAATTCTTAAACTATTATTTAATTATTGGAGGTTGCAAATTCGTTAACACGCAACACATATGCACGATGTCATCCACGTGTGGAAAAAGTTCTGTTGGCAATTTCTGTAATATATTGTATATTTTAATTCTTTGAATACACCTTTCTACTTGAATTCTAACACTCGCAATATTGTAAGTACTCTCAACTTCCTCAGCTGTTAATCTCCCGTCATGTAAGAACAGTAGTGTCACGGTTACGACACCGCAGCCAGGTAAGTTAGTTCTGATGCCAGGAAATCTTTTATCAGCCACGAACTCATCGCCAGGTTGAAGGAAAGTTAATAAACCACTGTCGGTTGTTATGAATGAGTCGCTAGCTCTTGCACCGTAACATTTAGACTTAAAGGCGATCATACCACTAGGCGTGATTGCAATTAAAACTTTTGCAGTGTAGCAACTCTTGTATTGAGTATAGAAATACACTCTCTGATCTACTTGGGGAGGCTGTTTAACCCTAAATAATGACTCGACAATTACCGTAATTTCTCTTAAATGCTGGAGGCATTGTTTCTTGAACACTTTCCTTACTAGGCCAGAATATGAAATGTTTCGTACGCAGTGTCAGTTGCATAACCACGGTTGTATAAATACGTGAAATTGTTGTCCTGTGAACACCGAACAGCACTCTCAAAGTAGAACAGGACAGTCCGGTTTTCATTTTCACTAGGAAGAACAGTAATCTGGTTTCTTTACATAATTTCGCAACGTTACAGTTTGGTAATAACGCAAGCAGCAAGGCAAAGACGTTGAAGTTCACACCTGTTAAATCACGCATTTGTGTACTGTTCCTTATGGAAACCTGGACCCTGATCGTCTTCCGTTCCACACATTTTATCACGTTTCGTAATGTCCCCTCCCAGACCGAAATTAAGTGGAATAGGACAGTGTATTTACGTCGTTTTCATTTATTGAACAAGAAAACATGAAGTCTGAACAATGAAAATCAGATGCCTCTGTTCCCACGGATGCGTCCTTGGTTATGTTACTTGGGCAAACTGTTCTCGAAAATTTTCCGTCTGATTCTTCCTTTTCTAATCGCTTGAGTTGTCTGTGAAAGCGCTGTAAGCTGGGTCGCAGCGACACATTCCTCTTCTTGTATTCATCCGGAAATATTGTCGGAACATAGGCTGGACTTAGTGGGTGTCCAGATCTTCTGTTCCCGACGAAATGTGCACTACAAGTTCTTGAATAAGTCGTAGGTTGCCAAAGTGATCCATCAGTGCTAAAAATTAAAACCAAAATGAAAATAAATCGGATCAATTGAACTTATTGCAAACATGTGCAGTACGTATGTGTTGACCTACTTACTTCGTTCGGTTAACTACTTGTATCCATCGCCTCCTTCGGTACACTTCTATCGCTCGTTTTGGAAAACAATAAAATTGTACTTCACTTCCTGTATTTGCGTAAGTATTGGAAAATCCGACAACACAACGATTGCGTTTACTTGATCTCCTTTTCTCTGCCATTTTCATCGGAGTAACTACACGCTCACTCATAACAGAACAGCTACTGCGAGTCTGGAGTCTGCCTCATTTGTTGTTCTCCGCCCGGCCGCTAGAGCGACACGCACGCTGCCTATAGTATTGTGAATGCAGTAGATTACTATATCATCTGCATATTGTAGTATCCGAACTGTTTTACAATTACTCTTTCAAGATCTGGAGTATACAAACTATACATAATCGGACTTGCAATGTCACCATGTGAAAGCGCAACGGATGCAGTACGGCAATTGCTTTGATGGGCGATTTTTGGAGACATACTCGTCGATGCGTATAGAGTTGTCCTATGATATTAATCAACGTGGGAGGAAACTCCAAATTCCTTAGTTTTTGGAGTAAGATGGAAATATTAACGTTGTCATAAACACCTTTTATATCTAAGAAGACAGCCATAACGTGTTGTTTTCTGGATTTTGCTAACGATATATTGACTAATAAAATATTCAAATCATCTATCGTGCTGCGGTCTTTGAGGAATGCAAATTTGTACTTCGGTAGACGGTCATAATATACTAGAGCCCACGTTATTCTGTTTAGTACATTTTTTGAAACAGTTTCCGAATTCAAGGACTTAAACAAATTCCTCTGTAACTAGCTGGAACATGCTTCGGTTTACCAGGTTTTTATTTATAGGTACTAATACGAAATTTTTTAAGGAGGACATTTTAGCTTGTGGTGGTAAGCATATGATATGATATATAATCCATTCCTGGAGAAGTTTTTTCCGTATTAAATAAAGCAACATCGAATTCCGATGGGAGTATTGGTCGCAGCAATGTTTGAAATGCATTCGTAATTCCAGTTATCGGTTATTGGAGCAAAGGTACTACATTATCAGTAGTTAAAGTTAGATAAAATTAAAGGAGAGTTGTACTATCCCAGTCGGTATTGGGTATATTATTGCAGTTAGAATTACATAACTTTCCAATTGCAGACCTGACATCTTGAAGAGGAGTTTGCCTATTTTATGAATTTGTAAACACTTTCCAAGCCAATCGTCGTTTCTCATTGAATTATTTTTGTATTCCGGCGGCTATTGTCTTGTATTGAAGATAAGATGCTATTGTCCCTTCATGTCGGAATTTCTTTAGAGCATTTTTTCGACGCTGTGCCCATGCTGAACATTCTTCATCCCACCAACGAATATTAGATGAGTATATCGACAGGTATTTAAGTTCAAGTGAATGGTACGTGTATAAATACAGCTTTGTAATATTTAGTAATGTCTTATATTGATCATTATTCCCCTTTTTATCGACAATGGACAATTTATCATGAATATTCCTTTGAAATAATGGAGTATCCATATGTTTTATTTGTCGTACACTCATCGGAAATTTTTGCGGCTTTCGGACTTCCTTCAAAGTGATAATAATAAAAATAGGAAAATGGTCACTTTGCTGGGTATCATTCCCTGTTTGCCACAACAGCTTATGTGGCAAATCAATAGTTGCAATAGTTAGATCGATAGCACTGGGATTTGTATTGGGCGCAGTGATCCGTGTTGGTGATCCACCATTCAAAATATTAATAGGGTACTTATTTATGATGTTCTCTATATCCCGGCCTTTTATGCAACTAAGAAACACTTCCCCAAATCGGATTCATGGGCACTGTAATAGCCACCAATAAAATTGGGCGTTTAGTATTGTGCGAAGAAATTCTTCCATTGGTCAGATATAGGTCTAATTTTAGGAGGACAATATAAGGAAATTACGGTTAAATGATTTATGGTAATCTCATTTATGGTCACTCTGACTTGGAAATCTATAGTATTTTAATAAGGATACACTCACCATTCCGTCCATTCGCAACATAGCCATCTAATCGTATGCCATTGAAACCAGTGACTCGGAAGTGATATTTTCATTTGAGCCATGTTTCACTAAGAATAACGGTTTGTGGATCAAAAATTTGTATAATCTGAATTAATTCGAGTTTCTTGCTTAAAATACTCCGACAGTTACACTGCAAAATCCTCATTTTAGTTATTTGTTAATAAATTAATAACTTCATCTTGTAAAACTTTAATTAAATGACGCCACACAACATCTTGTTCCATTTGCTTCATTATGAATTCAAGTTTATCTATAATTTTTGAACTTCCCCTCAGACTGAAGGTTTTCTTCAGAAGATTCGCCCGGCATAGAAACAGAAGCCTCAGTGACACAGCTCCCAGAACGGACCTGGTCTGATGAGCTATTAATTAAGGAGACATTCCCAGAATTAGAAAGTAACTGAGATCTGATTTCTGGAATAGATCGTGTGTCTCTTGGAGAGTCCCTTATCAAATGGAGGTAGTTACTTCTATCGAAAACTGGTCTACAAAGTTTTCGGGGTGGGCTATTTATCATAGCAGTAAACTTCCCTTTACGAGGGGTAATTGTTCAGATGTACTAGAAGAAGGCACTAACGGGCGAAATGTTGTGGTATTGTTTAAGGATTAAAAGCCTGTTCCAAAGGACCAAAATAATTTTTACCTCCAAAAAGGACTTATTCTCAACACTCATTATTTTTTTAATTTCCTTCTGTCGCTGATGTTCGGCACACCTTTCATCCCCTGCCAGATGATTACCTTCTCAATGGATGCATTGAACCAGTGTCTGTGTACAGTCCTGGGTGTTATGATAAAAGCACATTTCCCGCAGCGAGGTAACCTAGCTGTACAATTTGTCGATGGATGGCCATATCTTTGACATTTTCGACAAATTAGAGGTGCAAAAATGAATGCTTGTACTTCCAGAATTACGTTAAATATAGAAATGGTCTTAGGTAGTTCCTGAGATTCAAGAATTACCTTTAGTGTACCGGTAGGTATGTATTCAGCCTTACCCTCCTTGAATGATCTTCGATTCATTCTTTGAATCTTGATAACCGCGTATGGTGAATCTATGTACTGTAAGAGTTCTGACTCTAATATAGATGTTTCAACCCCTCTCACCAAACCAACTCTACTTACATTTGTGGATGATACAAACGCTTTCAAGTGTTTTTCTTGAAGAATCGGATTGGAAAGAAAATTGTTAGCTAAAAACTTGAGAGCTAAATGTAATTTAAATTCTGTTGCGGCCCTTTTTATGAATGGCTTTGATGTTGGGATTCTGCCTTTTTTTAAAAAGTCTGCCTAAATCCGTAGGGTGTAGATATCCTATTTTTTCCGAATCATCCGATTCGACACAGACAATATACGGCCCTATATGCGTTTCTGTTTAGATGTTTATTTTATCAGTGTGAGACACTGCATTTTTATTAACTCTTTCGCTACCCATAGCTTCTTGATTAGGTAACTCTTTATCAAAAATCGTCCCATCGAAAGAAACTTGTTCCAAGATTATATTTTCCTTAGATACCGGAATCGGACCTGGAGGTCTAACCAAACCTCCACCTCCACTATCTATAGGCATCCCTTAAATTATTTACTCCACTACTTATCTATAGGTAGCCAGTGACAGGTCGTAGTCGCTTCAAACACTCCGAACAGGTCACCACCAGTCAAGAACTGCGAACAGTTTCAACGATCTGCTACAGTTGAATGCTCGCACGACACTGGTGCCTTCTTCTTCTTCTTCTTCTCTTCTTGAATGATTTTTGGATATCGTAATATGGTTTGTGGGTTAATTGTACTGGAGGTGCCAACTTAAAGATAGATTAGTGCGCAACATAAGAGAAGGGATGCCTTTTAAACGGGACTATTTCACAGCGGGAAATTATTTAAGTGCATGTAACATTCTATTGTAACTTTTTCCTTTCAATCAGGGTATGTACATCAACATCCCACTCCTTACGTGTGGTCCGGTCTGGTTCGTTTGTAGTAAGCCGTCATGACGGATTCTACAGACGAGAAGACTTGGAACCTTGTGTCTCAGTGTTCGGTGTAATGTACAGATAAGATAACACTGTTAAAGTAGTAATTAACTAATTTAATCAATTGGTTATTATTTCTGCAATGTGAACTGTCGGATGGTACACCAAGTACGAAACATTTAAAGACAGTTGGTAGACTGATTTGAGGATGTTGGATATGAACTTGGGCCGTTGATGTTCATACGTCTGGCATTGAAAGAAGATGTGATTTACACTGCCAAGTGCCTGTCCACATGGGCATATATTACTGTCAATAATATTGAGGCGATAAAGAGATGGTCCGGCGTACATACATGGTTTAGACGGATCCGTATGATTGTAGTAATATGAAGGCGAGTGTATTTTCCGAAAGCGAACCACGGTTTGTAAGGAATGTCATTCAAAGTGTAAATAGGTGTTTGTTTACCTATCACCTGTAATGACCGACGCCTGAACCGTCGACAGTGTTCCCATACGTCTGTGTGTGGAACTGCTATGTAATAGTCTAATCCGGTGCCCATCGCAGCCTCTTCCTCGTAACATTCGAGGCGCGCGTTTGTATCGCTCTCGCGGTGAAGTGTGTCTCGTATCCGAATATTCTAGAAGTTGACCATTTTCGGTAGTTTACTGATATGTGAGTATATTGTAGTGATTTCATGAATCAAGACAGTGGTGGAAATGGGGCTCCCGACCAAGCCTCACATATAAATGTTGTTCGTGCAGAAATTATGGGAACGGCATTAGATACGTCAAACAACTCTACTCAGAATACTACTTTGTCGAATTTACCCAGTAGTGCTCAGTCTACAGGACCTCCTTCTAACCACCCTAACAATGTTGACATTGAGACCTATTTCCTAAGCAATCCTGGGCCGAATATCGTATTTTTTCAGCACAAGGTTCCAATAATATAGGAAAATTACATCCCTTGGCTCTTGGACGATTACTCTATGAAAGTGATTTCCATGTCAAAGCGATTAAGCCCAAAGGGCGTAACCGTATACAGGTGGAATTCAACTCTGCTCTTCAGCCAAATGCTTTCCTGAAGAATTCATTTCTCTCTACTCATAAATTACAGACATTTATTCCTCATTCTAACATATATAAAGTTGGAATTGTTCGTGGCGTAGATAAAGAGTTAACGGAATCTGCCATCCTTAGTCTGATTAAGAGTGATATCAAGGTAAAATCCGTTCACCGTTCAAAGAGAAAAGCATTGCAAGATGGGGAGGTAGTTTACGTTCTACTGGTTCTATTAAGATTGTTTTTTGCTCAAAGACTTTGCCTAAATATGTTTCAATCTACCAGGTGTACTTAGAGATGACACCTTTTACTTTTTATCCCAAAATATGCTCCAAATGTCAGAGATATAGACATACACGCCGCAATTGTCAAACTAAGTCCTTCAGATGCCGTAACTGTGCGTTAAATCATAACATGGCTGACTGCCTTGAAAATGTTCGAAAGTGTATACGTTGTAACAGCGAACATTCAACTGGTTCTTCGGAATGTGCTGCACACAAACAACAACTAGAAATTAAGAATACCGAACTCGATAGCTGCAGTCGCTTAAGTGCGGCCAGTATCCAGTATTCGGGAGATAGTAGGTTCGAACCCCACTGTCGGCAGTCCTGAAAATGGTTTTCCGCGGTTTTCCATTTTCACACCAGGCAAATGCTGGGGCTGTACCTTAATTAAGGCCAAGGCCGCTTCCTTCCCAGTCCTTACCCTTCCCTGTCCTATCGTCGCCATAAGACCTATCTGTGTCGGTGCGACGTAAAGCAATTAGCAAAAAAATTAATAATCTTATGTGCCTAGAGAACATATCTTTTTCCGAAGCTTCTGCAAGGTTATATCCTCCAGACTTTAATGCCTATGGCGACCTACAACACTTTCCACCTCTTTCACAACAGCATAATTCACCAATAGATGCGCTATATCAACTTCGCGAAGGTTTAAATGTTATGTTTTCCATTGATGGTGCACATTCTACAATTTAATGTTAGGAGTCTATTGAACAAGCAACATGAATTAAAAATTGTATTGCTAGACACATTTCCAAAAATTATTGCAATTCAAGAAACATGGTTTTCGCCTACATCTAATTCCTATTTCAAAGATTTTCAAATTGAAAACAAGACGGAAATGGTTCTGGTGGGGTGGCTCTGTTGATTCATATCTCGCTCCCTTATACCCAGTTGCAAATTCACTAGCAAATACCTAATACCTATGTCCTTGTCATTATACTTCACAACACGTATACCGTATCATCAATTTATACTGTCCACCTGACATTTACATCTCATATGTTCAATGGATTATATTTTTTCAACAGTTCGCACCTGACATTAAACTAATTATTGGTGATTTTAATATTCATCACAATCAGTGGGTGTCTAGTGTTGACACCACACAAGGTTCTCAGTTTTTACAATCGGCTCACCATTATGATCTGGTTATACTCAATGATGCCCTCCAACTAGGTTAACTCCACCAGGTTTATTTATTTTTTGACTTGTTTTATATGGCGTGGCTCAGGCTATGAAGCCTGCTGTTATGCCAAACCATCTCATATATACTACATTGTACAAACTGCAGAGTATTAAGATTTCTAATTACATATAGTTAATTATAAAATTAAACTTAAATAATAGTTATGAACAAAAGGTAAATTTCTGAGAGTCACTATTAAAAAACATTAAATACTAATTTCTTAAGTCTATGCACCATTTACAACATATTTTTAATACATTTCTACTATGTATGTCTCTAATTACAGCCGGAAGGGAATTCCAAGAGCGTATGGTTGCAGGTATGAGTGAGTTGCCGTAACCGGCCGTGCGGTAAATTGGGAAGCTCAGCAGGGAAGAGGTTTCTGACCTTGTAGGTATACTGTTTGGAGATGACAAGTATTTAAAATCCATTCTCAGATAACTTGGTGTGTCTGTACGAAGAATGTTATGAACAAGCGAAACAGAGTGAAGGTTTCTTCTCTCCGCCAAATATAACCACGACAGCTGTTCAAGACAAGGTGATATATGGCAATACCTGGGAATATTTAATACAAAACGGATGCATGTATTATAAGCCCGCTGAAGTTTAGCGTTAAGTGTGGCGTTTAGGTTGTTGTATATCACGTCACCATAATCTAAGATGGGTAGAATTAAGCTTTGAACAAGTAACTTTCTCGTATTTAGAGGAAGGAGATCCCGTAAGCGTTTAAGAGAGTGCAAAGAAAAGAATACTCGTTGGCATATTTTCGTCGTGTGCTCCGTCCAGTTTAAGTACTTATCAAAAATGAGGCCAAGGTTTTTTACAGTTTCGTTTATTTGTATTGGTGTTGCGTGGAATAGGATTGGGGGAATTTTAACACTTTTCAGTTTGGTATGATTACTTTTGGATCCAATTTTGATTGCTTGCGATTTGAATGGATTGACTTTAAGAGAATTATTTTTAGTCCAGTCTTCTATATTTTCCAGGTCATCGTTTAGTTTGTTAATGTCTAGTTGGATGTCTTTCGGGTTTGTATGTATACAAAGTTGAATGTCGTCTGCGTAGAAATGGTATTTGCAGGTTTTTATATGTTCTGGTAGGTCATTTTAAGTACAGTGAAAATAGCAGTGGCTCTAGAACACTGCCCTGAACTACGCCAACTTCAGTTTGTTGCCAGTGTGATACTTTCGTACCTGCTGAAACGCACTGCTGCCGCCCAATTAAATAAGAGTGCAGCCACGTCAGTGCGCTTGAAGAAAATTTTTGTCCTTGTAGCTTAGCTAATAGCATTTCCCTGTCCACACAGTCAAATGCTTTACTTAGGTCTAAAAGTACAAGGATAGTCATTTGTCCGTTGTCCATGCCTGCTTGAATGTCATTTGTAACTTTTAGTAGTGCTGTGGTTGTGCTGTGGTTAGTTCTAAATCCTGACTGGTATTTGTCGAGTAAATTGTGTTTGTTAAGGTAATTTGTTATCTGCTTGTGAACGACCTTTTCTAATGTTTTACTAAGACAAGGAAGTATGCAAATTGGTCGAAAGTCTTCGGGTTTTGTTGAATTATCGATTTTTCTTATCGGTCGTATTATGGCAATTTTCCATATATTGGGAAAGATTCCTGTCATGAGTGAGGTATTTATTATGTCTGTCATTGTTGGGAGAACAATTTCAGCGAGTCTTTTAATTAATGTCAAATTTTTGCCGTCACATCCTGTAGCATCTGACTTTATTTCTTGAATTGCTTCTCTGGCGTCGTTAAGAGTTTCATGTGAAAAATAAAATTCTTCTCCATCGTGTTTTGTTTTCGTATGTTGTCGATTGTTTCCCTTTTAGTTCGTTCGTCTGTATGTGAATTTTGTGAGCAGAAATATTTATTTAATTCGTCTAATGGCAAGTCAGTGTTGTTTTCGTCGGTTTTATTTTTTGTTAAACCAATGTTCCGAAGAATTTTCCAAACATTGTCAGAATTGTTATTTTTTAAGATATCATGTGTGTGGCGTATCTTAGAATTCCTGATGGTCTGAGTTGTTGTGTTACGCATTTTTTGTACTTTTCGAAGTTGTCTGCTGTTGGATTTTTTCTATAATATTCGTAAGCTGCATTTCTTTCCTCCATTTTTGCCCGTATATCTTGCGTCAGCCAAGGTGATGGTTTTCGTTTCACTCGTGCTGTCCGTATGGGGGCGTGTTTGTCATACAATCCTAAAAGTAGTTTGTTATACAAGGTTATTTTGTCGCTAATATCATGTACGAGCTGTATGCTGTGCCACGGTTTTTGAGTGCGTCCTCTATGAGCTCCTCTTCGTTTAGGTTTTTGAAGTCTCGATAGGAAATTAATTTAGGCTCATATCTGGGACATTTCAGTGAGTAAGTTGCGTAAATAAAGTCATGTCGGGAAAGTCCGGGAGCTGGCTGTTGTCCGTAAGTCTGCATTCTATCAGTATTGTTTGTAATAATTAAATCCAGTAGTGTGTGGGAAGTAGCTGTGTGGTGTGTAGGATTTAGGGGAAGGATCGTCATATTGAGTGAGGTAAGCATGCTTTTGAGTCTTCTAGATTCAGCAGAGTCACATTTCATCATGTCAGAATTGAAGTCACCCATTAAAATAACATGCTCATACCTGGGTGTAGTCCTGTAGTGCTTCTCCAGGTCTTCGATATATCTCGTCTTCGGTGCACGATACACAACACCCAGTAAACACTTAACACTGCGAATTTGTAATTCAATAAATAGGAACTCCGGCCCGTTGTGAAATTCACTTGGTGTTTTGCGTAATTCTTTGAATTTCATATCCTTTCGCAGATATATCCCTACGCCTCCCCCACCTTTTCCTACTCTATCGTTTCTTATCAGTGTGTAACCCTCCATATGTATTAGTGAAGACGCGATACTTGGTTTCAACCACGACTCGGATATTAATATGGCATGGAAGTTGGTGTTAGAGAATATGTCTGAGAATTCAGTGAAATGGGAAAAAAGGCTCTGTGTGTTCACGTGGCCCACCTACAGAGAGCTTGGAGGTACAGGAGGAATGTCGCTGGGGCAGCCACCAATGGTTTGGGAAGGGGTGGCTGTAGTTTGACCGGTCTGCGTTTGGGGAGGGGAGGTTTGCAGGCTGTAATTAGAGACATTTGTTTCCTTTAACCTAAGAAATGCCAACTTGACAGTTTCTAAATGCTAACTGAACTAGTTCCCTGGAATTTAGTTAAGCCTAATCTAAGTTATCAATTAAATTTAACAGATATTTACAATTCTTGGTATTTTCCCATTGAATTACAGTTATCGCCTAGTTTTAGCTTAGGCTCATGATTAACTAGTGCTATTTAGTTCTTGGCGATTTGTGACCCGAATTTTCCTGTCACCTCGTTTCACTATCACTGTACCGTCCTTCGACAACGTATTTTTACGCCGTACTTCGAAATTGCCTCTTCGAGAAGCTGTAGTCTCAGGGGAGTGAGATCTTCTCGGATAGTTATGTTTGTGCCCTTCAGTATTTTCTTATTTGTGAACATTGCATTCCTTTTCCGATAGGACACAAACTTCACTATTATTGGTCTCGGACGACCGCCTTCTCTTTTCCCTACCCTGTGTGACCTATCAATGTCTTCTAGACTGAGATCGATCCCAATTTCCTCAGCGATATTTAAAATTATGTTGTCCGTGTTCTCATTTGCGGACTCTGCTACACCGAACATTCGCAAGCACTGGCGCCTCGTGTACTGTTCCAGATCGTCGGTCTTCTCCTGTAACTGGGACTCTAGTCTCTTTATAATTTTGTCCCTATCTTCGAGAGCACTCCGCAAATCTTCAATTACCTTAGTGTTGAAGTCTATAGACTCCTGCAATTGTTCTACCACTACCTTTGTCACTTGCTCCTGTATTAGGTTGGAAAGCGTGCTCAAGATGTCCTTGCTACACAGCGCGTCCTGGACGGCTTGCTTCACCAAGTTCTCCTTCGGCACTTGCTTTACTTTGCGTGGCGTGATATTTTTGTCTGCTGTTAGATGTTAATCACACGTGTCACGTCGCTAACACTTCTGGATACGCACAACAATGGTAGGAAAAAGTATTAGCGTCACAAATCGTTTACACTGCGAAAGTATACTTTCAAACTTAACGTTAATCAGGAGCCTTGCCTTGTCCGACTATGCACTGTCCGCCATTACCCAGTGCGGTTGATCTATCAATTTGTAGCTCTAATATAGCGTCCATTATCACATGGAGAATCCTCGGTGATACTCATACTAGTGATCACTTCCCCATCCACACTACCTATGGTCTTGGACGTCAGCCTCCTACTCCTCCACCCTCTACTGCTTCTGGATGTATTCGGACATTACGTCATTTTGATGCCAAGTGTTTTACACCCTACATGTTACAACACCTGGAGTCGATTAATGCTGATGAGCTCCATTATAATTCGTTATTACAAATTATATTCTCTTATCTTGATCTTAATCATCCTTTGAAAGCACCATCTTCCCGATCTACTTATCACCAATATGGTTTACAGTGATGGGATTCAGATTGCCATCAGCTTGTCCTCAAAAGACGACGTCTGTTTCGCATTTACCGCAAAACATTATCTCCATCTCATTTTTTGCTTGAAGGGTCACATTGCTTATACACGACAGATCTTTAATTATAAGCGCCGCCAAGTTTGGAAACTACTTATCTCCTCCTTCAATGATCATCTTTCTGCCTCCCACTTGTGGAATGCAGTCCGGATTCTTACAAGAGTCTCTACGCATATATTGTACCACGCTCTACCATTGCTCATAATATTTTAACTGAAATTCTCACATCATTAATTCCGATTATATGGTGCCATCTATCATCCCCCTCAATATCTTCCCCGTCTACTCATTTTTCGGTACTTCTACAACCCACAGATACCAATGAGCTCATAACAATACTTCAACTCTGAAACTATTCTTCTCCTGGTCCAGATTGCATTTCGCATGCTATGTTGAAGGCCTTACCTACCAGAGGACAAACGTTGTCATTAAACGATGTTTTACGCTCCACCATTCCTCCTCAAGTATGGAATGATTTTTTATCTCTGTGCCCAAACCTGACCTTCCTTTGACTGATTCTAACAACTTGCGATGTATTGTTCTTGGCTCCTGTATTCGGAAAACCTTCTTAAAAATAATGTTACAGAGATTTGTCTGGGCGTTAGAGTATCACTCTCTTATGCCGAACTATCAATATCCTTATTTCAAAGGCAGGAGTTCTCAAGATGCTATCAATATATTAATCATTGATGTTCTGTCAGCAAAATCTCGGAGGCAAAGTACAGTTGCTGTTTTCCTTGACATCCGTGGTGCTTTTGATTCTGTTCCCCTTCATATACTGTGCGACATTTTAGCCCGAAAAGTACTCCTAACCCCTTTTGTAAATATAATCCGTAATCTACTCAGCTACCATAATCTAATTCTTAAACCGGCACAATCCGATCAGATCATTCGTCAATCATCAGTCGGGATCCCGCAGGGAGATATTTTCAGTGGCATGCTCTTTGCGTTATTTTTAACTGAACTAGAACAGCTGGTAGTACATTCTGTTCGAATTCTCATGTATGCAGATTATATAGTGATTTATTCCTCACATAACGATATTGATATGAATGGGCAATGCCTCACGCAACTCATGACTCAAGTTCAGCAGTGCGTATCTACACACGGATTAAATTTAACCCCTTCAAAATGCTCTGTTATGATATTCACTCACAAACGCCAATTCAATACGGAACACGCAGCATTTGATAACTAAGAAATTCCAATTCGCTCTCGTCATAAATATCTTGGTATCATGGTTTATCGCACGTTAACTTTCACCCAACATCTAACTCGCCTCCGACATTGCACCGCAGCATACATCAAAATATTAAAGGCCATCACACGTCGTTCATGGGGATCTGGCCGTACTACAGCTAAACTGATCTTTCGTGCTATATATACGCGCAACGTTTGATTATTGTGCCCATGTCATTGATCTTGCATCCCCGCCTTCACTACGATCCCTGAACACCACAGTGCATCATGAACTCCCTATCTGTTTTGGTGCCTTATCCACCACTCCAACAAATGCATTCTTGGTAGAAACAGGAGAAACTCCACTATATCTACGACGTCAGCTCCTTTCCTACAAGTATATCCTAAAACGATTTACGGTAGTTACGAATACCTTGTTACCCAAACTTCAACTACTTTCTTATTATTTTCATCAACACACATTGTGGAATAGTAGATTTCCTTCAATACCTTGGGCTTATCAATACGTATCCACATTTAAAACCTCTATTATCCGCAACCCTGCACTTCCCCATTATTCTGTATCTTATGACATCCCTCAATATATACCTTAAATTATTATATCTCGAGCTTCTTCTTTTGACATGTTATCATATCGAGTTCGAGTTTTCCCCTCTTTTTCCAAAAATTTCGTATCTCCCATTCCCCTGCCGGACATAACTTTTATACTGATGGCTCAAAAAATGTTTGTGGCGTTGGAGCAGCCTTTTACCATAACAATCTCAACATGTCGAGTCATATAATTTATTTCTTATTTATCCAATTTTTTTCGGCTGGACTATTTGTCATACGTCAAGCATTACTGTTTATAAAAATCATCAATTCAACCCGCAAACATATATACCGATTCTCTTAGTGTGTTACAATCCTTACGGTCGACCAGATATACACTTAACTGATATATATATATAATGTGAAACACACCTTATACAACTTAAAACAATTAGATTTTATTATTAGGCTTATTTGGATTCCTGCACATAACAGCATTCCAAGAAACCAACAGGCAGATAGGTTAGCTAAAGATGCATCTCCGTTAACAACACCTCCGCTACCTATCGCTGCTCCTGCATCAGATTTCTCTACCATGTTAAAACGACAAGTGCAAAGCTCATGGAAAAATGTATGGAACGATTCTGCAGTACATAATGGTGCCTTTTACTATCGTCTCCAACCTATCTTACCCACAAAAGATTGGTATGACATTCCTGCATACACACGTCGACACTTTATTAATATAATACGACTTCGTTTTAAACATGCATAAATACCCCAGTATAAATTTCGATTTCATCTACTTGATCACTCAAGTTTGTTTGTGGTTTCTTAGATGCCGATGCTAATCATTTGATCTTTCAATGTCCTGCATATATCTCTCCGCGCTGCCACTTATATGCGAGATTAAACAGCCTAAAATACCCTCTCCCGACGTGCGTCGCGTGTCTTGTCTACAAAGCAACTCCTGAGATCCTGGTAATACTTAATCAATATTAGATGATTCAAATATACAGTTATAATGTCTTCTTTGTCGTCTGCTTGCATGTCACGCATTCTTGTCTATTCATTATGTCCACCATGGTTTAACTCTTTATATGATAGTGGTTAATTAATTAACCACCTCGGATAAGGTTGAATATATATTCTACTTAGCTTCAAAAATGAACCTATCATCATCAGTGCTCAGCTAGAACGCTTTGTGGGCCCAACATTAACCACAACCTTAGTTTTCAGTACGGCCAACAGAGGGAAGCGCCCGCGTTTTTTGTGGTCAAAATTTTAACCACAATGCATTTTCGATAGCTAATAGCAGCACACGAAGTTTATTCAACCGGTAAGTTAATATTTCTGTTATTTATGCGAATAATGCTATGTTATATCAGTGAGATATTAGTAAAAGTAATAGTTTTTGCTATGACTGTACTTGATTGCGAAACTTGTAGCCATATATGCGATTATACTTTAGGCTTTGTAACCAGCTGTCCAATCTAACCTCACTTTTTCATTTTGCAGGTCTTGCTTTTCTTGCTGAATTATTAGTTCTTCTCCAGTTTCCTGTAGTTTTACTGTGATATTAGGTGAGTACAAAGTGTGTTTTGTAGACTAAAGTTGAAATATTGATAAGAATGTATTGTGCTTAGATGATATGGAGATAATAATATGAAAGCAGTAACTTGAAAACTCTCATAAACGTATTATAGCTTGTTTAGATGCTCTTTGAAATAGTATAGAAAGTCCATAGTTCAAAATGAAGTCTTGGATGAAGAGAGGGATAATGCTGGTGCATGATTATTATATCTTTTATTTCAATAAATCACTTTTTCTTACATTTTTCTTATATTTACTGTTGCAGAAGTATGCCACGTCTACAAACATCTGAATTAGAGCAGCTGCGGGATACACTAGGAACAGATTCAGAAGCCGGTGGTGATTCTGATGCTGAGGAAGCCTTAATCATACCAGTAGCAGGTACTAGTACGAGCAGTGGCGAAGCATTGGCAGGTTGATGGAAGAGGATATGGACGGGAGCATGTATGATTCAGCTGAACCGGACCAAGCAGATACGAGCCAGCAATCTTTAGCTTTAACATGCGATTCATATTCTGATACTGAACCAGATTCAGACTCCTCGAGTCTAACTCGGCAGCCTCCATAGTATAATTTTACCAATAGAGCAAAAGAGCCCAATAGTTTTCAAAGCTTTGCATTCTCTCACCCATTTGGACCCAATGTACTGTGAATTTAGCTTCTCCACTTGGGATATTGATGATTTTCTTCTCCGAATGTATATTCAAAACCATAGTTGATGAGTCCAATAAAACAAATTCAAATAATGAATATAATATATGAATGTGGTTAATTTATTGACCACAAAATATGCATGTCACTAATAGGATTGTGGTTAAAATGTTGCCAAAGCATTTTAGTAGTGATTATCATAAAAGGATTTAGCTGCTGTTGATTAAAGGTTTGTTGGTTCTAGTACTTACTTTGGAAGGTAAGTATGTTACGTTTTGGCCATTATGAACAAAAATAGTTTTGCCCTATAAAGGGTTAAAAATATTAAAAAAATTCATTCTACAAACTCCATATTGCTTTTCTTAATATTGTTAGTGATTCCCCCCCTTATGGTCACAGCCGTCTTATGTCACTCTTACATCTCTCGGATCGCGCTCCCTGGATACGCGTCTTACTTATTTCATTTGTTTTGACTTGGCAGGTCAACTATTATTTATAGTTACATTTAGTTGAAGTCTCTCCGTCTTTCTACTTGGTACGTACTTTCGTTGTAGCGCTTTTGGTATTAGTTATCACTTCCCTAAACGCCTAGCCCAGTAGTGTCCGCTCCTCCTCTCCTTTTCTAAACCTTATATCTGTGGCTTGGTTCTAAAAGGGTCAATGTCAAAAAACCTGTTTTTGAGCTATGAGCATTTGAAGTTTTGCTTATAGTTTTCCAATTATTTTTTCAACAACTAACTTTAAATAACTTTGTACTTTCTTTGTGGAAGTCGCCTTATTAAACGTAAATTTTTTCTATCGTATTCTTTAAAAATTGCCAGGTCTCTAATCTTTATTGGTAATCTAACATTATTGGAAAGGACTTATTTAATTAAACGTTAACTGTTCGTTTAGTACTTAACAGAGACATTGGCCCTTTTAACATGTTGGAAGCCAGGATAAAATGCGTTTGTATCAGTTAATAACCCAATTTCGAAAAAAAAATTGCATTGGCCCTTTTAGAACCAAGCCACAGATATATTGATCCGGTCATGTTTGTCTAGTAATAAGCCGCCAAGGAGTACCACTCTGGCGAGAAGATTTGCAACTTTCGTTCTCGTGTTTTTTCTGTGTATATAGAGACTAGGTTAGGTAGGATTCCCTCCCTCAGATTGTCACTGCAATACTTCATAGTGAACTCCTCCTGCGATATCTGTAGATACATGATCGCCACACCTGTATGTTTATATCCCACCAAAGTGTAATAAATAAGAAAATGCTGAGCTGTTATTTCATATATAAGTTTGTGTGTGGATTGAGATTGTGCTCTGGTCACTTTCATAATTATTGGACTGGGTGAAAATCACGTGCCCATTAACCTTTCAAGAACTAGAACAAGAACAGCCTCGTTTGCTAGTGTCAAATTTTGTGTTGCCCAGGATGCCAGAATGCCTGATATCCATTTGAAGATTAACTTAACATTTCAAATGAACAATTCATAAGTAAATTTACGTAAATTCTGAATATACCAGTTGTTTGTATGTTCAGGGTTTTATAATTCCATCAGAGTGCTCATTGAATCGGTACATATTAAGGCTTTTAATATTCCGGATTAAGACATGTCGCATTGCAAATATTTCGGCCGTAAAAAAAGAAGCTAGGTGTGTTAGAGTGTATTTTTTCAACAGCCGGGTGTGGCGAGTAAAATGCTGCGCCTACGCCAGTTGGAATTATATGTTTTGGACCATCGTGAAGAAAGTAATATACTGTTCGTGATTGTTTAAAACAATGTTGATTTTACTTTTCGTAATGTTACTATTTATTCTTAGTACCGTAATGAATTGCTGTTTTCGAAAATAATGTGAAGGATGTCGGGGTTAAAGGTACTAGCTCAGAAAGGTATTGAGTATATTGGTAGGTTTAAGTTTTGTACCGTAATACTTCGAAAATGTCCAAATTCGTTAAATGCCCATAATAGAGCAGGTTGTTGTCCTTCTTTAACATTCTGTTTTTGATAATATTCTTTTAAAAGCTGTAATTTCGGGAGAATGGGATGGCAATATAATTATTTAAATTGTTTAGAATACATTTGCTTGCAAGTAGCCTTCGTCTAAATGTTAATGGCGGTTAAGAAGTAAATATGGATCAGACCCACATGTGGGCTTTGTGAGAGATTTTATAATATTATATTTTGTTTCTGATGTGGAGATAACAATCGATATGTTCTTTCCAGAGTAATTTATTATCAATTTTAATTCATAGATATTTGGTCGAATTTTTTATGGTAATCTCATGGTGGCCTGACTTTATTGGAGTATGATCATAATTACGTTTCCTCGTAAAGATCATTGCAGTTGAATTTTTAATATTCTATTTCTAAACCATGATTTAGAAGTCATATATATAGAGAGAGAGGATTTTTAGTGTATTTTCAATAGTAGTGCGTGATTCAACTGCCGATTATTTAATGCAATATATAACGATGTCGTCGGTGTATTGTATGATTCTAGCTTGTTGAGTGATCACCTGCTCTAATTGGAATGCATATAAAAGATATAAAAGCCGGATCAACATATCGCCTTGCGGAAGAACTTTCGAAGTGTACACAGAATCGATGATTTGCCCGTTGTTTTTTTACAAAAATGCGTCGGTTAGTTGCTGCTTGTTGTTTAAAGGGGCCTAACATCTAAGGTCATCGGTACCAAAGTCAGTTAGTTATTAGTTGTCTTTTAATATTAAAAAACTGGATAGGAAATTGCCACTTATGTAATTTGGCGAGGAGTACTCCGATGTCCACGTTATCACATGCCCCTTTGATAACAAGAAACCGAACGGTCAAACAGTCGCCTCGGCTTGTACTGAATAGGAAGTCGGTAAAGAATATTTTGAGGGCGTCTGCCGTACTTCTATCTTTCAAAAAACAAATTGATAGATTGGCAGTGTACTGTAATATGTCCAGCCTCGCGGTGTAGGGGGAAACACGTCAGCTCGTCTCTCGGCGGCCCCGAGTTCGATTCCCGGCCAGGTCAGGGGTTTTTAATTGTGCATGATTAATATCCCTTTCCTGCGGACTGGGTGTTTGCGTCGTCCTTAATGTTCTTTTCCTCACATTCATCACTTTACACTTCCGCAATTTCCGAATACACGAAGGTTCATAACATATGGTGCAAAGTAGGGGCAACGGATCTACTTAGGTCGACGCCCCGAATAAATAGCTTTTTTAAAGTATTATATTCCAAACACCATATTAGACGGTGCAAGAGAATTCGTTGCAATGTTTTTCAAAGACATGATCCCAAAGCAATCCCTCTATAACCGTTTGCATCTTGAGGATGTTTCCCTTTTTAACATTGGTATGATTTGAAAATCATTCCAATCGAGAGGAATTGTATTGCAGTCGAGTATGTCGTTAAATTTGCTTAGTAGCGTACACCTAAGGTGGGACGGTAGATACTTTAACAATTTATAAGTTATGTAATCTCTACCCAGACTAGTATCTTTATGGTGGTCGAGTGCGATATCAAGTTCATTTAGTGAGACATTTTGAAGGAGACTAGAGAATTTCACAGAGTAGTGTATGAAATTATGTTCGTAGGAAGGTCCCACGTAATCTGGTGTCAGTTTATGATAAAATTGAAAAATTCCGATGGGGTCTGATTTATTGCCAAGATTTGTATGAGCATGGCTTAGATGTTTAATGGCCGCCCATATATATTGCATAGGAGTTTGTCTATTGAGAGTCATGACAAAAACGTTCAATGCATTTCACCTTTTTTCATTAAAATGTACTGTATAGAAGTGACTATTTTTATACCGAATATAATAATCGCATGTTCCATGGTTTCGATATGCTTTTAAGGCGGTTTGTCTTCGTTGGATTAAGGTAGCGCAATCGGAAACCCACCATCTAATGGAATTGTATTGCTTTTAAAACATATGTTTGTTTTCGATGGTATGATAGGTATCTAAATATGAATGAATAAAACGTAGTGTTTTTTTAAAATTGCTGTTGTGGTCGAAACAAGTTTTATTTTGAAGTGTAGAACGTATTTTATCAGCTATACAGGTTGTGAATAAGTCATGATCAAAATAACGGAGATTACGGGATGCAGTAAAATGAGGGATATCCCTATAAACTTGTGTGCCTATATCTATTACTATTGGGAAATGGTCACTTTGGAATTTAAAATGTACTACACTCCAAATTTGTTTCATGAGCAAAATCAACAGTGCAAATCGTTATGTCCAGAGCACTTTTATTAATGTTTGGAACCGTTAGTCGAGTAGGAGAGCCATCGTTCAGGATAACCAGGTCGTTTTTAAGGTAATTTTTCTCTGTTCCTCCCTCTTGGACAACTGGATATGCTCCTTCAATTAGGGTTGTGGACATTAAAATCACTAGATATTATAGTGTTTTAAAACTGCGGAAAGAAGATGTCCCATTGAGCATAAATGCCTTTCACCCATGGTGGGCAGTATATTGAAACCACAAGCCAATCTCTAATTTATTTATTTATTTATTTATTTATTTATTTATTTATTTATTTATTTATTTATTTATTTATTTATTATAGAATATCCCAGTGAGCTAGTGGCTCAAGGAGGGACTGCCCTTTACAATCACTGCTTGGCAGCTTTTAGTTTCAGTTAACAGATAAGGGATAGGCCGACATATATAACAAGGTATGTTTTACAAATATTGATTTACATCATAATATCATTATTTTACATGGAAAAAGGAGATATTCAAAATAAACTAAAGTAGGTGGAAAAACAGGTACCGTACACAGAAGTTATCGATCTATTCTACAACACACTGTTCAAGGATGTACCTGCGTACTTCTTTTTAAAATCTGTACAACGTATTGATTTGTTTCAATTTTGGAGGTAGATTGTTAAAAGCTGTGCTTGCTGAATAAGAAATGCTTTTAACACCATATTTAGTAGTGTTTGTGGAATCTTTGTAAAACTGGTTTGCTGATCTTGTGTTATGGGTGTGAACATCTTTGCTGTATCGTAGTTCTGTATTAACAGAAATTATATTATTTTTATACCTGAACATAAATACAGCTTGAGAATAATTAATATGGCGTTTGTTTCCTGAAAAACTTCCACAGATGGTTTTAGTAAATCATATCCAGACATAATTTGTAAAGCCCTCTTTTGGAGTATTTATAGTTCCTTTACAGCTTCCTGTGTACAATTTCCCCACATTATATTCATATACATGAAGTGTGAATGTATGAGGGAGATATATATGTTTCTTAAGTGTTGGTTGTTTACTCCATAGTCCTTCAATCTTTTTAGTACTCCAATTACACTAATATTTTTTTCTCTACATTTGAGATATGCTCATTCCAACTTAAGTTATTGTCTAAAGCCAGGCCTAAATATGAAAACTGCTTTACTCTTTCACGGGGCTCATCGATATTTTTACTACATTACAGGTATTGATATTTTGTGTTGGTTTATGGAATTTGAACGGCGATGGCTTGAGTTCCCGGTATAATGTGATATAATGGAATTTCCTGAAAATCAATGTCTTGCTTGATCAAAATGCAAGTTACTCCGGATACGTATGTTTGCATCATGTCGTATCGAAGGAAAATCTTTCATATAAAAATGCAGTTCCAGCCAAGTTTCACTCAATAAAAGTATATGGGGAGCGAAAGAGTTTAACAAAATCACTAATACATGTTTCTTGTTCAGAATACTCCGACAATTCCATTGCAATAACCGCTTGTTTTACTTTGAGATCACGGAGTTTACAAATAACAGAAGAAACTCGTCGTGTAAGGCATTTAGCCTCGTTGGAATTAGCATTTATCAATCTTACTAGTGGAGTTCCACAATTTTCTTTAACTACCTTCGGATTACTTAAAATATTAATATATAGTGTCCTGTTATAACCTGGTTTTGATGGGTGGGCGGAGTGGATTACTAACCACCATAGAATATTTCCGCTTTCGAGGAAAAGTTTCTTCTGATTGTTGAGAATTTCTGTTTGGTAGCGGGGGGAAGTGTTGAGACATCATGAGTGGATTGGGTACGGAATCCAGTGGGGCAAAATAATTTTTTACTTCTAAACATGATGTGTTTTCAATACTCATAAAATTTTAAATTCCTTTTCGTTGTTTTGGAATTTCGCTTCGTTCAGCTCCCGCTAGATGATTACCTGCACAGTTGGCGCATTTAAAGAATTGTTGAGTACAATCTTCTGAATTGCGATTGAGGGCACATTTACCATATCGAGGTTCCCTTGAGCGACAGTTTGTAGCAGTATCGCCATACCGCTGACAGCGTATGCATATTAATGGTGAAAATATGCCTGAACCTCTAAGCTCTCATTAAAGATGGAAAGATGTTTGGGGAGATGTTGACTTTCAAAGATGACCTTCACAGTACATGTAGGGATATATTCGGTTATGCCATCTTCCGTTGATCGTCTATTGAGACGATGGACTTTCACAACAGGGTATGGAGATTGGAGATTGTAAATAAGTTAAGATTTCTGATTCTGAAAAAGAAGTATCTACACCCCCGACTACACCTACTGTATGAATATTCGAGTAAGGAATGAACGCTTTCAATTTTTTTCCACAAGGATATGATGATTAAGAAAGGCGTTTGCTGCTTTACTAGACAGAAATATTATCTCTTTCCTGTTTCTATACTTCCTGTGAATTTCCTTTATTTCACCAATTGTCCTCTCATAGAACAACCTGCCCAAAGCCGTAGGATGAGGATGTCCTTTTCTTGTTAGAGTCGTTCGATTGTACGTGTACTATGTATGGACCAATATGAGTTATAGAGTATTTAGGTAATGAAAATTGTTGATTATGATCCGTGTTACGTACGAGTTCTTGTGTAATCTCTGATTGAGAATCAATATTATGATGGAACATCAGGAAGGTCTCATTATTGGAATCATTTCCAGTATAGGAAGGTCTCCCTAAATTGCCTCCTCCAATATCTATAGAAATTAGTCACTGCATGATTACCTGCACAGTTGGCGCATTTAAAGAATTGTTGAATACAATCTTCTGAATTGCGATTGAAGGCACATTTACCATATCGAGGTTCCCTTCAGCGACAGTTTGTAGCAGTATCGCCGTACTGCAAAACAGCCGAACACCTAAGATCATGCGTAAGTCTCTTCTTATTCTTCTACTTCGTTTTTACTTGGACTCTGGTCAGAGCACTACGTCCAGTCACTGGGTTGATTTAAGTATTCCTAATCAAATGGACTGTCCAAAGGACAGATTAGGGGGGTAGTGGGAAACGGAAGTAAGAAATATGTTATTGGGTTGTTTATGAAAGATACGTTTGGAATATTCTAGGCGTCTATCGTACTGGTATGAACACATACATCTTTATTTTCCTCTAGATCTACAGTATTGCTACCTTATTGATCCGTTAATGGAGAACAATAATAATGCCCAACCTAGACAAACTTATATACAGACAAACACATAAAATAAATTATTAAAAATAAATAATATAACATAAAATGAAATAATCGGCACCTGCTGCCAAATGGCCCACGGACATCTCCCTCTCGGAGAACCGATAGCCATATTAGTACAACTATTAAATGAACAAAATGCAAAAAGGAGAAATTAAAATGGCAAAATAAAATGTAATAAGGCACAACGGCACATCGGCCTCTTTGTGTAAGGCCACCCATATGGAGGACAATGTCCTTCCTCATCTCTTCTGACTGACACAGCAAGACATTACATTCTACACTTACCTCTCCTCACACAATCTACTACCACTTGCTGCACAGTCATCATGTTGCGTCACTGCTGAGTTGTGCCCTACTTTTTCTTCATGTTTCTACTTTGAGCATTGTTATGCTTTCATGTCACCTCCCATTACTTACTATACCCTCGTTATCTAACTTCTTTCCATGTTGCCAAACCCGTAGTTTATCCACTATGCATCACTACGTCCTTTTTCATCTCTCTTTCAATCACACTCTGTATATACTAACCACAATCACATATTAATTTATACCAACAACCAACCTATTACAAACTAAATACATTTCTCATACTTGGCCACCCAACTTTACACACTGAACACATAGCAGCCCTAATCTCATATTGATTTCGACTCTTCAACTCACTTACTATATACCATCAACTCCTCACATTCAATTATCCATCTTTGACCCTTCTTGCTCTTATCAACATCCACTTAAAATGCCAACACATGTAATTCCAATCTCTTTATCTATAATCACTCCCACCATAATCACATTTAACCACTACGTAATCTCCCTTCTGCATACAATATTCCTTCGAAATACAGTTAGCACAATCACACCTATCGAAATAACACTGAACCTTATGGTACACAATTAACTTGCTAAAAGTATATTCACTTAAAATACCATACTCTTCTCTTAACCATCATTCACTTGCTATAAATTACTCATTAATACCATCTAAACTTCACTACCTCTCTCATCATACATCCATCATAATTCTGGTCACACTATGACCGCCCTCCAACCACCTTTCATCCAACATCTATTATATCTCCAAACTCATAATCCCCTTTCATACTTATCACTTCAATTCCAGGCCACATTCATAATTAACATAAAGACACGGTCACTCAAAATACCATACCCTTCTCTTGACCAAATCAAAACTTCAACTCCACTATAACTTCTTTATTCTTCACCACCCAAGCCATAAAATACCGACACCTGTGATATGAAAATTCACAGCCTGTTTCCAGTCATTCGACCAGGTCAGAAATGGAATGAATCTAGCGGCGAGGATAGGAATTGTGCCGGCTGCGGAAGCCTGTCACACTCCTCTGGGGCAATGATTAATAAATGACAGATGAAATGAAATGATATTGGAGAGTGTTGCAGGAATGAAAGATGACAGAGAAACCCGGAGTACCCGGAGAAAAAACTCTGTCGCCTCCACTTTGTCCAGCATAAATCTCACATGGAGTGACCGGGATTTGAACCACGGAACCCAGCGCTATGAGGCCGGCGCGCTGCCGCCTGAGCCACGGAGGCTACGCCCCGACACCTGTGATCTAAAACTACTTCGTTACCTTTCCTTACATTACCACCATATCTTACAATCACACAATCACACCTATCGAAATCACACTTAACCACTTGGTACACTATACTCTTCCAACCCCAAGAACAATCACACTCCACCTTCACCAAAATTACCATACTCATCTTTTAAGCATCATTTCATATCTACAACCACCACCTTTACTTACCGATCCACCATTACCATGCTAAAAGTATATACACTTAAAATACCACACTCTTCTCTTAACCATCATTAACTTGCTAATAAATCACTCATAAATACCATCTAAACTTCACTACCTCTCATCCTCCATCCATCATGACTCTGATCACATTATGACCACCCTCAAACCACATTTCATCCAACCTCCATTATATCTCCAAACTCATAACCGTCTTCCATAATTATCACTTCAATTCCATGCCGCATTCCCTTTACAATTATAATTAACATAAAGACACATTCACTTAAAATATCATTCCTTTCTCTAGACCATATCAAAGCCTCACCTCTACTATAATTTCTTTATTTCTTCACCAAACAAACCATAAAATACGGACACACATGATCTAAAAGTGCTTAACCATCTTTCCTTACATTACCACTATGTCTTAAACCACTATTCCCTTATTTACTCACTAACATATTAGAGTTTTTACTTCTTGTTACTATACCCTCACCATTCTTTTCATTTTCCACATGTCCCTTAAGCTCCTGCTTCTCCCTTTGTTCATAAACAGTTCTGTTCTCTGCCTGGTTTCCTCTGACCTTTCTTTTTCACTCTGCACATCCATTCCTTCACTGCATTCACTTCTCTATCTTTCCTCTTCTCTGGCTATGTCCATAGCTGTATCCCTAAGCCTTCCTCTTCTCACCCCGTTGTCCATTGCTCTTTCCTTTTCACTATGCACAATCACACTTTCACTATACTCATCTCCCTGCCTTTCCTTGTTTAACTTTCTGTTTCCCTTGGTCTTTTCCTTATCACCATGTCCGTCTTCTCCAACACTGCTATCTATAACTTGTCTTTCTTCCACTCTCTTCCCTATTACTTCTTCTTTCTTCATATTCTCTTCCAATTCCCGTGCTTTCGTCACTGTCCAGTATCTGGTCCATTGGCCATTGGTTACCACTACTTGTTGATCCTTAATGTAAGCTCTTAACCCTTGAAGTCTGGCCCGGACTTAATGTTCGTTTAGGGTATTTATATTCTTAACAATTTCTCTTCCCATGTCTTTTAATTCAAATTTTCGTACTCCGTAGATTATCCGCGCATCGTATCACTATTTCCGCCAGCAGAGTGGAAAACAACTTCACTTTTACCGGTCTGTTGCCCCGTGCTTTACCTATCCTTTCCACATCGTCTATATCAACTTAACTAAAGTTAATATTCATTCTTTTTGGATTACTTCCACACCTTTGTAGATTGCCAACACTTTGCCCTATCATTTTTCTTCCGGCACTCCATATATAAATAATCATTTCTTCCTGCGTTCTTGGCTACTGTCTTCTTCTCTGCCTTCAACTTCACCAGCTATTCCTCCATCTCCCTTATTTTCTCCTTGCCGTGCGGTTAGAGGCCCGCGGCTGTGAGCTTGCATCCGGGAGATAGTGGGTTCGAATCCCATTGTCGGCAGGCCTGAAGATGGTTTTCCGTGGTTTCCCATTTTCATACTAGGCAAATGCTGGAGCTGTGCCTTAATGAAGGCCCCGGTCGCTTTCTTCCAACTCCTAGGCCTTTCCTCTCCCATCGTCGCCATAAGACCTAATTGTGTCGGTGTGACGTAAAGCCACTAGCAAAAAAATTCTTCTTGAGTGACACAATTTCTCTCTCGTTCATTCTCTCTTTGGTCATTGTTTCGTCAGTTTTTTCCTGTATCCATTGTATCATATTTTCAAATTCTTTCACTTGTTCCATCATCATATTTTTAATCTGCTCAAATGGGCATATTCTTCCACAAACTCCTTAACTACCCCCTTATGACCTGCAAATCTTCCCAGCTCATGTTGTCAATGTGAGACGGGCCGGGGTTTACTTCCACACCCAGTATAACTAGCAGTACCCTAATCTCCGCTGCCACCAGTATCATCTCACCCTTCAATCTTGTTTCCACTTTACCTCTTTCACTCCTAGCAGTTTTCTTCTTCCCTCTCCCCTGTCATCTTCCGATAACTACCCGATATTGATCCACATCAATAATCTTCCTCTTCACTTCCGTCTTCTTTCTTCCACTCACCGCTTACACTCCACTCCCGCTCTACCGGCACACTCAACTCACCACGTCTGCCCTTTATGCCTTACTAGGTAAGACTGGTATGAACTAGTACCTACACAGTTGTAAGAGTACAGGTATTTAGCACAAGGACACAGGGTTCTACATATTCACGCCAGTGTGATCTATCACGGCGTCTTACTACAATAAACAAACATGACCAGATCACAAATAACTGAGTCAGGATCATCTTTATTAAGTCGTGATATTACATTCTTGAAAATAGTTAGTCATTAACTCTGCTAAGTGAACTGTCGGATGATATACAAAACAAGAAATAGTTAGAGGAAGTTGAATGCCGAGTGATATTAAGTTGTAAATGAAACGTTGTTGCAACCTTGGATATGTATGACATTGAAACAACAAATGATTTATAGTGCCGACATAATTACCACAATTACACAAATTGTTATCCTTAAACTTTAGATGATACAGACATGATTCAAGCGAAGTCTGACTATATTAGTTATATGACGTCGGGTGTACTGTCCTTTTACGAACCATGGCTTAGTAGGAAATGTATTTTTCGATATTGTGTAAACGTTTACATTTAAATTGTGCTGATTGGCGCGATTGTTCATCCACTTTTCTCGGAGAAATTTCTTACACAGTGTCCATACGTCATTTTGGGGGATTGCAATATGGTATCGTAAGCCTTGTCCTTCAGCTGCCTCGTTTGCCAGTTTATCGGCCATTATATTGCTTTCTATTCCAGAATGTCCTGGAATCCACGTAAATAAGACGGAACGATTTAGGATAGTTAAACCATACAGTAGTTTCCTTAGGTTTTCTATAAACCAATTTTCTGCCTGTGTCGGATTTTTTAATTCTTTAACAACACTGAGAGAATCGGTACAAATGAGAGATTTTTGTATAGTTGAATGTTTAATATATATTAACAATTGGCAAACTGCAAATATTTCCACTGTGTATATAGAAGCCATATGGGGCAATATGATTTTTTTGGATAATTGCAGCTGAGGGTAGTAAAAAGCGGTACCAACAGCGGATCAGCGGAAGCATCATGATGTTTTAACCCGTCAGTATAAAATGCGATATATTGGTCATATTGATCTAAAGTAATTCTTAATATATTATTTGTTATCATTGTTTTAAATTCTCGGAAATACCGTTATCACCGAATTATGTGTGTGTAATATTGGGTAATTGTATATTCGCAGGAAACATGATGGAATACTTAGGGTGAGTTCGTCTTTGAGCAACGTTAGGTCGTAAATATGTAAATTGAACATACGCCCATAGAAGAGCCGGATATTTGTCTTAAAAAACTTTTCCATTTCCATAATATTCGGATAATAATTTCATCTTGGGAAGAATCGGATGTTGATATCTGGCCATTTTCTTGAGAAGATATTTAGTAGCTATATATTTGCGTCGCAAATGTAACGGTGGTTCGGTACCTTCATTTAGTAAAGCATTTGTAGGAGTCAAGTTCATGATACCAGTTAACAGTCTAATAGCTTTATACTGTACTTTGTCTAGTCACTTTTTTTATCCTCCGAGGTCATATCTATAAACTGATCACCATAGTCAAAAACAGAACTTATAATGTTTTATATACAGTTAAAAGAGTATATAGGTCAGCTCCCCAAGTTCTGTTCGTTAAGGATATTAATACTTGTAGTTTTTGTTCTGTTTTTCGACATATCTCTGCAATATGATTTTTCCAAGATAGATTAGTATCGATCTCTACCCCAAGATACTGAGCGGTTTGTTAATGGAGATTTCCTGTACACCGCATCAAATGTGTGACTGATCATATATACATTTTGTGGTAAGTATTAGAACTGAACTTTCAGCCGGTGCTACCTCTAAACCATATTGTATGGTCCATGTCTGAAGGACTTCTAAAGTCTTCTCTATAGTAATCCGACATTCCTTTATAGTATTGTGAATGCAGTAGATTACAATATTACCCGCATTTTGTAGTATCCCAGCTGTTTTACAATTTCTACTTCAAGATCCGCAGTATACAAAATATACATAATCGTAATTAAAGTGTCACTTTGTGGAAGTCCAACTGATGCATTACGGCAATTGCTTTGGTGGTCGAATTATTGGAGACATACTCGTCGATTCGTATAAAGTTGTCCTATGATACTAAGCAACGAGGAAAGAAACTCCAAATTCCTTAGTTTATGGAGTAAGTTGGAAATATTAACGTTGCCATAAGCACATTTAATATCCAAAAAGAAGGCATAAAGTGTTGTTTTCTGGATTTTGCTAACAGTATATCTACTAATAAAATATTCAAAGCATCGATCGTGCTGCGATCTTTGAGGAATGCAAATTTCTACTTCGATAGAAGTTCATAATATTCTAGAGCCCACACTATTCCGTTTAGTAAAAATTTTTTAAATAGTTTCCGAATACGAGAACTTAAAAATTTCCTCTGTAACTATTTTGATCATGTTTCGGTTTTCCAGGTTTCTTTATAATAATAATAATAATAATAATAATAATAATAATAATAATAATAATAATAATAATAATAATAATAATAATAATAATAATAATAATAATAATAATAATAATAATATTTTTTATTTATCCTGGCAAAGTTAGGGATGTACTCCCATTCTTACACTTAACCAGTCTTAACCTAGAACACTTAATAGTAGTATAATTGGATGGTTCTAGCGCCTACTAATCCTCTGGCTCCCTCCCAGAGGCCTCTTCCTCCTCCTCCTCCGGCTCCCAGGGGCCTCCTCCTCCTCCCGAGGGGCCTTCCCAGAGATCTCCTCCTCTTCCTCCCGAGGGGCCTTCCCAGGGGCCCACTCCTCCTCCTCCCGGGGGCCTTCCCAGAGGCCCGTGCCTCCACCTCCTCCCGGGAGCCTTCCCAGGGGCCCACTCCTCCTCCTCCTCCCGGGAGGCTACCCCAGGGGCCAGCTCCTCCTCCCGCGGGAAATTTGAATTGGTAAACAAAGCCACGTGCTTTTTGACAGCCACGTGCTTTTTGACAGACAACAACGCATCGATAACCTCAGTACTGCCATCTTGACGGGCCTAAACCTCAGTGGTACCAACTGAACCTAACTAGCGCGCGATTTGAATTGGTAAACAAATCCACGTGTTTTTTACAGCCACGTGCTTTTGACAGACAACGACGCATCGCTAACCTCAGTACTGCCATCTTCACAGGCCTAAACCTCAGTGCTACGAACTTAACCTCACTAGCGCGAGATTTGAATTTGTAAACAAATCCAGGTGCTTTTTTGACAGCTGTCATCCGCCATCTTTAAACTACAGAGCACCGTGCTGCCCTCTTTATCGCAGTAGCTGCAAATTCGTCACCTGTCATCCGCAGTGCTGCCATCTTAACGGGCCTAAACCTCAGTGCTACAAACTTAACCTAACTAGCGCGAGATTTGAATCGGTAGACAAATCCACGTGCTTCTTTGACAGCTGTCATCCGCCATCTTTAATCAACAGAGCACAGTGCTGCCCTCTTTAGCTACTTACCTTTGAAATGTGGTGGCGGATAAATTGAAAAATGCTTTTTGACAGCAGCCATCTTTGAGCACCGTGCTGCCCTCTTTAGTTCGATACCTTTGGTGGCAGGCAATTCCACGTGACAACAGCCATCTTTGAGCACCGTGCTGCCCTCTATGTGTTGGTGGTGAATTCCACGAGCTCTTGTTTGAAAACAAACCCACGCGCTTTTTTTACAGCCGTCATCCGCCATATTTAAGCAACAGAGTACAGTGCTGCCCTTTGAAATGTGGTGGCGGCAAATTCCACGTGCCCTTGTTTGGAAACAAAGCCATGTGCTTTTTTGACAGCTGTCATCCGCCATCTTTAATCAACAGAGCACCGTGCTGCTATCATGCGGGCAATTTCGTTAGCTGTCATCCGCCATCTTTAATCTACAGAGCACAGTGCTGCAATCTTTAGCTGAAATGTGGTGGTGGTAAATTCTTCATGCTTTACAAAGCCACGTGCAGCTGTCATCTGTCATCTTTAATCAAGAGAGCACCGTGCTGCCTTCTTTCGTCAGCTGTCATCCGCCATCTTTAATCTACAGAGCAACGTGCTGCCCTCTTTAGTTGAAATGTGGTGGCGGCAAATTCTACATTCTCTTGTTTGGAAACAAACCTATGCGCTTTTTTCACAGCAATCATCCGCCATCTTTAATCTAACGAGCACCGTGCTGCCCTCTTTAGCTAGATACCTTTGAAAGGGCTTGGTATCTACATTTCTCCAAAAAAACTAAGAGTATAATCGAACACTGTACTGGATACAACATATGATCAGAACATTGATTGATGTGTTTAGGGTGCACCTTCGTTCTAAGAGAATCGAACCCGAGACTGCCGGGTGAGAGGCAAGCACACTAAACCAAACCGTAGGAGCCGGCAATTCTCTTTCTATATAATAATTTCGTGTGGCTATTTCTAGCCAAGTGCAGTCTAAAAATAAATCCTAGTCTTGTTACATCAGGAAGGGTAACTGGCTAAATCCTGGTCTTTCAGCGTCAGGAAGGGCAATCGGCCGTAAAACAGATTCTTGCGATTTAAGAACTTGCGTCAGGAGGGGCACTCGGATGTAAAACAAATTTTTAATCCCGGCCCTGTTACGTTAGGAACCACATCTAGCTGTAAAAACAGGAGCTCCAAATATTTACAGCGTTATTCTTTAGGAGCAGGCTATGTGCTCACACCAGGTTACATTTTTGTTCCGCTGCTTAGAACACTGTCTTTGAAGTTGTACCTGTGTAGTTAGAGCGAGGTGAGGAATGCATGCGTTGACTGAAATGGTACACTCGTCTTCCGGCTGTATTAACCTTCAGCGAGGACAGTGCGTGTATGATAAGCTACTTGTAACTCACGGAACATTTTCTTAATCGTGTTAGTAATTCCTTCTGGTGTAAGTTCTTAAGATAAAATATTATGATTGTACGGAGAGGGTATAACCTAGTGCTAGCACATAGCCTACTCCTATTGAAAGAGCCTGCACGGTACCGGCATATAGGCTACTCCTGTTGAAGGAGACTGTACAAGGTTTGACGTCCCCATCAACAGCGTTATATACCCTTACTTAATGCTGGCTTTTTGCACACCCTCTGGTTATTCGAAACTGCCTAAGAATGTAATATGCAACAGTAGGATCGCCTCCATCCGACGGATGAATCACCTTCATCACTCTTGTACCCGCAATCATTCTCGCTACTTCGGGAGATAGCGGGTTCGAACTCCTACTGTCGGAAGTCGTAAAAATAGCAAATGCTAGGCGAGGGACCTGAGCGATCGTCATAACGTGTAATTACATGATCTAGCCGGATGCGGTCTTAGCTCAATACCTTTAAGTGCCTACAGGTAAGGAATACCGCGGATGTCGGCTTCTTGCTTAGCTTAGTACCCTCCCGTTTAAGTCCAGAGGTCGAGGATCGCGCGCTAACTTTCCAAGGCTCGATCCACTGCAGAACTCTTACATTCTGACACCTCGGCATCAACAGCAGGTTCGATCCCGGCTTAAAATCGTCAGCCTGCAGAACTCAGCGTAAGGCACTCAGGAGAGCTCTTGTTGCATAAACATTTCGTTCCAACTGTACTGCAAACATCGGCAACTTTCACATCCGCTTGGTGACAAGCAGCATATTTACTCGCTGCAGTCTGCGTGAAGCGCTCACAGTTCTGTGTGTGTGTTTATTACGTGCACATCCCCCGTCTAAGTACTGTCTGCTGTGAATATTACTCTTCAGCCTTCAACTTAAGGTAAGCCTGAACTGTTAGTTACTGTTTGCAAAGCAACTTCTACGCTAGGTAATAAAACATCTACATTCATATATATTTTCTTTTCTTTTTAGGTACAACTAGAATATTATCATTCGAGTTACAGGCTTGAAAGTACGCATTTTATTCATCCGAGTAACAGTTTGCAGCGCGAACATTTTAGGCTATGTTTCGAACTTTGAGTTGTAAAGAGAGCTAGGCTAGCTGATGTACCCTACACTACATTCATATATGTTTGTGCTTTTTAGGTACGAACAGAATATTATCATTCGAGTTTCAGTCTTGAACGCACGCATTTTATTCATCCGAGTAACAGTCTGCAGCACGTGGATTTTTAAGGTATGTTTCGAACTTTGAGTTGTAAAGATAGCTAGGCTAGCTGACGTACCCTACAGTACATTCATATATGTTTGTTCTTTTGTAGGTACGACCAGAATATTATCATTCGAGTTTCAGGCTTGAACGCACACATTTCATTCATCCGAGTAACAGTTTGCAGCGCGAAGATTTTAAGGTATGTCTGAACTCTATAGGTTGAAACTTGGTTTCTTCCGAACATTGAAACTTTTAGCTAATCTCTATTGATAAATAGTTGTTCTCTTCAATCCTCATGCTATAGAAGAGGTTAATCTTATAATTTCAAACTCACAGCCATGTCCGACCTCTATACGTTGAAACTTGGTTTCTTCCGAACATCATATCTTTAGTCTATTGATAAATAGTTATTCTCTTCAATCCACATGCTGTAGAAGAGGTTAATATTATAATTTCAAATTTACAGCAATGTCTGACCTCTATAGGTTGAAACTTGGTTTCTTCCGAACATCGTAACGTTAGTCTAATGATAATTAGTTGTTTGCTTTAATCTTTTGCTATAGAAGATGTTATTCTTATAATTTCAAACTCAAAGCAATGTCTGACCTGTACAGGTTCAAACTTGGTTTCTTCCGAACATTGTAACTTTAGTCTATTGATAAATAGTTATTTTCTTTAATCTGCATGTCATAGAAGAGGTTAATCTTATAATTTCAAACTTACAGCAATGTCTAACCTCTATAGGTTGAAACTTGGTTTCTTCCGAACATAGCAACTGTATTCTATTGATAAATAGTTGTCCCCTTCAATCCTCATGCTATAGAAGAGGTTAATCTTGTAATTTCAAGCTCACAGTCATGTGCGAACTCTATACGTTGAAAGTTGGTTTCTTCCGAGAATCGTGACTTTACTCTATTGATAAATAGTTATTCTCTTCAATCTACATGCTGTAGAAGGGGTTAAACTTATAATTTCAAACTCACAGCCATGTCTGACTTCTATAGGTTGAAACTTGGTTTCTACCGAACATCGTAACTTTAGTCTATTGATAAATAGTTGTTCTCTTCAATCCTCATGCTATAGAAGAGGTTAATCTTATAATTTCAAACTCACAGCAATGTCCGAACTCTATACGTTGAAACTTGGTTTCTTCCGAACATCATATCTTTAGTCTATTGATAAATAATTATTCTCTTCAATCCACATCCTGTAGAAGAGGTTTATCTTATAATTTCAAACTTACAGCCATGTCTGACCTCTATAAGTTGAAACTTGGTTTCTTCCGAACATTGTAACTTCAAGCTAATCTCTGTTGGTAAATATTTGTTCTCTTCAATCCTCATGCTATAGAAAAGGTTAATCTTATAATTTCAAACTCACAGCCATGTCCGACCTCTATACGTTGAAACTTGGTTTCTTCCGAACATCGTAACTTTAGTCTAATCATAAATAGTTGTTCTCTTTAATCCACATGCTGTAGAGGAGGTTAATCTTATAATTTTAAACTCACAGCAATGTCGACCTCTATAGGTTGAAACTTGGTTTCTTCCGAACATCGTAACTTTAGTCTAATCATAAATAGTTGTTCTCTTTAATCCACATGCTGTAGAAAAGGTTAATCTTATAATTTCAAACTTTCAGCAATGTGTGACTTCTATAGGTTGAAACTTGGTTTCTTTCTAACATAGCAACTATCGCCTTATCCCTATTGCTTGTTCTCTTTTCAGAAGATCCCCTGCTGTGAGGAATGCAATGTAACGTTTACAAGGCGAGATAACTTCATGCGCCATATGAAATCAAAACACCCTAGCATAACATCTGCTTTATGTAAAGTTAGTGGTGTGTATTTCGCTAACGTAGAGCGATACGAGGCTCACTTAGTAGAAGCGCATCAGGTATCTACTTGCAACTATAACCCTCAGGTAATAGGATAAAAGCGTAAAAAAACGGATGTAGCTGTAGAAAGTACTAGTAGTAAAAAACCTAGAAACAAATCATGAACTTCAAACTATTCACTGCGAGCACTGTAACACTGATGTACCATCTTCGCATTTTCAGGGGCACTTACGCAGTAATGAGCATAAAAATAATTCTAGTACAAGTGGCTGTAATGCAAACATCGAGGAAATTAATACTGCATTTAAAAGCAGGATTTTTACTTGTAGAATTCGTGCCAGTCAAAAGTTTCAGAACACTTCAAACTTTTTAAATTGTGTTCAACCGGATGTACAACAGCTTCTCTCTAAAACTTTGTCCAATCAAAATTTATTTAAAGTTAATTTTGAACTTTTCGCCTTTTACATTGAAAGCACGGATGAATCGGAAATAACGGACATTAAATCATTTAATACGAAACATTTCGTCATAAGTCAGTCAACTAATTTTGGTGATGTACTTAGGGATGTCTCGAACATTATTTCAACTAAGAGCGAGGAATTTCAGGAAAAGGAATCAGGGTGGGCTTTAGTTGAAATAATGTATCTAGAAGTTAACATCAATAAGTACAATCCTATGCGAGGATCATCGCACATCGAGCTGCCGACATGGATTCAGCAAAGAAAAGCTGTTGTAAACATCCAAAGCAATGACGAAGCATGTTTTGCATGGGCGATGATGTCGGCTTTAAATCCTGCTAAATCGAATGTAGCGAATAGAACATCATCGTATTCACACTATTCAACGCAACTAAAGTTCGATAGTATAGAATTTCCTGTGCAGTTAAAAGATATTAAGCGCTTTGAGGAACTAAATAACATTAGCATTAATGTGTATAGCGTAGAGAAAAAGTCTGTAGTATGTCCTCTGTATTATACATGTCATAAGAAGAGTACTCATGTTAACTTACTCTATATCGAAAACAGTGAGAATAGCCACTTTTGCTGGATTAAAAATCTGAGTAGACACTTGTTGGTAGTGAGTTGTCAAACAGGTGTAACAAAAAGTGGCTATGTGATGGATGCTTGCAGTATTTTAGAACTGAAGGTCAGTTAACGAAGCATTCCAAGAATGACTGCAATCATGTATATACAGAGATACCTACTACGGGCAATGATGTTTTAATATTTACAAATTTTCACAAGCAGATGTGGGTACCTTTCGTTATTTATGCAGACTTTGAAGCCATCCTCAAGCCATGCAGCACATGCTCACCTAATCCTGACAACTCTTTCACTAATACTACACACACGTATGTCCCGTATAGCTTCGCGTATTACATCAAGTGTAGTTATGATAGTACGCTTAACAAGTTAGAGCTGTATCGAGGACCTGATGCTGCTAAAGTATTTTTAAAAAGACTTGAAAGTGATGCAGTACGTCTTGGTCGTATTCTAAATAGTAATATTCCTATGAAGCCAATCACCGAAATTCAGTTAAATGATCATGAACGTGCTACAAAATGTAGTATTTGTAATGGGGAATTTTCCGAAAATGACCCTAAAGTCTTTGATCATGATCATTTAACTGGTTTCTACAGATGTGCCGCTCATTATAGCTGTAATCTTAAGTACAGAGTTCCAAAATTTATCCCTGTAATTTTTCATAACTTATCTGGTTGCGACTCACATTTCATCATTTCACAATTTGCAGCTTCAGATGAAAAAGTAGATATAATCCCTCAGAAAAAAGAGCGGTATATTGCGTTTACAAAGTCTGTAAAAGTAGATGCGGAGCATTCTATAAAACTGAGATTCCTTGACTCGTTTCGCTTTATGGCGAGTAGCCTCGATAAACTTTCTAGTCATTTACAGCCAGAACAATTTAAGGAAATTCGACGCGTTTTTCCTGAAGAAGCGCAGTTTAATTTACTTCGGCGTAAGGGTGTTTTTTGTTATGAATATATTGACTGCTTAGAACGCCTCGAAGAACGTGCCTTACCATCGAAACAATCCTTTTATAGCTCGCTGAATTCAGCAGATATTCGTGATGATGACTATTTACATGCACAACATATCTGGGAGCAGTTCCACATTCAAACGCTAGGTGAATACTCAGACTTATATTTAAAAACGGATGTACTTTTGTTAGGTGATGTTTTTGAAAATTTTCGCTGTGTTTGCAAGAAAACCTACAGCCTTGACCCATGTCAGTATTTTACTGCGCCTGGGTTAAGTTGGGATGCGATGTTAAAATACACGCAGGTGAATTTGGAACTGCTAACTGATATTGATATGGTGCACTTTATAAAATCGTCTATTCGAGGTGGTCTAAGTCAGTGCAGCGGGCGGTATTCTAAGTCAAATAATAAGTACATTCCGAGTTTCGATTCTAGTCAGGAATCTCAGTATATTGTTTATCTCGATGCCAATAATCAGTATGGTTGGGCAATGAGTCAGCATCTACCGGTGAGCGGTTTCCGCTGGCTAACGCAGTGCGAAATTGATGCTTTACAGCTGCACGCCCTAGGCGATGAAGCTGATAAAGGCTATTTCCTCGAAGTTGACTTACAGTATCCTAAAGAGTTACACACTTCTCATAATGACTTACCGTTCTGCCCTGAAAATATGAAGCCCCCGTACATCGCATCAAGGACGAAAATGCTAATTGCTAATTTGTGTGATAAATCTAAGTATATCATTCATTACCGACATTTAAAACAGTGTTTGCAGCATGGTTTGAAGTTATCCAAAATTCATCGCGTACTAGAATTTAATCAGTCACCGTGGCTAAAGCCATATATCGATCTGAATAATAATTTAAGAACAAATGCAGTTAACGAGTTAGAGAAAGATTTCTACAAGCTCATGAATAACAGTGTGTTTGGTAAGACTATGGAAAATGTTGACAAATGCGTTGATGTAAAATTGATTACAAACTGGGAAAATATTAAGAAAAGGTAGGGTGCTAACTATTTAATAAGTAAACCAAATTTCCACAGCTGTACCATCATATATGAGAATTTAGTTATTATACAGATGAATCGTGTTAGGGTTAAGTACGACAAACCAACCTACGTCGGCTTTGCAGTACTTGAATTGGCTAAAACACTCATGTATGAATTCCATTACGATTATATAATGAAGAAGTACGCGCATAATGCGCATTTGCTCTACACAGATACCGATTCTTTTATTTATCAAATCAAAACTGATGACTATTACAATGATATAAAGCCAGACCTGGGTAGGTTTGATACTAGTAACTATCCTGCAAATAATCAAAATCATCTACCCCTAGTAAACAAAAAGTTTCTAGGTAAAATGAAAGATGAATGTGCTGGGAATATTATCGATTCATTTGTAGGTACTAAATCCAAGTCATATTGCATAAAACTCTTAAATGAACTACAAATAAAGAGATTGAAGGGGATTAAAAAGAATGTCGTTCAGAATCAACTAAGTTTTGAAAACTATAACAATTGCATGAAAAGTAATCCACCTAGTTTGCATAAGCAAATGTCTGTCATTAGAAGCAAGAAGCACCAGTTGTACACTCATTTAATTAGTAAGGTAGCCCTTAATAATGTTGATTGCAAACGGTTTGTCATTCCAAATTCTACCAACACTCTAGCCTGCGGGCATAGTAGTATTGCTAGGTACTACTTTACATAAAGCAGATGCATGTGTGTATGTGTGTGTGTGTGTGAAAAACATTATGCTAGAGGTGTGTACTTTGTAATATATACGTTAAGCTGTCTTACATCACAATTCACTGTACATATTGTATAAAGATAGGGAGAGGTACGCTGAGAGCGTAGTACGGCAAGTTTAAACGTGTACATTCAAGAATTGCGTCGAGGATAGGAGAAGTACGCAAACATCACCACGGTAAAATGATTCGAGATAAAACTTGTACATACAAGAGGTAAAAAAATAATGTAGAATTGACATATTCTTTTATTTCAGATTAGGTATTACCTTCTTCCCGCTCCTTATTTGCAAGATAGAGTTTTGTTTATTACTCAAAGAAGATAAGCAAGAAAAAAGGTGTTGAGCAGATTCGTAAGTATGTTATTGTCTAGTTCGGTAAGTATGTTGAGAAGATAATTTTTTTCTAAACAGTGTTTGATTCTAGTTTTACAATACAGTGTTCAACAACATCGAACTCTAGTATGTATATATGTTTTTTTGAATGGTAGTATGTGTTCAAGTCTAAACTTGCAATACTCTTGCTTTTGCGATGCACGTTCGATAGAGATGTACCTTGATAGAGGAGGAAGAGCAGCTTAGTAAGTATGTTGAGAAGATAATTTTTTCTTTCTAAACAGTGTTTGATTCTATTCATACAATGCAGTTTTCAACAACATCGTATTCTAGTATGCGGTTCAAGTTGTAATAAGTTTTGAACAGTAGTATGTGAGTTCAAGTCTAAACATGCATCACTGCGGGTATGCGATATGTGTGTTGTCTTATGCATAAGATCGCGTTGTATGCTCGATAAAGCTATGTCTTGACAGAGCAGGGGAAAAGGAGGTTATAACAATCGCTATCTTACGCAAGCTGTTCAGAACTGTAGTCTTATTATTTTTTCTTCCAGAACAAAGGTATTCCTTGACATGTTCTTTTAAATTGTCCGCCACAACAAAGAGTGCGTCACGGTGCTCTGTATATTAAAGATGGCGGATGTGGAATTTGTTACCACCACAAAGAGTGCGCACGTGGAATTCGCCGCCACCACAAAAATGGCAGCACGGTGCTCTGTTCATTAAAGATGGCGGATGACAGCTAACGAAATTGCCCCGCATGAGGCAGCACGGTGCTCTGTTCATTAAAGGTGGCGGATGATAGCTAACGAAATTGCCCGCATGAGGGAAGCACGGTGCTCTGTTCATTAAATATGGCGGATGACAGGTAACGAAGTTGCCCGCATGATAGCAGCACGGTGCTTTGTTGATTTTAAAGATGGCGGATGACAGCTGTCAAAAAAGCGCGTGGGTTTGTTTCCAAACAAGAGCACGTGGAATTTACCACCACCACATAGAGGGCAGCACGGTGCTCAAGGATGGCTGTTGTCACGTGGAATTGCCTGCCACCAAAGGTATCTAGCTAAAGAGGGCTACACAGTGCTCAAAGATGGCTGCTGTCAAAAAGCATTTTTCAAATTATCCGCCACCACATTTCACAGGTAAGTAGCTAAAGAGGGCAGCACTGTGCTCTGTTGATTAAAGATGACGGATGACAGCTGTCAAAAAAGCACGTGGATTTGTTTACCGATTCAAATCTCGCACTAGTGAGGTTAAGTTGGTAGCACTAAGTTTTAGGCCCGTTAAGATGGCAGCACTGCGGATGACGGGTGACGAATTTGCAGCTACTGCGATAAAGAGGGCAGCACGGTGCTCTGTTGATTAAAGATGGCAGATGACAGCTGTCAAAAAAGCACGTGGATTTGTTTACCGATTCAAATCTCGCGCTAGTGAGGTTAAGTTGGTAGCACTAAGGTTTACGCCCGTTAAGATGGCAGCACTGCGGAAGACAGATGACGAATTTGCAGCTACTGCGATACAGAGGGCAGCACGGTGCTCTGTATTTTAAAGATGGCGGATTACAGCTGTCAAAAAAGCACGTAGATTTGTTTACCGATTCAAATCTCGCGCTAATGAGGTTAAGTTGGCAGCACTGAGGTTTAGGCCCGTCACGATGGCAGTACTGAGGTTAGCGATGCGTTGTTGTCTGTCAAAAAGCACGTGGCTGTCAATAAACACGAGGATTTGTTTACCAATTAAATCTCGCGCTAGTTATGTTAAGTTGGTAGCACTGAGGTTTAGGCCCGTTAAGGTGGCAGCACTGCGGATGACAGGTGACGAATTTGCAGCTACTGCGATAAAGAGGGTAGCACGGTGCTCTGTAGTTTAAAGATGGCGGATGACAGCTGTCAAAAAGCACGTGGATTTGTTTACAAATTCAAATCTCGCGCTAGTGAGGTTAAGTTGGTAGCACTGAGGTTTAGGCCCGTCACGATGGCAGTACTGAGGTTAGCGATGCGTTGTTGTCTGTCAAAAAGCACGTGGATTTGTTTACAAATTCAAATCTCGCGCTAGTTAGGTTAAGTTGGTACCACTGAGGTTTAGGCCCATCAAGATGGCAGTACTGAGGTTAGCGATGCGTTGTTGTCTGTCCAGAAGCACGTGGCTGTCAAAAAGCACGTGACTTTGTTTACCAATTCAAATTTCCCGGGGGCCTTCCCAGGGGCCTGTGCCTACTCCTCCTCCTGGGAGCCTTCCCAGGGATCCACTCCTCATCCTCCTCCCGGGAACAGGAGTGGGCCCCTGGGAAGGCCCCTCGGGAGGAGGAGGAGGCCTCTGGGAAGGCCCCTCGGGAGGAGGAGGAGGCCCCTGGTAGCCGGAGGAGGAGGCCTCTGGGAGGGAGCCAGAGGAGGAGGAAATAATAACTACTCATGACAATAATATGGTAATATGAACAATAATAACATTAATAGTATTAATAAAAGTAACCACACTTAAGAAAATCATATCATGTATATAATATAAGTCGCACGTAGAGTACACTAAGAATGTATGAATAATGAGTACTATAATACTAATTAAGAGAAAGTTTAGAAAATATATACATTTCTACAGTACACCGAAATATCGCCTTCAATTGAGAGGTGAAGAGAAGGATTAGTAAGATGAAGAAGAAGGAGATCTGTGAAAGGAAGAGGGAAATGATGATGAAGAGGCGGTAGGAGTAGGTGTTTTCAGGTCATAATTTGATGATTCATGCATGTTTAACTAGTATTTCGACACAGGCATGTTTAAAAGCTGAGCTGCTGGACATACTTCTGACGTCCACTGGTAAGAGATTCCATTGTCGAGCTGCGGTAACGGTGAATGATTTCGTGTAGATTGCTGTTCTGTGTACAGGAAGGGATAAACACATGGTGCTGCAGGATCGGGTTTTTGTTATGATCTGTGGAGAGGAGCTACATGTGATCATGGAGATAGGCTGATTGAGAACTTTTAAGAATATTATGCAAAAAGCTAAGAGTATGAAGTGTGCGTCGTTCTTGCAGGTGAAGCCACCCGAGCCGAGCCGCGCTTAAGACGGTGTGACATGGTCAGCGTAACGACGACCACAGATAAATCTCAAACAAGCATTCTGAACACACTGTAATTTCCTTCCCCAGTCTACTCCTAGGTTGTTATGAACTATATCGCAATAATGAAAATGTGGTAATGCGAGTGATTCAACAATAATTTTCTTTAGTTTTAAAGGGAAAGTGAATTTGAATTTACTGAGACAGTGTAGCGTTCCGTATATTTTTCTACACACAGATATAGTTTGGGCAGACCAGGACAGATGTTCTTAAAATATTATACCAAGATTTCTTACATTTTGGCTATACTGTATAGGAGTACCACTTATGGACAACTGTGGTAACGCTGTTCGATTGAGTTTACAAAGTAATTTAGGGTAACCAACAATTATTGCCTGGGATTTTTTTGGGCTTAATTTTAATCCGTGATTTCTGGCCCATATATCTATGGTCATCAAGTCTTCATTCAGGTGACGTGTTTCTGAATGTAGGTTTTCGGGTTTGCTGTGTATATATATCTGTAGGTCATCAGCGCATAAGTGCTATTTACAGTTTTAATCCGGAAGCTATGCCATTTATATACAAAGAGAAAATTAGGGGGCCCAGTACAGATCCTTGTTGTATACCTACGTCAACCGTACGCCAATTTGAATATTCATTGTTTTTTATTAAGTACACACTGCCGGCGACCGGTGAGATAGGATCTGATCCACTGGAGTGCACTCGCGGAGAAATTTAAACTATTTAATTTGGATATAAGTATGTCTCTGTCAACAGTGTCGAAAGCTTTATTAAAGTCCAATATCGCTAGAACTGTCAGTAGTTTGTTGTCCATAGCTTGCCTTATGTCATCAGTCACATGTATTAATGCCCTGCAAGTGCTGTTCTCGGTCTAAAGCCGGACTGGTGGATATCGAGGAGACTGTGTTGAATAAGATAGTTGGTAATTTGCTTGTGAACTATGAATTCTAAAGCTTTTGACAATATGCATAAGATGCTAATCGGCCGGTAGTCATCGACGTCCTTCTCCAGTCTTGTTTTCGGAAGCGGGCGAACTATGGCCATTTTCCATATTTCCGGATAAGTACCCTATTGCAGTGAGTAATTACAGATATTCACCAATGGATAAATGATGTGGTGGAGAATTTTCATGAGCATTTCATGGCCTAAATTATCTACGTCCCTAGCCCTGGTCTTGATGCGTTTTATTGAGTCAATCACTTCTTGCGGTGTGACGTGACTGAAGTAAAATCGATCTCTTTGTGGAGATGGCGTATTATCATATGTATTAATAGTTTTCTCCTTTACGGCCGGATTAATTCCCGTTGGCGAGATGAGATGGTCGTTTAATTCATCTACATTAACATTTAGTTCATCGTTAGATTTCTGGTTATTGATGCCAAAATATTTCATAGATTTCCACATTGTCGCAGGGCATACGTCAGGTCTAGTCAAGTTATGGGCGTAACGTAGTCTAGTTCTTCGAATTTTAGAGGTTGTTTTATTACGCAGTGTTTGATAAGTCTGGTGGTTCACTTCCATTGGGTAGTGCATGTATCGTCTATGAGCAGCGACTCGTTTAGCCATTAAGTGGAAAATTCCGTCATCTATCCACGGTTTAGGAGCTCTGGAACCTTTTCCCGTACGCACTGGGGCGTGCCGATCGTAGAGTTGCGTTACTAGGTTATTCAATTTTGAGACCATTTCCTCTACATTATTGGCGCGATTTATCTCCATCCACGGCACGGAAAGAGCATCTTCTCCTAATTTATCTGCGCCAATTCGTCTGAGGTCCCTGAATGATAATATTTTCGACCTTGGTTTCGGAGTTTGTAATTGGTAGGACAGGTAGATTATGTCATGTCCAGATAGCCCCGGGGCTGATGTTAGTCCATGTTGCAGGACTTTCACTGAATTGTTTGTTATTATTAGATCGAGAAGGGTGTATCTGCTATTAGTGTGCTGGGTTGGTCCGAGACGTAAAATTTTCATGTTAAATGATTCGAAAATATTACGAAACTGTCGAGTTGAAGTTGCGGTACTGTCTAAAAAATTTGTGTTGAAGTCGCCCATTACAATAACGTGTTCATAGTCTGGCTGAAGGTGTAGTATTTCAGTCTCAAGTTTGCTCAAATACCCTACTTTCGGAGGCTTGTATACCACTCCTAGCAAGCATTTCGTTCTAAACAGTGTTATCTCTACAATAAAAAACTGTGGTTTGCGTTCATACTGTGAAGGTGAATGGCTAATTACTTGAGGGTTGAGATCTCTGGCAACATAAGCAGGTTTCCTTCAAGTAAGTAGTGGCTGAAAAAGGACCTGGGTTTGCTGTAGCACCTATGTGATTGAAGGGAGCGTTTAACGGAACAGGGGGGTAAGGGGATGGAATTAAAGAAATGCGCTTAGGCCTGCTGCCGTCAGAAGCATGTCCTTGCTGTGTTAAAAGGTATGCCAACTTCGGAACAGGAAATAGGTACTAATACAAAATATATCACTCCATATGTATATTTCCAAATTCCAATATAAAGTCAAATTGTTTAAGGAGGATATTTTTAGCTTTCGGTGGTAAGCATGTAAGCATCTGATATGATTATAATACATTCCTGTGGAAGTACTTTTTTATTACATAAAAACAGTATTTTAATGAGGATTCACACACCATTCACAATGGATGCATTTAACTAGTGTCTGTGTACAGTCCTGGGTGTTATGATTAAAAGCACATTTCCCACATCTAGGTTACCTAGCTCTACAATTTGTCGATGAATGTACATATCTTCGACATTTTCGACAAATGAGAGGTGCAAAAATGAATGCTTGTACTTCCAGAAATTCGTTAAATATAGAAATGATCTTAGGTAGTTCTTGAGATTGAAGAATTACCTTTACTGTACCGATAGGTATGTATTCAGTCTTAACCTCCTTGGATGATCTTCAGTAGATAAATTCAGGGATTCAGCCGCCTCCTCCTCCTCCGGCTCCCAGGGGCCCACTCCTCCTCCCGGGGGAGATTTGAATTTTGGCGCAAGATTTGAATTTGTAAACAAAGCCACGTGCTTTTTGACAGCTGTCATCGACAAAAACGCATCGCTAACCTCACTGCTGCCATCTTGAAGGGCCTGAACCTCAGCGCTGCCAACTAAACCTTACTAGCGCGAGATTTGAATGGGTAAACAAAGACTCGTCCTATTTTGACAGCCACGTGCTTTTTGACAGCTGTCATCGAGAGCAACGCATCGCTAACCTTAGTGCTGCCATCTTGACGGGCCTAAACCTCAGTGCTATCAACTAAAACTTACTAGCGTGAGATGTGAATGGGTAAAGAAAGCCACGTGCATTTTTGAAAGCTGTAATCCGCGATTAGAGATAGCGGATGACAGCTAACGGAACTTTTCAAATTGCCCGTTACTACGTGCTTAAGGTAGTAGCCATAAAGATAGCAGCACGATGTTCTGTTGATTAAAGATGGCGGATGAAAGCTGACAGAATTGCCCACCACTACGATAAAGATAGCAGCACGGTGCTCTGTTGATTAAAGATGGCAGCTTGTCAAATATAATTTTTTAAACTGCGGCCACCACATTTCACAGGTAAGTAGCTAAAGAGTGCAGCACGGGGCTCTGTTGATTAAAGATGGCTGCTGTCAAGAAGCATTTTTCAACTTTTCCGCCACCACATTTCAAAGATATGTAGCTAAAGAGGGCAGCACGGTGCTCTCTTGATTAAAGATGGCTGCTCTAAAAATGCACATTACCCACCACCACATGTCAACGGTAAGTAGCTAAAGAGGGCAGCACGATGCTCTGTTGATTAAAGATAGCGGATGACAGCTAACGGAACTTTTCAAATTGCACGCTACTACGTGCTTAAGGTAGTAGCCATAAAGATAGCAGCACGGTCTTCTGTTGCTTAATGATGGCGGATGACAGCTGACAGATTTGCCCACTACTACGATAAAGATTGCATCACGTTGTTCTGTTGATTAAAGAATGGCAGCTTGTCTAATAGAAATTTTTAAAGTTGCCGCCACCACATTTCAAAGGTAAGTAGCTAAAGAGTGCAGCACGGTGCTATGTTGATTAAAGATGACAGCTAGACAAATAGAATTTTTAAAATTGCCGCCACCACATTTCAAAGGTAAGTAGCTAAAGAGTGCAGCACGGTGCTCTATTGATTAAAGATGGCTGCTGTCAAAAGCACTTTTCAAATTACCCGCCACCACATTTCAAAGATATGTAGCTAAAGAGGGCACCACGGTGCTCTCTTGATTAAAGATTGCGGATTAGAACTGTCAAAAAAGCACGTGGCTTTGTTTACCCATTCAAATCTCGCGCTAGATTGGTTTAGTTGGTAGCACTGAGGTTTAGACCCCTCAAGATGGCAGCACTGAGGTTAGCGATGTGTTGTTGTCGATGACAGCTGTCAAAAACACGTGGCTGTCAAAAAGCACGTGGCTTTGTTTACCCATTCAAATCTCGCGCTAGTAAGTTTTAGTTTGCAGCGCTGATGATTAGGCCCGTCAAGGTGGTAGCAGTGATGTTAGTGATGCGTTGTTGTCGATGACAGCTGTCAAAAAGCACGCGGCTGTTAAAAAGTCACGTGGCTTTGTTTACCCATTTAAATCTCGCGCTTGTAAGGTTTAGTTTACAGCACTGAGGTTTAGGCCTGTCAAGATGGCAGCAGTGAGGTTAGCGCTGCGTTGTTGTCGATGACAGCTGTCAAAAAAGCACGTGGCTTTGATTACAAATTCAAATTTCCCGCGGGAGGAAGAAGAGGACCTTGGTGAGGCCCCCCGGGAGGAGGAGGAGCGGGCACCTGGGAGCCGGAGGAGGAGGAGGCGGCCGAATCCCTGACTTTATCTACTATCTTCGATTTATTCTTAGAACCTTGATCACCGGGTATGGTGAATCTATGTGCTGTATCGTTACTGACTCTGTTATAAATGTATCAACCCCCTCACCAAACCAACTCTAATCACACTTGAGGATGTTACAAACGGTTTCAAGTATTTTTCTTGTAGAATCGGATTGGAAAGGAAATTATTAGCCGCCTGTCGAGAGCTAAAGTAATTTGAATTATGTTGCGACCCTTTTTGTGAATGTCTTTTATGTTTGGAATCTGCCGATCATAAAAAAGTCGGCCTGAAGCCATAGGGTGTAGATGTCCAAGTTTTTAGGATCATCCGATTCGACATAGACAGTTCACGGCCCGGTATGAGTTTCTGTATAGGTGATTATTTTAACAATGTGAGACTCTGCATTATTATTAACTCTTTCGGTATCCATAGGTTCTTGATTACGTAACACTTTATCAACTATCATCCCATCTAAAGGCACTTGTTCCAAGATAATATTTTCCTTAGATACCCGAATCGGATATGGAAGTCCAATCATACCTCCACCTCCACTACCTACAGACATCCCTTAAACTATTCACTCTACTACTTATCTATAGATATCCAGTGACAGGACGTAGCCGCTTCATACACTCCGTACAGGTCACCACCATTCAAGAACAGCGAACAGTTTCAACGATCCGCTACAGTTGAATGCTCATACGAGACTGATGCGTACGTCTCGTTTTCTTCATGTTCATCATCTGCTGCTTCTTCTTCTTCTTCTTCTTCTTCAATTTTGAGTCTGCTAGTTCCTTTTTTAGCCCATTACGTTAGGCCCCGTTCGCAATGCAAACTTAACCGTAAACTTAACGACGTATCGTAACAGTAACATTACCGTAAAATTTGTGGTATTCACAATGGAACGAAAAGTGTACACAGCAGCCAAACAAAACACTGGCACGTTTTTTACATGGAAGTTGGTTTTAAGGCAATCTCGCCTGTTTTATATTTTTATACCTCGACAGAATCAAGCAAGGTTGTAGTAGAATTCACATTACTTCAAACATCTCTTCCTTTGCTCCTAGGAGCTGTGTACATGAAAAGGTGAACTAATCTACGATGAAGAAATTGGGATCAACCCTTGAATCAAAGAAGGCTATCTCAGCGTGATTTTGGTAATCTACTGTAAGAAATGATCCTCATCAGTTCGTTTTGTGCATGCGGTTGAAACCTGAACTGTTTGACATCTTACGATTTGATTCCCCTTTCCTAATAAAAATAAGTGTAAGGTCTTATTTACCGACATCTATGCGCCTAGCTATCACACTCCGATAAGATGTTTGGATGATATTGTTTTCGTAAACTAGTAGTCTGTCATAAAGAAATATACAGGGACACTGTTTTATCTATGACAGGGATTGTCTCTCCCCGGTCGCCAGCGCTGCGAGCTTGTATCTCGCCTTTTACAGTCAGATTTCATTTCTACAGGATATTTATTTCCATGCATTCTCCTTCGGTACAGCTTCTTTGTAATTATTTTTCCTTCTATCATGCATACATACAAAGATTATTCTGTAGGAGAATTACAAGTGTTTCGTCGAAAGAAGTCATTAAATCGCGCACAAAATACAATGTTTACGTCTGCTCCCATTGGCTGATTCTTAAACCTAACGTAAAATAAACCGCAAGAGTTTGGAGTTTGCAATCCCTCAATTTAACGGACTCGTAGTTAAGTTTACGTCGGTTCATTGTGAGTGGTTCCATCAGGTAACATGGCCGCAAACTTCTAAGGTGTATTGTATTGCATTGTATTTCATTCAACTGAACATACAGTGATAAGGGACACTTCAACAATCATGTTCACAGTAACAAAGGATAAAACAGTAATATACATGCCATGAGAAATAAAGAGAAATATGCAATGTAGTAAACGAGCAGAGAGAGACAAAAAACGACACATAAATTAATTTTCAAGAGCCAAGTATTCTTCAATGAAATAAAAAACAATGGTTAGAAACAAATTTGAATATTTCTTCCTTAAATTTTGAACTTGGTTTTATATGCTTAATGAAGTCTGGCAATTTATTATACAAATGTACTCCGGCATAACAAAAACTTGATTTATAAAGCTTAGATTTGTGTGGTTCTAAGAGCAGACTGTGTCTATTTCTAGTATTGTACCTTTGTACACCTGAGTTTATGGTGAAGCTGATTACATTCTCGTCCGTATTGCCCCCTTTATTCCCGGTATGCTCAGCTGGAGAGCGAAAGTCCCAGGCCTGGACAGTTCGCTGTCAGGCTTTGCTTGTTTTAAATGGCAGGAAGGATACAAGGACTGACGACATTCATAGAAACAGCAATTACAACAACATGTTTGACGTTTATTTATAAAATAGCACTCAATAACAAGTAACAAAATTTTACAATCAAATCTTGATGGCTTTTTACTCAAAATTCTTCTCTGCGAGTTGCCTGAGGTATAACACCATCGTTCTCCAACACTTTCGAAGCTGAATTTTTAACTGAAAAGTATAACAATTTGTTATTAGCCTACATCTGGCATGAATAAAGAAAATAAATTAGGTTGGGAGAATCTCATCTTAATAATGGTAAAATTATTTACAAGTTTTAAGAAAATTAAATGTCAATGAGCTTTCATGGCTCTTAAACGATCCTAAGCCATCCTAGGCTATCCTAGACTATCATGTGCTTTCATGATAACATCTACACGCTCACAAAGGACTTTACATTCTCTAAATAAATTAATTAATTATGGCATCATTAACTTCACAAAAATCTGTCAGAAATATTTTAACAAAGTCGTCTTAGTCGTGGATAAGTTTCATTTACACTACTTCCTCTATCCAGTATGAGTTCCATTGAACTGTGCTTCGAAAATATTTATTATAAAAATGTTAATTAAAGAACGTCTATTTCAGACTTTTTATCGTTAATTTGCATTCCCATAAGTGTTATTTCCACGAAACTCCTTAAATATTTCACTAAATAACACGTGCTATTAGTTAATTGTCATTATCTGACGCCTTAAAAATGACCTTTACAGTCTTTAAAAATATGGGAAACTTTGCCCTCACTAATGAATTACTACGCAATTGTACATTTGTGTCAGGTACCTTAATGTTGCCTCAACGTAAATTATGAGTAAAATCCACTAAAGGTTTAAAACACATAAATTGAATCATCGTCAACAACGCTGAAAATAACCTGGGCCCAACATGGTGAACACGTGGCCAAGTCAGAACCACATTTCAATAAATCACAGAACAATGAAAATCACTACAACACTCACTCCACATTCACTCAAATGACACACGAATATTATTTACATATATTACAAGCGGATTCTAGAATTTGAATATTTAATTTTGATTATTCTCATCTGTTCATAGAATCTTAAGATGACGGTATCGGTCAAATATCTACTCATGACCCTCACAGAAATGTGACAAGGTATGGGTGATCACTGATTCAAAGATATTAAAGTTCTCACAACGTTGGTCACAAAGAAATCAGCGGTTTAATATATAGAAGTGTCGACTAAAAACACGCACATAATACAAGTCAAACGGTATGCAAAGTAACCTCAAAAAATTGGTGGAATACTGTAATACATGGAATTTGAAAATAAATACCAAAAAAACAAAAGTAATGGTTTGCAAAAGAGGAAATAAATTAAAAAGAAATGAAAGGCGATGGCTGTTAGATGGTGTTGAATTAGAAGTTGTAAATAAATTAGAATATTTAGGAATAATATTAACAAAGAATGTGTTGTGGAAGGAACAGATACGTCATGCAAAAATAAAAGGTGTGGCCGCCCTATCAAGTATAAAGGCCTTAGAAAAGAAGATGCCTAATTTGCAATACAAAGTACATTAAATTTTTTTTAATGCCCTTGTGGTATCAAAAGCACTGTATGGGGTTGAAATATGGGGTATAGAAGTTGATAAAAAAGAACTAGATATCATAAGTAACAAATTCTGTAAAATAATAATGGGCCTACCAGAATGTTCAGCAAATAGTGGAGTGAGAACTATATGAGGAGATATCAGCATCCAAGCGGACATAAGTAAGAAAATAGTAAAATATTGGTTAGGATTAAAAAGAGGAGAGGGGAGGGAAATATTAAACCTAGCCTACCAGCACCAGATGAGACACTTGGATGAGAATTATTGGTTATCGAAAGTAAAAGGTATGCTAGACAAAATAGGAATGGGGCTATATTGGTATAAGGAGATGAACGGTAAAGAAAAGAGCTTCATTAAAATACTAACGATTAGAGTAAAGGACATAGAGAAACAGACGATCAGGGCAGAATGTGAAACCAAAAGAACACTAGTAGAATTTTTGGCATTATCCAATATATGTCAATAAGAAAAAATAGAATCACAAATAGGGAACTAAGAGGTGTGTTGTGGTGGCTTTTTGGTTTATACAAAAATAAGAGAATAAGTGAGAACCATAACGTAAATCAGTGTTTATTTTGTGACGACATAATGGGAGAAGCTCATTTACTGAGAACATGTAAGGGAACGGAGGCACTGAGAACTAAATACCTTGGAGATGAATATAAATTAAAAGTAGAAAGAGAGAAAGAATTTTATACAATAACCAAACTGTTAAATAGAGAATGGATCACCCCAGGAAAACTAGCTAAATTTTTCTGTATTCTAAGGAACATGTGGAAGAAAGAAATTAAAATGAGATTAGTAATAACAGAAAGTAATAACAGTACTGGTAAATGATAGTAAATGTAATATACATGAGCATGATGATGACTGTACAACAAGAGATCTCGGAAATACTATAGTTATAAGTTTAGGACTATGTTTCTCTTGTAGTTGTTCAGTGTTCATTTATATATTAGATATTGTATATTGCTAAGTAGCAGATTTAGTTCAGCAACATGCTAACAGTAATGAGTTCCTTACAATGAGCTCGTTTGCTGTGTGTTAGCCTGTTTTATTTGCTGTGGGATGGTTAATTAGTTTGTTTTGGCTGCTGTAGTATAGTAGAGTAGGGAGAGGAAGAGATAGGCCTACCTACCTCAAGCCCAGTGTTGACTCAGCACTTCTGCATGTGCAGTTTAGAGTAAAGTGTGATGACAATGAAAGTTACAAGCGCAGCAGAGAGATAATATGATGATTGTACAACAAGAGATCTCGGAAATAGCAGAAATGTATGAGTTAATAAGATTTCAAGAAGTATATAGCATAAGGAAACGAAAAGACACTAGCAATAACCACAAGTATTGTTACTGTTAAACAAGCACTTACGTCAAATATAGTAATGGTAAGATACATGGTGGCATTTAAGCATGCAGTGGAACAGATTGACATACCTGTAAAGGTTATTTAAATGCCTGTGAAGGCGCTTTGTGACTTGCCTGAAAAGGTTTCACATAATATTTAGTATCCGCTGGAAAGTGGGTATTCACACTTATTTAATTTATTTCTGCTGTAAAGTACAAGTGTGTGCCTTTGTTAGTTTGCCGCAAGGTGAGCAGTTACATTGTTTGATAATGATCTTTTTTTTCGATAATTTAAGTGTATATATAAATTAAGGTAAGATACATGTTGTCCTAGACAAGATAGCAATGCTAACGTTTAGGACAAAACAAATTTTATTCAGTACAGTGAACAAATGTAAGAGGAAAATGTTAATTGTTAAGCATGTATCAAATTGAACAAATTGCAATAAAAGAGTACTCTCTCCCATAATTCCGGAATCCGGAACTAGGGGATGGGCGTACTCCATTCTATTCTATTCTATTCTATTCTATTCTACAAGTCAAACATAAACACCTCGAACTCGTGGTTCATGAATCACGATAAATTTATTACTTTAAATCTTACACATATCATTTAACACGTGCTCCAACATTTGCAGAAGTCATGTTTCACCAAACACATATTTCCCAAATAAATTCAATAACTGATCCGTCAGGATTCCGCCGTATTCCAGGCTCATATTCTGCTTAATTGAGCTCATGTCAACATTTCATAAGAACACGTAACATTTAAACTCATGACCCTGAATCTATATTTTAACCCGAGCTATATTTTTATTATTAGTAGTAGTAGTAGTGCTAGATCTTATTTCCATATAAATCTGAGTTCGACAATAGATCAAATGATACTAACACGCGTGAAATCCAACGAAATACTTGAGATGAAATTTACACAGAAATTCAACGTATTAAATATGCCGTAAATCTTTCCCATACGACTTCAACATTTGAAAATCCTCTCAAAAATAATTACTATTTTTCGGTGAGGACAATGATTTTTTAATAGTTCACTAAGCGGTTGGTTGGGACATTTGGAGTCATATTAGAAGACACGCATAGTCTAACTACTCTAATAGAATCCAATAACTCATACATTCTCGACGTAACAATTCCACCATTACACATGTGAAAGAAGAATGAAAATATCATCCAAATTCACAAATCTAATAGAAATACTACCACTAATGAATAAGTAAGTATTATTTCTACAAAGATGAACAGGAAAACATTATAAATTGGAACGTAAATGTCTGATGGACGTGGATCTCCGTCGATGTTCTGAAACTGCTCGTTCACATGTTGCTAGTAACCTGCTCCAATCGCTAACTCCCCATGTTAGATGTTGCCTACATCTTAATTCATCATGATGACCGCCAAGTCCAGATCTGAAATCTGTAGGTTTATTCTTCAGATGGTAGTTGGAACATCCTGGCGAAATACAGTGAACGCGTTGCTGTCCTCTTCTCTCTTGGTGAGGTGAAACCTGAAACTAGCACAAAATTTTAGTCTGTGTTCAATACACAACCGCATTGAATTTATTGAAGAACAGTACGTAAGTTAGCCCTCGAAAATCTGCATTGGTCGTCGAATACTATAATGTCGGAGGGTATCAGAGTTAGAATATCGTAGAATCAGCGTATTACAGCGTCCAAATATCAGAGTAAAAGAGAGCGTTTCTTCGTAAAATATGACTATATAACGCTTTAGCCGGTGGATATGTCACAATATCGTCTAGATATTGCATTCTCCAAAATATTCCACACGCGCTGCACATTTCCTTGGCCTTGAAAGTTTCCATTTAGGTCACATGATACAGCTGACTTGTCGGTTGAAAAATCAATACTTCTCCCCCGGCTGGTAAAAACCGGTTCTATGCATGCGAACTCGACTTTGTAAGACTGAACCTGAAATATATTACCCATAATAAAGGAATGATTGCCCCTTATTTTCACACACAATAAACCGTTCATTGTAGGCCAAATTTGAAGGGGACAATATATAAATGTGTTTGGAAGATATAAAGGCTAGGCAATGGTAAAATAGAATAAAGTTCAAAATATTCCTTGCAGCTTGTCCTCCTGCCTACACCGCCAATTCCTCCAATTATTGTCTTTTGTAACTTAAAAGATGACACATCTGTATCCTGAATTCCCCCAGTAAATGATTCCATAGGTTCGTACGGGATTGACATATGCAAAATACATTATTCGACAAGCCTCTAAATTAATACTGTTTTTCAAGCGTAATATCATGAAATAAATTTTACTAAGTTTTTACCCTATAAACTCTGTATGCTTTTTCCAGGTTAATGGTTCATCCATTCACAAGTTAAGAAACTTTGTTGGTGATAAGTACTCTACTATGGTCTCTCCAAATGAGTTTGGACAATTTTCTATATTTAGATTAATCTTATGGTGAAATCTAACCATAGAAAATTTATGTTCACTTAAGATTAATTTATTAGCTTTAAGCCAGCTCAGGATATTACTCACTGTATTGCCTGCCTTTAATTTTAACACTTAAGAACTTTCATCAGCTACAAAAACAGTAATATCATCTGCAAACAAAGTAAATAGCACTCCTTGAGTATAGTCTACAATTTGTTTTATATCATTGATACAAAAATAATAATGGTCCTAAAACTGAACCCTGTGGAACACCATGGTCTACGTTTCTGGCACAGGAATAGACATTGTAAATTTTTTCTCAAATCAGTACCGGTATATGATATTTAAACAATTTGTTTTCTATTCCCTAAAAATGATTTGAACCAGTTATAGGCCAGTCTCCGAACTCCATACATGTGTAACTTTTCTAAAAGCAAGCTGCGGTCAACTACAGTATATCAAGCGTCCCACAACTCACTGTATGACTTACATAATTTCCAGAGTTTATAGACACGGATATTATGACATGTATTATAAGACTTAACAGTGACCTGCTCTTTCTATTCTTCTTCTTCTTCGTTTTTTCTTCGTTTTTATATGGACACTGCTCTGCGCACTACGTCCAGCCACTACCTTGATTTAAGTATTGCTAATCAAAGATACTATTCATAGAGGATAGAATAGGGTGGTACTGAGAAACAAAAGTGCGAACTATTTGATCGGGAGAAGTTGTTTATGTAGGATACGTTAGGAATATTCCTGTCTTCTACCATACTGTTAGGAACAAGTATACATTTATTAGTGTACATGTATTTAGCACAGGGACACAGGGTTCTACATCTTCAAGCTAATGCGATATATCAGAGCGTTTTACTACCATACACAATCATGACCAGATCGCAGGTAAGGGATTCATGATCCTCCATATTAAATCGTAATATTACAGTCTTAAAAATTGTCAGTAACTCTGCGAGGTGAACTGTTGGATGACATACTAAACAAGAAACATTTAGAGAAAGTTAAATGCCTAATGATATCACGTTGGAAATGAAATGTTGTTGCTGCCTTAGATATTTATCACTGCAGAATTTTGATTATATAAGGTTGGTATATTGGTAACATTATCTCTTAATTTATGTACAACATGAGACCATTGTACATTAGTCCTTATTAATTGGGTCAGTTGAAGGAAAATGTTGTTCATCTCAGTTTGCAGATGTTCCCTTTGCAACAGAAATGAGGGACGTTGCACAGTTTTCTGTGGTTCACCATTTGTAGGGTAAGGTGAGGGAGAGGTGGTATTCTAATGTAGCACTTCATGGAGTTTGGAAGCAGTTGAAGTAGAAGTCAGTTGATTTGGATTGGGCGTACGAATAAGATTGAGATAGCCCTCTCTATCGTATCCTGGCAAGGGTGATTGACGAGGTTCTCTAAACGTGAAAGGTGTGAACTTCCTTTTTCTGGGGGCTTAAATTTGTGACTGAGAAACATCTGATGAAAGCGGGGGGAAGTGCTGGGGTTGTAGTTGAGGGTTATACCAAATACAGTAGAGACAATACGCGACACTGAGCGAGATATCGAGGGATAGCTATTGGAGCTCACTCTAGCGGATAGACCTGAACAGTACTCATTCTCTCATAAGAGCACGTGTATTTTTGTGTGAAGTTTTTGGTGTTATTTATGCGTTTTCAGTGAGTTGACATAATTAAATAGTAGCGTGTGTCATTCCTTGATATCTCCTCTCAACATGAGGGGAAAGGTGTGTGCTGTGTTTGGCTGCAGTAATTACGAAGTAGAGAAATATGAGCGGTCGTTCTTCAGGTTCCCTCGTGACAAGAACATGTAAGTAATATTGTGTTTGCATATATATTCTTCCAGTGACAGAGATTTTTATAGTAATTCACAATCTTCTGACCTGCTCGACCCAAATTTTAACTGGCATAAAATGTAATACGCATATTTTATTGTATAGTGGAGCAGTTAACCTTCAATACCGATGTGTTGTTGTATGTGTGATCTGTGGGTTTTGAAATGTCACAGAAATGATTTGGATAAGGTGTACAAGAAAGAAGGGACGTTACGCTTATGTTAGAATTATAAGATCTGTTCAGATTATTTCCAGGCCAGCGACATTAAAAATCCTCGACTATACAGCCAAGGGTATGTTACATTTTTACTCTAATTGTACGTAAATATTCCTCAAAGCATCACTATCGACAACATTTTCATACTTTTGTTTCTTTAATCCCTCTTCTCAGATGAAAGCCGGAATTTTATAGATTTTCTTTCTGTTAGTAGGCTTCATGTTAAGAGGAAAATTGTCCAGCTTTTAAATGTTAATTCATTGCATCATATGTGTAAGGAATGTGCCGATATTTTTATTGACAAGTGTCTTAATGTGATGATACAATATTTTCTAAATGAGAAAAAAGACAAATCCAACCGTAAAAGTTCAGGCAGGAATGCTAAAGCTAAAAAGTAATGCATAAATGTAAGATCAAGCCATTTCACAGCAGCCCATTTCATATCTTGTTTATGTGTCTAATTTCAGTCTTTGAATAATAACCGTTTAAATAATTCTTCATTCATTTATCCAGAATTGCTTTAGCAACTTCGAAGTTAATATCTCAATACCACTTTCTTTCTAGACGTAACTTATTTATCCATTTCCGTATATAAATTTCCATTGATATTTGAATTTAGCGCGATTTGTTCAGGTCAAGTCACTAGGAGCGCCACCGTCGAATTGTCTCCCATTTTAGCAAGGCGAAATCCGTAAGTGTCGCGTATTGTCTCTACTGTATTTGGTTATACTCACGAGGTTTTAATTTGTCACTTGTTTCCTAATATTATATATTGTCCCTACACATAATATTTTAACAACTACCTGGTTGATATACAGAATAAAATTTGGAGAGCCAACGCTGTGATTACCTTGACAATGAATACACTGAAGGAGTGCGTGTTGACAATCTTTGGTTAGGAGTTGTACCGATCACCTACCACATCTTGGAAATCGGGAGCTAAAATTAACTGGCAAATTACCATAACTTTTGCTTGTTTGGCATATAACAGATTTAAAGGTAGTATTTCCTATATTACACTGAAAATTGAGACCTGGGTGGGTAATTGTTGTGATCTAAAGACAACTTTGACTGATCCCGTGGGAATATATTGGGTTCAATTTTCAGCGAAAATTCTCCTATTTGAACTTGTTAAACTCTTAATTGGAACTGGCGACTTAATATCTTCCTATAGCTTTGCTATTTAGTGATTTATATACACCTCGTATTAGACCTACTCTCAATATATTAGATGATGGGATAAAAGCTTTGAGTTTTTGTAACGTTAGAATAGGATTATTAAGGAACTAATTTGCTTGGACACCGTACTTGAATGTAACTTGTACTCTTTTTCTTCCTTTCTTGACAATAGATTTTTGCCTGGAAATTTATAGTAATAAAAAATTCTCCCTGTTGTCATATAGGAAAAATTTGCCGCATTTTTGTTACAGATAGATATTAACCAAAAGCGGACCATAATGTGATCTACAATATTAGTATTAATCTCATGTTCAATATCAGAGGAAATGCCATTATTTTCAATATTGTCATTATCAGGTGGTATAGAATGTTTAATTTGTAAGCTGGTATGTACAACATGTTCCCTTTCGACTTCTAGGTTCTTTGATCTATTAGAACCTCCTTCTCCACTCTCTGATTGCATATCCCAAAACTACACAGATATTAGCACTATATAGCCAAAACAATTACTGGTATAAGCAATCCCGATGGTTTGTCAATAACTTCAATGCACACACCCACGAGTGAAACGTCCGCATCCAATGCACAACGAAGACCATGCGTACGTCTCCTGCCTACGCCTAAGCGATATAAACAAGGCCGGGAAACAATGTTTCCAACAAGGGAAACAGGTATGTCCAAAGAGTATGTCACTATCGTAATAGCAGAAAACCTCCAGAAAATTAATTCACACGGGGATAGTATACTGGAGTCAAGTACCTGAAGCAAATCGACTTTCCTTCAACTTTCCTTGCATGATTAGGTCAGGACAGTCAAGTTGTAACTTTCCTTGCCGAGCCGTCAACTTTTGCGTCCACTTTCCTGTCACGTGACTAACTTGACTCCAGTAGTTGCCCAGTGTGAACCCCGACTTGTAGGCAAATCCAATTAGCACGTGGATTTTTCTCGAGGATTTGATTACATTTGTTGGTATAAAATAATGATGCTTCTAAAAATAAGTTTTGTAATTCCTGCAAAAATAATACGCAAGTTCGTATTTGTCCACTTGGCATCTCCACTTCAGAAAACTGAATGCAAATTCACAGACAGTTAGTAGTGAATTGGAATTATAACCGCCGAATTGCACGCGCGCTTCTAAAAGTGATGGCGTGCAGAGGTGGTCAGTCCGTAAATGGAAGCTTTGATTGGTCGCTCTCGCGTTACGTCAACAGGCGGATAGCAAACTATCATCTTTGCTTGCGACCAGCGCATGCTGCGTAGGCGGCGAGAACGTACTAATATCGTCAGGAATTTACATGCTTTTAGAATGTGTAAAATAAACATAAGTACATAGCATACGAAATTAATACAGTACGGTATACAATTGAACGGATTCTACGGCAGTAGTATAATAGGACAGTTCGGCGGCCTCCTCCTCCTCCCGCGGGAAATATGAATTTTGGCGGGAAATTTGAATTTTGGCGCGAGATTTGAATTTGTAAACAAAGCCACCTGCTTTTTGACAGCTGTCATCGACAACAACGCATCGCTAACCTCACTGCTGCCATCTTGAAGGGCCTAAAACTCAGTGGTACTAACTTAACCTAACTAGCGCGAGATTTGAATAGGTAAACAAATCCACGTGTTTTTTGACAGCCACTTGATTTTTGGCAGACAACAACGCATCGCTAACCTCACTGCTGCCATTTGACGGGCCTAAATCTCAGTAGTACCAACTTAACCTCACAAGCGCGAGATTTGAATCGGTAAACAAATCCACGTGCTTTTTTGACAGCTGTAATCCGCCATCTTTAAATTACAGAGCACCGTGCTGCCCTCTTTATCGCAGTAGCTGCAAATTCGTCACCTGTCATCGGCAGTGCTGCCATCTTGGCGGGCCTAAACCTTAGTGCTACCAACTTAACCTCACTAGCGTGAGATAAACAAAGCCACGTGAAATTTTTGACAGCTGCCATCCGCCATCTTTAATCCATAGAGCACCGTGCTGCCCTCTTTAGCTACTTACCTTTGAAATGTGGTGGCGGCAATTTAAAATTGTATCCAGCAGCCATCTTTGAGCACCGTGCTGCACTTTTAATCTAGAGAGGACCGTGCTGCCCTCTTTGTGGCGGTGGCAAATTCCACGTGGTCTTGTTTGGGAAACAAACTCACGTGCTTTTTTCTGACAGCTGTCATGCGCCATCTTTAATCAAGAGAGCACAGTGCTGCACTCTATGTGGTGGCGGCAAAGTCGAAGTACGTTACAAATCTACGTGCTTTTGCTATCCGTCATCTTTAATCCACAGAGGACCGTCCTGCCCTCTTTGTGGCGGTAGCAAATTCCACGTGCGCTTGTTTGGAAACAATCTCACGTGCTTTTTTCTGACAGCTGTCATCCGCCATCTTTAATCAAGAGAGCACCGTGCTGCTATCATGCGGGCAATTTCGTCAGCTGTCATCCGCCATCTTTAATCTAGAGAGCACAGTGCTGCAATCTTTAGCTGAAATGTGGTGGCGGTAAATTCTACATGCTTCACAAAGCCACGTGCAGCTGTCATCTGTCATGAGAGCACCGGGCTGAACACTGCATTGTATGACTAGCATCAAACACTGTTTAGAAATAAAAAATTATCTTCTCAACATACTTACTAAGCTGCTCTTCCTCCTCTATCAAGGTACATCTCTATCGAACATGCATTGCAAAAGCAAGAGTGTGCAAGTTTAGACTTGAACACATACTACCGTTTATAGCTCGATGTTGTTGAACAATGCATTGCAAGACTAGAATCAAACACTGTTTAGAAAAAGAAAAAACTCTTCTCAACATGAGCTAGACAATAACATACTTACGAATCTGCTCATCACCTTCTTTCTTGCTTTTCCTTCTTTGAGTAATAAACGAAACTCTATCTTGCAAATAAGGAGCGGGAGGAAGGTAATACCTAACCTAAAATAAAAGAATATGCCAATTCTACATTATTTATTTACATCTTATATGTACAAGTTTTATCTCGAATCATTTTACCTTAGTGATGTTTGCGTACTTCTCCCATTCTCGACACAAATCTTGTATGTACAAGTTTAAACTTGCCGTACTACGCTCTCAGCGTACCTCTCCCTATCTTTATACAATATGTACAGTGAATTGTGATGTAAGACAGCTTAACGTATATATTACAAAGTACACACCTCTAGCATAATGTTTACACACATCTGTTTTATGTAATGTAGTACCTAACAATACTACTATGCCCCCAGGCTAGAGTGTTGGTAGAATTTGGAATGACAAACCGTCTGCAATCATCATTATTAAGGGCTACCTTACTAATTAAATGAGTGTACAACTGGTGCTTCTTGCTTCTAATGACAGATATTTGCTTATGCAAAACAGGCGGATTACTTTTAATGTAATTGTTATAGTTTTCAAAACTTAGCTGATTCTGAACGACATTCTTTTTCACCCCCCTCAATCTCTTTATTTGTAGTTCATTTAAGAGTTTTTATGCAATATGACTTGGATTTAGTACCTACAAATGAATCGATAATATTCCCAGCACATTCATCTTTCATTTACCGAGCTCGATAGCTGCAGTCGCTTAAGTGCGGCCAGTGTCCAGTATTCGGGAGATAGTAGGTTCGAACCCCACTGTCGGCAGCCCTGAAATGGTTTTCCGTGGTTTCCCATTTTCACACCAGGCAAATGCTGGGGCTGTACCTTAATTAAGGCCATGGCCGCTTCCTTCCCACTCCTAGCCCTCTCCTGTCCCATCGTCGCCATAAGACCTATCTGTGTCGGTGCGACGTAAAGCAACTAGCAAAAAATAGCATCTTTCATTTTACCTAGAATCTTTTTGTTCACTAGCGGTAGATGATATTGATTATTTGCAGGATAGTTACTTGTATCAAACCTACCCAAGTCTGGCTTTATGTCATTGTAATAGTCATCAGTTTTGATTTGATAAATAAACGAATCGGTATCTGTGTAGAGCAAATGCGCATTATACGCGTACTTCTTCATCATATAATCGTAATGGAATTCATACATGAGTGTTTTAGCCAATTCAAGTACTGCAAAGCCGACGTAGGTAGGTTTGTCGTACTTAACCATAACACGATTCATTTGTATAATAACTAAATTCTCATGTATGATGGTACAGCTGTGGAAATTTGGTTTACTTATTAAATAGTTAGCACCATATCTTTTCTTAACATTTTCCCAGTTTGTAATCAATTTTACATCAACGCGTTTGTCAACATTTTCCATAGTCTTACCAAACACACTGTTATTCATGAGCTTGTAGAAATCTTTTTCAAACTCGTTAACCGCATTCGTTCTTAAATTATTGTTCAGATCGATATATGGCTTTAGCCACGGTGACTGATTAAATTCTAGTACGCGATGAATTTTGGATAACTTCAAACCATGCTGCAAACACTGTTTTAAATTTCGGTAATGAATGATACACTTAGATTTATCACACAAATTAGCAATTAGCATTTTCGTCGTTGATGCGATGTACGGGGACTTCATATTTTCAGGGCAGAACGGTAAGTGATTATGAGAAGTGTGTAACTCTTTAGGATACTGTAAGTCAACTTCGAGGAAATAGCCTTTATCAGCTTCATCGCCTAGGGCGTGCAGCTGTAAAGCATCAATTTCGCACTGCGTTAGCCAGCGGAAACCACCCACCGGTAGATGCTGACTCATCGCCCACCCATACTGATTATTAGCATCGAGATAAACAATATTCTGAGATTCCTGACTAGAATCGAAACTCGGCATGTACTTATTATTTGCCTTGGAATACCGCCCACTGCACTGACTTAGACAGCCTCGAATAGACGATTTTATAAAGTGCACCATATCAATATCAGTTAGCAGTTCCAAATTCACCTGCGTGTATTTTAACATCGCATCCCAACTTAACCCAGGCGCAGTAAAATACTGACATGGGTCAAGGCTGTAGGTTTTCTTGCAAACACAGGAAAATTTTCGAAAACGTCACCTAACAAAAGTACATTCGTCTTTAAATATAAGTCGGAGTATTCACCTAGCGTTTGAATGTGGAACTGCTCCCAGATATGCTGTGCATGTAAATAGTCATCATCACTAATATCCGCTGAATTCAGCGAGCTGTAAAAGGATTGTTTCGGTTGTAAAGCACGTTCTTCGAGGCGTTCTAAGCAGTCAAGATATTCATAAAAAAAACACCCTTACGCCGAAGTAAATTAAACTGCGCTTCTTCAGGAAAAACTCATCGAATTTCCGTAAATTGTTCTAGCTGTAAATGACTACAAAGTTTATCGAGGCTACTCGCCATAAAGCGAAACGAGTCAAGGTATCTCAGTTTTATAGAATGTTCCTCATCTACTTTTACAGACTTTGCAAATGCAATGTAACGCTCTTTATTCTGAGGGATTATATCTACTTTTTCATCTGAAGCTCCAAATTGTGAAATGATGAAATGTGAGTCGTAACCATATAAGTTATGAAAAATTACAGGGATAAATTTAGGACTTCTGTACTTAAGATTACAGCTATTATGAGCGGCACATCTGTAGAAACCAGTTAAATGATCATGATCAAAGACTTTAGGGTCATTTTCGGAAAATTCCCAATCACAAATGCCACATTTTGTAGCACGTTCATGATCATTTAACTGAATTTCGGTGAGTGGCTTCATATGAATATTACTATTTAGAATACGACCAAGACGAACTGCATCACTTTCAAGTCTTTCTAAGAATACTTTAGCGCATCAGTTCCTCGATACAGCTCTAACTTGTTAAGCGTACTATCATAACTACACTTGATGTAATACGCGAAGCTATACGGGACATGCATGTGCGTAGTATTAGTGAAAGAGTTGTCAGGATTAGGTGAGCATGTGTTGCATGGCGTGAGGATGGCTTCAAGGTCTGCATAAATCACGAAAGGTACCCACATCGGCTTGTGAAAATTTTTAAATTTTAAAACATTATTGCCTGTAGTAGGTATCTCTGTACGTACATGAATGCAGTCATTCTTGGAATGCTTCGTTAACTGATCTTCAGTTTTAAAATACTGCAAACATCCATCACATAGCCACTTTTTACACCTATCTTTTGACAACTGACTACCAACATATCTACTTAGATTTTTAATCCAGCAAAAGTGGTTATTTTCACTGTTTTCGATAGAGAGTAATTTAACATCAGTACTCTTCTTATGACATGTATAATACAGAGGGCCTACTACAGAATTTTTCTCTACACCATACACATTAATGCTAATGTTATTTATTTCTTCAAAGCGCTTAATATCTTTTAACTGCACAGGAAATTCTATACTATCGAAATTTAGCTGCGTTGAATAGTGTGGATATGATGATATTCTCTTAGCTACGTCTGATTTCGCAGGATTTAAAGCCGACATCACCGCCCATGCAAAACATGCCGCGTCATTGCTTTGGATGTTTACAACAGCTTCTTTTCGCTGAATCCATGTCGGCAGCTCGATGTACGATGAACCTCGCATGGGATTGTGGGATTGTACTTATTGATGTTAACTTCTAGATACAAAATTTCAACTAAAGCCCACCCTGATTCCTTTTCCTGAAATTCCTCACTCTTAGTTGAAATAATGTTCGAGACATCCCTAAGTACATCACCAAAATTAGTCGACTCACTTACTACAAAATTCTTCGTATTACATGATTTAATGTCCGTTATTTCGGATTCATCCGTGCTTTTAATGTACAAGGCGAAAAGTTCAAAATTAACTTTAAATAAATTATGATTGGACAAAGATTTAGCAAGAAGTTGTTGTACATCCGGTTGAATGCAATTTAAAAAGTGTTCAGTACTCTGAAACTTTTGACTAACACGAATTCTGTAACTAGAAATCCTACTTTTAAATGCAGTATTAATTTCCTCGATGTTTGCATTACAGCCACTTCTACACGCATTATTTTTATGCGCATTACTCCGTAAGTGTCCCTGAAAATGTGAAGATGGTACATCAGTGTTACAGTGCTCTCAGTGAATGGTTTGAAGTTCATGATTTTTCCTAGGTTTTTTACTACTAGTACTTTCTACAGCTACATCCGTTTTTTACGCTTTTCTCCTATTACCTGAGGGTTATAGTTGCAAGTAGATACCTGATGCGCTTCTACTAAGTGAGCCTCGTATCGCTCTACGTTAGCGAAATACACACCACAAACTTTACATAAAGCAGATGTTATGCTAGGGTGTTTTGATTTCATATGGCGCATGAAGTTATCTCGTCTTGTAAACGTTACATTGCATTCCTCACAGCAGGGGAACATCTGAAAAGAGAACAACCAATAGAGATTAGGCGAAAGTTACGATGTTCGAAAGAAACCAAGTTTCAACCTATAGAAGTCAGACATTGCTGAAAGTTTGAAATTATAAGATTAACCTCTTCTACAGCATGCTGACTGAAGAGAATAACTATTTGTCATTAGACTAAAGTTGTGATGCTCGGAAGAATCCAAGTTTCAATGTATAGAAGTCAGACAAGGCTGAAAGTTTGAAATTATAAGATTAACCTCTTCTATAGCAGGAGGATTGAAGAGAACAACTATTTATGATTAGACTAAAGTTACGATGTTCGGAAGAAATCAAGTTTCAACGTATAGAAGTCAGACATGGCTGAAAGTTTGAAATTATAAGATTAACCTCTTCTATAGCATGAGGATTGAAGAGAACAACTATTCATCAATAGACTAATGTTACGATGTACGGAAGAAACCAAGTTTCAACGTATAGAGGTCAGACATAGCTGAAGGTTTGAAATTATAAGATTAACCTCTTCTACAGCATGCAGATTAAAGAGAACAACTATTTATGATTAGACTAAAGTTACGATGTACGAAAGAAACCATGTTTCAACGTATAGAGGTCAGACATTGCTGACAGTTTGAAACTATAAGATTAACTTCTTCTACAGCATGTAGATTAAAGAGAACAACTATTTATGATTAGACTAAAGTTACGATGTTCGGAAGAAACCAAGTTTCAACGTATAGAAGTCAGACATTGCTGAAAGTTTGAAATTATAAGATTAAACTCTTCTATAGCGTGCGGATTGAAGAAAACAACTATTTATTAATAGACTAAAGTTACAATGTTCGGAAGAAACCAAGTTTCAACCTATTGAGGTCGGACATAGCTGTGAGTTTGAAATTATAAGATTAACCTCTTCTAAAGCATGTCCATTAAAGAGAACAACTATTTGTCAATAGACTAAAGTTGCGATGTTCGGAAGAAACCAAGTTTCAACGTATAGAGGTCGGACATGGCTGTGAGTTTGAAATTATAAGATGAACCTCTTCTATAGCATGTGGATAGAAGAGAATAACTATTTATCATTAGACTAAAGTTACGATGTTCTGAAGAAACCAAGTTTCAACCTATTGAGGTCGGACATTGCTGAAAGTTTGAAATTATAAGATTAAACTCTTCTACAGCATGCTGGTTGAAGAGAATAACTATTTATCATTAGACTAAAGTTACGATGTTCGGAAGAAACCAAGTTTCAACCTATTGAGGTCAGACATTGCTGTAAGTTTGAAATTATAAGATTAACCTATTCTATAGCGTGCGGATTGAGGAAAACGACTATTTATCAATAGACTAAAGTTGCGATAGAAAAGTTCGAAACATACTTTAAAATGTACGCGCTGCAAACTGTTACTCAGATGAATAAGATGCGTGCGTTCAAGTCTGAAACTCGAGCGATAATACTCTGGTCGTAACTAAAAAGAACAAACATATATGAATGTAGTGTAGGGTACGTCAGCTAGCCTAGCTATCTTCACAACTCACAGTTCGAAACATACCTGAAAAATGCACGTGCTGCAGACTGTTACTCGGATGAATAAAATGCGTGCGTTCATGCCTGAAACTCGAATGATAATATTCTGGTCTTACCTAAAAAGAACAAACATATATGAATGTAGTGTAGGGTACATCAGCTAGCCTAGCTATCTTTACAACTCAAAGTTCGAAACATACCTTAAAATGTTCGCGCTGCAAACTGTTACTCGGATGAATAAAATGCGTACTTTCAAGCCTGTAACTCGAACGGTACCTAAAAAGAAAAGAAAATATATATGAATGTAGATGTTTATTACCTAGCGTAGAAGTTGCTTTGCAAACAGTAACTAACAGTTCAGGCTTACCTTAAGTTGAAAGCTGAAGAATAATATTCACAGCAGACAGTACTTAGACGGGGGATGTGCACGTAATAAACACACACACAGAACTGTGAACGCTTCGCGCAGACTGCAGCGAGTAAATATGCTGCTTGTTACCAAGCGGATTTGAAAGTCGCTGACAACAGCAGTACAGTTGGAACGAAATGTTTATGCAACAAGAGCTCTCCTGAGTGCCTTACGCTGAGTTCTGCAGGTTGAAGTATTTAAGCCGGGATCGAACCTGCTGTTGATGACGAGGTGTCAGAAATTAAGAGTTCTGCAGCGGATCGAGCCTTAGAAAGTTAGCGCGGGATACTCGACCTCTGGACTTAAACGGGAGGGTACTAAGATAAGCAAGAAGCCGACATCCGCGGTATTCCTTACCTGTAGGCACTTAAAGGTATTGAGCTAAGACCGCATCCGGCTGGATCATGTAATTACACGTTATGACGATCGCGCAGGTCCCTCGCCTAGCATTTGCTTTTTTACAGATTCCGTCAGTAGGGGTTCGAAACCGCTATCTCCCGAAGTAGCGAGAATTATTGCGGGTACAAGAGTGTTGAGGGTGATTCATTTGACGGGTGGAGGCGATCCTACTGTTGCATATTACATTCTCAGGTAGCTTCGAATAACCAGAGGGCGTGCAAAAAGCCATCATTAAGTAAGGGCATATAACGCTGTTGAAGGGGACGTTAAACATTGCGCAGACTCCTTGGAAAATGATTGTAAGTACGAGATGTTGATGGCGATTCATCTGTCGGATGGAGGTGCTAAGCTGTGTGCAGGCTTCTTCGGTAGGATTAGGCTATGTGCCGGCACCGAGATTTACCCTCTCCCTACTGTTGTATATTACATTCTTATGTAGTTTCGAATAACCAGAGAGTGTGCAAAAAGCCAGCATTAAGTGAGGGTATATAACGCTGCTGATGGGGGCATTAAACCTTGTACAGGCTCCTTCAACAGGAGTAACCTATATGCCGGCGCCGTGCAGGCTCTTTCAATAGGAGTAGGCTATGTGCTGGCACTGTGTTTTAACCTCTCCGTACAATCATAATATTTTATCTTAGGAACTTACACCAGCTAAATGCTACACGGCTAAGAAAACGCTCTTTGAGTTACAAGTAGCTTTTCAGCACGCAGTGTCCTCGCTGTTCGTTCAAGGTTACTACATCCGGAAGACGAGTGTACAATTTCAGTCAACGCATGCATTCCTGACCTCGCTCAGACTGACTGCGCCGATACAACTTCAAAGACAGTGTTCTAAGCAGTGGAACAAAAATGTAACCTGGTGTGAGCACATAGCATGTTCCTAAAGCTTAACACTGTAAATGTTTTGAGCTCCTGTTTTTACAGCTAGATGTGGTTCCTAACGTAACAGGGCCGGGATTAAAAATATATTTCACAGCCGAGTGCCCCGTCCTAACATGGATTTTAAATCGCAAGAATATGTTTTACGGCCGGTTGCCCTTCCTGACGCTGAAATACCGGGATTTAGCCAGTTACCCTTCCTGATGTAACAAGACAAGGATTTATTTTTAGACTGCACTTAGCTAGAAATAGCTACACGAAATTATTATATAGAAAGAGAATTGCCGGCTCCTACAGTTTGGTTTAGTGTGCTTGCCTCTCACCCGGCAGTCTCGGGTTCGATTCTCTTGGGATTAAAAATATGCTTTACAGCTGAGTTCCCTCTCCTGACGCAAGAGTTTAAATCGCAAGAATCTGTTTTACAGCCGATTGCCCTTCCTGTCGCTGAAAGGCCAGGATTTAGCCAGTTACCCTTCCTGATGTAACAAGACTGGGATTTATTTTTAGACTGCACTTGGCTATCAATAGCCACACGAAATTATTATATAGAAAGAGAATTGCCGGCTCCTACGGTTTGGTTTTGTGTGTTTGCCTCTCACCCGGCAGTCTCGGGTTCGATTCTCTTAGAACGAAGGTGCACCCCAAACACATCATTCAATGTTCTGATCATATGTTGTATCGAGTACAGTGTTCAATTATATTCTTAATCACTTCTTTTGTAATATAATCTTCAAGTATTCGATAAAGCTATGCCTTAACAGAGCGGGGAAAAGGAGGTTAACACAATCGCTATCTTAGGCAAGCCGTTCAGAACTGTAGTCTTTTCTTCTCCTAGAACAAACGTATTCCTTGACATGTTCTTTTTAAATTGTCCCCTACTACGATCAAGAGCGCAGCACGCTGCTCTCAGATGGCGGATGTAGAATTTGCCACCACCACATGTCAAAGAATAAAGATGCCAACACGATGCTCTCTTGGCAGCTTTTCAAATTGTCTGCCACCACAGAGTGCGGCACTACGCTCTCTTGATTAAAGATTGTGGATGACAGCTGACGGAATTGCCCGCAAGAGTGCGGCACGGTGCTCTGTAGTTTAATGATGGCGGATGACAGCTGACGAAATTGCTCGCAAGGGTGCGGCACGGTGCTCTGTAGTTTAAAGATGGCGGATGACATCTGATGCAAGAGGGTAGCACAGTATTCTGTGGTTTAAAGATGGTGGATGACAGCTGACGAAATTGCCCGCAGAATTGCAGCACGGTGCTCTGTCGATTAAAGATGGCGGATGACAGCTGTGACGTAGAAATTGCCTACTACTACGATAAAGAGGGCAGCACGGTGCTCTGTAGATTAAAGATGGCGGATGACAGGTGACGAATTTGCAGCTACTGCGATAAAGAGGGCAGCACGGTGCTCTGTAGTTTAAAGATGGCGGAAGACAGCTGACAAAAAGCGCGTAGTTTATTTCCAAACAAGAGCATGGAGAATTTTTCAAATTGCCGCTACTACATAGATGGTAGCACGGTGCTCAAAGATGGCTGCTGTCAAGTGGAATTGCCTGCCACCACAGGTATCTAGCTAAAGAGGGCAGCACGGTGCTCAAAGATGGCTGCTGTCAGAAAGCATTTTTCAAATTAGCCGCCACCACATTTCAAAGGTAAGTAGCTAAAGAGGGCAGCACTGTGCTCTCTTGAATAAAGATGGCGGATGACAGCTGTCAGAAAAAAGCACGTGAGTTTGTAGAGCACGTGGAATTTGCCACCGCCACAAAGAGGGCAGCACGGTCCTCTCTGGATTAAAGATGGCTGATGACAAAAGCACGTGAGTTTGTAAATCACTTCGACTTTGCCGCCACCACATAGAGTGCAGCACGGCGCTCTCTTGATTAAAGATGGCGGATGGCAGCTGTCAAAAAAGCACGTGGATTTGTTTATCTCACGCTAGTGAAGTTAAGTTCGTAGCACTAAGGTTTAGGCCCGTTAAGTTAGCAGCACTGCGGATCACAGGTGACGAATTTGCTGCTACTGCGATAAAGAGGGCAACACGGTGCTCTGTAGTTTAAAGATGGCGGATGACAGCTGTCAGAAAAGCACGTGGATTTGTTCACAAATTCAAATTTCGCGCTAGTGAGGTTAAGTTGGTACCACTGAGGTTTAGGTCCGTCAAGATGGCTGCAGTGAGGTTAGCGATGCGTTGTTGTCTGTCAAAGAGCACGTGGCTGTCAAAAACACGTGGATTTGTTTAGCTATTCAAATCTCGCGCTAGTTAGGTTAAGTTGGTACTAGTGAGGTTTATGCCCGTCAAGATGGCAACAGTGAGGTTATCGATGCGTTGTTGTCGATGACAGCTGTCAAAAAGCACGTGGCTTTGTTTACAAATTCAAATCTCGCGCCAAAATTCAAATTTCCCGCCAAAATTCAAATTTCCCGCGGGAGGAGGAGGCCGCCGAACTGTCCTATTATACTACTTACGGCCACCATTCATTAATTTAACTTAATTCGTCGTAAAACGAACACGTTTACATTCAGTAAGTCTTCATGCGTCAGTTGCCGGCTGTGAGGTGTCCAGGTGAGTGAAGAGTTCCATCATTATTTACTGGCTGAGATGCATTCAACAACAGATTCTTCCTTGCTGCTTGCAACTGCCTTTCTTTATTCAAGTGCCTGATGCGAATTAATATCCTCGTACTTGTATAAAAATTAATTATATTTTCATGCACCTGAGGAAACTTTGCTTTAATAACACGAAGTTTTAATCACATTTTCACACTGCGAAATGTCGTGTCTATGAAAACCAACAAATCACAACACCACATTTTTGCTCAAACTCACTAAATGTAAGGGCCTTCGCCTTCCAAATCTTGAGAACTTCTTCCGTAACAAATCTTACTAGTTTGTTGCTTCGTAACAAGAAGTGAAGCACTTAGACAGCACGCTTTCCACCTTCTGTCTTACGACACGTTTTGTCAGTGCTTTGGTTAATTTTCTTTTCTTTTGCAACATGTGCCTCCGAGCTTTGCCTTTCTCCGCGCTGCACCATACTTTCTAAATCAATTTTGTGGACTGCATTTTTCTCCTTTAGGATTTATATTTCGGTTTTCAGTCTTTTAATTTATCCGCCCTTTAGTCTCAGATCAGGCAGTTCACAGATGGGCTCTGCAATTTTTCAGTTGCTCCAGTTTCCCTTTTTTGGGGGATACAGACAACAAGGTTACAATTGCTCTCTTTCACACATCTCTGTGTTGATAACGTTGAACACGATCACGTACAGCCTAAAAAGAATAATATAAACTTGTAAGAAATAAAGTGGGTAACTGGCACTGTTTCACATTTTCTTTTCTATTTCTAAGTAATCTAACTCGTGTAACACCCTGGGTCCTATAGTTGGACATTGACTGTGTTCTACGTGTTCTAATATACCGATTTACCAAACCAGTCTGGTCGGACTCCGTTCCAATCGCATCGCAAGATTGAATTTCGTGGTCGAGACCGGAATATCGGGGATGGTAGTAAATAACGCAACCACTACACCAACGATGCCAGCTTTTTTATTTCTAATAAATGAGAAATTATAATTGAAAATGAAAACCTACAACCTGTTTTCATGTCCTTGACCTGGTCAGGGATGTAATGAATGAATCATATATAGGCTATAAGTACAATGGGGTCGCTTGTATACAGAACTGTCTTTGCTCCTCTACTCTTACGCGATCTGATCGTCAGTTGCTTTCAGCAACTTACGAAAAAATAAATGAATAAATGTGTGATGTTTATCTAATTTAGTATAATAAAACAATATACAATTTTTCATATTTCTTATCATCATTATTATCATTATTGACATTATTATTAGTGATTTTCGAATATTACAAGTTAAACTATTTAAGTAAAATAAACATCATAGCATTCTTGTATTATTAGTGATTTTGAACATTTCTGAAAATATTTTACAAATTTCTTATTTTGAAACAAAATATAACGTTACATTTTGTATATGTAATTGATATTTTACATCTTGAATACAGAAACATGGCACTTTTATGAAATGATGATGTAATAATATTTTGTAGATAAACTTCCCCTTTTTACAGATAATTATAATATTTACATTAATAACAGTTTTATCAATATTATTTACACATGGCATAACAATGAGCTATATCTTGTTGTACCCCCATGGTACACTCGTGAGAGAATTACTATTCCACACACTGAACCCATAATTCTACCATGATAAATATTGCAGATAAATATTGCAGATAACTATTGCAACTACAAATAATTATTGGTGCAGCCATATTCTTTATTGCGAGATTATCTCAACCTTCTTAACCGTGAGCAGTTACCGTGGGACCGTACTCACCATGGCGAGCGAGCCAACCGATCGTAAATTGTCGGGACATTTCGGCTGATTTCGAGTATTAAATAATTAACAATCTATAGTAAACTTTCACAACGAGAGATTTTGGCAACATAATTAATCAAGGAGTAGAGAACTTGAATTTGTAACAAATACTAAATGAAGATAGAATCCACAGGATGGAAATGAATGTAATTAAGCCTGGAGAAAGGTCGGCTTCTGTATCGGCAGGTTAGCAGCACGTGCCGAGGTCAAACCCTCAAAAAGCCCGCGAAGTCACATGCATGAAATTAATTAATTATGGCCTTTGAAAGTATGGAAAAAGTATGAAAACAACACCATTGTGAATTGGATTTATAATTGAATTTTTGGAGTCAATTTTAGGAAGATTTGTCCAGCGGTTATGAAATTATAAGATTGGACCCCAAGACTTCATGACTTGCGTAGCGTCAATCTCAGACCTTATAAATAGACCCCCCCATGCACATTCACACACAAGGACAAGCTGACTGTCGTAGCGGAAGGACGTACGTGCCTCTCGCTCCGCTTTCTCTCTCCTTTCCAGGCGCTCAATACTTCTCAAGTTCTAACCAGGCAGCTGTACTTATTAGTACGACTTCGGAAGAGCATTTGTCTGAGCTGAGCACTTCTCAGTGCTTGCTCGTCGCTTATCTCTTTCAGGAGGACCTGGATGACGACGAGGGCGAACGCATGTTTTGCGTCGGACAACGAGCCAGCGGCGGACATCAGGACGACGACGTCGGACAACGAGACGGACTGGGACGCCTACAGGGACGGGTGCAGCCTCCCTGACGGCTTCGTGTTCCGAGAGAGCTCCGCCACGCCGGTGGACCAGGCTCTCAGCATGTACTACAGGCCGGAGAAGGACGCAGCCACTGAGCGGGACAATGTCCTGCACATGATGCGTCAACCCGTGTCCAAGAGGGCCAGGATCTCCCCTACACAGCACGTCGAGAGCTTCCTCCCTGGAGGCTTAAACATCAGGGGCCACAGGCAGGAGCGCCCGGACAATATCGCGAGGGAACTCTCTCAGATATACCAGGTCATCCGGCTGCCAGGCAGAGACGACGCTCCAGGGATGTTCGACGCCTACAAATGGAGGCGCTTTACCAGCACGGCCGCCATCCAGACGGACAGGAGGGGCCGATGGGCGAGGAATAAGGCGGTTAACACCGACTTAGTCCTCCCGTCCACGTCGGAGACCAGCGACGCCACCACGGAGGTGGAACATGCCGCCCCCTGGCGCCGCGATTGTGCGATCCAGGTTGAGCGGCTCGGAACTGCGAAGTGGACGCAGACCGCTCCTCCAAGGACCACCTTCAAGAAATGTTCGCAGACACAGGCCTACCAGGAAGGGCCTGTTACCCGGGGGAAATCCAGGAAAGCGCCCGCGAAGGTGGACTCCAGCACAACAGTGGAGCAAGACGCCCCCTGGCGTTCTGAGGCTGCTGTCCATGCTCAACCTGCCAGCATGTTCGTCGAGCTGCAGACCTCGATGTGCGCCCCACAGGACCGGGAACGCAGTCGAGTGTTTGCACCGACCGACGCCACCGCCGACAACCAGGAGAAGGACGAAGACGGCGACGCAGTGGAGCCAGCAACAACCCTGGTGTCACCCGGCCGGGAGGAGGGCCACCAGGACTAGGCCTCTTCCCCTGCCGAGAAGAAACCCCGGGAAGAAGACGACGCCGGACCAGGAAGAAGGCGACGCCGGCCAATCAGAAGACAGCCGCCCAGCCGCAACCCAGGACTGCTCCCAGGACAGCAGTCCAACGAGGAGCCGATCAGGAGAGAACCTCACCGGATAGCGGCAGTCAGGTGAGATTAAAACGTCCCCCTGAGCAGCTCTTGCAGTGTTTCCGCTGTCTGAGGTGGGGCCACCGTCAGGAGGGGTGTGGGCTCCAAGTGAAGTGCGTTTTGGTGGTGATCATCACTACACGGCCTGCGCAACACTTAAGGAGGCGCCGGTGTGCGCCAAATGCGCTGGGGGCCACCCGGCCTCCCATCGCAGTTGCCTAGTCTACCGGGCCATGGCGCGGGCAGAGAGGAAGGAGGCGCGGACTCATGACCCACCCCCTTCCAGGAGGCCCCGTCTCGGTGGGCTTGGCCTCATTCTCCGGGATCGGAGACTGGGTACGAGGGACTTCAAGGAGGTGGTGCCGTGCGGCGGACCCGAGTGGTACTCGACGCATGGCTCCACAGCCGGCAAGGCCCGCGCTAGTCAGGGCAGTGCCCAGACGGACTGATCCCCTGGCAGACGGAACGGCGAGACTACGGTTCATGGATTGCTGGTGCTTGATACCTATTCCCAACTAACACTATCACTGGACCTTTTTTCCAGCCCACATACTTGCATGTGCTATCAAAATATGTCAGGTTTTACATGTAGGCTATTTCTCTTTCTGCCTATGTGGTTTTTCTCTGACCCTTCAACACCATACATCAACACCATCTTACCTAGCACAAACTCTTGCCGTGGTAGCGAGTCTGACTCGGAAACCGGCAGATACTCCTTGTATCACTTCCCACTCCTCCCTGCTATCTCTTTCTTCTTCTCAGAAATAATAGCATGTCGGAGGACATGTAGATTGAGTCGATGGTCACGCGGGGGGAACGCGCTTCGGGGGCCCCCCGAAAAAAGACATTCACGCACTCTCTTTGAAAGTTCGGGCGAAGGAACCCGCCCTGCGTCTCTCCGAGAAGAAGTTCGATAATTGTTTCCTCAGAATAAATTGTGATATGTATTCACGTAGGTGATTCGAGTTAGAATATTTAATGGAATTGATATAAAATTCCTGAAATTCCGCCGGCGAAAACCGTGAAAGCATAGATATTTTTCACTAAACTACGTAGCTATCTTTAATTTTTAATATTGCATGTTGTAAATCAATGAAGGGAGTTTGGAGACTAGCCAGAGAGAGGTCGAGTCTGATATCTCTTGAACACCTGGCATAACTGAAGGGTGAGAAAAGTATCTCTCATAAACAGTTCGTTGCTGCCCGGCAGACGGAAAGTACATTCGCGTGGTGATAAGCGAGAATAGTGCGTATTTTGTGTTGTTAAAATTAATAGCGAGTGTAAAATGTGTGTAATTGTAAGTAATGTGTATGTGTATGTTCAGTCCACAGCCCTAAGGCTGGTTGAATCCTCAACAGTTCCACCATCAGCTGCCATAGATGGCCTAGGCATCACTGAAGAGGCGTACTAGGGAAATGATGAGAGAGGTAGTTTCCCGTTGCCCTCCTCACCGGGCCAGGAGTTGCGATTATATATTAGCATATCAGTCTGCCAAGCCCACAGAAATGCTTGCACCTACTGACCCTATGAGCAACATTTTCACACCATTCTTAGCAGGGACTGGCTGCATAAGGAATGACATTACTAGCATTGCTCATCCCTCAGTCACTTTCAAATTGTCAAAGCCAAGGATAAGACAGAGAGAGATCAATGAACGTAACAAAATTGCTCTAGCCTATACCAGAAGACGTAGTGCACTATAACACTAGGACCTGCCAGCAAAGGCAGTATTCTCATTTATTCTCCAGTCATGTGGCTGAATCTGAGACAAGCTGGCTAGCATGAAGCCAGGACTCAAGGATGACTTCATTAACAGGTCTGTCTACACTGTATTAATGTTGTAGTTAGATTGTAATTGCTAGCCTCACTAAACTTACCAATGCGTGTGTCGAATAAGTATTTCAAAATGTTCAGGCGGAGTGTCTATTGTTCTTGTCGGAGTGCGAAACTCTTAAATACGTTTAAAATAACGTTAAGAAACGATCGAATGAGAAGTTTAAATACTGTGCTAAAAATCAATGAAATATTGTTCAAGCTGATAAAAGTTATGAATATGATAACGATAATGGAATCGTGGTGAACAAGATAAATTGAAATGTCATACGAGTTCAAATAATAATAATAATAATAATAATAAGAAGAAGAAGAAGAAGAAGAAGAATAAGAAGAATAATAATAAGAAGAATAAGAATAAGAATAAGAATAATAGTAATAATAATATTTACACCAGGATACATTTTTCTATGTTACTACATGTATTTAACAGTAATGTCGAGTGGGATTTGCGATTTTTCCGAAATCCAGTGAAGTCTGACAAATTTAACATTCATTTTTGGGAAGATTATATTTTGTGACGCCGTGTATTGGTGATACAGAAAATCACGGTATGCATATTTTGTTCTTGAGGTCGGAAAGATGTAATGAAGTAAATTAAAATTGTCTTAAGTCTTATAACGTTTTTTATCACCGGATTATCTTTACCTGAAAGTTTGGACAGGAAGAAATAGATTGTGTTGGAAATGGATGTAATGAGAATAGTTAGGAAGGCGTTGAAGGCAGAGGAATCCTGTATTTTATGCGCGTAGCCGTGATGATAGGCTATGTTTGTCGATGGAGAAGAATTTTTGAGACAGGCTGTATGTAAAAATGTGATGTTTCTGAGACAGGCTGTATAAGAAGTCCTGTTAGCAATCCGGAACAGCTGACTGATTTAATGGTGATCAGAATCTAAGTGAGCGCATTGTAATGCATATTATCATTTCAAGTCTAGAATCTCCCATGGTAACCAATTTATGTAGAAGGTTGTAGTTCTTGACAGTTAAGTCCAAATGACGATTCTATGTAAAACCAGCGTATTGCCTTTTATGATAGTTGACCTCACGAACAAAGTGCATTCTGGAACACGGTTGAGGTGTTATCTGACTATTGTAACAAAATTCCATTCTGTATATTTTTACAAGACGAAATTATCATTTAATTGGAACCATCGTGGGACAGAATACTGGAAGTCATGAGAGTGATAGTCTGGCTTGTGTAGATCGATGGGAAATTGCTTCACTGGATAGTTCATGGATATAAAGGTTTAGAACGTTGAGATGGTAGGCCGTTCGGAAATCTCATGTTTGAATTACACTGTGAATTCCGTGATGGCGGTGATTACCGTTTCGTTAACATTTACGTAAAGTTAGATGATTGTTGAATTTATACTTTATTTTCTGAACTTCACTGCGTGTGTTGAGATTGTATTTGAATCATAAATTAAAGTAGCCAGCTGTTGTTAATTTCAATTTCACGTTTTTATTGGAAGGAATGGGCACAGTTGTATTTCCAGACTTGAGTTCATTCTGTGGCAAGTGTCATTTCATTGTGTTAGAGTTTCAACAAGGTTTAAGGTTAAATATTAGCGATTGTGTTTGAAGATTCGATTTCGCCTGACATTGTAGAGGATGATTTCCTAGTTTTCGTTCAACGATAGGTTTAGGATATTGCGCGTATCATATGAATATACGGATGAGTAGATATCCCAGTTTACGCTCAACGATAGATTTATGATGCTGCGTGTGTAAATTTTTTTTGTTAGGATGTGTAGACACTGCGTAGGCTCGACGACGGTATTAGGGTATCGTCTGTATATAGTCATGTCTTATATTAGATCTTTTGTGAATTGACTTGAACTATGTTAGTGTCTGCAGTAGTGAATGCAAATGCGAAGAGTGTTAGCAAAGTATTATTGAGGCCATGTTTCGGCATAATCCTTACAAGCCAGAAGTTGTTTCCATAATAGCATGGAACCAATAGTGGCATAAATGTGAGGGCTGTCCAGCGTGGATACGTAGCTAATGGAGATTGATTATTGCTGTTTGCCACACACCTTCAGGTTCAATGAAGTTAAGTTTGTTTTATTTTCTCGACTTAGTAATTTATCGTTCAGATGTCCGATATCCATTGATAGTACCGTGTGTTGACACTTAGCTGATTTACATAGGACTTGTGCTACGAATGCGGTATCGATTCGTCAGCTGTTAATGCATTTTTATTTTCAATTTCTCGTTCTTTCACTTTATGTTATGTGAGACATTGGTCTACCAATTATTTGTAATTTGGTTTAGTGGGACACACATAGGTAGACATATTTGTAATGGTAGTCGTAGATTGAAAATGGAAAGATTTGCTTTGATTTAGTTTGTCGTGTGGACTTGTAAATTAATTAAATTTAACATAACCGTTTTATATCCTGAAAGTTTGTTTTATAAGAATATTTTTCAAGTGACTTATCAGTTTTCTTTAATTTCAGTGTTTAGCAATCCTTCTAAATGCATAATGAATAAGTGTTTTCTGCATTTCCCAGTTTTGTTCCTTCATAACGACGTAACGTTAGATCCTCTCGGATCAATTTGTTGTTGGTTCCTTCTAAACAGCTGTTTGGGTGATGCATGTTTCAGCATCGGGATTATTCCGTAACTTAGGGGTGGCACGAGATGGCAATACATGATCGAATTTTATTTTAATTGCGACTATTGCTGTTAACTTGTAGTGAAGACCATGCTTTCTAGTAATATTTCACAACTTATCCAAAGCAAATGATGGTCAATTTGGTTAGATTAATGGTCCATTCGGCGGGTGTTCCAATATCCGATAGGGTATCAAATTGGTGGATAACCTTAATTAAATGTAAATCTGGACATTTACTTGTTGAAGGTCAGATTTTTCACAGATCCGGTGGATTAATTCTCAGTTATCGTTTGGATCAATGGTGCCCGATTTTCAGGTTTTACTTCCGTTTTCTAGTTGTTGTTGTTGTCCACGAATTTCATGATATTTTTACTTTCCTCTGAAACAATCTCAGACAATATTAAGAAGACAACATTCACGCATTGCAATGTGACTGCTTTAAAATATTATAAATAATTAAATGATTTGATGGATGATTTTTATAAACATATTTTTGCATTGATATTCGAATAAAACTTAGTAAGCACATGTTGCTCCTCATTTAAATTAGTTAGGCTCTCTTCTGAACCCCATCGTTTGGTCAATATAGTGACAGAAATAAACCCGCTACGACCCTAAGATCTAAGAGTTCGATATTGCTCTATTGCAGCAGCTATGGCAGACGACCAACGATGGAACGGTATGTTCAAAGTTTCAACACGTTTATCATCAAATGCAGATAGTGAACATTTATTTTGCTCAATGCTAAAAACATGTCTGAGTGATTGTATTCTTTTCTGCGTACAAAAAGCGTCATCTTAAGATGTTAGCTCATTAGGATAGGGTTGAACACGTAAATGGCTAACTACGCTTGAACGGACACCTTTTCTTTTTTACAGATCTGAATTTTCAGTCCTATAGGCATACTTTTTGGTGCTAATCCAATAAACTCTGTCATAATATTCATACCACACTCATATTTCATAAGCCCTATGACATTTTGTTCAGTGGCGTTATGTGAAATTGATTACAAAGTGAAAAAGAAGAAGTGTCAAAGTATTCAGAATGGCTTCGCATGACATCGTAAACGTCTGTATTCCGAATATGATAAATCAAACCATCTGTACCTATATAAAAAGGTGTAAGATTTGAAAACTGCTGCTTTGCAAATCCATAATGAAAATAGTACATTTTTAATTTTGAAAAACCTAGTGTACCGGGTGGTACACCTCAACTCCGCTCATTCAAAATAAGCGCCTTAATTAACTTCTCTATCGACAAAAGTTGAAACTGATACTACATGAATTTCGAACTTTAATCAGATGTCACTACTGAAATAGTAAGTAATTGCTATTATTAAGTTTCCTGAACTGATTGAATTTCTCCTTGTTTTGTTTGGCTATACATCAAGATGTTTGGACATTTTTAGACAGATGTCACTACCAAAAAAAACTGATCATGCACTCTGGTGCAAGGTGGAAGAACTTATGACTTAAAGAAGTTTCGTATTTCTAGGTTGTCCATAACTGACTCTATGTTCATTTATTTTTGGGCTGGCAACACTTCTTTTCCTTTCCGCCAGTTTTGAATCTAGCCAATCAGGAATTTTTGTAATTAATTTTCAACCAATCCCACATTTCTTGTACACTTTGAAACGACAATAAAATTTGAGAGGGTGTGGTCGGTTCAGTCTTGAATTCTATCGAACCTTCCCTGAGGGTATATAAGTTGCGGCTTTTCGTGTTTCCTTGTCAATTAATGGCCGTTTTTCTAAGTGTGTGGGTTAAGGCAGAAGGCGGCGCGCCTCTTTCTTCGGCCGGCAGAACATCTACCAGGTAATGGCCACGTAAATTCTATCTTTCTTGCTGTCTCCGCAACTTTATCTGACGGAAGGTCCGAATCTTAACTATGTAACATTCTTTTCTAAGATGTAAATTTTCTTTCGGCTAATGTAAAACTTAATTCAATCTTTAACTGTAAATCCGGGATAGAGTGTGAGTTACCCTCTCGAGATCCTTTTCATCTTGGTTTGAGGTGACTGCGATTTCGCAACCTTTCTTTCCTGTAATGTATTACAGTTATTTCCATACTCGCCACCTCAGTAGTTTGGGACTAGCCCCAGTTTCATCGGCCGAGAGCCCTGTAGGTTTTTATATTTCATTATCTGTGAGCGCAGTGTATGCCTCCATTCTGGTTGTGTTCGGGCCGTTTATTTAACCTGTTTTTTCTCAAAGGCCCTGTAGGATGGGTACTAGATACCCCTGTATAAAACAATTTCTATTTGTAATTCGTGCCTTGTGAGGCCAGAGAGAGTAACATTTTGATGTAATATTGCCTTGAGCGGCCTGTAAGAAACTGAGAGCCTGTTAGCTCTTTTCAAAGTTTTGTAATAGTAAAGAGTGCCCCTGGAAGGCTAGATATTGTAGTTAGGGAGCAAGTGCTCTTGAATTAGGGGATTTCTGCCCTTGAATAAATTGTTCCTTATTTTGAATTGAAGTTTTGTAAACTGGATCCGGTATCTCTGAAATTGTAAAACTAGGGGCTTGAAGCCCAAAATTGTTAAAGTTCTGAATCTTGGATTTTTCCAAATCTGGTTTCAAGATTGGCATTGTACCTGACTGTTACTTCGCTTAGTGGATATTTGTTTGCTTTTTAATATTGAAAGAAATATAACTTTTGTTAAAATTTTAATTCAGTTCTTGATATTGTAGTTAGACTCGTTCAAGGCCGCACCTTCTTTCACCATCTCTGCGTTCCACACATACCCCGGAACATCTAGTATGGCCATTCCCAAATAAATTGGCTTCGCATAAACGATCTCACTTTTCACTTCAACAGTAATAAGGTCAAGACCAATGACATGATAGGATTTAAAATTTGGCTTTGATACGTAATAGCGTGCTCTATACCATCCATCTCATTGATTAATTAAATAAATGTCGCGATGTTTGCGTACATTTTCCATATATAGTGTTATTCATGGGTTTGAAAAACGTACTCTGAAATGTTGTTCTAGCACGTTGACGATGTTCTGTATTCAAATCCATGTACGGTTTAAGCCATTCTTCCTGCTTAAACACGATTATACGGTGATTACACTCTAATTATAAGCCGTACTCTAGGCATTGATCAGGACATTGTATGCGGATAACATACCGGTTCTTTGGAAAAGTTTGGCTGGCAGTTTTCAGTGGTTTGATGTGTTATTAGGCGGAATAATTTTTTCAACGCAAAAGGAAGGTCGAAATGTTAATGATGCAGGTTAGAAGGGTATGCAAGAGAAGCCTCTAACGCAAAACAGCGATTAGGATCTTTAGCAGCTTGAAAAACATCCAAATATTCAATTTCTGTTTCTGTTAGCCATATGAAATCTTTACATGGTAATGGCTGTGACATTTGCCACCCATACAGATTATTTACATCGAAATACATGATATAAGAATCTCTTTCTCTGAATTATAATTCTTGAGATAGGTATTATTTTCAATGCCATGCCTGTTAACATGCGAAACAAGACCACCACGAATTCCGCGTTCAAGAACAAAAGCATGTCTACATCTGTAAGAAGATCAAGTTTAACACCTGTATACATTAATATGGCATCCCACGAAAGACCGAGTGTCGTGTAGTAATAGCAAGGGTCTAATCCGTAAATAAACAAATTTTACGAAACTTTTCAAAACAGCACAGAGTAAAAGTGTATCTACCTTCAAATACAAGTCAGCATATTCACCTAATGTCTGTATATGAAATGTTGACCACACCTTATATGCATGCAAATAGTCTTCAACTGGAAATGATATTATCGTATGAGAATGAGCTTAGTGATGGAGTACTACATTCACTTAATACACTTTTAAATGTAGACTGAAGAGGTAAGTTTGTTTTTCTAATGTTTGAAAGTTTTGAATATAGTCATAGGTTAGAATACCTTTACTAATACAATGTTTAAATTGCTCAGGATCTGGAAAATACTCATGAATGTCTTTCAAGTCGTCGCTTGAAAGACCATTGACAAGTGTATCAAGTAAAAAGTTCATACATTTATAGGAATATAGAACGCTAATGGTAATATCGCCTACATAATAACTGAATGAAATTAAGCGCTCATGATTTTGTGCAATTACAGCAAAACTTTGTGCAATTTAATTGTGGACTCACGAACAATGAAGTGATTGTCGTAGCCTGACAGGTTATGAAAAGAAAGCAAGGAATAAATTTAGGAACACGATATAAAAGGTTGCATGATCGATGCGCAGGTCCGCGATATTTCCCAGTAAAGTGGCAGTGATCTCTAACCTTAATCTCTGGTAATGTAATAGGCTGTTTACAGATGTGACATTCATCGGTTTCATCATACAAAAATATCATCTAATGTCGTTTCAATTGGAACTGGTTGTAATATACGACAATGAACACGATGTGCTAACTCATTTAATTCATTTAACAACCATTCAGTACAGTTTTCCCATCGATATACCTTAAAAATGCTAGAGATGAATCATATGAACAAACAACTTTGTATGCTACAGAAAACGGAGTGTGCTTCTGTATAGAATCAGTATATGGTTCAGTCAAGTCTGGTTGGGAACGATGAAAAGGTAATGTAAATCATTCGAAATCTGCATAAACAGTAAACAGAACAGGTTCCTGACGATAATAATTCTCATATATATTTTCGGTAATTTCACAGAACAAGTTTTACGGCTGGGTATGTTGCGCTATCATCTACGTGTGTAGCTAACATGCATTATGTTGGAAGGTATTGCAAGCATCGGTTACATATAAATTTTTCCATCGTGGGATGAAAGTTGAGAGCTTAACAAAATTGAAAGATTGGTTATAAGGCAGTAGTGGCTTGTGTTTTCAATGGAAACATACAAAAGATGAATATGATGTTGTTTTGGAGAAGAAGCTGAATAAAGTTGTCCTACAATACTCTCTCCGTTTGCACCGTACACAGAAAAGGAAATATTTGGATTGTTTTTCTCAAATTTAGAAATGTTTGTTAAGTCCATGGGAGAAGTAACACCGTCAAAATTTAACGTCTGTTGCAACTCAGTAAACATGCCTATATACTGTGAAGTTTTTGTACGATTATATGTCGCTGGTTTTAACGCCATTGCAATACACCATAAAAGTAATAGTCATCTTTATTTTGAATATTGAGAACAGCTTTTTATCTACAAGGGATTGCGGAAGTTCGATATATTGCGTACCTGAATTTAAGGCATGAAATTTACACACATAATCTGAAGACGTGAAATATTTTCGAGCGCTTTATTGCTGGCACCCTCTTCAAACGTTTGAAATTTGGCAAGCAATTCATCAACAATGTGTTCACGAAACCATTCTGAAATATTATCCGAACGTAACAGTTTTGTCATTTTCGATTAAATGTAAAACGTTTCATGAATTTTCGCATTATCTTTAAAAAGAATGAATGAAGAAGCAAGTTACGCACTTAGCTTAAGCGCAATATGCGTAGTGTGCATAGAAGTGCCTTTTTTCAGACACATTATAGCAAGGTAATAAAATAATTGGATCTAAAATATTCAATGAATTTCTTATAATACAGCTTAGTATACGTGATGAAAAACATGTATGAATAGTCTCCCAATTAGATGCCATGACATTAAAAATTTTAAATATGTGTGCTAAATATCATCAAATCTAAGAATACATGTGTTGCTTTCTATTCCATGAAATGTTAAGGCAATTGTTCTTTGATTTATATTTTGTATTTCTGTATCATTAACGCATTAAATCCTTTAGGTAGAAATACCTTAAAGTCTTCAAAGTTGCGCAATATATAATCATAAAATCTCTTTGATAATCTCTGAAGTGAGATAACTTTAAATTGTTGATTAATAGGAAGATCACTTAGTCTTCCTGTTGTTGTTGCCCCTGAAATCCGTCCTAGAATGGTAATCCTCTCCATTTTATAAAAAATTAAAATACTATTTTTAGACTTAAAAACAAAACGCCAAATTAATAAAAAGTTAAACACATACCGTTAAATAATGTATGGGTTGAATGTAGATACAGCAAATCGAGTCCTTTCTGCGATTAATACAGCAAACCACTTCCCTAGTCCTTTCTGTGTTGTGGATAAGGCTGAAGATAATATCTATAAAGAAAGATAAAATCAAATAATAATAATAATAATAATAATAATAATAATAATAATAATAATAATAATAATAATAATAATAATAATAAAAATAATAATAATAATAATAATAAGTGGTTAACAGGCAGGAGATACTGGGAGTGTTTACAAGTTTACGATGAGCACATTGGATTGTAGTCTGTCACCGCGTTTTACACACGCACAAGTAATATATATTTTTGTTCACTGCTGTTAACGATTAACCAATAATAAATATTGAATTTTACGGTAAAATGCACTGATAAACAGAGCATATGCCTATGCGTAAAAACTGTCTTCAGGACTGATGACTAGCATTTGACTGGTATGAAAATGCGAAACCGTGGAAAACCATTTTCAGATAAGTATATATTGGTTTGTAACCCACTACCTTTACCTCCACGCACACACACACACACAGATATTTGTAAATGAATACCTAATAAATATTCAGTTTTACGATAATATAAAATGCGCAGATAAAAAAAAACATCTGAACAGATCGACCACGCTATTCCCGAGTTACGTGACTCAAACCGCGCAGTAGAAGTGACTGTAGTCTTAATTAATGTTCAGCCCCAGGATTTGCATGGTGTAAAATGCTTCCCAATTCTCTTATGATCATCGACGATGTCGCAACAGAACAGAATAGCAAAAAGTTATTCGTGCATACTTTAGTATGGGGCGATATAAATATGTTGATTGCATCTATTTTTATCAAACCTATTCTCGCGTGTCTAAGCAGTTGATACGCGACAAAACACTGCAACACACGTACAGGGCTGACAACAGTAGGGGTTTGAACCCGCCTATCCCCGAATGCAAGGTTTTCGAAGATGTTAAGGTGTTGGAATTTTTTCACACAGGATTTTATTATTACAACAATAATCACCACTATTACCTTGCACAGCAAAACGCACACACACGTATACACATTAACTGAGATTATCAATACAACATCAATAACCACCGCTATTACTCTGCACAGTAAAACACACACGCATACCGCATACATTACCTAAGAAAAAATTGATTTACATATAGCAGATATCTACTTTTAACAAGTTATTTATTGGAATTAAATTGCGTGGCAGGATCGCTGGACAACTAGCAGTGTACAACGGAAGCGAGAGTTCTAATTTCACTCATGTCAGCTGGTGATCTTGTACACGGCTATCTCTTGGATGGAAGTTTACAGCTCATATCCACACGACTGGCCACGAGATTTTGGTTTATAATTAAAGAAAATATGATTTAAAATGTTACAGTTTCCCTATCTTGAACGCCACGCCCCTAACTACACGGTAAACTTACTGTTATCTTATTATCTTATGCAATAACCACCTGGCTGTCGTACAAGGTAACTAAAAAAACCATCCATGTGCTTACAACTTGTAAACACTTACGGTATACCCTGTCTGTTAACCACTTGGCTATGTGGTTAGGGATGTGTCGAGTCTAAGCAGCGGTAGGAAAAGGCACTTCGTGGCTGTATCTATGACCCCAGTCGGGCTGTACAATCAGACATCTGTGTTCTCATCCCTGAAGATAGTTTCCCATTATCACTTCAGACAAATGCTAGGAATGAGTATGGAAGTGTTCAACAGAAAACAAGGTAATGATTTTCTGCAGACATCGCACATACCATCTCCCCGGATAGAAAGTGACAGCTGTACGCTTGTAACTACACGGCTAACCGTTGTAGTATTATTAGTAGTATGGTAGTGTTCAATAATTTTCCAATTTCTTTGCGATCATTTAAGAAAAGGCTAGGAAAACCACAGATAGAGAATCTGTCACCCGGGCGACTGCACTAAATGCAGATCAGTAGTGACTGGATTGGATAATGCAATAAAATAATACAGTTTACCGATCTTGTACACAATGTCTGCGTTTACTATTATTATTATTATTATTATTATTATTATTATTATTATTTTTATTATTATTGTTATTATTATTATTTTGTCAGACATGACAAAAATTAATCGATAGCATGATAATAATCACAAAATCAAACACGGAACCTCTTTTATCAATATTTATTTTTGCGTTATTTACAAAGATTTAAATGTTATGTTTCAATTAACCGGGCGTTTTGGCCGTGCGGTTATGTGCGCGCAGCTGTAAGCTCGCATCCGGGAGATAGTGGGTTCGATCCCTACTGTCGACAGCCCTGAAAACAGATTTCCGTAGTTTCCTATTTTTACACTATGGAAATTTTAGTAAGGTAATTTCGCGTTGTTTTTCTCTTTACATTAGTGTTCGATTCTCACGTGGTTTAACGTCGCATTTGGCGGGAAATTTGAAGTTTGGCGCGAGATTTGAATTTGTAAACAAAGCCACGTGCTTTTTGACAGCTGTCATCGACAACAACGCATCGCTAACCTCACTGCTGCCATCTTGACGGGCCTAAACCTCAGTGGTACCAACTTAACCTAACTAGCGCGAGATTTGAATCGGTAAACAAATCCACGTGCTTTTTGACAGCCACGTGCTTTCTGACAGACAACAACGCATCGCTAACCTCAGTACTCCCATCTTGACGGGCCTAAACCTCAGTAGTACCAACTTAACTTAACTAGCGCGAGATTTGAATCGGTAAACAAATCCACGTGCTTTTTGACAGCCACGTGCTTTTTGACAGACAACAACGCATCGCTAACCTCAGTACTACCATCTTGACGGGCCTAAACCTTAGTGCTACCTACTTAACCTTACTAGCGCGAGATTTGAATCGGTAAACAAATCCAAGTGCTTTTTTGACAGCTGACATCCGCCCTCTTTAATCAACAGAGCACAGTGCTGCCCTCTTTAGCTACATATCTTTGAAATCCGCCATCTTTAATCAAGAGAGCACCGTGCTGCACTCTATGTGGTGGCGGCAAATTCCACATGCTTTATAAAGCCACGTGCTTTTTCGACAGCTGTCATCCGCCATCTTTAATCAAGAGAGCGTCGTGCTGCACTCTATGTGGTGGCGGCTAATTCGAAGTGTTTTACAAACTCACGTGCTTTTGTCATCCGCCATCTTTAATCAAGGGAGGACCATGCTGCCCTCTTTGTGGTGGCAGCAAATTCGAAGTGCTTTACAAACTCACGTGCTTTTTTGACAGCAGTCATCTTTAATCAACAGAGTACCGTGCTGTTATCATGCGGGCAATTTCGTTAGCTGTCATGCGCCATCTTTAAACTAGAGAACACCGTGCTGCCCTCATGCGGGCAAGTTCGTCAGCTGTCATCCGCCATCTTTAATCAACAGAGCACCGTGCTGCTATCATGCGGGCAATTTCGTTAGCTGTCATCCGCATCTTTAAACTAGAGAACACCGTGCTGCCCTCATGCGGGCAATTTCGTCAGCTGTCATACGCCATCTTTAATCAACAGAGCACCGTGCTGCTATCATGCGGGCAATTTCGTTAGCTGTCATCCGCCATCTTTAATCTACAGAGCACCGTGCCGCACTCTTGCGACCGCCATCTCTAATCTACAGAGCCCCGCGCTGCACTCTGTGGTGGCGGACAACTTAAAAAGCTGCCAAGAGAGCATCGTGTTAGCATCTTATAATTTCAAATAATTTCAAACTCACAACAATGTCCGTCCTCTATAAGTTGAAACTGGGTTTCTTACGTACATTGCAACTTTAAGCTAATCTCTATTGATAAATAGTTGTTCTCTTCAATCCTCATGCTATAGAAGAGGTTAATCTTATAATTTCAACTCACAACCATGTCTGACCTCTAAAGGTTGAGACTTGATTTCTTCCGAACATTGCAAATTTAGGCTAATGATAAATAGTTGTTCTCTTCAATTCTTATGCTATAGAAGAGGTTAATCTCATAATTTGAAACTCACAACTATGTCTGACCTCTATAGGTTGAAACTGGGTTTCTTCCGAACATAGCAACTCTAGCCTGGCTGACTTGTCCTTTCGTATCATATTATTACATCTGCTTCTACGCTAGGTAATAAAGGTCTTTAATTTAAAAATAGCTAGGTTAGGTGTTAACGAACCAAGTAAATTTTACAACCTTCATTGTATTTAGCATTTTACGATAGGAGAATTAGAAGGTGTAGACAAGGAAGAGGATAATCTCATCATTTCAAACTCACAACCAATTCCGACCTCTATATTTTAAAACCTGGTTTCTCCCGAACATCGAAACTCTAGGCTAGCTGACTCGCGCTTTTGTTTTTAGCACTCTAGGATTAGAAGGTGTAGATATGGTAGAGGTTAATCTTGTAACTTCAAACTTACAACCATGTCTGACCTCTAAAGGTTGAAACTTGGATTTTTCCCAAATATTGCAATCGCGCGCGCTGACCTTCCCAGGTTCGATCTGCTGTAGAACTCCTCGGCATTAACAGTAGGTTCGATCCTGGCTTAGTGCTAATATACGTCAGCCTGCAGAACGCAACGTAATGCCCTCAGGAGAGCTCTTGTTGCATAAACATTTAGTTCCAACTGTACTGCAGTTGTCAGTGACTCTGATATCCGCTTGGTAACAAGCAGCATATTTACTCGCTGCAGTCTGCGTGAAGCGTTCACAGTACTTTGTGTGTGTTTATTACGTGCACATCCTCACTTAACGTCTAAGTACTGCCTGCTGTGAATATTATTCTTCAGCCTTCAAATTAAGGCAAGCCTGAACTGTTAGTTACTGTTTGCAAAGCAACTTCTACGCTAGGTAATAAACATCTACATTAATATATTTTAAGGTATGTTTCGAACTTTGAGTTGTACGTTTGTAAAGATAGCTAGGCTAGCTGAAGTACCCTTTTATATTCCTACACTACATTAATATACACTGACTGACAGAGCAAATGCAACACCAAGAAGGAGTGGTCAGAACTTTATGCCAATTGCAGGGTAGACTGACGTCACTGAGGTATGCTCATGATCTGAAATGCGCCTCTGTGCTGCGCACGTAGCGAACGATAAATGGGACAAGGCGTTGGCGAATGGCCCAATTCGTACCGTGATTTCTCAGCCGACAGTCATTGTAGAACGTGTTGTCGTGTGCCACAGGACACGTGTATAGCTAAGAATGCCAGGCCGCCGTCAACGGAGGCATTTCCAGCAGACAGACGACTTTACGAGGGGTATGGTGATCGGGCTGAGAAGGGCAGGTTGGTCGCTTCGTCAAATCGCAGCCGATACCCATAGGGATGTGTCCACGGTGCAGCGCCTGTGGCGAAGATGGTTGGCGCAGGGACATGTGGCACGTGCGAGGGGTCCAGGCGCAGCCCGAGTGACGTCAGCACGCGAGGATCGGCGCATCCGCCGCCAAGCGGTGGCACCCCGCACGCCACGTCAACTGCCATTCTTCAGCATGTCCAAGACACCCTGGCTGTTCCAATATCGACCAGAACAATTTCCCGTCGATTGGTTGAAGGAGGCCTGCACTCCCGGCATCCGCTCAGAAGACTACCATTGACTCCACAGCATAGACGTGCACGCCTGGCATGGTGCCGGGCTAGAGCGACTTGGATGAGGGAATGGCGGAACGTTGTGTTCTCCGATGAGTCACGCTTCTGTTCTGTCAGTGATAGTCATCGCAGACAAGTGTGGCGTCGGCGTGGAGAAAGGTCAAATCCGGCAGTAACTGTGGAGTGCCCTACCGCTAGACAACGCGGCATCATGGTTTGGGGCGCTATTGCGTATGATTCCACGTCACCTCTAGTGCGTATTCAAGGCACGTTAAATGCCCACCGCTACGTGCAGCATGTGCTGCGGCCGGTGGCACTCCCGTACCTTCAGGGGCTGCCCAATGCTCTGTTTCAGCAGGATAATTCCCGCCCACACACTGCTCGCATCTCCCAACAGGCTCTACGAGGTGTACAGATGCTTCCGTGGCCAGCGTACTCTCCGGATCTCTCACCAATCGAACACGTGTGGGATCTCATTGCACGACGTTTGCAAACTCTGCCCCAGCCTCGTACGGACGACCAACTGTGGCAAATGGTTGACAGAGAATGGAGAACCATCCCTCAGGACACCATCCGCACTCTTATTGACTCTGTACCTCGACGTGTTTCTGCGTGCATCGCCGCTCGCGGTGGTCCTACATCCTACTGAGTCGATGCCGTGCGCATTGTGTAACCTGCATATCGGTTTGAAATAAACATCAATTATTCGTCCGTGCCGTCTCTGCTTTTTCCCCAACTTTCATCGCTTTCGAACCACTCCTTCTTGGTGTTGCATTTGCTCTGTCAGTCAGTGTATGTTTGTTCTTTTTTAGGTACAACTAGAATATTATCGTTCGAGTTACAGACTTGAACGTACGAATTTTATTTATCCAAGTAACAGTCTGCAGCGCGTGCATTTTAAGGTATGTTTCGAACTGTGAGTTGTGAAGATAGCTAGGCTAGCTGACGTACCCTACACTACATTCATATATGTTTGTCCTTTTTAGGTACGACTAGAATATTATCGCTCGAGTTACAGGCTTGAACGCACGCATGTTATTCATCTGAGACAAAGTTTGCAGCGCGAACATTTTAAGGTAGGTTTCGAACTTTTTCTTCCGCAACTTTAGTCTATTGATAAATAGTTGTTTTCTTCAATCGTTATGCTATAGAAGAGGTTAATCTTATAATTTCAAACTCACAGCAATGTCTGACCTCTATAGGTTGAAACTTGGTTTCTTCCGAACATCGTAACTTTAGTCTAATCATAAATAGTTATTCTCGTTAATCTGCATGCTGTGGAAGAAGTTAATCTTATAATTTTAAACTCACAGCAATTTCTGACCTCTATAGGTTCAAACTTAGTTTCTTTCGAACATCGCAACTTTAGTCTATTAATAATTATTCGTGCTCTTTAATCTACATGCTATAGATGAGTTTAATCTTACAATTTGAAATTTACAGCAATGTCTGACCTCTATAGGTTGAAACTTGGTTTCTTCCGAACATCGTAACTTTAGTCTAATCGCTATTTTTAAATAGTTGTGCTCTTTAATCCGCATTCTGTAGAAGAGGTTAATCTTATAATTTCAAACTTACAACCATGTCTGACCTCTATAGGTTGAAACTTGTTTTCTTCCAACATCGCAACATTAGACTATTGATAAATAGTTGAGTTCTTCAATCGTTATGCTATAAAAGGGGTTAATCTTCTAATTTCAAACTCACAGCAATGTCTGACCACTATAGGTTGAAACAGTGTTTCTTCCGAACATCGTAACTTTAGTCCATTGATAAATAGTTGTTCTCTTCAATTCTAATGCTATACAAGAGGTAAATCTTGTAATTTCAAACTCACAGCAATGTCTGACCTATATAGGTTGAAACGTGGTTTCTTCCGAGCATTGCAACTTTAGTCTATTCATAAATAGTTGTTCTCTTCAATCCTCATGCTATAGAAGAGGTTAATCTTATTATTTCAAACTTACAGCAATGTCTGACCTCTATAGGTTTAAACTTGTTTTCTTCCGAACATCGTAACTTTAGTCTAATGATAAATAGTTGCGCTCTTTAATCCGCTTGCTATAGAAGAGGTTACCCTTATAATTTCAAACTCACTGCAATGTCTGACCTCTATAGGTTGAAACTTGTTTTCTTCCAACATCGCAACTTTAGTCTATTGATAAATAGTTGAGTTCTTCAATCGTTATGCTATAGAAGGGGTTAATCTTCTAATTTCAAACTCACAGCAATGTCTGACAGCTATAGGTTGAAACTGGGTTTCTTCCGAACATCGTAACTTTAGTCTATTGATAAATAGTTGTTCTCTTCAATTCTTATGCTATAGAAGAGGTTAATCTTGTAATTTCAAACTCGCAGCAATGTCTGCCCTCTATAGGTTGAAACGCGGTTTCTTCCGGGCATTGCAACTTTAGTCTATTCATAAATAGTTGTTCTCTTCAATCCTCATGCTATAGAAGAGGTGAATCGTATTATCTAAAACTTACAGCAATGTTTGTCCTCTATAGGTTGAAACTTGTTTTCTTCCGATCATCGTAACTTTAGTCTAATGATAGATAGTTGCGCTCTTTAATCCGCTTGCTATAGAAGAGGATACCCTTATAATTTCAAACTCACTGCAATGTCTGACCTCTATAGGTTGAAACTTGGTTTCTTCCGAGCATTTCAACTTTAGTCTATTGATAAATAGTTGTTCTCTTCAATCCTCATGCTATAGAAGAGGTTAATTTTATTATTTCAAACTTACAGCAATGTCTGATCTCTATAGGTTGAAACGTGGTTTCTTCCGAACATCGTAACTTAGACTAATGATAAATAGTTGCGCTCATTAATCCGCATGCTATATAAGAGGTTACTCTTATAATTTCAAACTCACAGCAATGTCTGTCCTCTATAGGTTGAATCTTGGTTTCTTCTGAACATCGTAACTTTAGTTTATTCATAAATAGTTATTTTCTTCAATCCTCATGCTATAGAAGAGGTTAATCTTATAATTACAAGCTCACAGCAATGTCTGACCTCTATAGGTTGAAACTTGGTTTCTTCCGAGGATTCCAACTTTAGTCTATTGATAAATAGTTGTTCTCTTCTATCCTCATGCTATAGAAGAGGTTAATCTTATAATTTCAAACTCACAGCATTGTCCGACCTCTATAGGTTGAAACGTGGTTTCTTCTGAACATAGTAACTTTTAGCTAATCTCTATTGATAAATAGTAATTCTCGTCTATCCGCATGCTATAAAAGAGGTTAATCTTACAATTTCAAACTTACAGCAATGTCCGACCTCTATAGATGGAAACTTGGTTTCTTCGGTACATCGTAACTTTAAGCTAATTTCTATTGATAAATATTTGTTCTCTTCAATCCTTCATGCTAGGTGATCGTTAGTAATTAAAATTTTCGTTTTGTTCTTTGCGACTCGAGGGAAGGATATTGATTTACTATAGTTTTAACAACGAGAGTGCTTCTACTTTGTTAGGTATAGAACATTCATCTCTCTCTGTATGCTTTTTAAAAACTCACGACAATGTCTGACCTCTATAAGTTGAACATCGCAACTTTAGGCTAATCTCTATTAGTTGTTCTCTTTTCAGATGTTTCCATGCTCGCAGTGTAACGAAATGTTCAGAAGACGTGACATCCTCACACGTTATGTAAAATCGAAACATCGTGAGGCGTCTGACACGTTTTCCTGCGGGCAGTGCAACGTTACGTTCGCAAGGCGAGATAACTTAATTCGCCATATAAAATCAAAACACCCTAGCATAACATCTGCTTGATGTGAAGTTTGTGGTGTGTATTTCGCTAATGTAGAGCGATACGAGGCTCACTTAGTAGAAGCACATCAGGTATCTACTTGCCCTCAGGTAATACGAGAAAAGCGTAAAAAAACGGATGTAGCTGTAGAAAGTACTAGTAGTAAAAAACCCAGAAAAATCATGAAATTCAAACTATTCACTGCGAGCACTGTAACACTGATGTACCATCTTCACATTTTCAGGGACACTTACGGAGTAATGCGCATAAAAATAATGCGTGTAGAAGTGGCTGTAATGCAAACATCGAGGAAATTAATACTGCATTTAAAAGTAGGATTTCTAGTTGCAGAATTCGTGCTAGTCAGAAGTTTCAGAGTACTGAACATTTTTTAAATTGCATTCAACCGGATGTACAACAACTTCTTGCTAAAACTTTGTCCAATCATAATTTATTTAAAGTTAAATTCGAACTTTTTGCGTTGTATATTAAGAGCACGGATGAATCCGAAATAACGGACATTACATCATTTAATACGAAGATGTTGGTGTAAGTGAGTCGACTAATTTTGGTGATGTACTTAGAAATGTCTCGAGCTCTATTTCAACTAAGAGCGAGGATTTCAGGAAAAGGAATCAGGGTGGGCTTTAGTTGAACTTTTGTATCTAGAAGTTAACATCAATAAGTACAATCCCATGCGAGGTTCATCGTACATCGAGCTGCCGAAATGGATTCAGCGAAAAAAAGCTGTTGTAAACATTCAAAACAATGACGAAGCATGTTTTGCATGGGCGGTGATGTCGGCTTTAAATCCTGCGAAATCAGACGTAGCTAAGAGAACATCATCTTATCCACACTATTCAACGCAACTAAATTTAGATAGCATAGAATTTCCTGTGCAGTTGAAGGACATTAAGCGCTTTGAAGAACTAAATAACATTAGCATTAATGTGTATGGTGTAGAAAAAAGTCTGTAGTAGTTCCTCTGTATTATACATGTAATAAGAAGAGTACTCATGTTAACTTACTCTAGATCGAAAACAGTGAAAATAGCCACTTTTGCTGGATTAAAAATCTGAGTAGACTTGTTGGTAGTCAGTTGTCAAAACATGATGGAAAAAGTGGCTGTGTGATGGATGCTTGCAGTATTTTAGAACTGAAGATCAGTTAACGAACCATTCCAAGAATGACTGCAATCATGTACGTACAGAGATACCTACTACAGGCAATTTTTTTAAAAATTTACAAATTATGATAAGCAGATGTGGGTACCTTTCGTGATTTACGCAGACTTTGAAGCCATCCTCAAGCCATGCAGCACATGCTCGCCTAAACATAACAACTCTTTCACTAATACTACGCACATACATGTCCCGTATAGCTTCGCGTATTACATCAAGTGTAGTTATGATAGTACGCTTAACAAGTTAGAGCTGTATCGAGGACCAGATGCTGCTAAAGTATTTTTAGAAAGACTGGAAAGTGATGCAGTACGTCTTGGCGGTATTCTAAATAGTAAAATTCCTATGAAACCGCTCACCGAAATTCAGTTAAATGATCATGAACATGCTATAAAATGTGGCATTTGTGATGGGGAATTATCCGAAAAAGACCCTAAAGTTTTTGACCATGATCATTTGACTGGTCTCTACACATGCGCCGCTCATAATAGCTGTAATCTTAAGTACAGAGTTCCAAAATTTATCCCTGTAATTTTTCATAACTTATCTGGTTACGACTCACATTTCATCATTTCACAATTTGGAGCTTCAGATGAAAAAGTAGATATAATCCCTCAGAATAAAGAGCGGTACATTGAATTTGCAAAGTCTGTAAAAGTAGATGAGGAGCATTCTATAAAACTGAGATACCTTGACTCGTTTCGCTTTATGGCGAGTACCCCCGATAAACGTTCTAGTCATTTACAGCTAGAACAATTTACGGAAATTCGACGCGTTTTTCCTGAAGAAGCGCAGTTTAATTTACTTCGGCGTAAGGGAGTTTTTTGTTACGAATATCTTGACTGCTTAGAACGCCTCGAAGAACGTGCTTTACCATCGAAACAATCATTTTACAGTTCGCTAAATTCAGCGGATATCAGTGATGAAGACTATTTACATGCACAACATATCTGGGAGCAGTTCCACATTCAAACGTTAGGTGATACTCCGACTTATATTTAAAGACGGATGTATTTTTGTTAGCTGATGTTTTCGAAAATTTTCGCTGTGTTTGCAAGAGAACCTACAGCCTTGAGCCATGTCAGTATTTTACAGCGCCTGGGTTAAGTTGGGATGCCATGTTAAAATACACGCAGGTGAATTTAGAACTCCTAACTGATATTGATATGGTGCACTTTATAAAATCTTCTATTCGAGGCGGACTAAGTCAGTGCAAAGGGCGGTATTCTAAGGCAAATAATAAGTACATGCCGAGTTTCGATTCTAGTCAGGAATCTCAGGATATTGTTTATCTCGATGCTAATAATCAGTATGGGTGGGCGATGAGTCAGCATCTACCGGTGAGTGGTTTCCGCTGGCCTACGCAGTCATATTGCATAAAACTCTTAAATGAATTACAAATAAAGAGATTGAAGGGGGTTAAGAAGAATATAGTTCAGAATCAGCTAAGTTTTGAAAACTATAACAATTGTATTAAAAGGAATGCACCTATTTTACATAAGCAAATGTCTGTCATTAGAAGCAAGAAGCACCAGTTGTACACTCATTTAATTATTAAGGTAGCCCTTAATAATGATGATTGCAAACGGTTTGTCATTCCAAATTCTACCAACACTCTAGCCTGGGGGCATAGTAGTATTGATAGGTACTACTTTACATAAGGCAGGTTTTTGTGTGTGTGTGTGTGTGTGTGTGTGTGTGTGTGTGTGTGTGTGTGTGAAAAAGATTATGCTAGAAGTGTGTACTTTGTAATATATACGTTAAGCTGTCTTACATCACAATTCACTGTACATATTGTATAAAGATAGGGAGAGGTACGCTGAGAGCGTAGTACGACAAGTTTAAACTTGTACATACATGAATTGCGTCGAGGATAGGAGAAGTACGAAACATCACTACGGTAAAATGATTCGAGATAAAACTTGTACATACAAGATGTAAATAAATAATGTAGAATTGGCATATTCTTTTATTTTAGATTAGGTATTACCTTCCTCCCGCTCCTTATTAACAAGATAGAATTTTGTTCAATAGTTTATCACTCAAGGAAGGAGAGTAAGTTTGTCAAGAAGGAAGATGTTGAGCAGATTCGTAAGTATGTTATCGTCTAGCTCATATTGAGGAGAGAATTTCTTTTCTGAACAGCGTTTGATTTTAGTCTTGCAATGCAGTGTTCAACAACATCAAACTATAAACGGTAGTATGTGTTCAAGTCTAAACTTGCACACTCTTGCTTTTGCAATGCATGTTCGATAGAGATGTACCTTGATAGAGGAAGAAGAGCGGCTTAGTAAGTATGTTGAGAAGAGAATTTTTTCATTCTAAACAGTGTTTGATTCTAGTCATGCAATGCAGTGTTCAACAACATCGAACTATAGGTTTTCTAACAGCAGTATATGTGTTCAAGTCTAAACATGCAGTTACGCGATACGTGCGCTGTCTTATGCATAAGATCGCGTCGTATGTTCGATAAAGCTGTGCCTTGACAGAGCAAAACGGTGTTCTGTAGATTAAAGATGACGGATGTGGAATTGTCCGCCACCACAAAGAGTGCGTCACGATGCTCTGTAGATTAAAGATGGCGGTCGCAAGAGTGCGTCACTGTGCTCTGTAGATTAAAGAAGGCGGATGACAGCTAACGAAATTGCCCGCATGATAGAAGCACGGTGTTCTCTAGTTTAAAGATGGCGCATGACAGCTAACGAAATTGCCCGCATGATAACAGCACGGTACTCTGTTGATTAAAGATGACTGCTGACAAAAAAGCACGTGAGTTTGTAAAGTACTTCGAATTTGCTGCCACCACAAAGAGGGCAGCCGGTCCTCTCTTGATTAAAGATGGCGGATGACAAAAGCACGTGAGTTTGTAAAGCACTTCGAATTTTCCGCCACCACATAGAGTGCAGCACTGCGCTCTCTTGATTAAAGATGGCGGATGACAGCTGTCAAAAAAGCGCGTGGTTTTGTAAAGCATGTGGAATTTGCCCCCACCACATAGAGTGCAGCACGGTGCTCTCTTCATTAAAGATGGCGGATTTCAAAGATATGTAGCTAAAGAGGGCAGCACTGTGCTCTGTTGATTAAAGAGGGCGTATGTCAGCTGTCAAGAAGGCACGTGGATTTGTTTACCGATTCAAATCTCGCGCTAGTATGGTTAAGTTGGTAGCACTAAGGTTTAGGCCCGTCAAGATGGTAGTACTGAGGTTAGCGATGCGTTGTTGTCTGTCAAAAAGCACGTGGCTGTCAAAAAGCACGTGGATTTGTTTACCGATTCAAATCTCGCGCTAGTTAGGTTAAGTTGGTACCACTGAGGTTTAGGCCCGTCAAGATGGCAGCAGTGAGGTTAGCGATGCGTTGTTGTCGATGACAGCTGTCAAAAAGCACGTGGCTTTGTTTACAAATTCAAATCTCGCGCCAAAATTCAAATTTCCCGCGGGTGCGGAGGGCCCCCTGGGAGCCCGGAGGCGGAGGCGGCCGCCGAAGTGTCCAATTTTACTACTAATCTTTCTTTAAATATTATTTGTTTGCGGCCGTTAAGTCTCCGTAAATTCATAAGAGCAAATCGACGAAGCACATACTGCGAGAACCTACCTATACATTGTTTGCAAACGTGAGCGTAAGTACCACCACAGCAAATACACAGAGATTAACGTTAGAGATCACTGCTACTTTACTGGAATAGAATAGTTTGTAAGGCCGTGTTCGATTCTTTTGCAAGTTAATCCTTGTTCAAGTCCCTGAAGTGTTCTTGGGCTACCAACCACTACCCGCCGAATTTCAGACTAGTATGCTTACTGAAGTATCGTCTATACTTAATCTGATGTAGTCTATACCCTCTCTGTTTCTGTAGATAGGAGTGTGTTAGCCTCCGGCCGCGGGTTCTAAGGTACACAACGCTCGCGTTTACTATTATAAGACTTAACTGTGTCGATGCGACATTAGTTTAGGCTATGCTACATAATGCGTTATTTACAAAGATTTAAGGATTATATTTCAAATAACCGGCGGCCCCGTGGTGTAGGGGTAGCGTACCTGCCTCTTACCCGGAAACACAATAGCGATAAAAGTTTTCTGCTTGATAGTCTACAGGTTTTATCATACATACAGCATGTCAATTCCATATTTTTACAATTGCATTCTGTAACTAGATTGAACCTGTTTTGTCTTGTCGAATATACCATTTGCTTATCCTACAATATTTTTGCATGCTGAAAAAAGTATTACCATCTCCTTACCGCCTCCTCCTCCTTCCGCTTTATCCTCAATTGAAAAACTTATGCGACGAGGATAACGTAAGTATATTTGTTTGTAATGTAACGTTTAATTGAGGAAAGCATCTGTCTGTAAGGAGGAATAGATCTAACCTAAGTAACTGTAAGGAGGAGTCCTTTTGCCATGAGGAGGAGCAGCCCATTTGCCCTTTTGCTAGGAGGTGTATCCCTTTTGCCAGGAAGAGTAGCCCTTTTGCCCTACAGATGAGGAGGTGCACTTTTTGCCCATTTGCCCTTTTGCTAGTAGGAAGTGCCCTTTTGCTATACTGATGAGGAGGATAAAGAAAGCGGCTCGCCATCTTGAGCAGTAAAATGCATGTTTAAACTTGTTTGGTAGAGACATAAAGCTATGCCTTGACAGACGAGGAAGAGAAAGAAGTCATAACAGCCTATATATAGCATCCATCTTGTGCTGTAGCCTCTAAGCTAGGTTACTTCATAAGAGCCTGTGTATAGCAACCATCTTATGCAGTAGGCCTCCTCAGTCAGCTTTCTCCATAAGAGTAGTCGCCATCTGGACTATACGAATAGAGTATAGCAGTTATCTTGCATAATAACCCTTGCCTCATTTCTCTAATTTCAGGCTGATCAAACTAATAGGTTATAAGTTACAAGTTGTGAGCCCCTGAGGCGACCCTCTAGTTAAGGTCCATACGAAAAAGGTACAGCAGTCATCTTGCATAGTAGCCCTTGTCTCTTTTCCCGAATGTAAGGCTGGTAAAACTAATAGGTCATAAGATACAAGTTGTGAGCCCCTTAGGCAGCCCTCTAGTTAAGGCCTATACGAATACAGTATAGCAGTCATCTTGCATATTAGCCATTGTCTCATTTCTCGAATGTTAACCTGATCATCTTAATAGGTCATAGGTTACATGTTGTGAGCCCCTGAGGCAGCTCTGTAGAGTTAGGCTTATAAGAACAATCTATCGCCGTTAGCTCCTAGTCCAAAGTTAGTCGCATATAACCAATGTATAGCGACAATCTTGCTTCGGAGTCCCTAGCACTAGGAAGTTGTACGCGGCCGCCATCTTGCGCAATCAGCCCTAGGCCATCACCTTAATTCCATTGTCACCCCTGTGCCAGATTTCTCCATAAGAGCCAATGTATAGCCGCGATCTTGCTCTGACCCACGCTCTAGGAGTTAGCCTCATAAGAGCCTGTGTATAGCCGCCATCTTGCGCAGTAGCCTCTAAGCTAGCTTTCTCCATATAAGGCTGTGTATAGTCGCCATCTTACAAAGCGCCCATAGCCATCATCTTTCTCCATATGATCCCATGTATAGTCGCCATCTTGTGAAATCGCTTATAGCCGTCTCATCAGAGCCTATGTATAGCCACCATCTTGCGCAAGTATCACTAGGGAGTCTCATAAGAGCCGATGTATAGCAGTCATCTTGGGCAAGCACCCCTAGTCCGTCTCATAAGAGCCCATATACAGCCGCCATCTTGTATAATTAGATATCCGCCATCTTGCGCAAGCTTCCCTAGGGAGTCTCATAAGAGCCTATGTATAGCAGCCATGTTGCGTAAGCATCCCTAGTCCGTCTCATAAGAGCCCATGTATAGCCACCACCTTGTAGAATCACATAGCCGCAATCTTGCGCGAGCGTCCACAGGGCGTCTAATAAGAGCCTATGTATAGCCACCATCTTGCGCAAGCGCTCTTAAGCCCTCTCATAAGGAGCTGTGTATAACCCCATCTTGCAGAATTAGATAGCCGCCATCTTGCGCAAGCATCCCTAGGGCGTCTCATAAGAGCTTATATATAGCAGCCATCTTGCGGCCGCCATCTTGCGCATGTGCCCATAGACAGTCTCTATAAGGAGCTGTGTACAGCCTCCATCTTGTGCAACTGGCTTCGAGAAGGGCATCCGGCCGTAAAACTGAGGTTAGGCTCCTTCATACGGTTAAGTGCGCTCTCTTATGCTAATCTCCATCGCCCTACTACTCAAAATAACGTCTCGAGAACACCCATTGCCCTACTACTCAAGATGGCGTCGGGAAGGGCATCCAGCCGTAAAAATGAGGTTAGGCCCTTCCATTATAGCGGCTCTGAGGTTAGGCTTGCTGTCATGCGTGTAAAAAGTTAGGTTAAGCCTTTCCAAGTTAGCATCTGTAAGGTTAAGCTCGCTCTCTTAGGCGTCAGGGAGGACATCCAGCTGTAAAACTGAGTTTGGGCCCTTCCATGAAGTTAGGCTTGCTGTCTTGCGCGTAAAAAGTTAGGTTAAGCCCCCCAATATGGCGGATGTGTTGTTAAGCTCGCTCTGTTAAGCGTCAGGAAGGGCACTTGGCCGTAAAACTGAGGTTAGGCCCCCTCCATGAGGTTAGGATTGCTCTCTTACGCGTAAAAAGTAAGGTTAAGCCCCTCCAGGATGGCGGTTGTGAGGTTAGGCATGCAGTCTTAGCCAGCGCTGTCAATGAGGCGGAGGCATCTCCCGAGAGCCTCAGGGAGGAAGTGGCGCTCGAACCCCTGACTTATACTACCCTAGTTACCTCCCTAGAAATTATATCCTTAGTTAATCTCCGTTGTAACCCGAACCTCGCAATTATTTCTATCTGTTTATATTTCCTTGACAGTGAGAAGGTGGTGGTGATTATTGTTATAAGGGAAAATGCAACTGGGCAATCATCAACGTTTAACACATATCACAGGGAAAAATGAAGAGGTCCAAATCTTCGAGAAATGAAGGTGTCAGCCAAAGAAAGACAAGGGCCACAAAGGCTGTAAAAATGAAAGAATCCCAAGCGTTCGCAGATCTAATACTGCCGGGGTCGGAAACTAACAAGAGTTGACCAAGAGAGGTTGGATAGGACTGATGAAACTGAGTAGCATTACACAACTAAGTGAAAGCAACGCCAGGATTCAGTTAAGGGCCTCGTGGTCGGCAACACACGCTCCCAAGGTGAATGCCCTTCGGTCCTCTTTTGGCCGCCTCTTACGACAGGCAGGGGATAGCGTGGATATATTGTACAGACCACACCCTCAGAGGACTCCGTGGCAGCCGTTATATATTACCAGCAATAAAACTACACAGTACCGGTACTTCAATATAACTTTATAAGATTGCTGCTCTTTAGCTTAATAGTCGACGTCAAGACCTCCGTCCCAGATGGTCATACGTTCGATTCGCGGCCTGGTCACTTCTTAACTGCGTCTAATTTGTTTATCTAATCGGGGACTGACTGCCTGCGTACCCTATGTCCCAATGCACTCCTACACAAGCAACCATTATAAAAGCATATGTCGTAAAACAGGCTCCAGTCCGCATGTGCTGCAATGTTGGCGCCCTACTTCACATGGATGTGGGAAAAACGAACACTGAAGGCTGTTTTTATTTTGACGTGGCAACCCAGCCTGAGAAGGTACCGATCCTTCGAGTCCCTTTCGTCTCTCTACGAGCATGGCATGTATTTCTTGTAATGTGTTGATATCTTCATACAAGTACGACATGTCAATTACCCTCCTTGCTTCGTCTCGTACTGCTTGTTGCAGTGACATAATTTCTGACACATTCGGGGCCTTCATATTATTAATGTTCATGCGGAGTCATAATTTAATAATAAGTAAAATTAACTAACTGCCTCTATCGCTTATGTGGCAGTGTGTCAAGACGACACCGCTAATTGAAATATGCGAGGTGACACACTCCTCCCACGCTCATACTTTTAAGCGTACGTTGATGATAAGCCTAAGGGGTGATCATAGTTTGTCTCAAACGGATGCACAAAACACTCACTCTGCTTTACAGCTGAATGATCTCCACATAAACTCTATATGGAGAGATTTACTCACTATTGTGTGTTTCTGTAGTAGTAGCTGACTGTACACTGCGTTGTCAGAATATGAAGAGGAAAGTGATGGGAATAACCGGAGTCACCGAGCCGGAAGAATTAATCAACCGAGAGTAACATCTCAAACCCAGACAAGAATCGAACCCAGGAACTTCTGAGACGAAGGCTTCAGCGCGATTGAGGTAAGGAGATGAACAACAACAACAATAATAACAATAATAATAATAATAATAATAATAATAATAATAATAATAATAATAATAATAATAATAATAATAATAATAATAATAGCCGGAATGAGTGGCTTAGCCGGTTTAGGCACAAGGACACAATAACTATTACGTGTTTCTATAGTACAGTGTGTTATCTGAATATGAAGAGGGAAGTGTTGGGAATAAACGCAAATACACAATCACCGAGCCGGAAGAATTAATCAGTCGAGAATAACATCTCCAACCCAGACATGAATCGAACCTCCGAAACCCCCCTGAAACGAATGCTTCAACGCTGACATTTGTGCAAAGGAGATGGATAATAATAATAATAATAATAATAATAATAATAATAATAATAATAATAATAATAATAATAATAATAATAATAATAATAATAATAATAATAATAATAATAACAAATTTCGCCTGCAGTACCTACTGGGTGGATTGAGTAGCACACTAGTTGCTGTTGCCGGACCCAAGCCCGGAGAATAAGCAATAAGCAAGTAAAGCTTTCAAATCCGTTTGATATAAACATACCAAACTAACACACCTCCTACTAAAATAATCGCAACATAAATATAATTATACTTTAACCCGAATGAATTCATAAAAGAATAAACACGTAATAATCCGTATCCTCCTAACTTCAATAATACACCTGCTAAAATTATAGAACCAGAAACGGGGGCTTAAAGCCGTGAAATTACAGCCAGGAAACATCTTGAGGCAATAAGAGCACGACGGTTGAGTGGTAAAGATAGTCAACGGATATGAAAGCGGATGAGGAAATCAATGTCCCAACGGTGGGTTAAGCGGAGGAACCAACTTCAGAGAGCAGCGTCTGTTCTTCAGTGAAGCGACTGCAAAAGGCGTCTGTGCTCCAGAGGAGCGGCCTATTAATCACCTTCGGGGCTTACAACATCGGTTTTATTACCCTTTCTCCAGGGGTCATAAATATGGAGGGCCCAGTCTCAGGGTAAGAGTGCAGACCTCAGCGGCTACAGCAGAACACCAGCTACTCGTATGGATTAACAACCTTACGATGAGAGTGAATCAGACATCAGTGATTCAATCGCCCCGTTCTCATGCCCCCCAGCTAAAATCAACCATGAATGTAGCATGATGGAAACAACAGCAACAAAGCAACTACATCAGGCGCGAGCTGACAACAGCAAAAGTAAACCAGTTCATTTGGATTCTGGGGGACCAGGACATCATGCTAGGAAGTTTCGGAGCTTCTCAGAACTCCTCAAACCTAAGGAAACCAAATTCATTGGTACACTTATCGCACAGACGCTGACCGAAATAGAGAAACTTAAGACAGTCACGGATACTTATGACAGATTTCGGATCCTCATACTTGCAATACAAGAAACACGATTTTGCGACTCCGATCATTTTGACTCCGGTGGTTACCGCTTCTACAAGGGGAAACCAGCAACAAAAGTGCCAAATAGCAACCTATATGTGTTGGGAACTGGATTCCTAGTACACAATAGTATCCAGAACTCTGTGATAGACCTCACGTCAATCTCCTCGCTCACAGTTAAATGCGCCAATAAGGCCTATACACTAATTAATGCACACGCTCTAGTCAACAGTGAACCTGACAAAAACAAGGTTGAGAAATTTTGGTCACAACTCGAACGGGCACTTACCAAGATCCCTCAGCATCATGTAAAAATCCTCCTTGGAGATTTTAAAGCACAAATCGGCAGAGAAAGGGAACACAGGCATATCACAGGATGTTTCTCAGCACACAAGAAGACTAACGCAAATGGACACCGTTTAATCAACGTATGTGGAATGGCAAACCTCCAGCTGATGTCCACACACTTGAGGAAACCTCCACGAAAAATGACCACATGGAAATCGCCAATCAGTCACCTAGGCGAATACCAGATCGACTATGTAGCAATTACCAGAACGTTTTCCCCAGAAATTATGGAACGACAGGGTACGCAAAAGTTATGTAGAGTCAGACCACCACCTCTCACAAATCAAAATCCGTTTCTGACCCAATCGAAGGAAATACTAAAAACCTACAATCCTACGCATTGACCCAGATTATCTGCAAGAACATGCACATGAGTTTGCACAGTCATTGCGGGCAAATGTAAAAAAATCGGATGCAGTTCTTGAGACTATCCAAGAATCATCTAGGAAACTTGGCCAACCACCTCGTAAAAGGAAACATAGATGGTGGACTTCGGATGGTGACAGAGCACTGGAAATACGTATGCGAGCCTGGAAGAATTGGCACAGTCATCGAACACCAGAGAATTGGCATATCTTTTCAGAAATTCAGAAGCAAATTCCAAAAGACCCAGGCGAATTAAACGTGCGTGCCATAACAAAATATTAGAGGAGATCGATAATGACTTCAAACGGAATAACACAAGAAATTTATACAAAACCATTCGAGAAGAGCTGACCAGCTACAAGCCACCCACTCTTTGTTTTCGGCGCCCTAACGGAACTCTCGAGACCAACACAAAGGCTAACTGTGACATCCTGAAACAAGACTTCAAAAAGTTACACAGTTGCGAACCACCTACTGAGAAACTCCAATTCCACATACCCACTCTAAACCCAGATTCACTTCAACCGACTCATGAGAAGATAAAGAACATCATACCACATCTCAAAAACAATAAAGCATTAGGGGAAGATGGTGTAACCACCGAGATGCTGAAGATTGGGGGGGATCAAATGATCGACCAATTACAAATCCTCAGTGCGAACATATGGGAAAGTTGAGTCATACCTGTAGATTGGGAAACTGCTCTGATCCTTCCACTGCATAAGAAAGGCGACAAGATGGATCCAAACAACTGCCGAGGTATTTCTCTTCTGCCAATAACATACAAAATTCTTTCACGTGCACCGCTTACCAGACTGGAACAACAGACAGAAAATAAGATCGGTGAATAACGGCGGGATTCCGTGAACATCGATTGTGCGAGGAACAGATCTGGAACCTTAAGATGACACTTCAACACCGCCAGTCAAACCGTACAGTGGTCACTTTCTCAGATTTTATAAAAGCGTACGACTCAATAGACCGTGGTACCCTGTTCAATATCCCTCGAGAATACGGTGTTGATAATAAAAAAATAACGTTAAACCAACAAACCTGAACAGATACAACCTCTAAGGTGAAGTTCATGGGTGCAATCTCTGCACACTTTGAAATAAAAACAGGCGTTAGGCAAGGTGATGGACTGTCCCCACTTCTGTTCAAACTAGTACTGGATTAGGTCATTAAAACATGGGAGAAAGAAGTACCCGGATTAAATATGGGGACGAAAAGTAAACGGATTAACATTAAACGCCTTGCCTTTGTTGACGATCTAGCAACAATTACACGGACTCCCGAAGGAGCCAGGCACGCCATAGAGGCTTCACGAGATTGCAATTAAAACTGGTCTCCACATCTCCTATGAAAAAGCGCAATAAGTGGACTTCAAGTGCACACACCTAACATAACTAGCGACCAAATATGGCAACATTTTACAAGTCAAACAATTCCAGTACTTGGGTGAAGTTATTGGTAATTCAGGCAATGAAAAAGCAGCCAAAAACTGCGAGCAGAAAAACTACGTAAAGCATACATAATCACCTGGAATTTCTACAAAAAGAAATCAATATCCACAAAAGCCAAATTCCTACACTACCACACTGTTGTCCTCCCTGAGAAACTCTACGCAACTGAGATATCATCACTCACCATTAACATCAAGGACGTTGAGAAAATTGAATGACAGGTACGGTTCTGAGGAAGATATTCGGGAACAGGTTTCCAGAGGGTATATGGATGCTAAAAAGCTCGGAAGAACTATGTGCATTAACTGAGCGATTCACTTCAGTCGCACGCAAACGGCGTATGAAATTTTACGGACATTTAGCAGGAATGGATGACTCACAACTGACTAAGAAAATATTTCTTATTATCAATGGAAACCGACAAACCAAAGTTCGCTAGCTAGTGGATACACAAAAGGACAACACAGAAGTCGCCGTTGATCCAATGGCATTCACAAGGAATACATACAGACAAAAGATCAACACCCATAAATTTGCACCCAAGAATCCATCTAGGAAAAGCTTGAAACTCAAAAACTCATGGACACAAGAAAGACGGCAGGCCGATAGTGAAAGGATGAGGAAGTTTAGGGAAGATAAGAAGAACAAGAAGATGAAGTATACCTGTGCCATTTTATGTTTCCACGTGCTCCTTACGGGGCTAAACGAATGTATATAATAATAATAATAATAATAATAATAATAATAATAATAATAATAATAATAATAATAATAATAATAGAGTTTTTTCCACACTCGTATGGTCGGGCGGCAGGGCAAGTTAGCATACTACGTGCTGCAGAGAGAAACACGAACGTGTGCAAATAACAAAAAGACACGATACAGGATGTAGGGATGTACAAAGACGTATCTGGGATTGTCCTCGTTCATATGGTTCGTCCATTATTGGAATATGCAAACAGTGTTTGGGATCCTCACCAAGAATACCTAATAAAATAACTAGATGGTGTGCAGAGGAAAGCAGCAAGATTTGTAACAGGTTATTTCAGGAGCAAGAGTAGTGTATCAGAAATGTTAAAGGAACTTGGGTGGGAAACTTTAAGTAAGAGAAGGGAGAAAACTAGACTTATAGGATTATATAGAGCCTATACAGGAGAAGAAGCATGGAGAGAAATCCGTGAGAGGCTTCGGTTGGAAAATAATTATATTGGCAGAACTGACCACAAGTACAAAATTAGAAGGAATTTTAGCCGAAGCGATTGGGGTAAATTTTCATTCAATGGGAAGGGCGTGAAGGAGTGGAACAGTTTACCACGGGTAGTGTTTGATCCTTTTCCAAAATCTGTACAGATATTCAAGAAGAGAATGAACAGCAACAGAGAAAATAAATGAAATGTTAGAGGGCATTCGACCAGTGCAGGATATTGTAAATAAAAAATGTGTGTGATTAAATTGATTCCATCCCCTGGTCTATGGAGTTTGGACAGCCCAAGTAGGGGACTGCCTGTAGGGGTGAAGTACAGTGGGGACTTCGAGGGCCCTGGGACCTCTACGGTAGCTGTGAAGGCCCTTGAGGAACTGTGAAAAGTGGTGGCAAAAGGGGCTCTGGTTAAGTCGCAGCAGGTCGTTATGCTACTTAGGTTCCAAAATTGGTAAAATATAAATATGTAAATAAACACAATGTTAATTTTAATCTTATACCAGTTGTATAGTATTATTAGAAGTAATTTCACATACTGTATTTGAGTTGACTATGTTTGTAAGTAAAGGAGATATTATAAGTAGAATTTTTTAAACAATATAAATTTATTAAGGATGATGTGTGTGTTTAACAGAAAAAAAATATTAGTGTAAGTTGTATAATATTGTATTAAAGTAAAATTTTCTTCGTCTCTTGTTAATTTAAAATTTAGTGCTTGGCAATAGTGTATTTTAGTGTACCATTTGCCACCGAGGTAGACACCTCATTTGCAAATAAAGAGATTTGATTTGATTTGATTTGATGTCCTGTTCAATTCTTACTTATGAGCCTGCAGGCTCGTTGGAATTAATTGAAATGAATGAATGAATGAACGAATTAATTAATTTATTTATTTATTTATTTATTTATTTATTAGATATATACTTGCCAGATACTGTAATAGGAGTTGAATCAGGGCTAAGAAATGATATAATGGATGCAGAAATTTTCTCACGGAACTGGAGGGTGTATCGTAGAAATAGGAGAGGAATGGTAGGAGGGGGAGTATTCATTCTGGTGGAAGAAGAATTTGTAAGCTACAAAAAAGTTAAAGATGACAAACACGAAATTCTAGGGGTAAGGCTCATTTCTAAAGATAATAGGCAACTTGATGTCTTTGGAGTGTACAGGCCAGGAAAGGGTAGCGCAGACGCTGAATCAGAATTATTTCATAAGATAATCACCTATGTGGGAAACGATAAGGACAGGAACGTGATTGTAGCGTGTGATCTCAATTTACCAAATGTCAATTGGGAAGGTAATGCGAACGACAGGAAACATGACCAACAAATGGCAAATAAGTTAATATGGGAAGGGAATCTGATTCATAAAGTGATGGGACCAACTACAGGGTAGAATATTCTGGATGTGGTGCTGGTAAAACCAGATGAGCTCTATAGAGAAACCGAAGTAATAGATGGTTTTAGTGATCACGCAGCTGTTTTCGTGATAGTTAAAAATAAACGTGAATGAAAGAAAGATATTAAAGAGGACTATTAGGCAGCACTATATGGCTGATAAAAACAGGCATGAGGGAGTTTTTAATAAGTAACTCTGATCGGTGTAATATGGTAAATAAAAATGTAAACAGTCTTTGGGATGGGTTTAATGCAATTGTTGAGGGATGTGAAAATAGGTGGTAAGGAATGGTAAAGATCCACAAAATTATAACAGAGAAATAAAGAGACTAAGAAGGAGGTACAGGATGCAAAGAAATAGATTTAGAAATGGCTGTGGAAGTAAGGACAAATTGAAGGAGCTTACTAGGAAATTGAATATAGCAAAGAAGTCAGCAAAGGATAACATGCTGACAAGCATTATTGGCGGCCATACACATTTTAGTGAAAAATGGAAGTGTATGTATAGGTACTTTAAGGTTGAAACAGGTTCCAAGAAGGATATTCCCGGAATCATTAATGAACAAAGGGAATGTGCATGTGAGGATATTCAAAAGACAGTATTCATTGAGCAGTATGTAAAGATTGTTGGTTACAAGGTTAATGTCCAGACAGAGGAGGTGACTAATACTAACGAATTATTAAAATTTACCTATGACAGCAATGACATTTACAGTAAGGTACACAAGTTGAAAACTAGAAAAGCAGCTGGAATTGATAATGTTTCGGGGGAGACAATTCGTTGGGAAATAGTACCATATCTGAAGTACTTATTTGATTATTGTTTGCATGAAGGAACTATTCCAAATGTATGGAGAGTTGCTATAGTAGCCTCTGTGTATAAAGGAAAGGGTGATAGACATTAGAGAAAACAAGGAACGACCGGAGAGGGTTTCCAAGCTTCTCGGGAAATTAGAGTAGAGGGAGCAGCAGTAACAACATTTTTAATAGAATTTCCAAAAAATAACAATAAGTAATTGGAATGATTTTGAACATTAGCAATAACTAAGTTTATGATCAAAACAGTGTCCACATATCCATGAGCCGAAAAATGGTCACCGGACGTGCACAAGATAATGAACATAAATAAGACTGCTGTCTTATGAAATCAGAGAAAAATTCAGAGTATCTGAAATAATTACATATATTAAGTTTGAAGGCTAGTCCAAGCTAGACAGATATTTACTTAAATAGTCATGGCTAGATATTAAAGCTATCATGAATTGTGAAAAAGTGGCCCTCAAGACCAATAAATTAACAAAGATTCTAAATTGAAGCAAGATTTTACAGCACCAAATTATCTACAAGGAAGTGATGATTAAAATAAATGGTTTCCAAATATGAGACCAGCAATTAAAGAGTCCCGCACTGCAGTGCTATTGGAATTCTTGAAAGGCAAACCAGCTGCATAAGATAGTCGTCTTCGAGAAATAGACATGGCTGGCCAAACGTAGTACACAATTCATGAGTTTGGATCACAGCTTCGGGCAAAATACAAAGTCCAGGCTATGATAACTATAATTCCATAGAAAATTAAACGCGCCGGTCATGCCAGCTTCAGTAGTGCAGAAATAGCGCTGGTCTTGACATGCCGCAGATCGAATAACCAAGCCAGGCCCGGGGTATACGGCCTTTAGCAAGGTGAAGCGAGACACATGTCAACAAGCTGCCGGCTTCAGTGTGTGCGGCGAAGTTCAGCCTGGACGGAGAGAGCCCATTCAGACTGCCGTAGAACAGCGATTACGGTGAAATCTTGTTGAGAGTGAGGGCTGCATTCCTGTAGAACTGGATTGAGGTATCCCTTAAATAGCCCTGTAGAAGTTTCCAGATAGGACGCAATATAGTGCTGTAAGACTAACGAAAATAATTACAAACCAGTACATGAAAATCTTAACAAAAATACAAAATAGTGAGGGAAATGGAGTCCAGAAAGAATATATTAAAATTTTGTAATTAATATAAGAAAGGCTAAAAACAAATAACAAAAATGACCAATGAAAAGACAGAAAAGCGCGGAAGAATACACTTTCTGTACCAATCAAAGGAAAGTTGCCGGTGACGTATACAATCATGTCAAGGTGTTGCAACCAATCAATAAGCAAGAAAGAATGACGTAAGGCAGCGAAGAATGGAAAGAAAATAGGCAAGCAGTGCTCGTGTAACCTGTGACATGATTGCACGTCGAAGGGAACTTATAAATTAACGAAAAGTAACCAGAACGAAACAATTAAGGTAAGAACAACATATAACATAAATTCAGACAAATGAGAGAGGTACCGAAAATAGTAAAAATTACCAACAAATCGTACGTTCATGGACGCATGAACCAGACATAAAGCTAAAAATTACAGGCCAGTCAGTTTGAGATGCATTGCATTTGAGCTTTGGGAAAGCATTTTTCTGATTATATAAGACATGCTTGCGAAATTAATAATTGGTTTGATAGAAGGCCGTTTGGGTTTAGGAAAGGTTATTCCACTGAAGCTCAACTTGTAGGATTCCAGCGAGATATAGCAGATATCCTGGATTCAGGATGTCAGTTGGATTGTATTGCGATAGACCTACTAAGGCATTTGTTAGGGTAGATCATGGGAGACTACTGGCAAAAATGTGTGCAATTGGACTTGACAAAAGAGTGACTGAATGGGTGGCTCTTTTTCTAGAAATCAGAGAATTAGAGTAGGCAAAGTTTTATCTGCCCTCCAATAATTAAGAGGGGAATTCCTCAAGGCAGTATTATTGGACCTTTATGGTTTCTTATATATATCAATGATATGTGTAAAGAAGTGGAATCAGAGATAAGGCTTTTTGCAGACGATACTATTATGTACAGAGTAATAAATAAGTTACAAGATTGTGAGCAAGTGAAAAATGACCTCGATAATGTTGTGAGATGGAGAGTAGGCGATGGTATGATGATGAACGGGGTTAAAAGTCAGGTTTCACAAATAGGAGAAGTCTTTTCATTTTTAATTATTGCGTTGATGGGGTGAAAATTCCCTTTGGGGATCATTTTAAATATCTAGGTATTGATATACGGGAGGATCTTCATTGGGGTAATGACATAATAAAGGGCACAGATCTCTGCACATGGTTATGAGTGTATTTAAGGTTTCTAGTAAGGATGTAAAGCAGAGGGCATATAAGTCTCTGGTAAGACCCCAACTAGAGAATGGTTCCAGTGTATGGGACCCTCACCAAGATCACTTGATTCCAGAAAGAATCCAAAGAAAAGCAGCTCGATTTGTTCTGGTCGATTTCCGACAAAAGAGTAGCGTTACAAAAATGTTGCAAAGTTTGGGCTGGGAAGACATTTGAGAAAGGAGACGAGCCGCTAGGCTAAGTGGTATGTTGCGAGCTGTCAGTGAAGAGATGGCGTGGGAATACATCAGTAGACGAATAATTTTTTAATGGCGTCTTAAAAAGTAGGAAAGATCACAATATGAAGATAAAGTTGGGATTCAAAAGGACAAATTGGGACAAATATTCGTCTATAGCAAGGGGAGTTAGGGACTGGAATAACTTACCAAGGGAGATGTTCAATAAATTTCCAATTTCTTTGCAATTATTTAAGAAAATGCTAGGAAAACAACAGGTAGGGAATCTGCCACCTGGGCGACTGCCCTAAATGCAGATCAGTACTGATTGATTGAAAAGGCTAAGAAAACATCAGGTAAGTAATCTGTCTCCTGGATGACTGCTCCAAATGCAAATCAGTGGTGAATGATTGATTGATTTATTGATTAATTTATGGCTTTCCTCTAGAGCGTGGTGTTGTGTGGATATAAATCATGGAGAATAACTAGCTCAGAAAGAATGAGAATGGAAAATTTTGAAATGTGATGGCACTAAGAAATGCAGGAAGCCAACTGGGCAGATCTGATCACGAATGAAGAAACAGGGTTCCACACTGAATTAAGTTGGTGGGAGGAGAATGATATGGGGCAATTCTACCAGAAGAATGGGTAGAATTATAGAACACATCTTGTGAAAACCAGAACGTGTTCAGTTAGGGTCTTATGGATATGTATGTGGTAATGCTAGTAGGGGTTGTCCAAGTCATCAATAAGGCCAACTGTGTAGATTAGGAGTGGGGTATATTTTTTATAGTAGTGACGGTACGTAGAAATTAAAATAATTATAGCATAGAATAAGGTTGCTTGTAGAGCCGCATCAAATCAGTCTATGGAGTCTGATCTAACAACAATAACAACAAACACAACAACTCAAACCCTCTATAACTGACAGATGTTTGTGTAGCAATATATATGCGCACACACACACACACACACACACACACACACACTCACACCAAATACAATCGAGACAATACGCGACACTTCCGGATTTAGCCTTGTTAAAATGGGAGGCCAGTCGCAAGTGCCACTCCCAGTGGTTTGACCTGAAAATTCGCGCTAAATTCAAATATCAATGGAAATGTATATACGGAAATGGATAAATAAATTACGTCTAGAAAAAAAGTGTTACTAAGATATTAACTTCAAAGTTGCTAAAGCAATTCTGGATAAATGAATGAAGAATTATTTAACAGATTATTATTTAAAGACTGAAATTTGACATATAATGAAGGTGTAAAAAGGATTGCGTGAAAGGGCTTGATCTTTCATTTATGCAATACCTTTTTAGCTTTAGAATTCCTGCCTGAACGTTCGCGGCTAGACTTTTCTTTTTTTCTCATTTAAAAGCATTGTATCATCATATAAAACACTTGTCAATAAAAATATCAGCACATTCCTTACACACGTGATTCAATAAATTTACACTTAAGAGTTGGGCAATTTTCTTTTTAACTTGAAGCCTACTAAAAGAAAGAAAATCTATAAATTTAGCCTCAAAAACATTCAAATTTTCCCTATAAGCTATACTTGCCATAATGCTATTACACTAGCGTAAAGGAAATTTGCATCATCATATTGTTTCAAAAAAATATGTACATTTCTTAAATCACCCATATTTTCTTCAGTGCTTGACAACGCATTGCGGCATTCCAAATGGGGTAACTTGGAACACAACCAGCCACACTCATATGCGTATGTATTTTCCTGAATTAAATCAAACCCACAGATCACACCTACAACAACACATCGGTATTGAAGGTTAACTGCTGCACTACACAATAAAATATGCGTATTATATTTTAAGCCAGTTAAAATAGGGTTCGAGCAGGTCAGAAGATTATGAAGTACTATAAAACTATCTTTGCCACTGGAAGAATGTATTTGCATACACAATATTACTTACATTTTCTTGTCACGAGGGAAAAGGAAGAAAGACCGGGCATTCTTCTCTACTTCATAGTTACTGCAGCCAAACACAGCACATACCTTTCCCCTCATGTTGAGAGGAGGTATCAAGGAATGACACACGCTACCATATAATTATGTCAACTCACTGAAAACGCATAAATAACACCCAAAACTTCACACACAAATAGACGTGTTCTTATGACAGAATCAGTAGTTCTCAGGTCAATCCGCTAGAGAGAGCTCTAATAGCTGTCCCTCCATATCTTGCTGAGTGTCGCGTATTGTCTCTACTGTATTTGCTCACACATGATTTCTATTTTCAGTTACCTCTCGACAGTGATAGCGTGCGGACGTGTTGTCAATCACTGTGACGAGGTGCAGTGGAAGGTTTGACGTGTGGTAGTAAGAGTGTACGAAGTAGACTATGGCAGCGAACAGTGGGGGTGAGGAGGCTCCTGACCCCTCGACGTTAATTGTAGTGCGTGAAAAATTAGTTCGTGTGGACCAGGATGTAGAAATAATTCTAGTGATCATATTTCTAGTGATAATAGTGATAAAGTGAGTAAAGTGAATAATCAACCGCAACAAGTTAATCGTTCGGATAATGTAATTGGTAATCAAGCTCCGAAGTCTGTGACACAAGAAACGTATCTCAGTTCCCATTAGGTCCTTTTATTGTCTTCGTGAATCTAATACATACCAGAACCTTGGTAATATGCATCCAATGACATTGGGACGGGCATTTTACGAGAATAACATTCCGGGGATTAAATATGTGGCTCGACGGGGCAGAAATAGAGTCCAAGTCAGGGGCGTATTCTCCTTGAATGCAAGGCATTCATTGCATGCGTTATGATAACACAAAGAACTGTCTGATTTATGATTTTAGGTTGTTTCAGGTCAAATATTAACGATTTCATCTCTCAGAAGTTCAAAAGGTCCGCGCAACTGTACTAGTTCCGTTGCTTGATTACGTGTGGTGCTGATGTAGTCTCGCCGTCTACTCCACTCTCGGAAGAAAGAGACAGCAAATGGAGGAGTTAAGGATGTAAGGCATTCAATCTTAAAATTGCATTCAGTGGCAGACGTAGTTCTGAAACCCTTCGAACGATGTCGTAGCAATTGAAACTTGGTCAGAATTTGTCACCCCACACTCGTGCTACCCTCTGCCATCTGTTAGCAACTTGGAGAAAGTCGACATGTTTACAGCGAACGGGACACACAGATTACCCCCCAGCGAGAACCCAACATGACGAAACTGACCAATGCCACTGGGGTGACTTACCTCCCGTGCTTGAGTTGTGGCTAACTAGTGAGTTAATTCATTGTGCGTTTTGCTGATTAGTGAGTTCATTCTGTGTGTGCTGTTCCTGTGCTATTCGTCGTTTTCGGTGTTTTATTATATTTTGCGCACATGTGGTATTAACGATGGATGAGTTTAAATGGATATAATTGTAAATCAGTTTGATGAAAATATTCAAATAGTTAAAGCTGGGAGACCTCTACCTTCCCTCGTAAATTTCTTCTTCTTCTTAATCTGCTTACCCTCCAGGGTTGGCTTTTCCCGCGGACTCAGCGAGGGATCCCTCCTCTACCGCCTCAAGGGCAGTGTCCTGGAGCTTCAGACTCTGGGTCGGGGGATACAACTGGGGAGGATGACCAGTACCTCGCCCAGGATGCCTCACCTGCTATGCTGAAAAGGGGCCTTGCGGGAGATGGGAAGATTGGAAGGGATAGAAAAGGAAGAGGGAAGGAAGCGGCCGTGGCCTGAAGTGAGGTACCATCGCGGCATTTGCCTGGAGGAGAAGTGGGGAAACCACGGAAAATCACTTCGAGGATGGCTGAGGTGGGAATCGAACCCACCTCTACTCAGTTGACCTCCCGAGGCTGAGTGGACCCCGTTCCAGCCCTCGTACCACTTTTCAAATTTCGTGACAGAGCCGGGAAGCGAACCCGGGCCTCCGTGGGTGGCAACTAATTACACTAACTACTACACCACAGAGACGGACCCTCGTAAATTTAAAAACAGAAAACAAGAATTGTGTACGCACGTTCAATCCAGAAACTTACAGTAAAACTGTTTGGCTCGAGTTCACCTACATGTAATTAGGGTGAGTAGAGTTGAAATTTACTTAATACATTGTGTTAACTGCATGGTTACTAGTTGCATGCCTCAGTGGAGATTGCAGGATACGCCACTGGTCCAAGTTGAATTTGTGTGTCCGGTACAAGCTAACTCATTTCTCAAACATCCGATATTAGCAGAACTTAATGTCAAGGCGTATATACCAAGCTCAAATGTGTTTCGAGTCGGTATTATAAGGGGAGTTGGAAAAACCCTATCCGATTCAGCCATCCTCAAATATTTAAAATCTACTGTGACTATAACATCTGTACAGCGACTTAATCGTCAGTCAGTCAGGAGTTTACCCAGTACGTTCCCACAGGATCCATTAAAGTTGTATTTAGAGCCCAGAACCTGCCCCAATATGTCTCACTTTATCAGAGATATGGACAAGTAGATAAGCATTGTCGGGCGATCGAGTCGTAGTAGTGGGCGTTGCGCTCTACACCATACCACAAAAGACTGTACGGAAACAAACTTTCAATGTGTCCATTGTCAGGGACCGCATTCGGCTGGAACACCGGAATGCCCGGCACAACAGCAACAAGTGCGCATTAAAAGGATAATGAGTAGAGATAATCTACCGTTCAAAGAAGTAGTCAAAAAAGTGCAGCCTGCTGACTATAACCCAGCTTTACATTCACAAAAATTTCCCCCGTTAACTCGGAAGACGTCGCCCCCACACAAGAGAATCCTAGAAAACGAAAATTCACTCAAGTTATTATGCAAGCACCTTGGCTTCTGCCCACCCCGGGATATGACAGGGAAGGGTACTATAACTTGATCAGAACTCAGACTAGCACGGGAGTGAACTATTCAAGATCATCACATTCTTTTACTATTCCTATTCCGCCACCAGTGGCTGCAATAGGCGCAACTGCTACAACTAGTAGTGCCCCAATGGCACAGCCGATTTCTTCTAGTCAACGACAACGAGACCACCTTCAAAGTGGAATTTATCAAACCATCACGCAGCTCGTTCAGTTATTGGGTGACAACCCAACACTCGCACGCGCCATTTATCAGTTAAGAGACAGAGTTAACCACTTCTTCTAGTTCAATGATCAGAATAACCCAATGGAATCTTAGGAGTATTGTGAATAAACGACATGAGCTATATACACTGATTCAGGAAACGGTACCACATTTTATTGCATTTTATTGACCTTCACAGCTCATTGCTTATCCTAATTATACTGTCGTTCGTAATGACGGGCCAGGATATGGAGGAGTTGCTTTTTTGGTACACTCTTCCACGAACTATAGACCTTTACTGACCTTTCAGAAAGTACCCCAAACATATGTAATAGGAATTTATTATAAGTACATTTTACTTGTGAATATTTACTGTCCACCGGACATGTCTATCACCGAAAGGCAATGGAACCAATTTTTTCAACAATTTTCCGCAGATTATTTTTGGGGACTATAATTTACATCATACATTGTAGGGAGGATGTATGGATTCACCTAAAGGTACTTATCTCTTGAATGCCGCTAATAAGCATGATCTTGCAATACTGAACGACGGATCGCCAACTCGTCTTACTCGGCCCCTTGCCCCGCCCCGTACAGTGGATCTTACACTGTGCCGGAGGAGTATGGTGTCTATTACCACCTGGCATACATTAGCCGACACGTACTTGAGTGAGCATTTTCCTATTGTCATTTCATTTGGTATAGGTAGACCCAGTTCATCAAACTCCCAAATACCTGCAGACAGCAATGTTCGTTCGTTACGGTATTTTAATACACCGTTATATACTACATATCTTGAGGGCCGGTTACGACAAATACCTAACAACATTTTAACTTATCAATCATTGTATCAGATTTTACAAGATTATATTAATCTGCATCATCCCATAACACAGTCTCCTTCCCCTACTTATAGGAGACCTCAGAGAATTAAAGGGTGGGATGAAGAATGTCACTTGTTAATTCAAACTCCTAAACGTTTGTTTCAACAATATCGGCAACATCTCATACCTCAAAATTATTTTCGGCTTAAACGTCATATAGCATATACCCGAAAAATATTTCATAAAGAACGTCGTTTAGCCTGGTGAGAGTTCATCTCTTCACTCAGTCGACAAGTTTCTGCCACAAACTTGTAGAATGCGATAAGGGCGTTAACTAGAGTTACGCAATATATACCTCCAATGACAATTCCTCGTCAAGTGTTGTCAGACTTTCTTGTACACGAAACTCGAAATTATTTCGTATCTAATTATGTACCTTTAAAAGAAGTTCCCGATATACGGTTTTCTGAGTTGTTACAGCCGTGTGGTTACCAGGAATTAGGAGCGGTCTTTCATTATGGTACTAATTCCTCTCCGGGCCCTGGTAATGTGTCATATCAGGTGCTTAAACTATTACCGACTCCAGCAAAGAAAGTATTACTAGATACGTATAACGATATATTCTGAACTTTTATTACGCCTCCTCAATTGAATGTATTTTACCTTGTATCCATTTTGAAAAATAGGCAACTACCTTCTGATCCGAACAATTATTGAGGTGTAGTGTTAGGATCTTGTATTCGTAAAGACTTTTTGAAGATTTTACTCCAGAGACTTACATGGGTATTAGCGTACTACAATCTAACACCGTAATATCAATATGCTTTTTTCAAGGGACGAAGCTCATACGTTGCTTTCAACATGTTGGTTGCCCACCCTCATCGGAGGGTCTGCCTTACAAGAGCTGCATTCGGCTAGAAATAGCCACACGAAATTAAAAATTGTTGGTTATTGACTTGTTACTCGCTCGTTATAGGTAGCAAAGCACGATTGCGGTCTTTCTCGATATTCGACGAGCCTACGATTCTGTACCTCTCAATATCCTATGGGATAAACTTGCATCTCTCAAAATCCCTGTGGGGATTATTACCATCCTACGACATTTGCTTACATATCGAACACTGACTCTTAAAACGTCACAATTTAGAATACCCCCTCGTCAGGTGAGTATAGGGCTCTCTCAAGGGGACATACTGAGCGGCATCTTTTCGCGCTGTACGCTATGCTCGTCTCCAGGCTCGCGCTATACATGCAGGATTTTGAAACGGTAATTTTACGCTATGCTCGTCTCCAGGCGTACGCAGATGATTTTCTGATTTACTATACGCATGAGAATTTACAAGAGTGTGAACAGCATATCATATCCACTCTTAGGAAGGCAATTACGTGGTTGGACTCACATGGTCTTCACCTTTGTATTTCTAAATGTCGGGCGATGATTTTTACGCATCATCGATCATACGACCGTTCTCCGATTTTCGTTGATGAGTATGAAATCCCCATTGATACTCAATATAAACATTAGGCTTCATTTTAGATCATAAACTCACATGGCGACAGAATTTCCAATACATACGCTCGAAAAGTGATAATTACATATAGTCCGCGCACCTTTTAGCGATATTTCTTTTTACGGGGATGGAGGAAGGAGGGAGCTCTCACGGTTCCGGTTCTACTGCCAACTGAATGAAAATGAAATCTGAATTGAATCGACAATATGATCGATCGATATGAATTTTCTAAACCTTTATTATCTTAAGCCAACAACTGTGTCATACACACTTTATATAACATTTCTCGATGCGAATCTTGTTCCCAGCATGAATTCTATAGTTTGGCTTTGCTGTGTAAACAACAACAGTACTAGCACGTAAAGTGTACGCCAGATGTCACACAGCGATGCATAAGCGATTCATAGTTTGTGTTTCAAGGGTTGCCAATACGAATCTCGAAGATACCCGAGGTCGACGTATTCAGCACTAGGGTGTCCATGCAAGACCAACTACAATTACATCAGACCGTAATCCAGAATAAACATGGCGGACATCGGTGTGCGATATGAGAGGTTGAGGGAAAGGTTATGCACGTTTATTTCGAGTCACCTAAAGAAAATATCACAAGGCGAACGTCATGAAATGCAACTCACTAACTCAAAATATGAATAGTTAAAGACCAAAAGTAGCGTTATAGCGTATTGTAAGTCTAAATTAAATTTCAGAGGGGAAAATAACGAAGGGAGAATTATTGTATCAACGTCAGGTTGAAACAGACACAGAGTATAACATTATTTCACATATGAATCTCCGGTCAGTAAATACGATATTTAGATGTCAACAAAGAACATTATTAACCTTACATGAAATACTATGTAACACCACCATTAACCACAGCCCATTATGTAAAACACGCAAACAAATTTCTCCAACAAAATTTCAACCCTCCAAAATCCACCTGTATTGTTGAGTAGGTACAAGCGATATTTGTATGATACACTTGATCATCTAAAGCACTCGTCAGCTTAAAACTCACCGGAATTGATGGTGTAATTGTGTTTATATATATATATATATATATATATATATATATATATATATATATATATATATATAACATAATCCTCATGTTCACTCCACGGGAAATGGGGTTAGGTTTAGTTTACACATGTTCATTGTATAACGTTGAAAATTAATTACATCATTCTTGCACCACCATTTAAGAATAATTTAGTCTCTAAATCATAAATTTTAGTAATGATTTCTGGGACTGATTTAATGTTCTTTGTAGTAAGGTACCGGTACGTTGGCTGATAAGGCAAATACTAGGATAGGCATCATTAGTTTAAACTTCGGAAGTTTGCGCGGCACTTGAATTAGTCTATCACTTCTATGGGTATATAATGTCTTCCCTGACAATACATTTGATTTCAAAAATGATAAAATGATTAATCCTCTCAACATTATTAGTCCTATGATTCGGTTCGATGTTTTCCTTATGAATGCTCTTAACCCAATTTTGTCTTAATACTAGGTCTTTTGGAAATGGGAACACTGAAGCTCTTACTCATCCAGGCACACAGCACATTAAACTATAAACATGTTGCATAGGTAACTAAAAATGAAGAAAAATCTTTCAGAGAAGAACACGAGAATCAACATTAACCTTATCACCACCGATATTGTTGGAATAAATAAGATCTTTGAGAACAAATAGCTTCTTACGGCACTCAAAGATGATCTGTAACCTTCTTAAGACTATAAATAAATATAATGTACGATTAATAATATTCAAATTTCCGTAAATATTTGGTAACAACACGGCTTACACAAATCAAAACAAACGCATGCTAGCACTCCAGCTGCCGCCATTATGGACAGTTTCGATAGGTCAGTTAACGTCTGAGATATTGTAGTTGGTCTTGGTCCATGTATCGCTAAACTGTGCGCGTACGGTACACATTCTTGGATCTCTCACGCGTCGACACTGGGTAGCTGACCCGTGCATTGCGATATCGTTTTACAAGTCCACTATCGAGCGATTCTCGACTGTGGTTCCCATATCTACGATATGGCATCGAGTACGAACTTGACTCATCTTAATACATGTCAATATAAAGCATTGTGTATATGTATAGGGGCTCTGAAGACTACACCCACAAATGCACTTCTTGTGGAATCTGGAGAACCGCCTTTGCATGTACGCCGAAAAATGCTTGCCATGTAATATTTACTTTAAAAGTTCGCTTTTACGAGACACCCGTTTATTCCGAAGTTGCAACTCCTCCATGAGTACTTTCCAATTCAGCGTCAAGGCTTACAGAGAATGCCTGTTTTATATTATGCTTTTGATATCCTAAAGTCGTACAAAGGTACATTACTTCAAAGCGCATCGTTAATTTCCTATACGTCGCTGTATTCTATTATTTATTACAAGCCTCAGATGATAATTCCTTCCCGTAGTCGTTACTCTGAGGCAATAAGTGCTCAAGAATACGCTCAGCTGCCAGTTAAAAAGTTGAAACTTTCTTGTATTCCTATTGGCATAGATATATAAACCGATGGTGCTAAATATGCCACTGGAGTTGGAGCCGCATATTGTATACCAGCCATAAATATCAAGGAGCAATATGGTTTACCTAGTGATTGTTCAATCTTTACCGGAACTATTTGCTATCCAACAAGCACTCTTTTTTATTCAGCAACACAACTATAAACGATTTAAGATATATACTGTTGCGCTGAGTGTCTTGCAATCACTAGCCTCCTATTCTCTATCTAATAATTGGTATGTATGGTAATGTTAAAAGCATTCTCTATAGTCTTGATAATTCTGGTGTTTACTTAACATTAGTATGGTTGTCTGGACATATGGGTATATTGGGTAATGAACAAGCGGATTTTCTAGCAGAGCAAGCTTCTCACCTTCCTGTTCCTCTTTCTAATAATGTCGTTCACGTCGTCAGACTAAATTTCCGTGATTAAAAATAGTGCCCGTAACGAGTGGCGGAACAATTGGCAACACACTGCCCAAGTCAAAGGTACTTTTTATTATCAACTACAGTCAGACATCCCAACGAAACCATGGTGTACGAGAGGAACATATTCCCGAAGACATATTACAAATATCATTCGGTTACGGTTCAATCATGCTCTTACGCCCCAATACAAATTTCGTTTTCATTTGTCACTTATTAGTAGTCTTGTGCGTCTTAAACGTGTTTTCCCAACCAGTGTTTCTTGTTTGTTATTTAATCCTTCTGCTGATACCATCAATGTCATAAATAAGTTTGTAGATGAAGCAAATATTGTGTTATAACAGCCTGTGTGGTTATACTGTTGGATCATGCTTATATACTCCCGCTTCCATCGGTGTTGTTACCGATATACCTTGCGTGTTCTGAGATTTTGAGACTGTGGCCTATACTAGTGTAAATGTGCAGAGTACAAAGTGTTCTCATAGATTGGTGTGTTTAAAGTTTTCCAAGTGATATTCATCACATATTAAAAGCCAAACAACGCCACCAAGGAGGAGAAGAAGAAGTCTTCCATTTCGAGAGTTTGCGGGATCTTTGATATTCTGTAACACATGATAAAAAGCGGACTTTATACTCCTAGACTAACGACATCTGGGAAGTGTTGTGAATTGAATTGTCAATATTTGTTATGATTTTCGTGTGTGTTTGTCTTTCAAGACATATTTTCTCAGCTTTCATCACAGCATTATAGATTAGAGATGAAGTTGGTGAAATTAGTGGTACATCAGCGCAATTTCAGTGGTTAGTTATATAATATGTGTGTGTGTTTTATGTACGTTTTAGGTTATGTCCATTATTTTTGTTTGGTGAAGTGCTCAGATTTGTGTTAAGTGTTGGTCTCCGTGTATTTTAATTACACTTTGTTCTTTCAGACTTGATCACAGGACAGTGCTGTCTCATTTTTTTCTACTTAAAGTACTGAATTTTGGCTTAATTTTTCTGCTCACATTCGTCTGTCTATCCCAGTAATGAGCACTGTTACTGGCCTTACTACTAATTTTCCTTATAATTATTAATATTAAGAGCAGGTTTAATTTATACATTATTATCTACGTTGTTGGAATATTATTTACTGTTTGGTTATTCTAAATCCGAATAGAAACAAGTCATTAAGGTAAGGGAACTGGAAAAGCTGTGAAACGCAAGGAATATCAAAGAAGAATTGGAGGAGCGTTGCTTAACAGGGAGTTTAACTACTACAGTGAAATGTGTAAGCCTTTTCTGAATGTTCTCGTTGAGATTAACGAAATAAGTGTTACTGTACCTATACCTCTAAGAACTAAAGATCAATGCGGACAGCTAGGGCTGGAAGGAGGAGCATTGCACGTACCATTTCACGATGTTGCCACATTCCACATTCCTTTCTCCTACCCCCTCTCTTCTGGCTCACTTGTTTCCTCGTTCATTCGGACCACTGTGATCTCTTGTAGAGTACCTGGCCAGACTGTGACTGACTTTGTCTCATGTTCTGTTATCTGAACTGCTTGCGACAAGATCTAACTCAGAAGTGAGAGGTTTGGCCACTCCAAGCAAGACATGCTGGCTAGAAGATTTGTCTCCATGGCAACTGCAGTCGCCCCACCCTTGTTTCCATGGCAACCATAACCCCTACTCCCTCTATCCTGCCCCGGCAGGCAGTAAATGGACCTCACTCTAAGAACTGTCAGATTTTAACTTTAGATATTAGAGGTATAATACCTATAACATTCGTTCTAAGGGCGTATTGTGATGGAGTGAATAAGGTAAGGAAATAATAATGGCTTTCCGTCCCGCTAACGACTGTAGAATACTGGGATCGCAAACTTGTATTCGTACACAAATGATTGATAGGAAAGGTTTTGTGTTTAATAACGTTATTTGCTTTATGTCCCACTAACTACATTGACAGTTCTCGGAAACGCCGAGGTGCCGGAATTTAGTCCCGCAGGAGTTCTTTTATGTGCCAGCAAATCTACCGACATGAGGTTGACGTATTTGAGCACCTCCAAATACCACAGAACTGTGCCAGGATCGAACCTGCCAAGTTGGGGTCTGAAGGCCAGCGTCTCAACCATCGGAGCCACTCAGCCCGGTCGGTTTTGTGTTTAAAGGAGAAATAAATAAGACAAGACACCAGGAATTGCTAGATATTAAAATATAGAAATTGAATGGCAGTAGAGGAGGAGGAAAGATCTTAAAGAACGTGAGACGATGAGATGAGGTGAGGAGATATTTCAAACAAATATTAAAGAATGTACGGATATTTGGATGAACAGTGTGCATCGCCATTTAGAATCATCTGTAACCTGATTGGAAAGTTAGTGTGTGCTGAAAATTCTTAATTTAAGGGGAAGTTATTTGGTGTAATGAAGAAAGTGGAGGTTTCATGAAGGCAATGAGTTAAACTTCTATAGTTGTATAATGTTTCATATATTTGCAAAATACAACCAGATGATGGAATATTTGGTCCAACAGAGGGGAAGTGCATCTGCTTAAGAAGGCAGTAAAACAATTGTACATGAATTGTAATGAAATTATTTTGGTGTCTCATGAGCAAAATATTTTAGAAGAGGAAATTGAGCAAAATATCGCGTGGATATTTAGTACAGTAACAGTAAGGTTTCAGAACTGTGTGGAATATTACACATTTGATGTTTCCAGCAATAATAATGGTATTCGGAAACATATAGATGAGATAAAGTAATTACTAAACCCGTTCTAGGTATTGAGATAGGCTGTGACAGTTTAGGAACGCCATAAATATGTCAGACATATGTCGTGAATGAAAGTTTTGATTGCATATATAAAAATGGAAATATGTTGTCAAAAATGTTTTGTTCAGAGCATAGTGTACAGTACACAAAACTTTTAATGATACTTCGGCTCCCTAGTGCTGAATCGGTAGACCTCGGTTATCTTTGAGATTCGTATTGGCAACCTTTGACACACAAACTATGAATTGCCATGAGACATTTGGCGTACACTTTACGTACTAGTACTGTTGTTTACACAGCAAAGCCAAAATATAGAATTCATGTTAGGAAGAAGATTTGCATTGAGAAATGTTATGTAATGTGTGTGAGACAGTTGTTGGTTTAAGATAATAAAGGTTTAGAAAATTCATGTCGATCGATCATATTATTGATTCAATTCAGATTTCATTTCCATTCAGGTGGCAGTATTACCAGAACCGGGGTAGCTCTCCCCTTACTCCTCATCCCCGTAAAACCAGGTATCACTAAAAGTTTCGGCTGGGACATTTTGGATGCTGCTGGGATGTGGGTGGTGCTGATTATTGACATTCAGAGCACAACTGATGCATCTGTCCTGTGATATAATAAATCTTGTTCTATTTACTTGCATTCGAAGTTCATTAAGATTTCCTGGTGGACAGTCCTACTGCTGCACCCATCATTCGAGCATGTCCCAGATATTATCCATGGGTGACAAGTCCAATGATCTAGCAGGCCAGGACAGTAGTGACACCAGTATGTTGTTTTCATAGAAGATGACATGCATCAGCGCTGCAGTATCGTATGTAGTCTGGTGTTGTCCTATTGAAATACAGCCCTGGGGATGCCTTGATGGGAAGGAAGGATATTTGGCTCCAGAATGGTATTAACTTTAGTGGCACTAGTTTTGGTGGAAATGAACAAGAGACAGTCTGTTGTCATACATACTGAGACCTTAGACAAGAACCCTGAGTGTTGATGCAGTATGGCTGATGTGAACACACATTGCCAGACACTTCATCGGCACCCTGTTAAATGAATGAACGTACAAAAAGGCATTTTTCATTTTTTATATCTTCCACTGTTATTGTGGGTCACAAACCTAATGTTGAATTGTCTAATCTGTAGCTATTAGTAAAGGGCTACAATGAATCCGATGAATGTGAGGTTTTCTGCAAGTGGTCAGGGTAAAGTATTTAAAAATATTGTTTTCGTAACTTTGGTTCACTACTTTAATTGTACTAAACTTATTAATTTTCGCTTGCTGCAAATAACGGATACTCGAATCCCACTATCGGCAGCCCTGAAAATGGTTTTCCGTGGTTTCCCATTTTCACACCAGGCAAATGCTGGGGCTGTACCTTAATTAAGGCCACGGCCGCTTCCTTCCAACTCCTAGACCTTTCCTATCCCATCGTCGCCATAAGACCTATCTGTGTCGGTGCGACGTAAAGCCCCTAGCAAAAAAAAAAAAAATAACGGATACACCACATTCGCATACTTGCTATACTAGTTTTAGCTCTTGGCTATGACTGTCGTATTGAAAACTAACCAACATGTCACATTCAGTTCTTTGTGGTGATGAGGTTAACCTGCTGGCGATCCTCATTGAGGACTAGCGAACATGTCATTGAATTTCTGGGAAATTATACCTGCCGATGAGTCTTGTTCTTGAAATCTCTACGCAGAATGTTCAGTGGACTGTTTATTGAAAATGCTCTGGAAATGTTGACATTTATTATTCATATTGAAGAAATCAAAATGCCATTTGACAGTTAAATCTTCCAAAAGTAAAATTATGGTATGTAACTAAATTTATAACTGTCCCACACCACCAAATGGGAAATATCCTTAAAAGGGAATGAGAAGATGACTGGATCAGATTTGGATTATGCTATATTAGAATTTATTTTCATTTTTCTCCATCCAAAGAGGATTGATATTAATTTTTAGTGGAAGTAGTTATTGTTGTTTCAAGGGACAAAACTACAGGATTATCAGAGACTCTAAGGAAACTGAATAAACTTATGCAACCCTGTGTGAGAAAATCATTCTTTTATACTACAGTACCTATTTCATGTTGCACCCACAAAGAATAGTTTCCAGCATGCCATGCGGTTAGGGTCGCGCAGCTGTGAGCTTGCATCCCGGAGATAGTGGGTTCGAATCCCACTGTCGGCAAATGCTGGGGCGGTACCTTAATTAAGGCCACGGCCGCTTCCTTCCCAGTCCTAGGCCTTTCCTGTCCCATCGTCGCCATAAGACCTATCTGTGTCGGTGCGACGTTAAACAAATAGCAAAAAAAGTTTCCAGCATTGCTGAGAGAGAAAAGGGCTAAAAGAGAATGAATGAATAAATGAATTAGATAATTAATTAAAATAAATAAATAAAACAGTCATGTCAATGGAGATAGGCGGATAGAGCTCATATTCTTATTCTTTCCTTCTTTCTGCCCTCTTACGGTCCTATTTATGAAAGGCAATAACTACAGTGTATGTGAATAATGCTTGTTTTCAAGTCTTACTATGGTCATGATTTACTACTACAGTACTTACCTGTACAGATAAAGGGAGAATAGTGTGGTGAATGTGATATAATTTGAAATTTAAAAGACAAGGACACCTCTGTACAGGCCATGAAGGCCCTTGGAGGAGTGGAAGGTAAAGGCTTCCACCATTGTTAACTGCGGCACGTGATGGGGTAGAGTGGTTAACTCTATGCCCGGCCACCTTTGCCCCCAGGAATTAACCTGGTACTCATTTTTGGTGTAGGCTGAGTGAACCTCAGGGCCATATGCACCTCCGGAAGTGGAAATCTCGTTTCTTAAATTTTATGACTTCCTGACGGGGATTCGAACCCACGCCCTTCCGGACGAACCGAGCACGCCTTTACCGCCTCGGCCAGGCAGCCCCTAATTTGAAATTTAGGAAGTGAAAATAGCACATTCGTGAGTTTGCCACTTCATCTTTGGTGAGTAATTAAAAATGTGTTTGCAATACAAAGTAATGAATAAGTCAAAATTGATTCTAGTATAGTTAAAGTAAAGCTACTATGACACTTGTATTGTTGGCCACTTAAAATGGAAGCCAAGGGGAGTCTAAGTAAATTTAACAGAAGACACACTGGATGGAGAATGATAGATTTATAATATCACATTGGATCTGTGTATGCTTTCCTGAACAGTAGGGCATTTCATATTTGTTAGTTTAACTTGGTGCTTATGACTTCTCCTCCTGTAGTTTGCAGACTCTGATTCTGCTGTCACTTTCACCCAAACACAAGCACTATTTTTGTGCATTTACTTCAATCCTAAATGACTTGCAATGTTTAAAGCCGGTTGTAAGTACAATATCACATTTGAAGTGCACAATGTATTGCATTGTAATATGCGCAGTACAGACACTTGGCTGATGTATCGTGGGGTATGGTTCTTTAGTTAGTGTGTGGGTTGTTCTCATCTTGCATTATGTAAAACTACTTCAAATCGTCGCCATAAGACCTATCTGTGACAGTGTGACGTAAAGTAAGTTGTAAAAAATAAAAACTTCATGTATCAGATCTCATTAGCGCATTCTGAATAAGTCCCGTCTAAAGCTATCTCTGAACCCTTCGAAACACATCTTAAGCTGGTAGTCTTCATGTAGAAAATCGTTCTCTTCATGCTTTACGTCTTGTTTCTCCATAGAGTAATATCATATTCACATCATCATACACATAATGGTTGTCTGTGCAAGAACTATGACTCAAGTGCATAGAAATTATCCTAGCCCTTTCTCATCCTTGCTTTGCCGAAAACATTTGATATGTAAGTGTGGCATTAAACCATTGGAAAAAAAAAGAAATGTATGGACAAATATGCCTCACTGCAACTACCACAGTGTGTTGAATCAAGCCCTCTAAGCCCTGATGGTGGTAACCATTCCCAATGAGTACCTTTGTTACTTGATTAAATGGAACTAGCATAGTGCTGACTGTGGTATGCACAGTACATTTGCTCATATTCTGCGTTTTGGTTGTGATATTTATTATGTCTACTTCATTGATTATAACTTCATTATAAGGATATCCGACACTTCAGGAGTATGAAATCTTCGTAAATGACGTCTACGCAAGTACAAGATGAAAACTAAAAGTTGTGAGTAAAGGACGATTTGACTCTTACTGCTCTGAAAAACCAGGTGCAAGTTTTTGCATTATAACTGTATATACTACGATACCAAAAGTTTCACTTTGAATAATTGCTTATGTTTTACAGCCTTATGGCCCAATTTTAAGGTTTTATTGAACGTACTAACAGTAGTAATAGGTACATGCATAAGCTATCACATCTGCAGAATAAAATTTTGTCGGTATTCAGGAAGAAGTGACTAAGTCCATTTTTTACGAATTTGAGTTAAATGCACTACTGGGGTAAAGAAAATACGTTCTATACTATGGCGTGGTCGTTATTTTAATAGAATGAACCATTTTGGGGCTACAGGTACCCTACCCTATAATGTGAAGTCCATTTTTGAAGATTGACATCCAGGCAAAAGTGACTAAGTGGACTTAATCACTTAATATGTAACATAGTAGAAGGCATTGCAAAAATAACGAGCCCAAAAGGTGTGATAGCCTCGTCCTAATATAGAATCATATATCACTGATTTCTTAAAACCCATTTATCTCAAAACTATGTTTTTGGACTTAGTAACTTCTTTACAAGTAACTGACCTCATGTTTTAATCCGTATTGAAAGTCTGTTTAATTACAATAAACAATGTTTTATTATAAACCACCTATTCAATACATTAAAATGTTATTACATTTAGAGTTTCACCATTAATATAAAGTTATAAGCGGGACATGTTTCACTCCCTTATAGAGCATCATCAGCCAATCTAGATTCTCAAAGGTTGGATTATGTTTACAACTAATGACTTAAAAACTATTTGTACATTTTACAATCTTAAACTTTACTAATATCATAGAAGGCAGAATCATTGGTAGCGTGTCTTAATTACAAGAACTTAATAGTGGAAAAGTTGATAAAAATACATTCATTTAAAATTATGATAGGATAAGTTTGCTCTCAAATATTTACAAACATTTGGTATGTCTAAAATCTGGAAGAATGACTTGTGATTCAGTCTTAAGAACTTATGATTAGGTCATAGATATTTAAAGTTTAAAACATGAGATCGGGCTAAAAGTTTGTTATCCTTTGAGGATAAGAGTTACTATGCAGTTTTAGACAATACTAGATAGACAAGCAGAAATTGGAGGGACATGCCAACAAGTGATAGCCTATTTAACAACTTGTAGCTACATTGTTTGTCGAATCACATCCCTTTTAACTACGTTCCATTTTAATTCATTGCTTCAAAGCTTTGGTCATTGATGTCAACAAATACATACTCAGTCAACAACATCACCGATGTCAAATAACAACAAAAGTTCAAACTTCATAAAGTTCAACCTGTCACATGTTACAATTAATAAGATGACGAAATCTTATTTTATTGTATTGAATAGGTGGTTTATAATAAAACGGTTTATTGTAATTAGTAACTTCTGCCAGAACGCCGACGATTTATATATCATAATTTTTACCCTCATTTGAAAGAACACTTTTCTATAAATTGTGATGAGATGAGGCTGTCCAGTGTAGTAGTGAATGGATATGTCTGTAATTAATCACAACCTATCACATATTTTGTGATATCCACAGTTTGCAAATATCCTCACCTTTTGGGAATGTATAAAATGAAATATTTCTTGCTGGCCAATTTTTGTGCACTTGAGTGTACACAAAATTACTGTAAAATGTAATTTGGGATATGATTAAGAGATATTTAGCTCATAGTAGGTTTCATATGCTCAAGTGAAAAATGAGTGCAGCTGATTTACCTGGTGTGTTAAATTGTCATGCGTATGAAGATTATGTTAAGTTTTATTCAATAAATTTCCAAGCAAGTTGGCCATGTGGTTAGGGTAGCATAGCTGTGGGCTTGCATTTGGGAGATCGTGGATTTGAATCCCCTCGTTGGCAGCCCTGATGATGATTTTCTGTGGTTTCCCATTTTTGCACCAAGCATATGCTGAGGTTGTACCATAATTAAGGCCATGGCCACTACCTTCGCATTCCTTGCTTTTTTCCCATTTTGCATCACCAAAAGCTATTGATGTGTTAGTGCACTGTTGCCAAACTACTAGGAAGAATAAAAAGTTCAATAAATTGTAATTTATACCCAAATTACCCCACTGTACCCAGATTGTTCCAACTGACCCTACCCTACATTTCGGGCAGTGCCTTTGATTGATGCATTGCAGTCTCTCATGCCAATTATGTGACCTCTATTGAAGTCGATGATATTTTTCAAATTTGGTAAATTGACTCTCGCTGTATTAAATACTGACATGGTCCCATTAACAGGTTCTTTATACTAGTGGCAATCAATACTGTCGGTTCAATTCACAACTACAACTTTTAATTTATTAGCACTTACATGATGTGGCATCAGATGGGCCTTGCAATGTCCTGTTTTCTGGAAAGGCAGGCAAACAGGGAGAACACAGGAAAATAGGAACACAGAAAATACACATGGGAAAACACAGGGAATTGACTTGTTATGTCAAAATTAAGATATCGATCTAAGACTGGACCTGAACGGAATGGTCGAGCAAGACTGATATGTAGATGTGACACTAGTCATATGCAGCAAGTAGTACTTTGAGAGAGAGAGAGAGAGAGAGATAGAGTGAGCAATAATGTAATTCCAGGTGTTTACATTGATAGTAAAATTGAATGTTCGTAGATAATAACTTTCCCCCATTAATTTGTAATTTCCTTGTTCTCATTAAATCAAAACTTAAATTATAATATAAATAATACATTATAATAATATTATCTCTTATCTTTTTAATGTTTCTGTTAGAATGCCCAGTGTTTTGAAAGCTTTTAATACGTGCTAACTATTATGGATTGCCTGTAATTATTATGGATTTTGTCTCACTATTAAAGAGAAGCTATTACGGAAAAGCAAAAGTATCGCAGAAAAAATTTTACAGAGAAAGGAATGTGTCACTGGTGTTTGTTTCTATGCACAATAGTTAACTGGCATCATATTTCATTTGCTATAGAAACTGGGATCTTATTCCTGAGTTTCTGAACACTAATCCGTATATTTCTCTTACGAGCAGTTTAGAAACTTGCGCACACTCACACAAATTTCAAGAATAAGTTCCCTGAATGAACACGCATTAGTTTGAAGAGTGAGCAATTACTGATAACCCAATTCGCAGATTGACACTTTATGATAAGGTATAGATTGTTTGACTTATGATACATTTATTTCAAGTTCATTATGCTGTTGTAAGTGTTCATGCAAAATAAACATACTTGAGCATCACTTGTAAGTACTATGTCCCACTAGATTTAATGCAGGGAAAACAGTTCTAGATTACTAGCAGATACCCTGAACACTATACGTGAACCTTTGAGAATATAGTTTCGAAAATAGTTTTGTATAATTACGTATTAATACAAGTCCTGTGTACACTCCCAGTTCAGGCCTAGTAACACTGTACCTGAACCAGTGAGAATGCAATTTAGAACATGGTTTGCTGTAATTATTAATATGAATCCTGTGTACCTGTGTGCACTCCCAACTACCATAAGAGTTCAAGCAACCCAATGGTGAGTGGTTCAGCTTTGTTGCATGTCATCTTGCATCAGCTATCTTGATTGGTTCCCTTTAGGTTTTATGGCATTTATATCTTCTCCAGGAGAATATTTGAATAGTCCTGGAGCTCCTGACTTATTTCTAATGATAAATGTTTATTATTACACACTATTTCAAACATATCATTGATGTAAGTTATCAAGCAACATTTTCTTTCTCTCACATACTCATGCACACACAGAGAAAGATATAGACAGCTGAGGAACTTGTCATCCCCAGCTCTAAAAATAAAACAGTTGAGTATGATAAATATAAAAGTAGAATTCAGTGAAAGTAACATTGATTTTTTCAGTGGAAATAATTGAAATAATTTTAAATTGTAAGGTTTATGTTGTAATGGCTTATTGTCTACCAATTTCAAGATGAGCTATTTAATGCTAAAGCCTGATTGAAAACTTAGTGCCATGGCTGAAGCTCATGAAATTTTGTTAGGGAGAGTGTACCGTCATTTATGTAACCTTGTACAAATGTAATACTAGCTTAAATGAGCAACTCAATTTCTGTTGACAGGAGAAAATTACTTGCCCTGTGATGCTCCACACTCACCATTGTTGTATGTGCTACTGGATATTTGTAATGGTTTAATGAAGTGGACCAGTAATTAACCTGAAGTATGTTTAGAACAGTGAATAAGTATATGTAAAATGAGACTTGAGAGGACTGGTGGAGCTCTTTAAAATTTTCCATCCTTTGCTTTGAGCATGGAATGACTGGATTATTTGTGGGCTTTATTTTCCTAATCTTGCTTGTTGTCTAATTGTGTAACAAGTTGTTTAAGACCTGGGCTGGAATTGTGAGTTGGACTAGCTCACCAATATAATTTTTTGAAGGACAAAATTCTTTTTAATCCCTTTGGGTATTTTGGAGTAAAACCAGAATTCATGTATATACCACAGTGAAACTCTTTTAAAATGTTACTTGTTTGTGGGCCAAAATGGTGCTTAGACATGGCCAGTGTGTCTTGTGCAAACATACACTGTTATTTCATCCTCACATGTGTTTTATGCCTAGATTTAGCTAATGAAGGAAAAGAAAAGGGTTTCAAACTTTGATTACGTTCTACGAGCCAAGAGACCGTTAATCTCACTGTTTAGTTCCATTAAACAAAAGTCCCCCTCTACTCTCTTGTGCGTACTTTGCTTTGTTGCATAAAATCTGTTAATTTAGGTACTTCCTTTTATCTGTTGGGAGTTAGGTAATAGCTGAATAAGACTGATCGATGATTGTTGTTTTGAGAAAAATTGTGTGTTAAATTCTCAGAGTACCTTTTTTTCTAACCTTGATAGATTTATCTGGCACTAGCAAGATCCGTTGCTTTGCTATGGTTTTAAATTGAAAGTTATTCTTCAAAGTTTTACATTTTGAAGAGTCTACTGTCTGCAGAACCTGTAAAATACACCCTGTGTTCATACGTCAAATGGTTTTTGGTGGAATGATTATTCATTTTCTTATCTAACATGCATTTGAACCCCGTACAGAAGAATTGAAATGTATTCAAACCATATCTTATTTAACAGCTGGAATTGATAAGATTTCTGGGGATATACTAAAGGCAATGGGTTGGGATATAGTACCATATCTGAAATACTTATTTGATTATTGTTTGGTTGAAGGAGCTATACCAAATGAATGCAAATGAATGGAGAGTTGCTATAGCAACCCCTGTGTATAAAGGAAAGGGTGATAGACATAAAGCTGAAAATTACAGGCCAGTCAGTTTGACATGCCTTGCATGTAAGCATTGGGAAAGCATTCTTTCTGATTATATTAGACATGTTTGCGAAATTAATAACTGGTTTGACAGAAGGCAGTTTGTTTTTGCGAAAGGTTATTCCACTGAAGCTCAGCTTGTAGGATTTCAGCAAGATATAGCAGATATCCTGGATTCAGGAGGCCAAATGGACTGTATTGTGATTGACCTATCTAAGGCATTTGATAGGGTAGATCATGGAAGACTACTGGCAAAAATGAGTGCTATTGGACTAGAAAAAAGAGTGACTGAATGGGTGGCTATATTTCTAGAAAATAGAACTCAGAAAATTAGAGTAGACAAAGCTTTATCTGACCCTGTAATAATTAAGAGGGGAATTCCTCAACGCAGTATTATTGGACCTTTATATTTTCTTATATATATATCAATGATATGTGTAAAGAAGTGGAATCAGAGATAAGGCTGCTTGCAGATGAAGTTATTTTTTACAGAGTAATAAAAAAGTTACAAAATTGTGAGCGGCTGCAGGGTGACCTCTATAGTGTTGTGAGATGGACGGTGGGCAATGGCATGATGATAAACGGGGTTAAAAGTCAGGTTGTGAGTTTCACAAATAGGAAAAATCCTCTCAGTTTTAATTAATGTGTTGATGGGGTGAAAGTTCCTTTTGGGAATCATTGTAAGTATCTAGGTGTTAATATATGAAAAGACCTTCATTGCGGTAATCACATAAATATGAATGTTAATAAAGGATACAGATCTCTGCACATGGTTATGAGGGTATTTAGGGGTTGTTGTAAGGATGTAAAGGAGAGGGCATAAAAGTCTATGTTAAGACCCGAACTAGAGTATGGTTCCAGTGTATGGGACCCTCACCAGGATTACTTGATTCAAGAACTGGAAAAAATCCAGAGAAAAGCAGCTCGATTTGTTCTGGGTGATTTCCAAAGAAAAGAGTAGCGTTACAAAAATGTTGCAAAGTTTGGGCTGGGAAGACTTGGGAGAAAGACGAGCTGCTCGATTAAGTGGTATGTTATACTAACAATTTGTTGGTTATTTTGATCTACCTTTTCAATACAAATTACAGTTTGTGTTGCTAAGTTGTAATGTTACAACACTAATTTACCGGGACATGTTTCGCTTTTATTCACAAGCATCATCAGCCTATACAGTTGCCTCAAGGTTTGTCATATTTGGATTGTTGTTACAAATTTCATTACGTTGAATGTAAATCTAATTTCAGGGATAACAATATTTAAAACACAAGAATAATATACACATTAAAAATTATGACAATATGATTTGCAATGTTAAAATGGAGTAACTCTTAATTCTAAAACACATTGACGTCCAAAACACAGTTTTTACAATTTGAAAATTTGGCTAAAAATTGTTTGCAATGTTAAAATAAAATTGATTCAACTATAATTTGGCATTAAAATTTGAGTCATAAATATAAATATTGGATGTTAATATATAGGAGCCATAGTTTCTGAAGTGCGTTGGTTTCTAGAATACAGTAACATTTCAGTATTGAGAATTTTAGTTAAGAATTGTGCTCTCTAAATAATGTTATTTAAAAAGACTGTAATTTTGCATTATGCGTGATTAGTCATGATGATAATCTAGAATTGAAGTCTTGGGTTCGTTGGAAAATGGCTTCTAGATTTGATGAGGCTTGCTGCTGCAGTTTGGCAATTTGATCAGAGGAAGTATTGACGTATTTAATTCTTGTTTGTAGCGACCAGACTCTCCGTTGGAAGTTGATTGTTTTGATGTAAATTATGGTTAAAATGGGCTTCAATCCAAATTTTGAGTATCTGATTATGTTTCTTTCGATTTATAGAATGGAAGAAGCATCCCTTTGTCTGCTGCTACAGAATCTTGTGGACCTTATTGCGTTACTGTGACTATTGTCTGTAGTGGCTCTACTCCTTCTAATGCCTGGTCAGCTGAATACTGGGAGAGTTGGCTGTACGATTAGGGGCGCGCGGCCTCGAGCTTCCATCCAGGAGATAGTGGGTTCAAATTCCACTGTCAGCAGCCCTGAAGATGGTTTTCCGTGGTTTCCCATTTTTCACACCAGGCAAATGCTGGGGCTGTACCTTAATTAAGGCCACGGCCGCTTCCTTCCAACTCCTAGGCCTTTCCTATCCCATTGTCGCCGTAAGACCTATCTGTGTAGTTGCGACGTAAAGCCACTAGCAAAAAAAAGTACAGCTGAATAAAACAGAAATGATTAGAAAAATTTATTCTCTATAACTTTTGTTATGTAGTACTTTCCGATAGGACCAATAACAGGTATTTAAAAATTACATTTTAGGCGCCTTCCCCTAAACTTCAATCAATCAATCAATCACTGCTGATCTGCATTTAGGGCAGTCGCCCAGGTGGCAGATTCCCTATCTGTTGTTTCCCTAGCCTTTTCTTAAATTATTGCAAAGAAATTGGAAATTTATTGAACAACTCCATGTACAGAGATCTGTACCCTTCATTTACAATTCCATTTATGTGATTACCCCAATGAAGATCTTTCCTTATATTAATACATAGGTATTTACAATGATCCCCAAAGGGAATTTCCACCCCATCAACGCAGTAATTAAAACTGAGAGGACTTTTCCTATTTGTGAAACAACCTGACTTTTATCCCCGTTTATCATCATATGGTCTAGATTGTAGTGACTTATTCCTGACTTTACATACAGATTTTCATCAAAATCTCTTCAGCCATTTTCTCGTGATGCGCGTACGTACATACGTACGTACGTACGTACATACATACGGACAAACAGAAATAAGGGGGAAAAGTGCATTTCCTTGTTATTGTGGACACGACTGATACAGAAATACCATTCTTTTTAAATTCTGAGCAATGTCCAGACAAAACTCTTATCTATATATATAAAATAACTTGTCCTGACTGACTGACTGATTCATCATCGCCGAGACAAAACTACTGGACATAAGGAAATGAAACTTTGGAGATACATTTATATTAAAACGTAGGTGCTCGCTAAGAGAGGATTTTTGGATATTCCGTCGCTAAGGGGGTGAAAAAGGGGGGTGAAATTGTAAAATGAGTGTACCTATATCTCAAAACTTTAAGAGTTTACAGATGTAAAATTTGGTATTTAGAATCTTCTTTTAAAATAAGGAAACACGTATTTTTTTGTTTTCGGAAAATCCTAATAGGAGGGGTGAAAAAGGGTGAAAAAGTGGTTGAATGCCTTAAATCAGGATACCGGTACGTATATCTCAGAAACTGAAGATATTACAGACCTGAAAATTTGTACTTTTGATCTCTCTTAAAAATAAAGAAACACATATTTTTTTGTTTTTGAAAAATCCAATTAATGGGAGGATAAAAAGGGGGGTGAATTTTTAAAATGAGTGCATCTATATCTCAAAACTTTTAAAGATTAGAGATGTAAAAATTGGTATTTAGAATCTTCATTAAAAATAAAAAATCACGTATTTTTTTGTTTTCGGAAAATCCCAATAGGAGGGGTGAAAAGGGGTGAAAAATGGGTTGAATGCCTTTAATGAGGATACTTATATCTCAGAAACTGAAGATATTACAGACGTGAATTTTAGTGTTTGGGATCTCCTTCAAAAATAAGGAAACACGTATTTTTTTTGTTTTTGGAAAATCCAGTTAATGGGGGGTGAAAGGGGGATGAATTTTTAAAATGAGTGTATATATATCTCAAAACTTTTAAAGTTTATAGATGTAAAATATGGTATTTAGAATCTCCTTTAAAAATAAAGAAACACGTATTTTTTTGTTTTCGGAAAATCCCGATAGGAAGGGTGGAAGGTGAAAAAAGGGTTGAATGCCTTTAATGAGGCTACTTATATTTCAGAACCTGAAGATATTTCAGACCTGAAAATTGGTATTGGGGATCTACTTTAAAAATAAGGAAACACGTATTTTTTCGTTCTTGGAAAATCCAAATAATCGGGGGGTGAAAAGGGGGGTGAATTTTTAAAATGAGTGTATCTATATCTCAAAACTTTTAAAGTTTACAGATGTAAAAATTGGTATTTAGACTCTGCTTTAAAAAGAAAGGAACACTATTTTTTTTCGGAAAATCCCGATAGGAAGGGTGGAAGAGGGTGAAAAAAGGGTTGAATGCCTTTAATGAGGATACTTAAATCTCAGAAACTGAAGATATTACAGACCTGAAAATTGGTATTTGGGATCTCCTTTCAAAATAAAGAAACATTTTTTTTGCTTTTGGAAAATCCAATTAATGGGGGATGACAAGGGGGGGGGGGGGGTAATTTTTATACAGTACATCTCAAAAACTTAACATGTTACAGAAGTGAAAAATGGTATTTTTATCTCTGTTAAAAATAAAGAAACGTGTATTTTTAGTTTTCGGAAATACCACATGGGTGGAGAGGGGGGGTAAAAGGGACTGAAAATGGTGTTGAATTATTTTAATTAGACTACTGTTATCTCAAAAATGAAGTTGTTACAGACGTGAAATTTGATATTTGGAATCTGCTTTAAAAGTAAAGAAACACCTATTGTCGGAAAATCCAATGAATGCGGGGGGAGGGGGAGGTGAAAGAATTTAAAATGAATTATCTCAAAACTGAATGTAATAGACGTGAACATTGGTGTTTGGAATCTCCTTTAAACATAAAGAAACACGCCTTGGGGGGGGGTTAATAAACTTAACAGCGGTGGGGTGTAAACGGAGGTGAGACCAATTGATTTTACTGTTCATAATGTATTTATAAGGAGCCTCCGTTGCTCAGGCGGCATCGCGCCGGCCTCTCAAAGCTGGGTTCCCTGGTTGAAATCCTGGTCTCTACATGTGACATTCGTGCTGGACAAAACGGAGGCGGGACAGGTTTTTCCTGTCACCATTCATTCCAGCAACACTGTCCAATATCATTTCATTTCATTTGTCATTCATTAATCAGAGGAGTGAGACAGGTTTCGGCAGCCGGCACAATTCCTGTTGTCGTCGCTAGATGGGGGCTTTATTCATTCCTTTCCTGACCCTGAGGAATGACTGGAAACAGGCTGTAGATTTTCGATGTACTTATTCTGATCATAAACCGATCATTATTAATGTTTCCTGGGTTCGTTTTCAAGAGCCATCTTTTCCTTCGGAGAACGTTCTTAGATTACAGTAGATTCTCCTGGCATATAAATAAAAATTTAAACACATTTGAAATAAATAATAGGAATGAGATTGACCGTCCTATTTTTCACCTCTATAATAAGGTCAATAATGCACGGAAGTATGTCATTCGTATCGCCAGAAATCCCGCACACTTGCCTACGCGCGACAATGGTGCTGGTCATATTCTCAACAATGACAATGGCAGCACATGTAATTTACCGCCAAGTAGGGGTCTTAATAATAATAATAATAATAATAATAATAATAATGATAATAATAATAATAATAATAATGTTCTGGACCGTCGTCAAATGTGCGGACCGCGCTGGAAACGGGTCTTGGACGGGTAATGACTAAGAATGCAGTCCGGTCGCGGGTTCAGTACCGCCAAGGCACCCAAGACGACGCTACGCCGGATCTCCTGAAGGATTTGATCCATATTAAAAATGCTTATAGGGAAAGATGGCAACTGACCGGGAGGAATACCTGGACCTAGCCCGGGAAGTACGAAATCGATTGCTGGAAAGAAAGATTGAAGGATGGGAGGAAACTTGCCGTAATCTATTAGAAAACGAGTCAGATCGCAAATTTTGGTGGATTCTCTCAGAGAACGAGTTAAATCGCGAATTTCGGCGGATTATATATAAAACAATAAGCATTCAATTATAAATTTCAGTATAATACCGTAGCGAAGCACGGGTATCTTGCTAGTATTATATATATAGATTTCACACCGAGGATTTAAAATATATACTGCTATTTTGAATTTTGTCTTCATACGTTAATCGGTTTCAGAGGAAGGAATGAATATATATCTGTTTTTGGATCTCAACCCCCATTTAACTCTCTGAGGGTTAAATTTGTTTCAGTCTTTCTGTTATTCAACACCTTGGATACGATTTGAAATTTTAACTTCTTAATTCAAACGGTTTCATAGAAGTGAATATATTTGTCATCATTCCTCACCCCCAAATCAAAACCCCTTAGGGATGTATTGTTTGAAGACCACTTCTTATTTAAAATCTAAGACATAGAATTTAGTATATGTAAAGAGCAGCACTGAGTCAAGATGAAACCTCCTTTATTATTTAGGACTATACGTGTATTAAGCTCTTAGGAAATTATTAGTAATTTGAGAGGTTTAAATCTTTAAATATTAGACATTCAGCGTTTGCAAGAATACGTAGGTACCGTTAATGGTATATAGTCTCAAAAAAAATGTTCCTCCAGTTGTGTATCAAGTTCAAGATTATTTCAGTTAAACCCCTGAGTTTTAAAAATAACTTTTTTTGGCAATAAAGAAAAGGAGTCGGAAATTTGGTCGAGTATCTTGGCTCTTGCTGAGACTTAGTTTTACAACTTCAACATGATCCCAATCTTTATATGTGAAATATTTTGAATTATATCATATTTGACACCTACAACATCCAAAGTTCTTGTAAAATTTCAAATTCATACTTCAAATCGTTTGGAGGGATGAATAATTTCATCATAAGTTGTCACCCTCCGGCCAGTACCTCATCGAGGTGTATTGTTTTCAGACCTTTTCTTATTTAAAATCTAATACATATGGGAGCAACCATCGTGTGAAATTTTAACATCTTATGTCAAACGGTTTCAGAGAAATTAATATTGTGTCGTCAGAATTCACCCCCAGTCAAAACTCCTTAATGGTATGTTGGTTTAAAACCACTTCTTAGTTAAAATGTAATGCACGTAGGAGCAATCATCATGTGAAGTTTCAACCTCATCTGTCAAACGGTTTCAGAGAAATGAATATTTTTTGTCATCAGGCTCCAAACCTCAGTCAAAACCCTGAAGGAATATATTGTTTCAAGACCACTTCTCATTTAAAATCTAACATGTATAGGAGCAACAATCCAGCCTTGTATGTCAAGTGATTTCAAAGAAATTGATATTTATGTAATCAGACTTCACCCCCACTTTTTATTTAAAAATCTATTGCATACAGGAGCAACCATCATGTGAAATTTCAACCTTGTAAGTCTGACAGTTTCAGAGATACGAATATTTATTTTTTCAGGCCTTTCCCTCCCAGTCAAAATACATTAGGGGTGTATAAGACAACCTTTTATTTAAAATCAAAGACATATAGGACAACCATCATGTGAAATTTCAAGCTCGTATGTCAAACGGTTTGACAGAAATGAATATTTATGTCGTCAGGTACCCCTCCCCCCCCCTCCCCCAGTCAAACACCCTTACGGGTGTATCGATTTAAGACTGCTTCTTATTTAAAATCTGTTACGTATAGGAGCAAACAGTATCTGAAATTTCAACCTCATATGTCAGTCGATTTCAGAGAGATGAATATTTGTGGTTTTTTTTTTTTTTTTACGTCGCACCGACACAGATAGGTCTTATGGTGACGATGGGACAGGAAAGGGTTAGGAGTGGGAAGGAAGCGGCCGTGGCCTCAATTAAGGTACAGCCCCAGCATTTGCCTGGTGTGAAAATGGGAAACCACGGAAAACCATTTTCAGGGCTGCCGACAGTGGGGTTTGAACCTACTATCTCCCTAATACTGGATACTGACCGCACTTAAGCGACTGCAGCTATCGAGCTCGGTATTTGTGTTTTTAGGCCTCACCCTCAAGGTCAAAATCCCTTATAGGGTGTATTATTTTAAGACCACTCTTTATTTATAGGAGCATATGGGAACAACCGTCATGTGAAATTTCAAACTCATATGTCAAATGATTTGAGAGAAATAAATATTTATATCGTCAAGACCTCACCGCTAGTGAACTCCCTCCTCCTTAGAAGTGTATTGTTTTAAGATCACTTCTTGTTCAAAATCTAAGACATATAGGACAACCATCATGTCAAATTTCAAGCCCATATGTCAAACGGTTGGAGAGAAATGAATATTTATGTCGTCAGCAAACCCCGCCCCCATTCAGAACTCCATACCCTGTAGGGGTGAATTATTTTAAGACCATGTTTTATTGAAAATCTAAGACATACAGGAGGGACCATCGTGTTAAATTTCAACCTCGTATGTGAAACGGTTTCAGACAAAGGAATAATTGTTTTTTTGGGTATTAATTCCCATTTAACTCTTAAGGTTTGATTTTTTTCTAAACTTGTCTTATTTAACATCTAGTACATAAAGAAGCTATCATTGAGTGCAATTTCAACTTTGTCTGGTCATTGGTTTCGGAGGAATTAATATTTTGTTTTTTAGGCTTTTACCACCGTTTCATCCCCGTAGGGATGGACATTTTTTGAAACCCTTCCTTATCAGGTGTCTATTGCCTTTTATATGTATAGATATATACCACTTTTCATGTCTGTAACATCTTCAGTTTTAGAGACATGTGTCCTCATAAAAAGAATTCAACTCCTTCATTACCTGAGATCAGGCATTCTTGTGTCTAACAATCAGAAATATGTCTATTTCTAAGAAAATTGTTTCTGTTTTAGTTTTATATTCTTTAGATTCTAAAATATTAAATAAGTTTAAGGATATACTTTCTTAATTCTTATATAATTTGTGTTTTAATTTTATTGGATTTGGTATCTGTATTTTAATTTTTTAAAGTTTAATGTTTAATTTAATATTTTAATATTATAAAATGTAGTTAGTGTGTTCGTAAACCTGTATTGTGTTATCGGAGACGCTACATAAAGGGGCTTTTCAGCCTCAGTGGCATGTAAATCATCATCATCAATAAATTCAATTCAAATAAATTCAACCACCCCCCTCTCCCTTCCCCTAAGTGGATTTTCAGACAACAAAAACATGCATGTTTCTTAATTTTAGAAGAGATTCCAAATACAATTTTTCACGTCTGTAACATCTTCAGTTTTTGAGATGCAAGTATTCTCATAAAAATAATTCAACCTATTTCGCAACTCCCCTCCCCCCTTAAGTCCTGTAAGTGGATTTAACAAAAACAAAAAATACATGTTCCTTTTTTTTTAAAGGAGATTTCAAATACTAATTTTTCATGTCTGTAACATGTTCAGTTTTTTATATATAAGTATCCTCATAAAAAGAATTAAACCATTTCCACCTCTTTTCGACCCCCTTAAGAGGATTTTCAGTAAACAAAAAAAAATTCATGTTTCCTTATTTTTACAGGAGATTCCAAATATTAATATTTATGTCTCTAAACTGTGAAGTTTTTGAAATATAGATATACTAACTTAAACAATTTACCCCCCCCCCCTTCACACCCTTAGCGATGAAATAACCAAAAATCCTTTCTTATTGAGCACCTACACAGTAATATAAATGAGTTCCCAAAATTTTATTTCCTTATGTCCAGTAGTTTTGGCTCAGCAATGACGAATCATTCAGTCAGTCAGGACATAATTATTACAAGTAATGAACTTCATTCTGGTTCCGTATTGACTTTAAATATCTAAGATAAAATTCTAAAAGAATGTAATATGGTATAAAGTCCACCTGTTCAATACAAGTTTGCTATTTGATAAAGGGTCTGTCTAAAAAGCTACATAGGACATGTTTCGACCTAGCTTTAGAGGTCATCATCAGCTAAAATAACACAAAGATGAAAGACATATACAAAAACAGTGATACATAAAAAACTTATGATAAAATACAATAATACTTGTATTCTCCATGAAGAGAAATTTTATGGATATTAAAACTACACTCCATTTCCAGAAGCATCACACAATAGATAACATTTGACTGTCTTCACAATTTTAAATAGTTTTGAATATACAAGGTCCATTGTTGGATGCGCTTGTGAGTGGTCGGCAGTTGAGACTGCTCTTGCATTATCGTAGTGATAAAGTACAGTAGTTAAAATCTATTGAAATTTTTTATTGTGCATGTGTGGTCCATTTAGTGTTTTTTATATATTGGTGTTTAGTGCTTGTTAGTAGAAATTGGGAGTAGTGATATTTATTTGAATTTATTTATTTGAATTTTATAACAAGTAGTTCAGTTGGTGTTCAGTAGATTATGTTTTCTAGGTACCTTGTGTGTACCTTGTTTCAAATTTAGGTTTAGAAAATACTTAAAGTAATAATATTAACATTTTAAAAAATTATTTTAAAATATCTGTAGGTTCGGTGTTATAATACTTACAAAGACAGATTATCATAAGGAGTTGTAACTTCCGCAGGTTTTCCGGTATTTCGTATAGATATCCATTCAAACTATCACAAAGGTAATAATTTATTCAATTAAATAACACGATAGGCTTGTAAACTTCAATTGAAAAAGAAGTTAAAGAGAATACACGATATTTCACTGGATAATTACTCAGTAGTCTTTAGATTGTTGACTATTGTTGCTGCATTCCGATGAGATCAAAGATCCTAATGGGTGGGTAGGAGATACGGATCTGCGCTCAGATGACCTTCACTTAATATATTGAATTTCAATACGGTCCAATAATGAGATTAATCACTTGTAATGAGATCAAAGAGTACATACACATGGTAGTTGTGTAAACAAATACAAAAATCAGCTGATTACTGTATTCCAATAATTTATAGTCGAAGTTCCTGCCATACTTTGTACTTTGCACCTTCGTTTATTCTTCGAGTAAAAGTTAATAAACCGGGCAAGTTGGCCGTGCGGTTAGGGCCGCGCAGCTGTGAGCTTGCATCCGGGAGATAGTGGGTTCGAACCCCACTGTCGGCAGCCCTGAAGATGGTTTTCTGTGGTTTCCCATTTTCACACCAGGCAAATGCTGTACCTTAATTAAGGCCACGGCCGCTTCCTCCCAACTCCTAGGCCTTTCCTCTCCCATCATCGCCATAAGACCTGTCTGTGTCAGTGCGATGTAAAGCAACTAGCAAAAAAAAGTTAATAATCAAATTCCTACATTCCAATAATATTGCAGTTCAAGCCCCCAGCATAGTTTTGACAGACATTATTGTAGAAAACCTCTTTATTTTTCAGCATTTAAGGACACTTCTATTCTCCGTCCCGCGTAGTAGGGAAAATAATAGTAATTCACCAGTTGTAAAAATCATATACCCACATTTCAGTTGAGAATTGTAGATTAGATACGGTATATTTACGTAGTACCGTATCTTGCCTGCTATATTTGTGTGTATCTGTTAGAGCATAGTAAGATAAAATAGTACTAAAATAATCTGTCTAGGCCTATGCATTTAGCTTTGTTGGTAATCTTTGAGTAGTTCTTACAAATTTCAAACTCGCAATTTTTGTTTCTGTTTGTGCTTAGTAGTAAAACATTGTAATTATGATATGTCTGAATGTAGTTTAAAATTATTGTAGTGTACTGTGGTATATGAGAAATATGTTATTAGAAATTAGCGTGCTTATTCTATTATTGTAAAATATTTTGAAGTATAGTACAGGTATCCGTAGAAACTCTCTTACTAGAATTCTGTTGTTGTACTTAGGATAGGCTTAACTGCAGTTTAGAATTGTGTAATTCTTGTGTATTCCTTTCGGTATTCAGTAATTAATGGCAGTTTTTATCTTGTTAGGGTGTTGTAGGATAAAAGTAGAGTACGATTAAGTAGTATTTTAGTGTAGTAGTATATTACTTACCATATTGTCGTGTGATCTATGTGTACTATCCTAGACAATATTTCTTTCTTTCTTTCTTTTTTTTTGCACATAGTAAGTTATTTATTTTTCCTTTTCATTTTATTTTAGGCCTTATTTTTCCTTTTCATTTTATTTTAGGCCTCCCTCAAACAGTGTACAGTATACAGTAGGTGTAACAGAGGGAGGGGAAGGAAGGAGGGGCATTGTAGAAGACAGGTGGACTAATTTTCTAAGGGGAAGGAGATTGTAGGTATCTGTGAGAAATCAGTATGAGTCACTGGAGGTAGAATAACAGAGGGAAGATGAGGAACAGCGAGCTGTTGCTGAGAAGTGTGGAAGTAGGAGGAAGGTAAAATGTAGGAAAGGGTAATGTAGAGTAGAGAATAGGAAAAGAGAGGTGGAACAGGGTCATGGAATGGTGAAAAGGGAGGAGGAAGTAGCTTCTGCAGCAGTGAGGAGAGATAGGGATGACCAGGGGGGGAGGGGATCAAATAAGTTGGGTAGGGTTGAGGCTCTGGTCATGGGGGATTCCATTGTTAGATATGTGGGGAAAGTGTGTGGAGGAAAGGGAACCAGGGGAGAGTGTTATCACGGAATTAGGTTGAGGCAGATGTTAAGGAAAGTAGAAGAGAAGTAGGAGGGGAAGGAGAAGGTGTTAGTGTTTCACATTGGTACCAACAATGTAAGGCAAGCAGGTATAGGTACCAACATAGTTGGGGATGTGTGGAATCTGGTAAATGCAGCACAGGTGAAGTTTAAGGAAGCGGAGAGTGTTGTCACTGGAATAATGTGTAGGAGGCATACTGTCTGGAGGGTGATTGGGGATTTAAATGAGTATGGAGTGGGTATGTGGGAAACTGGAAGTGAGATTTCTATATCCTAATGAGTGGGTAGGAGATACGGATCTGCGCTCAGATGGCCTTCACTTAAACTGCAGTAGTACGTATAAATGAGGAAATTTGTTGGAAGGGTTATAGGGAGGTACATTCAGGGAAACGGTGTGGTCTAGGGAGCGGTGATAAGGGTACAGGAATCTGGAAGTCAAGTAGGGATGACAAACATGTTATTGTAAAGAAAGGAATAGAATTAAATAATTTAATAGATATATACTTACCAGATATTGTAATAGGAGTTGAATCATGGCTGAGAAATGATATAATTGGAAGCAGAAATTTTCTCATGGAACTGGAGTGTGTATCATGGAGATAGGATAAGAACGGTAAGAGGGGTGTATTCATTCTGGTGAAAGAAGAATTTGTAAGCTACGAAAAAGTTAAAGATTACAGACATGAAATTCTAGGTGTAAGGCTCATTTCTAAAGATAATAGGCATTTTGATGTCTTTGAAGTGTACAGACCGGGAAAGGGTAGCGCTGATGCTGATTCTGAATTATTTGATAAGATAATCAGCTATGTAGGAAACGACATGGAAAGGAATGTGGTTATAGCGGGAGATCTGAATTGACCAAGTGTCAATTGGGAAGGTAATGCGAACTACAGAAAGGATGACCAACAAACGGCAAATAAGTTAATATGGGAAAGACAGCTGATTCAGAAAGTGATGGAACAACTAGAGGGAAGAATATCCTGGTGCTGGTAAAACCAGATGAGCTCTGTAGAGAAACCGAAGTAATAGATGGTATTAGTGATCATGAAGCTATTTTTGTCGTAGTTAAGAATAAATGTGACAGGAAGGAAGGTCTTAAAAGTAGGTCTATTAGGCAATACCATGTGGCTGATAAAGCAGACAAGAGGGAGTTTTTAAAAAGGAACTATGATCAGTGGAAAATGATAAATAAAAATGTAAAGAGACTCTGGGATGGGTTTATAGGAATTGTTGAGGAATGTCAAAACAGGTTTGTATCTTTAAAGGTGGTTTAAAAATATTAAAATAATCAAAATTTAAAAAATTATCATTATTCATGAAATAAAATACTCAATCGTCGGACTATGTACTCAAACTTAGTTTTTACCTGATTACTTACACATACAATTGTTGATGGGGGCCAGCTACAAATAGATGTAGTGATAATAGAAAGAGAGTCTTGAATATCTCTAGGGTGTGAGGTAATAAGCTTACTTATGCAGCATAACATATAGGTTCTAGGAAAAGGAGATTGTCGTTTTGTTTCCCCATTAAATTTAAGGTCATCTAAATCTACCATTGAAATAAAACGATAATTTGATATTGAACAAAATATATTCTTTAAATTTTGTCTAAAAATAGTAAGACTTGCTGCGATAAAACAGATGAGAATACAAAATTATGATATTACAACTGAAAGAAACTAGGCATTAAATTTGAATTCGTCTTGACCAGACATTTAAAAGTTGTACAAGAAATGTATCCCTCACTGGTTCACATATCAGTACCTTCAACACCTTGGTGTAATTCCGACATATTCCGTTGAGTTGGTGTCATTTGTAAGTATCTCAAGCCTAATTTGGTGATGTATCCTTTTTGTTTCACTGACAAGATATAGCATGGCTTGAAATTAGATTCACACTTGACAATGAAAAGTATTTCACTGATAACCATCCATAATGTGCTTGTTTTGTTCCTTGAACTACGAGGGTAATCGCAAAAATAAGGTCTCCTATTTTTTTATAGATACAGAACTCTGTTCGTGTGGCTGTTGGTCACAGTATGGTGAAGAGTGTTTCCCGCGCTCGCATATAAACATGCGCACGCCGCGCTTAGGCACTCTGTCTTGGCTTGGCAGCTATTCAGAATGGAGCTCCCGTTGGATGTTACCACCAAGTGCGAAGTGCACGCAGTTATTTTTTTTATTTTTATTTTTAGTGAAAAAGGTACTAAACCAATTGAAATCCATCACCAATTGACGGAAGTGTATGGTGAGTTGTGCATGGATGTCAAAGATGTTCGTAAGTGGTGTAGAGAGTCTGCAGCCTGTCGGAGTGAAATTCATGACAAATGAACAAAGGAGCAGGAGACCATCAATTTCTGTCAAGACAGTCATGAAGGTTGAGCAAATTATGCATGAAAATCGGCGGATCACCCTGGATGATCTCTGCACTTTGGTTCCTGAGGTTTCCCAGAGCGCCACTCACAACTTCCTGAACAGCATGGCGGCGAGCTGGTATGACATGGACATACAAAAACTGTCACAGCGTCTACAAAAATGTATCGACCGAAATAGTGATAACAAAAACTATCACAGCGTCTACAAAAATGTATCGACCGAAATGGTGATAATGTAGAAAAATAGCTAAATGTTTAAGCTGTGAAATGATGTAAATCATTGTAGAAATAAACAGGTCTCTGTATTTATAAAAAAAAATAGGAGACCTTATTTTTGGAATTACCTTCGTATATACTGTACAATTGTAAGTAATTGACTCTCTTTTATGATTACTGCTTGTGAATCTATGAAATAGAGAGGGACACAAATCTGGAAAGAAGTAGGTAGGATGGAAAACAGAATTATGCACAAAGGTTAAACTTGATGGCTGGGCTGAGTAGCTCAGATGGTGGAGTGCTGGCTGGCCTTCTGAGCCCAGCTCAGCACGTTCGATTGTCTCTCAGTCTGGTAGTATTTGAAGGTGCTCAAATTCGTCAGCTTTATGTCGGTAGATATACAGGCAAGTAAAAGAATCCTACGGGATAAAATTCCTGCACCTTGGTGTTTCCGAAAACCATAACAGTTAGTTAGTGGGACGTAAAATCAGTAACATCATTAAACTGATGGTAATTCACATTGTGGTAGGAGGAAAAGAAAATAGACAGAGAAACCATGAAAGAAAAAAGCAAGACCAAACTACTCTTCTTCTTACATACTGCCATCTTCTTAGAAAGGCTGACTTTTCATCAGTCCCACTTATTATCCTTTGTCTTAAGACCCTCACCGACACACTTGTTGCTCTATCATTGTCTCATTAAGAGCTATAGTGATGATCTCTCAATGCAAAGAGTGCATTTTCATATTGTAGAAAGAGAGCTTCTCTGGTATTGATGTGGGAAATGTGGGATGGGAAGAAAGCTGGTTACGGTCTTTTGATGCTTGTTCTACTATTGAATCTGTCAATTGTCTGTATGGGACTAAAATAATACGTTAAAAACAATGATACTTTCCCTGTCCAATTCTGAATTGCATATTATTAATTTAAGTATATGTAACTTGTTTGGAAACACACACTTAATTGAAATGTAAATAAGACAGCAGTTATTTGAATCTGTAGGAATACAGTTTTTGCAATTTGTGTTTCAGGTGAAGATTTAATTATTAATCCAAAGGATTTTCCTAGCATTAAAATAGGTGATATTGTTGAGATTTACCATCCGGAAGATGAATTTAGTAGACTGCTCTTACAAGTTACTTTGTTCAAAGAAGATCTTCAAGGACGTGGTGAGTTTAATCGGAATACAGTATATAGCAATGATTTAAAATTATACATTAGAGATATTTAAATTATTTAAAATGTTATGCTCACTGGTGCTTACTGAAGTTTGTAAGTTCTTACATTTTATATATGGTACTAATTGTGTGATGTTTGGGACATCACTGCATGTATTCAATTATTGAACTATATAATTAATTGATAAGATGTATTTATTTAATCACTGATAGGTCATTTTAAAATTAATATGTATATATACGGTTTTAATCATCCATTTCACATCATTTCATTTCTTTGTATCGCGGCTATAACGTATTCTGAAGGAACCCCATATTGGGTAAGGTATTTCAACATCATTCATATTAATAGCTTGCAGTAAATTTTCCAATAGCCGTTGTGAGGTGACCAGAGTCAGCAGGCTAATTTCAGCCAATTTCCAGGAAACGTACGTCATCAAGGTTACGAGAGACTTTACCCTCTCCACCTTCTGAAGAGACAGTTGAAACATTATGAACGCTGACTTTTCGAAGTTCGCTACCTGACGCTTTGATTTCATGGGAAAGTTTAGCCTATGGGAATGGACGTAATGAAGCAACGTGATGGATTCACAGCAATACATAGGAGAAGGGATGAGACCTCGAATCCTACTGGACCATGTGATATGGCTGATGGAGGGAGATTTTTGACGGCTATATACCCGCCGACAAGAGCTGGAGAGGACATTCTTTTTCTTACTCTAAGACACAGAGACACTCTTGGAAGACACTCTTACTACGATTCTACGTCTGCACATCGGAGAAGATTTTAACTTAGTTCACTTCGCATCTGAATATATACTACTCAAAAGTTACTCTCATTGGGGCCTGTTATCTCAATGACGAGAGGTAGTCAACGGGAGACCAGTTTTGACTAGTATAGGGGAGGAGAGCTTTTATTATGAATTTAGCTATGCTACTGTTCCGTAATACGGAAGAATACAAGTGTATTCTCTCCATGAACATAACCCATGGTGGTTTTGCATTTAAAATTAGGACTCATAACGACTTTATGTAAGGAGTACAGTAGGAAGTGTTAAAGGCAGGAAAAGCATAAGTAGGACTGGAATCCAACAACATGAGGCAACCGGTATGAGAGATCCATCGATCACCGTCTTCAAGACAACAGAGTCTACAAATGGTGAGCTTATGGCATAAGTTACTGCAAGTCTTCGCGCAACAGTTCATTTTCTTAGAGTTAATTTCATTCAATTTTTCTTTTTCTTCCGTAAGTTCAGATTTTGTTAATATGCTGTTACGTCACTTCTTCATCCTTCATGTTTTAATTTGTATTTTAAGAAATGATTATTAATGATCCTTAAATTCCAAGTTAGTGTACTTAATGGTTAGTGTCCCGTCACTCTACCCCTGGGAGTTTTTTGAGTCTCATGACGTATTATTATTATTATTATTATTAATAATCATCAGCTATCGTTTTCAAACCATAAGCTTACAGGCTGGCGCCAATGGGATATTGTTTATTGAGAAACAATGAGATATCATTTATTTATTGAACCCGAGTGACTTAGGTCCAAAGTCAATCATGATTTGATTTATGAAGGGAAATAGTACATTTATTGAAATACAGAAGTGTAGGTGAAAATATTTCATCTGTGTAGTGTTGAAATATGAGCTAAGGAACACGACAGACTGGAGCCTGACGGATTGGCTCGACACAACAACATTTAGCTGCTTCACAGCAGGGGAGCCCATTCATTAGTTGGCGACCAGGAAAAATACAAGTCCACAAATAAGTCTTGGTCAGAAAGAGAGGGGGGTAGTTTGAGACAATGAATGCTTGCAACACATGCAGTGCGCTGGGATATTTTGGGCGGACGGAAACTTCCGCGACGTCATGAATTCCAGGAAAGGTTGAATGGAAAAGTACAGTGGTTGCGAGGACATTCGCTAGCCTAGGTTATCGCAGGTGGAAATTTAAATCACGTGACCACTTGCAGGCCAATCACGAAAATTTAGATGGAGACTCAGGGATACCATCTTAAGAGATGGGGGATGAGACACCAATGTAACTTCGAAAGTAATCAGTAATAAATTATTGTGAGTACACGGATCAATGTAATGAACTTATTAGATGTCACGCATGGAAAAATAATCGATAATTATGGGCAAATTAAATAAATTGAAGGATGGATTTCTTGGAAACCAGACAGCTTGAATGTCATTGGCTGGACGAAAACCACGTTGTAAGGGACGCTTCCAAAGACGCGAAATGTGAGGAGCTAAATCCACCCGTATCTCCTAAATCTATGATCGTCAGGAGTTCATATTTAATCCAGCAAATATGCTAGCGGAGTGGATTAATTTGATATAAATTTTAACGTCCAATTCGGAGTGCAAGTGCCAATATTAAAAATCCACCCCCTCCATCATGGATATGACGTCATTTAATGCGCTAGGGAAAGCTTCGTCAATATATACGAGCGCATGGAACACTCATTACCCCAGTCTTACCAGTCGGAGCAGTCTTAGCAGTTGTGCTAGTCTTACTTGTCTTGAAACTAAACTTCGGAGCGTAAATACCGTCCGCGCTTGACTTGAAATTGTACTTCGAAGCTGAACGACCGTCCGCAGCTGAATTCAAACTTGTCGTGCTTACAGTAATTCAACATGTATTGGTGCGAGCATCCGCCGGGACTTATAAAATGTGACCGCGCTCGAAAACCGTGAACTGAAAATAGTTAACTTAGGACAGTGTGTGCCAGTTACAAATATCGTAGTAAAGTTAATTAATTGCATTGCAAGAGTGACTAATATAAAATTCAACTGCACAGCACTAAGTGCAAGAATAGAATACTGTGTGACGAACAGTACCTGGGAAATAATAGCCTGTACTTAGGAGGATCGAACCGCTATCATGAACACTTCAAGAGGGAAACCTGCGTCGGGCGTATCGCGTCGGACAACATAACTCGTGCCGGGCGAATAATTCGACACCTCGTACGTGTCCAAGTCCTTTTGTGCGGTAATTGGACGAAGCTTAAAACAGTGTAATATAGTAAATCTTGGGTCTAGGGTATTAATTTGTTTTGTAAAAGTCAACTTTTCAGTGTTAACATTGTCAATGGTGAAGTAGTGTGATAGTTAAAGTATTAGTGTAAAAATGGTAATGTGCCAGGAAATCATTTGTGGAATTACGCCATCAAGAATGGACGAGTAGTACGGCGGATAGGGGCCGAAAGGAGCCTCTCATCTGCCAAGCTGCAATGGATTACCAATAACTAAGATGAGTACCAAAAATGTAAATAATATTTGGGAAATGTTAGCGTGATTGGGAAAATGGGAATAATTTGGTTAGATTTGGTTACCTTCTGTAACAAGATGGGTCGTTTAACGATCCCATCCTAAATTTGTAGCACGGACAGGATTAATTAATAACAACGTAAATAATCGGGTCTTTTTATGTATTCAGTTTGTTGTAGATGTAAATTTTGTAGATATTAGGTAGTACGTTAAGTCATGCATGCATTCATATTTTCTTTGTAGTCATGAATATTTTTACATTTGAATTTGTTATCATAGTCAGATAGACTCGATCTGTGCTTTTCTGTTAGTCATTTTGACGAGTTATGTAATGACATTGAAGGAAAGTCCAGCTTTGTCATGCCAGCTGTGTTTTGTTGTTGATCAGTGTGTTCATATTTTCAAAGTGAAGTTAAATTTGTGAGAAGCGATATTAATAATAATTCAAGAGGTATTGGAATTTTAGTGAGCAGCGCGTAATAATAACATTCAAGTGATAATATGTTGAGTTTATCGGGAATCATTTAATGACGGGATGTCGTTTTTAATTTGGAATTAAAGTGTGTGATAATTTAATTTGATCAATTAATAATATTGAAATTTAATATCGGTGCTAATAATCCGTACATGTTAATGAACGTGTGGTTTAAATTACGGTCCAGTATTTTTTTTTTACGAATAAATGTCGTGTCTTAAATTTGCAATTCATTAGCCGGAACACGTAGGACTAATATTACGAAACCATGATTGTCAAATTTTGGTAAATAGAATTTCAAAATATTACGATTATTTGTGGAGAACGAACTAAGGCGTAGATCAAAATGAGATAGAAAAAAGTTAAAGAATCTGCAGTCAGATAATAAAAGGTCGTACGATGTCAGAAGTGGAATAAATAAGTCAGTTGATAATTCTGTGAGAAATAAATGAATCAAGGGATATTGAGATAGAAAGGGATATAAATTCCGTATGAGAAACACTTAGCATATTGAAATGAGTGTAAAATGTACGGGCAGTGTCACAGAGAAATACTGAGTTACGTAGCGGGTAGAATTCGAACCCGTGACAGCATGTACGAAATAAATAGACTGCACCGCTATTCGTCGAGATACTACGGATCTAAGGATAATGAGAGTTCAGATTCCACATAAATGATCGTATATTGTAATCATTGTAATGACGAGTGATGACAATCATGGTGGCGTGATGATAATAATAAATATTGCAGATAAAGGATTGGACCGCCTTAATTAAATGAGCGTTGATAAAGATGTTAAACGGGAATCTATATGATAATATGCAACCGATAATAATAGTAACAATGTAAGGACGATGTTAAATTATCGCGGTCAGATTAATAATAATTATCATAACGATAATAGTAATGATGTCGTTGGTTGATTGTAATCGCGACCGATATCCTAATGCATTTTGGCGGAAGTGACCGGTTCAGTGATAATAATATCTTGAGTGACATTTATAATAATAATAATAATAATAATAATAATAATAATAATAAAATCTTGAATCACCTATTCAATAATAATAATAATCACAAGAGGGATATACTAATAATAATAATAATAATAATAATAATAACAGTAATAACCATTTGTGTTTGCGTCCCGCATAATAATGACGATATTAATCAAACGTGACAGTGCCAGGAACCGTTGAGTAATAATAATAATAATAATAATAATAATTTCAAGGATGATAATTTCGTGGATAAATAAATATTCTGACGATAGTGGATTAAATAATTGGTGACAACATCCCTCTATTCGAGTAGTTTGAATAATAAGAATAATACATATTATAGTAATTTGTTACCTCGTTATCGTACGGTTTCCGCACGGGACGAGTTACAGTAATACTTTGTGTGTTTGTTTACTTCGCTGGCGATGCGAGGGGAGGTCTTCGGCATGGTATTTCTCACCGCTTCTCGTTATCTCATCTGTAGCAGTAGTCTACTGAGGCTACTTTGTAACATTTCAGATCATGTGTAAATAAAATATAAATGCTAATTCAGTGGTATGGCATCAGCTGGACATCGTAAGATAGAAACTGTCCGTGTAAATACATTTTCATAACTCACGAGAACATTACGCAATCCGAGTACTGGTCTCGGAAAAATGTATATAGCCGGGGTACGTCATCTTGGTTAAATCGAGAAGCCGACCGTAACATGGGTTATGCTCGGGCTCCCGATAGAAGGAAGCTATATCCTTGAACAACGGTTCGATCCAAATGTAATCGATCCATAAGTTTTACCCCATTTGTAATTTTTTTGAGGAGTATCCCAGCAACATATTGATACCACTTGCGGTATAGCAAGTGATTTGTTTATGTAACGTGTGTGAAAATTTAAATATCATTGCCAAATGTATCAAAGTTTCGTACGTCGGATGGCGTAATAAACTGCTCTTCTAGCCATTATTTCAAAGGAAACCATTCTCAATCTTTTTATTGTAGTTAGATGATACCCTTTTTAAAGGTAAATGTCACTTCCTAGTCCTATCATGGAGTTCTTAAATTCAAGTTTACAATCGAGCTTTCCCCATTTTAATTTTAATTGCTCCGTTCATTCCCGTGTTCTCTTATGCCTCTATATTTATATATTTGTGGACTTAAATAATGAACCGACACCCCTGAGATTAATGCTATTCTGGGACTCGGGAGGTGGACGGGTGAAAAAATGTTACCCAACGTGGTGGCTTAAGAACGGCAGAGAGGGCCTAACAAATCAAGGGAAGAACTACGAGTCATGTTGGTTGACATCAGTAAAATGATGACCTATTGTAGGACATGTTATAGTTGGGCCAGAAGCAAAATGGCTGGCCCAAAGTGAGGTTTTACTGTGTGCCCACTGGGAAGCTTGATTGCATTATAAAGAGGCTAATATCATTGCTAATTAATTATAAAATTTTTATATTTTTTAAATTTTTTAATATTTTTTTGTGATTTTAATTAATTGATGACCGAATCACGGTCAAGTGGGTGTTCACATGTAACGTAATATCATGCTAGAGTAAGGTTAGTTCCGAACGGGGCTAGATTTGACTAGTGTATTAATATAATCCATTGCTAATCTCTTCAAGTTAGGCAATGATTCAAAATTCAATAAGCTCGAAGATTTGATGTTTCTCTTTTTCCTTTATGAAAATTTAATATTATTTTTGGTAATTCAGGACTCCGTTTAAATGTCATTGACATGAGATGAATAGTATAAACAGTTATGTAGGAAGGCTTGGATTGGTAAAAATATTACTGAGCACCAGTTCAAGTTATTATTAAAAAAAAAAGAGGTTGAGATGGTATAAATTAAAATTAACGTATTTCAGGGCAGGAGATTTCCAACTTCATCGTTGTTTTTAATGATGTTGTTGTTGTTATATTGGAGCGGTTTATTGTGAAATCTTAGGCGCAAGCTAGCAGTCAAGTTGAATGACATGCAAATGTAAACAAGTTTTAGAGTCAACATTTTTGTTGTTAAATGAAAGTTAGTGTAGGGGTATAATATCATAGGATAGGGCCTAGACCCAATAGCGTATTCCTTCGTGTGCGGCAAGGTGAGAGGCCGATCGGCCCTTTGCTTTCTCAAGAAAAGTTATAATGTCTGACGACGGTGGGGAGCGACCCCAGGACATAGTAGTAGATGGACAGGGAGAAGTGAAAGCTATCACATTAGAGGTATTAATTCAAGCTTTGAAGGTTAATAATGGTTCGATTAAACAGGAATTCGCAGAACAAATGCGGGCTGATAGGATTTCCGATAAACAGGAAATTATTGAACAAATGAAGGCTAATAATGTTTCACTTGAGCGTAAAATTGATCAATTGCTGGCCACCAGGGTCTTATTAGGAAATAAAATTGAAACTAGAAAACCCGAAGACAGTCCGATCGTAAGTGATAGTAATAAAATGCAGTTAGCGGAGCAAAAATGTGAAGTGCGTACCTCATGTGATAACGAAGTACAGGCGGAGAACATTTCAGTGACCGAGCTCAGGTCAGACGGGAATCCCGAGAAGCCGGGAGAGCTTAGAAAGGATAGGGAAGTAGTCAAAATTACGGTAGATCAACCAGGATCAGCACAAGACTTCCACCTCCAAAAGCAAGAACTGGAGAACTGTGAAAACCAGGAAATCCGTAAAGAGGACAGTATATCGCAACCCGAGACGATGGAACAGAAAGTGGAAACCAGGGATGGGTCACCTATAGTGCCAAACGCAATCCCGACATCAGGGGTCCATGAGATAGAAAGGTCAGTTGATAAAACTTCCAGGTTCGAAGCCCGAGGACATGTTAACCCGACAGGCTTCAGCCGGGAGGCAAACAATATCATTGAGGAAAAAATTACGGCAGTACAGACGGAGACTTTGCCGCGCCAGTTAGAGAAGAATATGTATTATTATAACCAGAGACGCCCCAGGCATAGACGACCACAAACTAGGATAATCGAGACAGCGACGGAAGCGAGGACGACATGTGATATGAGTCAACTGAACCGGAGCCCAGAAAAATTTTCGATCCAGGACGTCAGCCAAGGCGAAAGAGTCGACAACGAACGATAAATCGAGGGTAGATGGATGTGACTGAAAGCAGAGTATGGACGAGAGGAAGCAGATGACGAGCCGAAAGAAGATGATGTCGAAGAAGAGGATGAAGAAGAAGACGGAAGGGAAGACGAAGTCCAAGTAATCCATACACCAACTCAAGCAAGGCCATGTCCGGAGTGTGGAGAGATAGACAGCGACGTGCAGGAATTTGTCAATACGATCCATCAAATCGAAAGACAGAACGATGAGTTAAGGTTCAGGAATCAGATGTTGAGAGATGAAATCAATAGCCGTCGCAGAACAGAGGATCCGATGTCAAATCATGATAGTGATGAGATGGAAACATAATTAAAAAATCTCATGATGCTCACTAGATTTTTTTTACCTGGGCAAGAGGAAAATGAACCCGAGTGACTTAGGCCCAAAGTCAATCATGATTTGATTTATGAAGGGAAATAGTACATTTATTGAAGTACAGAAGTGTAGGTGAAAATATTTCATCTGTGTAGTGTTGAAATATGAGCTAAGGAACACGACAGACTGGAGCCTGACGGATTAGCTCGACACAACAACATTTAGCTGCTTCACAGCATGGGAGCCCATTAGTTGGCGACCAGGGAAAATACAAGTCCACAAATAAGTCTTGGTCAGAAAGAGAAGGGGGTAGTTTGAGACAATGAATGCTTGCAACACGTGCAGTGCGCTGGGATATTTTGGGCGGACGGAAACTTCCGCGACGTCATGAATTCCAGGAAAGGTTGAATGGAAAAGTACAGTGGTTGCGAGGACATTCGCTAGCCTAGCTTATCGTAGGTGGAAATTTAAATCACGTGACCACTTGCAGGCCAATCACGAAAATTTAGATGGAGACTTAGGGATACCATCTTAAGAGATGGGGGATGAGACACCAATGTAACTTCGAAAGTAATCAGTAATAAATTATTGTGAGTACACGGATCAATGTAATGAACTTATTAGATGTCACGCATGGAAAAATAATCGATAATTATGGGCAAATTAAATAAATTGAAGGCTGGATTTCTTGGAAACCAGACAGCTTGAATGTCATTGGCTGGACGAAAACCACGTTGTAAGGGACGCTTCCAAAGGCGCGAAATGTGAGGAGCTAAATCCACCCGTATCTCCTAAATCTGTGATCGCCAGGAGTTCATATTTAATCCAGCAAATATGCTAGCGGAGTGGATTAATTTGATATAAATTTTAACGTCCAATTCGGAGTGCAAGTGCCGATATTAAAAATCCACCCCCTCCATCATGGATATAACGTCATTTAATGCGCTAGGGAAAGCTTCGTCAATATATACGAGCGCATGGAACACTCATTACCCCAGTCTTACCAGTCGGAGCAGTCTTAGCAGTTGTGCTAGTCTTACTTGTCTTGAAACTAAACTTCGGGGCGGAAATACCGTCCGCGCTTGACTTGAAATTGTACTTCGAAGCTGAACGACCGTCCGCAGCTGAATTCAAACTTGTCGTGCTTACAGTAATTCAACATGTATTGGTGCGAGCATCCGCCGGGACTTATAAAATGTGACCGCGCTCGAAAACCGTGAACTGAAAATAGTTAACTTAGGACAGTGTGTGCCAGTTACAAATATCGTAGTAAAGTTAATTAATTGCATTGCAAGAGTGACTAATATAAAATTCAACTGCACAGCACTAAGTGCAAGAATAGAATACTGTGTGACGAACAGTACCTGGGAAATAATAGCCTGTACTTAGGAGGATCGAACCGCTATCATGAACACTTCAAGATGGAAACCTGCGTCGGGCGTATCGCGTCGGACAACATAACTCGTGCCGGGCGAATAATTCGACACCTCGTACGTGTCCAAGTCCTTTTGTGCGGTAATTGGACGAAGCTTAAAACAGTGTAATATAGTAAATCTTGGGTCTAGGGTATTAATTTGTTTTGTAAAAGTCAACTTTTCAGTGTTAACATTGTCAATGGTGAAGTAGTGTGATAGTTAAAGTATTAGTGTAAAAATGGTAATGTGCCAGGAAATCATTTGTGGAATTACGCCATCAAGAATGGACGAGTAGTACGGCGGATAGGGGCCGAAAGGAGCCTCTCATCTGCCAAGCTGCAATGGATTACCAATAACTAAGATGAGTGCCAAAAATGTAAATAATATTTGGGAAATGTTAGCGTGATTGGGAAAATGGGAATAATTTGGTTAGATTTGGTTACCTTCTGTAACAAGATGGGTCGCTTAACGATCCCATCCTAAATTTGTAGCACGGACAGGATTAATTAATAACAACGTAAATAATCGGGTCTTTTTATGTATTCAGTTTGTTGTAGATGTAAATTTTGTAGATATTAGGTAGTACGTTAAGTCATGCATGCATTCGTATTTTCTTTGTAGTCATGAATATTTTTACATTTGAATTTGTTATCATAGTCAGATAGACCCGATCTGTGCTTTTCTGTTAGTCATTTTGACGAGTTATGTAATGACATTGAAGGAAAGTCCAGCTTTGTCATGCCAGCTGTGTTTTGTTGTTGATCAGTGTGTTCATATTTTCAAAGTGAAGTTAAATTTGTGTGAAGCGATATTAATAATAATTCAAGAGGTATTTGAATTTTAGTGAGCAGCGCGTAATAATAACATTCAAGTGATAATATGTTGAGTTTATCGGGAATCATTTAATGACGGGATGTCGTTTTTAATTCGGAATTAAAGTGTGTGATAATTTAATTTGATCAATTAATAATATTGAAATTTAATATCGGTGCTAATAATCCGTACATGTTAATGAACGTGTGGTTTAAATTACGGTCCAGTATTTTTTTTTTACGAATAAATGTCGTGTCTTAAATTTGCAATTCATTAGCCGGAACACGTAGGACTAATATTACGAAACCATGATTGTCAAATTTTGGTAAATAGAATTTCAAAATATTACGATTATTTGTGGAGAACGAACTAAGGCGTAGATCAAAATGAGATAGAAAAAAGTTAAAGAATCTGCAGTCAGATAATAAAAGGTCGTACGATGTCAGAAGTGGAATAAATAAGTCAGTTGATAATTCTGTGAGAAATAAATGAATCAAGGGATATTGAGATAGAAAGGGATATAAATTCCGTATGAGAAACACTTAGCATATTGAAATGAGTGTAAAATGTACGGGCAGTGTCACAGAGAAATACTGAGTTACGTAGCGGGTAGAATTCGAACCCGTGACAGCATGTACGAAATAAATAGACTGCACCGCTATTCGTCGAGATACTACGGATCTAAGGATAATGAGAGTTCAGATTCCACATAAATGATCGTATATTGTAATCATTGTAATGACGAGTGATGGCAAACATGATGGCGTGATGATAATAATAAATATTGCAGATAAAGAATTGGACCGCCTTAATTAAATGAGCGTTGATAAAGATGTTAAACGGGAATCTATATGATAATATGCAACCGATAATAATAGTAACAATGTAAGGACGATGTTAAATTATCGCGATCAGATTAATAATAATTATCATAACGATAATAGTAATGATGTCGTTGGTTGATTGTAATCGCGACCGATATCCTAATGCATTTTGGCGGAAGTGACCGGTTCAGTGATAATAATAATATCTTGAGTGACATTTATAATTATAATAATAATAATAATAATAATAATAATAATAATAATAATAATAATAATAATAATAAAATCTTGAGTCGCCTATTCAGTAATAATAATAATAATAATCACAAGATGGATATAATAATAATAATAATAATAATAATAATAATAATAATAATAATAATAATTTCAAGGATGATAATTTCGTGGATAAATAAATATTCTGACGATAGTGGATTAAATAATTGGTGACAACATCCCTCTATTCGAGTAGTTTGAATAATAAGAATAATACATATTATAGTCATTTGTTACCTCGTTATCGTACGGTTTCCGCACGGGACGACCTGTTATCTCAATGACGAGAGGTAGTCAACGGGAGACCAGTTTTGACTAGTATAGGGGAGGAGAGCTTTTATTATGAATTTAGCTATGCTACTGTTCCGTAATACGGAAGAATACAAGTGTATTCTCTCCATGAACGTAACCCATGTTGGTTTTGCATTTAAAATTAGGACTCATAACGACTTTATGTAAGGAGTACAGTAGGAAGTGTTATAGGCAGGAAAAGCATAAGTAGGACTGGAATCCAACAACAGATGAGGCAGCCGGTATGAGAGATCCATCGATCATCGTCTTCAAGACAACAGAGTCTACAAATGGTGAGCTTATGGCATAAGTTACTGCAAGTCTTCGCGCAACAGTTCATTTTCTTAGAGTTAATTTCATTCAATTTTTCTTTTTCTTCCATAAGTTCAGATTTTGTTAATATGCTGTTACTTCACTTTTTCATCCTTATAAATAGCTGCTTTAATTTGTATTTTATGAAATGATTATTAATGATCCTTAAATTCCAATCAATCAATCAATCAATCAATCAATCAATCAAGTTAGTGTACTTAATGGTTAGTGTCCCGTCACTCTACCCCTGGGAGTTTTTTGAGTCTCATGACGTATTATTATTATTATTATTATTATTATTATTATTATTATTATTATTATTATTATTATTAATCAGCTATCGTTTTCAAGCCATAAGCTTATAGGCTGGCGCCAATGGGATATTGTTTATAGAGAAACGATGAGATATCATTTATTTATATTACTATTAAAGTGACCCGCCACTTTATAATACTGTCACACATCTGTGGGCTGAGTGGGTACGTCACAATTATCAGAGAAACTTTTTTTTTTTTACATGTGAAGGATGATGTGAATATGTTAATCTGCACTCCCTGAATACCAAAGTTTATAAACGAGGAATTCAAAAGAGACATGGAAAAGTAGGATACTGTTTCAAGATACAGTTAGGGAGTATGTAAAAGAATAAAACAAACTGGGCTTGTCATGCTTTGCAGTGAAGACATTTGTTTTGGACCATAAGAAGAAACACTACTATGACACACCCTCTAAAGATTAACTTCAATTTTAGTGTTGTAGCTTTGTTTACACAGATAGAACTGGCGTTCTAATTTACTAGTACTAGCAGCTAGCCTGCCTATTGTACTGTACCAGTCTCGATATTGTGGCACTGTACGCTGTTTACATGAATGGGAGAGCAGTTACAGCTAGTAAATCCTGTCTGTTCAGTTGAGCATCATGTCAAAGCATAAATATCTGACAGTGTGTCTAACAATATTTAAGCAGTTATTGTTGAAGGAAGTTTTTGATGGAGAAGGCAACAGGGAGCGGATTGGAGGGGAGGTTGGCTTAGCAGGAAAGATCCTCATGGGGCTTCTGCTCTGCTTTTGAGAGAATTTGCTATTGAGGATACACAGTTGTACGAAATGTAGGAGCCTCCATGGCTCAGGTGGCAGCTCGCTGGCCTCTCAACACTGGGTTCCGAGGTTCAAATCCTGGTCACTCCATGTGAGATTTGTGCTGGACAAAGCCGGTCAGGTTTTTCTCTGGGTACTCTGGTTTTCCCTATCATATTTCTTTCCAGCAACATTCTCCTGGTATCATTTCATTTCATATGTCACTCATTAATCCTTGCCCCAGAGGAGTGCGGCAGGCTTCGGCAGCCGGCACAATTGCTATCCTCGCCGCTAGATGGGAGCTTCATTCATCCCATTCCTGACCCGGTCGAATGACTGGAAACAGGCTGTGGATTTTCATTTTCACAAAATGTATTTCAGAATGACCTGATTATTTTGAATAATGAATCCTTTTCCAATTTCACAAATTAAGTCTTTCTCTGTAGCTTGTCTCCTGTACTTATTTTTGCCGTAATTGCTTTTCATATTCTGCAGACATTCTTGCTCACAATACAGTTCAACAAATTTACAGGTTTCCCCCTAAGATCACTTCATTAGTAAAAAGAAGCATACCACTGTACTCAAGGCAATCCTTTCACACCAGGGTAGAATGCAATCGAGAAAGCGGCCATGTTAAGAACGTGCTGGTGAGTGAGGCGATTAGTAGAGTCAACTCTGCTGCAGTACAGTACAACTCCACTGTACTCTACCATTTATTACCTACTTTGCTCTGCGCACTCTACCATGGTAGTTTACGTGATGCAAAGAACTTTGCGACCATGGGTTACAACTCCCAGTTCCTCTACCTTTGTAAACGAGGCTTTAGAGTTTAAATTCTCTACTAATTACAAACTGCTATGTTGAATGTTTCCAATTCATAAGCTAAGATCAACCAGCATTGCCTTATAATCAAAGATGTCACTCAATACTGTGGTATCCGAGTAATGAATTACAAAGAGGGTAGATGCCAACTACACCCCACCAGTCACTGTGCGTGAAGAAAAAAATAGATGGTGTTTCCTACCGTTGCCGCCACCACCGCCGCCACCATCACCACCACCACTGCCACCACCACCACCGCCACCACCACCACCACCTTGGCAGGTTTGATCCTGCCTCAGTCCGGTGATACTTGAAGGTGCTCAAATATGTCAGTTATGTATCAGTAGATTTACTGGCATGTGGAAGAACTCCCATGGGATAAAATTCTGACACCTCCGCGTCTAGGGGAATCTTAGTTACATGTGGTTTTTGTCCTTGTTGATCTGCAAGCCCAGATGTTGTGATCCCTCAGTTATATTCTGCAGAGCTTCCATCAGGTAGTTCGCACTTCTCCTGAGCAGGACAACATCGTCTGTGTCGGCCAGGTACAGGAGAGTTCTGTTACAAATGGTACCTCCTGGCTTCAGTGGTGTTCAATGCATAACGTGCTCCAGACAGAGGTTAAACAGGGAGGTTGACAACACGTTGCCTTGTCTCAACCCTCTCTGCACTTAAAACCCCTTGGAGAGCTGTCCTTGGATCTCCACTTAGGCCGTATTACTCCTTAGTCATCAGGACCAGGTTGGCGATCTTTGTCAGTATCTGCATTACAACATATTAGAATTATTCCGTATTGACGGTTTTCAGTTTACAAAGGAAAATATTAAATGTATCCTCCATCTAATGATGGAATTATGTTTTGTATTGAATTAGGAGGATACATTAAATATTTTCCTTTGTAGTAAAGTATCTGCATCTCGTCCAACATCTGCCGCGACTTTGACCTGTTCACTCTGTCTTAAGCTCATTGTAGTCAACCTGGTGAATATTGACGTTGTACTCGTAACACATTTCAAGGACGGGCCGTAGTGATAGATGTGGTCTGTCATTGATATGTTGTACAGGAACCCACACTGATAGTCTCCCAGCTGCCTCTCTGCAGTGAATTCGAGTCCCATACCCAGCACCTTTGAAAAGATCTTGTAGGCCACACTAAGTAGTGAGATTCCTTGGTAGTCACTGCTCACTGTCTTGTTGCTTTTCTTGTAGATAGGACAGATAAGGGCCCAGCTCCAGTTCGTTAGCATCTCCTTGTTTTCCCACACAGATCGAATCAGGCATGCATGGTATCTACAAGCTCTTCTCCTCCATACTTGAAGAGCTCTGCTGGTTGGCGCTCTGTTATTGCGCATGAGGCTGATCGTCTCCTTCATCTCATTCTTCATCACTTCGGGGACTGACACATGCTCGTCAGAAGGTGGGTGGCCAGCTACTACTCGATCAGGTACCTTTGCCTCTGCTTTCTCGGTGTTCAGAAGCTCTTCAAAATGCTCCGCCAATCACGACAGGACCTTTTCCTCCTCTCCGACCAAAAGACCCCTCTTGTCATTGCAGTATGACATTCTGGACTGGAAACCATTCTTTATTTCTCCTCTTGTTCCCTAAAACCTCCTCCTTATTATACAGCTCTTCGATGGTCTTGAGTTGCTACGTCTCTTGCTGTGTTTTCTTCCCTTGCAACACCCTCTTTGCTTTTACACTTGCCGCATTGTAGTCGTCTCCTGTTGACCTTGTTGGTCTTTGTAAAGTCTTGTCCCTTCCTTTGGTCCTTATTTTTATGACCTTTTCACATTCTGTATCAAACCACACGGATCTTATGTGTGGGTCTTGGAAACCGATTGATTCTGTCGCTGCGTATATGATGGCGTCCTGGAGTGTTTTCTGTAGATCTTCTATGGTGGTGCCTTCTTGTCTCTCCCTCTGATCTGCAAGCTTGGCCTGGACCATTTCCCTGTACCCATCCTTGATGGCTGTATTATATTTCGAGGCTCTGACATCGAACCTCTTCACCTTCTGGACGTGAGCTTTCCTGCTCTTGGCTAGTTTTAAGATTTTATCAAGAAAAAGTTCCACATTTACATACTTAAAATATTAATTCTTTAAAATAAAGTTAAAGGAAAATGTTTTGTCCCTCTTGGGTACATCTTCAGCCTTACAAAACAAAACAAAAGTTATATGGTAAAGATACAAGTATATTTAAAATGCTGTTACAATACATGTGTTGTCAATAAACTTAAAATCTATAAAGGTCTTTTCGATGTTTTGTCCTTGTGTATCATTGAACAACAAATTGGCAACATGCACTTAAAATTCCACTTGCAAAGCTTAGTCATTGATCAAACTATGATTGAGTTTTATGATTGCCAATACAGATAGGTTATTAATAAAATAATGAATTGTTATACAGTCTTAATTTTCTTGCAACTATTTTTTGTAGAATACGTTCTATTGATGGGTTGATAAATTTGAAAATGATGTGTAGTAAAATTGAACTTGTTTACACAGGGGGAACTTTCTTCATAGTGTGTTGTTGAAAGTTGAATTGCCTGGCTTATGTTGTAAGATGGTCTCGGGTGAAATAAATCTAGAATAAAATTATAATCTTGTAAATTTTGTACATGAAAATGAACGAGAAAGAAAAAGTGAGAAGGGTATAAAGCACATCTGAGCACTTGCTTCCTTGCACGTTATAAATTTCATATTAGAGCCCGTATTGTCAAAGTATCAACTTGTGAAAGTTGACTTGCTTCCTTGCCGGTCAATCCTTGTATTGGCAAGCTTTTGTGTGGCCTTGTGCTGTTTGCTGGAAGTAGCGGCCAAGTAGAGGAAAATTTGAGGGTTGTCGAGGGGAGTGAAATGGAGGGGAAGGGGTTAGGGCGGGCTTGTATTTGTGTTGAAGTAGTTTTTCTGAAGAATGTATAAATTATTTCTTCAAAAAGGATGTTAAGGTTTTCTAATATTTCATTTAAGGTACCATTACGATGCATTTTCTGATCTATATCGATGAAGATGGTTTAGTAAATATTTAGCAGAGTACCTTTACTGGCTGTTTGGAGGATGGGAAGGTCTTGTTCTATTGTGGAAAATGAATGGTTTGAATCTGAGATGTGGGAACTCATCGCAGAAAATCTATTATGCCTTTTAGCTTTTATGTGTTCCTGGTATCGAATAAGAAAATTACATCCCATTTTGCCTAAATAACTGGCTTGACGTTGTAAACGACTTAACCCTCTTGGAGCCAGGAGCCGATCTGGTCGGCCGCTCACCATCAGCTGGAAGAGGCCAGAGCTCCGCCTCCAATCTATTATTGTAAAGTGCGAGGCTGTTTTTAGTGGAAATACATGTATTTTAAAATTCGTGTATATCTACTGGTTTATGGCAAATGCCGGCAAGAAATTTTCTACATATCAACTTTATAGAATAAACAACTGATTTAGAGTGATATAAAGAATAAAAAACGTTTTATTGAAATAGTTGTCGGTAAGGTTTTTTTAGGAAGAGAAAAACATTTTTGCACTTTCTCTCTCAATATCTACTTTGAAAAAAAATCATTTAATATACAAAACAATATATATGTTATGATGTATAATGTATTTCTAAATACAGTTCTATAGAATAATTACTTTGAACTAGAAAAATATAAACACAAAAAATAAAAATTCAAACATATGTCACTAGTAAAAACAAGACAATTTTACTCACCGATAAAATTAGCATATATGTATTGATGTATGGCAAATACTGACAAGAAATTTTCTAAGTGCTGACTATATAGTATAAAAAAATAATTCTGAATTCTTAACAAATAAAAAATTAATAGTTGATATTATAGTTTTTGTTTTCTGGAAAGACCTTTTGTCATTTTCGGTTCTAGTATCTGTTTGAACAAGAATTTTACAATACAACAAATATACGTAATTGAAAAATCTATGGCGCTAAAGCTCTGATTTGCTTCGGCCTATCAAGCGACCGCTGTTCAGTTGGAACACCTGCAGTTTACGAGGTGACGCATTGTCCTTGAGACAAATCCTCTCACTATTTATTCATGGTTTTCTAGACCGGGGTCCCCCTATCACCCTTAGATATCTCCACAATTGCAATCTCTTAGGGTCACTTTGTTTGAATAGACCTCAAACCAACCCTCAGGCCCAGGTAAAAATTCTTGACTTTGCCGGGAATTGAACCCATGTCCTCTGGGGGACCAGCAATTACGTAATGATAGAGGACTATATGTGACTAAGGTTTAGGAGAGAGAGAAAGTGAAAAGTAAATTGAAGTATGATATGGGCGGAGAAGCAGGCGGAGGGGCATTTTTATGTCCAAGAAGTTCTATGAAGGAGACAGGAGGTTGAGGAATGTTGTCTGGTTCACTGGGAGAAATTTCCACAAAATATTCTCCACAGACATTATCATCATCTTCGTTATCACTAGTTTCATCCACCACCATATTCACAGTAGCTTTAGTGTCGTTAGAAACAAATAAACATATCTTCATTAGCTGCGGTGATTCCAGGGACGTGTCCGTTATAATTTTGTCGCTACTCTCTGAACTAAATTCACAATCGCTATCTGATAAATCATCCGTGTTAACTTTTAATTGTTCCAAATACCGCATTCATTTATCGTCATCAATACCTGCTGAAAAAATATCATGTGAACCACTTGCCATTTTGCTGTCACAAATCCACTCACTGCAAGGAACAATCTCTTACTGACTGGATAGCGGTATTTGTACACACAGGAAACGACTCTTGTGAAAGCTAGAACACACTCTTAGAACTGCCGAAGCAATGTCAGGCACACAATAACTTGTAGCCCCTTTACTATAGGTTGTATGCATGTCACTGTAGGTTGCCACAAAATTATGTAATCACAGAATTTTAAGCCGGCCGATGTAATTGGCTCTGGCAACTTCTGCCCAGATTTTTAATGACCGACCTGATTGGCTTTGGCAATTTAAAGGGCAGGTGCTTGCACTACCGCCTGGCTCCAAGAGGGTTAATGTATATACTCCGGAATTTATGAATTTACTATTGTCTCTGTGAATATTGCGATGATTGTAAAAATACATAGTGGAATTGTTATCAGCTGTTCTGAATGCTATGTTAAAGTTTTGTTTTTTGAAGATGTTCGTAATTTGATAAATCTTATCGTTATTAAAGGTAAACTTAACATAATTTTCTTTCTTTATAGAATCTTTGAGTAATTTGGTAGAAGATTTGTTTTTGATTTTTTTTTACAATATTGTCAACGAAAATCCTTTGAAAACCATTCCTGTCAGCTATGGTATAAATCATATCCGTTTCTTTCTTGAAATGTTTCTCTGGGCTCCAGGATGAAGCGAATCATGTTTAATGGTGTTATTAGTCTGTGTAGGTTTCCTGAATATATCGAACGGAAATTTGTTGTTGTTTCTAGTTAAAGTTAAGTCCAAAAAATTGATCGAATGATTGATTTTTGATTCCAGTGTGAATTTAATATATGAATCTATTTTATCCAAAGAAATAGTCGATTCACTATTTGACTTTTTCATCTATTATAGCAAAAATGTAATCAACATACCTGGCCCAGGAAAGCATTCCTTAAATGTTATTGAGAATCTTGATCTTTTCTAAGGGGCCCATGTATATTTCTGCCAGTATACCCAATGCAGGAGTTCCCATAGGCTGATAAACTGTATTATTGAAAGAAAAAATAATTATTGGGCAAGACAAACTTCAAAATGATTATAAACTCATCAATTTCATGTCTGCTTAAATCGACTGTATTTATGAAGGTTATTTTGAATCAAATTAATAGTTTCATTTACAGATACATATTTTTAACAATAAATAAATACATCATGTAGTGGGGTTCCAGTTCTAATTTCATAGAGGTTTGGCAAAACTCAATGGAATTCTTAATAGATTTACTATTAGAAAAATGTGAATAAATTTATATTGTAAGTTTTATATGTTGGACTATTCTTAAAATTAGTAATAGGTCTAATTAGAATGCATTCCTTATGAATTTTAGGCATAGCTCGTGCTATAGGGATACTGGGATTCATGTTTATAAGTTTACGAGTTTCTTGCTTACTCAGGATGGTTTTAAAAGGTTTTAAATGGTTTTAAAGGGATTTTCATTGACAATATTGTTCAAACATCAAACAAATCTACAAAATTACTCAGAGATTCTAAAATGAAATGAAATTAGGTTACTTTTACCTGGCTCAGACGGGTGAGGTGCTGGACTTCTGACTCCAACTTGGCAGGTTCGATCATGGCTCAGTCTGGTGGTATTTGAAGGTGCTCAGATATGTCAGCCATGTGTCTGTAAATTTACTAGCATGTCAAAGAACTCCTATGGGAAAAATTTCCGGCACTTCAGCATCTCTGAAAATCAAAAGTAGTTAGTGGGACATAAAAACAATAACATTATTGTCTTCTACATTCATTGTTATACCAAAAATGTTGATTATTTTCCGTTCTCTTTCTTACAACCATTTTGCTACCAGCTGTTACTATTGCTCTTTCCATCATTTCTATTGCTTCATCAGTGTTGTTATGTTTTAACATGTTTTCAATACCTATCTTCAAGATTTCAAACATTTCTCTTCTGAAATAATCCTTAAATTCATCTCTATATTCATCTCTCCATCTATACCTTACCAACTTTTTCTGTACATTAGTAATCTTTTCCTTCTCCTTTGGTTTTCTTTCAATTTTCTGCAGTTTAATAACAACTGGGTAATGATGAGATGCTGCCCTGTTCTTTACCTTAATGTCTTTAATGTTATTCAGTGCCTCTCTAGAAGCTACAGCTAAATCTGTTGTGGTCTCTCCTGAGTCCACAATATAAGTTAAATTCCCTGTTTCATCTCCTGGCCACCAGCCATTTAGTATATAGTTCCTCTATTGCTCACATTTCTAATAGCTTCTCTCCATTCTTATGACATTCTTTGTCTTGTCTTCTCCTTCCCTTTACTATTATCCTGTCTGTTTCTCTACCATACACCAGATTTTTCTCACCCACCCTTGCATTAAAATCTCCCATTATAATTATCACTGCTTCTTTTTTGCAAGCTGCTTTATGTCCCATCGGCACAGATAGATCTTATGGCGACGATGGGACAGGAAAGAGCTAGGAGTGGGAAGGAATTGGCGATGGCCTTAATTAAGGTACAGCCCCAATATTTGCTTGGTGTGAAAATGGGAAACCACAGAAAACCTTCTTCAGGGCTGCCGACAGTGGGGTTCGAACTGACTATCTCCCGAATACTGGATACTGGCGGCACTTAAGCGACTGCAGCTATCGAGCTATAATTGATTCCCCCCTCTCCCTCTTCCCTCTTAATTATTCTAACCCAGTCTACTTCATCATGGGCTGATTTCAATAGTTGTACCCATTTCAATATTGCATCCTTTACAAAACACACCGATATACTCCCAGGATAATCACCCTTACATGTCCTCTTCTGTTTTTTTTTTTTTTACTCCAGATATTCTAACCCAGTATATGTAGTTCACATCCTATTGGGAACCAAGTTTTTGTAATCCCCATAATCTTGCCTTCAGGCATTAATTCCCTCACTTCATAATTTCCCAGTTTAATAAATACACCCTATATATTTACACAACCTATATTCCATACTAGTTATTTATTTGTCTGATTATAATCCACCCTACTCACAGCTTTCCTAAGAAGGACTCATGTTCCACTTCCACTTGGGGAGCTAATTACGTCGTCTTCCACATCCCTGCCTCTACCTCCACTCCTTGTCCCGTTTTTACCCCACAATTCTTTGAAGTTTAACAGTACCTTACGTCTGCTTCCTTCTTTCCTTGCTATGCTGTCTAGTGTTGGCTACTGAATGAATGATTCGAAGCAGTGTATCGATTCATTTAAGTGTCCGAGTGAATCGATTCACAGGAACGGCGAGCTCACGGCACACGATTCAGCTTACTCCCAGCGGACAATGCTGAGTGGCGCACTCACTGGACGTTGACGGGGAGCCGAGCTTCCGCTGCAGCGAGACACTGAATCATGGCACATCGAAAGAATCGTGAACGAGCGCGGCTCAGTGAGACACATGATACACACGGCTCCTTATCGGCTCACTGGACACGCGGAGAGCCGAGCTTCCGCTGCAGCGAGACACTGAATCATGGCACATCGAAAGAATCGTGAACGAGCGCGCCTCAGTGAGACACATGATACACACGGCTCCTTATCGGCTCACTGGACACGCGGAGAGCCGAGCTTCCGCTGCAGCGAGACATACAGTGAGCCATCCTACACTGAAAGAATCGTATGCTATAATGGACTCTCGAGCTCAGCTCATTTGAAAATAATACCCATTTTCATTCACTGTCCTCTTCTTACAGGGAGGTTTAAATAATAGATGGATTTATTTGCAGTGTTAAAAAGGTAATCACAACATAATTCTGAAGTAGCTAGTAAGTAGGTAGGCTATTAGGTTATACTATTTATTAGTTTAATGAATCTTAGTATTATAACTTAGTTGACATTTGACAATTAAACTCGACTCTAGCCTGTCCTATGACTATGAGTCATGCTCATGACCACTCAAAAGTACCTGTTTTATATTTTGGAAGAACGGCTCAGTATTCTCTCAGTTCATATGTCACATCGTTGCACAAGACTTCAATCATATGTGGACAGACGCAATAACAGTATGTTGAATCAGAAAACCAGCGGGCTACTGTACATCTCGGGTAGCCTACACAAAATATGACGATTAAAAAAAATCCTTAGCTGATAGAAAAATACTTTTTTTTAAATGACTGAGCGAGTTGTCATGCGGTTAATATCGCGTGGCTATGCGCTTGCATTCGGGGGATGGTGGGTTCGAATCCCACCGTCGACAGCCGTTAAGATGGTTTTTCCGTAGTTTCCCCATTTTCACACCAGGAAATGCTGGGACTGTACCTTAATTCAGGCCATGGCTGCTACCTTCCTAATCCTAACCTTTCCCACCCTGCGTCGCCGGAAACCTTCGATGTATTAGAGTAACTAGCATTTTTTTCTAAAAAAGGAGTTCATTGTATGAAGACCAGATGGCAGCTGCGAGCACTGAATGCTGTTGCTGCTGTCTTACCAGCACATACTACACAGATGCAGTAGGAGCGGTGACCAGTGAGCCGTGAATCGGATCACTGTATCGATTCAGTAACGTGAACGGAATCAAATGAATCGATTCAGTAAAATGAATCGAATGTCCCATCACTAATGCTGTCATTCATTTGGGACCTGCTTCCTCTCCTGTTTCCACCACTCTCTGCTGACGGGGCAAGGCCAGCTCTCTACACGTCTCACTTCCTGGTTGCTGAGCTGTTTCTGTGAGGTCATTAGCCAATGTTTTCCTTATCTTGGAGTTGACCTCGCTACTCGCTACTGACACATCAGAACTTCCTTCCATAACCTTCAGCTGTTTGATGGACCAAGATTTGCTCCACAAATCTCCTCTTACCATTAGTCTGTTACTAGGAATGAAGGCGTTGAGAGCTGAATTCCGTACCCTATGGAAGTGAAAGTGTAGCGTTCGCATGTCTTCCATTTCTTCTGAACCCAGTTATTTTCTTATCCATATTTTAGTCTCAGGTTCTTCGCATTTTCCAAAACATTGTGCGCCATTAGACTCAATACCATACACACTTTTACAGGTCTCCTTTCTGTGCTTTTTTTTTTTCCTATTCTAAAAACTTTGCCATTATCGCTCTCACTACAGTCTACTTTTACTTTTTCCTTAATCAACAATGTCACTTTGTCATCTCATTAAAATTCTCTGCAGTAAAATCTTCCAATCCATATACAGTATTACTATACTGTATTTCTCTTCATATCCTCCCTGCCTTATGATAGCTCCTTCAGTTCACATCTCTTGAACCTTTCTTCTAAGTCATTATAGTCTGCGCACCTTTTAGCGATATTTCTTTGTACGGGGGGTGGAGGAAGGAGGGAGCTCTCATGGTTCCGGTTATACTGCCAACTGAATGAAAATGAAATCTGAATTGAATCGATAATATGACTGATCGATATGAATTTTCTAAACGTTTATTATCTTAAGCCAACAACTGTGTCATACACACTTTATATAACATTTCTTGATGCGTATCTTGTTCCCAGCATGAATTCTATAGTTTGGCTTTGCTGTGTAAACAACAACAGTACTAGTACGTAAAGTGTATGCCAGATTTCAAACAGCGATGCATAAGTGATTCATAGTTTGTGTTTCAAAGGTTGCCAATATGAATCTCGAAGATACCCGAGGTCGACCTATTCAGCACTAGGGTGTCCATGTATCGCTAAAAGGTGCGTGTATGGTACTTGATTCTTAATTTCACCTCGGTCGGACTTCTTTTGATTCAGGCTCACCTTTATGTCGCTCAACTCTGATTTTTTACGTAGCTCTTCCTGCCCTTCAGCTCCTTGCTCTGGTCTAATAATATTTCCCTGGTCCTGTCTACTTGACACACATCTTTCATTACCTCCTTTAGCTTTTCAATGACCGGGCGAATTGGCTGTGCGGTTAGGGGCGTGCAGCTGTTAGCTCACATCCAGGAGATAGTGGGTTTGAACCCCACTGTCGGCAGCCCTGAAGATGGTTTTCCGTGGTTTCCCATTTTCACACCAGGCAAATGCTGGGGCTGTACCTTAATTAAGGTCATGGCTGCTTCCTTCTCACTCCTAGGCCTTTCCTGTCCCATCGTCTCCGTAAGACCTATCTGTGTCGGTGCGACGTAAAGCAAATAGCAAAAAAATAGTAGCTTTTCAATGTCCTCCCAAGATAGTCCAGGGCTGGGGTACATTTCAACACCACCAATCAGTAAAGAGCCATAACCACCACTGACGTCAACACCACTTGCGCTTCATTAAGGGAACTGTCTACATCTTGGATGTATCTGATTTTCATCCTGCAATGCTTACCCCTCCTGTAGTGCATTTGTATTGTTCGATCGATACTCCCATTCTTATATTTCACACATACGCACTCGTAGCTCACTATCAGCACTTCATATCTGTTCACCTCACCGGTTGTATTCCAACTGAACTGTAATATTGCCCAAGGAATTAAACTTTCCATAACATGGCAGAAGCATATTGGAACTGTAGGAAATGGATCGCAGTCAGTGCAAATATATGACATAGTACATACAACACAATAACCTTTACCAAGCGAGTTGACCATGCGATTAGGGGTGCACAAGTGTGAGCTTGCATTCGGGAGATAGTGGGTTTGAACCCCACTGTTGCAGCCCTGCAGATGGTCTTTCATGGTTTCTCATTTTCACACTGGACCTTAATTACCTTAATTAAAGCCCAGCCGCTTCCTTCCCACTCGTAGTCCTTTCCTATCCCATTGTCGCCATAAGACCTATCTGTGTCAACGCGACGTAAACCAACTTCTAAAATATAACAATAGACCTGACTGGATGCAATGCACACACTATGACAGATACTTCTTTGGTCTGAGAGGAAAAAATATTCATATAAGCAAATCTCATCCCCAAATTCATAGAGAAATCATCATGGCATAAGCATATTGGAACTGTAGGAAATGGATCGCAATCAGTGCAAATATATGACATAATTCCTTCTGTCTCTCCTCTCCATATAACAGAACACAGCCCACAATATCCTAACAAAAATCAAGAGGAGTTCAAGCTCAGTACCATAGAATGGAAAAATAAATTTAATGATGATGCTGATAATACTGCTTCACGATTTTGGAAGATATTTTGTGAATGCAATAGATTCCCTTCCCAGACCAAAGCATCCTGTCAGGAGATTCTGTAGCTAAGGAAAAACAAAAAGAACATTAATATCCAGCAAACATTCTCACAGTCCACAAATTCCGAACACCAAATAAAGAGGAATAGGGAAAATATGATAGCTAATTACTTGTATCAACTTGGGTACAAACATGTCGAGTGGATTACTCCTCACTCAGTGCTCATAGCAGTGCTCTTGACTCATCACTCATCATTCAAAGGCTTACATACTGGGTGGGAGACCCTCCGCTCTTTCTTCATTAAATAGGAAACATTTTCCATCCAGGTATGATTGTGAAGCATTCACGAGAAGTTTGCGTTGTGTTCTTTAAATTTAATTTCTTTTTTATGAAAATGTTCGTAGTTATCTGTGTACATCATTACTGATGATGAACTTATGGTAGCAAGCAAATTGTACTTGATTTCAGGTCCTGACAGAAGGTACAGACCACATCCAATTAATAAGAGAAGGCAGAAATTCAGTAAATTCCACCATACACCAGGAAGTGAAGAAAGACCCACAGAAATTCCATGACTATTTAAGAATGTCATTGCAGACATTTCAATGTTTGACTCTTTGGTTAAATGGCCAATGTTGAGGCCTTTGGTTCAGAGGGTCCCGGGCTCGATCCCCGACCGCGTCGGGGATTTTAATCGCGAGTGATTAATTCTTCTGGCTCGGGGACTGGTTGTTTGTGTTTGTCCCAACACTCTCCTCTTCATATTCAGACAACACACTACACTACCAACCACCACAGAAACACTTAATAGTGATTACATACCTCCACATAGGATTGGGATCGGGAAGGACATCCGGCCATAAAACAGGGTCAAATCCACATGTGTGACACAGTTCGCACCTACCACCCCTCAAGGTGTGAGAAAAAGTGGCAGAAAAAGAATAAGAATGCAGGAATTTCAATATTTGCTAAAAGGTGGTGGTGACGATGGTGATTATTGTTCTAAGAGGAAGTACAACTAGGCAACTCTCCTCTATATAACATTAATCAGAGAGAAAAATGGAAGGGATCTTACACTTCGAAAAATGAAGGTATCGGCCAAAGAAAGGGCTACAAAGGGCGTGAAAATGAAAGTTTCTCTAGGCTTTGAATGCTCTAATAGCGTCGCGCTCAGAAAAGAACAAGAGTTAACCAATAGTGGTTGGATAGGATAGATGAAAGTGAGAAACCTGGCACAAGTAAGTGGAAGCAATGCCAGGACTCAGCTGAGGGTCCCGTGGTCGCCAAGCCACGCTCCCAGGTTAAGAGCCTATGGGGCCCCTCTTAGTCGCCTCTTACGACAGATGGGTGATGCTGTGGGCATTATTCGTATATGCTAAATGGAATTGAAGGCAATGTGAAATTACAGAAGTACAGCAACTGTCAGGTCAACCCTATTTCCATTGAAGAAAACTGGTCATTACAATAACGTCAGCAGTAGAAACATAATATTATTCTCCATTTCAATAAAGCAACCCGTACGTTACGAAAGATTAAATTTGTAGAATACAAAGATAATACAAAACAAGTAGCCTACTAATTTAATATTGATATATTACCTTCAATGAACATAGGCCGATAATATTATCAGTAGGCAGCCGTGGCCTTGAGCCAACACATCACAGAACAGCACCGAAGAAACACATCGCTCCAAAATCAAACCTGTTTGATTCTTTAGGAAGGAGTGGAGAGAAGAGGGATGAGTGAAGTGCTGGTATGAACGCCACTAATGAAATTTATGGGTTTGTTTTGCATCTCCCGGCTTCCTCTGAGAAGAGAAAGGAGTGATGAGCACTGAGTGAGGAGTAATCCACTCGGCATGTCCATACCCTTACTCAGTTCTTTTACTATAGCCAAAGAAGGAAAGCAATTAATGCTGTATTAAGTAACAACCAACCGCAATGTAAAATTGAGAAAATTTTTCCTACGAATATTTAGCAAGTAATGACTGTGTACAAAATGACTATCCTAGCACAGTTGCCGATCCCTTAAGATTTGCCCTAGATGAAACTTATCTAGTCATCATTACCAATCAAGAAATTATTTTGGCTATTAAAAATGTAGCAGTTGATACATCCTCTGGTCCTAACTGCCTTTTAATGCAAGTCTTGATAGAGGATTCAGTCAGGCGCACGGCTTTGAGCTTTCATCCGGGAGATAGTGGGTTCGAATCCCACTGTCGGCAGCCATGAAGATGGTTTTCCATGGTTTCCCATTTTCACACTAGGCAAATGCTGTGGCTGTACCTTCATTAAGGCCACGGCAGCTTCCTTCCAACTTCTAGGCCTTTCCTATTCCATCGTCACCATAAGACCTATCTGTGCCAGTGTGACGTAAAGCCACTAGAAAAAAATTGCTAAAAAATGTTGAAAACATCCTTCATTCTCTGATGCTTCAAGGAAGCATGGACATTTCTCATACACAGATCAGGAGATGAGAAGGCTTCACAAAACTGGCAACCTATCACCATGGGTTTGATCATTTTTGATCAGAAATTGCGTGAATTAGTCTCGTTCCATGAACATCACTCTAGGCACTGACCTAAACACAGCATTATTGCAATCTATTTTAAAGAACATGAAAGGCACCAAGTTCAATGTACAGTCCCTTGCAAATTAATCGGAACGCGGCAATCAAGTACACATTTTTCATTTATTTACATAATACATACCTTGAATACCTTCTAATAGCCAATATGTCTTCTTTTGTGTTTTGTAAGTTCTTTCACATGATTTGGCATTGATTCCACAAGCTTTGAGCACAAATTTTTCAGTTCATCATCATGAAACTACACTTTGATTAGAGACTATAGTGCGTACTTTGGAGGAGCAGTCAAGTTTTGCGAGTCTCCTTTTGCAAATAGCCCACAAGTTTTCTGTGGGATTTATGTCAGGAGAGTTCTCTAGCCACCCTAAAACACGAATTTTGTTCTCACTGAAAAATTCCGTCACTGTCTGAAAACCTTTTCTGCAGCTCAGAAACAAATCTTCTCTGCAGTATTTGGATGTACTCGTCAGATTTCATCATTCCTTCAACTTGTACCAAGGGTCCCAATCCTTCATGTGTGAAACACCCCCAAAACATCTTCTGCACAGTGTGTTTTACGGTCTGTTTCAAATGATGTCAAGTTATTGCCTCATCATTCGCTTGGCACACATATTGATCCCTCTGCCTCTGCATTTGAAAATAACTCACATCAGAGAAAGGAACTGTCGCCCATTGTTCCGTAGCCCAGTTGTGATGACTACGTGCCCACAAAAGACGTTTCTTGTGCATTTTTCCTGTTAGAAGGTGATTTCTTACAGGTTTAGAGGCTTTCCTTTCAGTTAACAGAAGTCTACAGCAAACATTAGGAATGTGCAGATTCACTTCCCTTTACCCCAACTCACATACCATGTCTGCAGAAGTTAGCCTAGGGTTTAATTTACTTCCTCTGAGGAGAAAGCGTTCATCAGTTGGCGTTGTTTTCTTTTTCCTGCTACAGTTCCCCATTTTCTTCAGTGAAATTGATCCAATTTGTTTGCACCACTGAATAATTCTATTTATAGTGCCTACACCAACACCAAATTTAGTAGCTAACTCTCTTTGTGTCATAAAAGGATTTTAAGATAATGCTATAGTCGCACTACGTTTCCTGGGAATCGTATCTGTTCTGGGGTTTCTGTGGCTCACAGAGGAATAGGAAGTGCCTGGATTGAATGGCTGGACAGGGGATTACTTAGAGCAACTTTGAGAATAACAACTTTGGAAATATTATTTCTTTACTGTACTTTCTTAAAATTGAAAGATAGAAAATTTAATAGAATAACAAAGAACAATTGAATATGTTAACAGCGAACTCATCAGATCTAACAATCCCTTGGACTTAGAAGTCCTAAATCAGGTACAAAATAACTTGGGATAAGCTCCCAGTCATTAAATTACATCTGAAAGAGCATAATTGCTCCTGACAGGTACAATATTGTGAAAGAGCAAGGTTTGCTCCAAGCAGGTACACTTCATAGGAGTCTCAGCTCCAAGATACAGAGTCTAGCCTTGAACAGGCAATAAGTTTCTTTTGACCCACTTAAATTACACTAGGCAACCCATAGGCTGACCCCAATTCAGATGTTCTTACACGGTTGTCCCATGGTGGGCTTATCGATTGCAATGCTCCACAATAAGTTTAATTACTGTTCCCAAAGGGAGCCAAAATTAAGACCCAGTTACCCTAAGAATAATACAGAATAAACAGGGGCATAATTACCCATACTACAAGGCCGTAAGAACAAAAAGAAAAGATTGCACATAACAAGCGGTAAACAAAAGGCAATGAGGCGAAACATCAGCACTCCTTATAGACATTTCTGGAAGGATGAGAACTTAAGTGGGCTTAAGGCCCAATGACACAGAGGCTAATCCCATTCTAAAAAGGGTGACTAAAGGAAGGAAATTTAAAGCCGAGACAAGATTTTCAAAATTTAGAGGTTGAAAACTTTAGTCACCTAATTCAAAAATTGAACAAGAGATGACTGAGGGTCACCACTCGCGTTCCCTTATATTACATATTTCCCTGTAGGGAATAGAACTAGAGTCTGAAGGCAGCACAAAAGTCCTATATTTAAACCACCAAAATACAAAATTACATTAAGAAACAGCTGAAACCTTCCCGTCGAACTACCTACAGGCATGATCACATGTTTAGGTAAATTCTGACATTTCCTTGTATCGCTGGATCTTCTTCAAGCACATTGCGCTGCCTCCCTAGCCCACTGTGGCCTCTGTCAAGTCACAATCTCAAACACTGGAGCGATTCAGACCAGACGTCCCTAAAGTGCCCTCCTTATATAGTTCCGTAGGGGAAAGTTCCAGATTAAATTAAACTACAATATGCTGATAGGCTGAATTTGCATACACACCCCCGGGTTTGATTGGGTATAGAACATAGTTTCAAGTATGTGATAGGTAAATTACAATATAGGAGGAACCAGCTTAAGTGTTTGACAACTTTGGTACATTTAAAAGAACAATCCTAAGAAAAAAAGGTTTACCACTCCCAAAATAAAAATGCATCTGGTAATTAGTTTGTTTTTAGTCCACCAGATCACAGTAGTAGATAGATGGCAAAGCCATCTCACCATCGAAAAAGAAAGGTTTTGTAAGTTTAAAGGCTCTGGTCCATTGGCATAGATGGCCGTAGAGAAGGCACGCAGTTTAAATAGCCGGGGAAGGTGTACCCCTGGTACAGACCTCCATCCCCTAAGTTTTTACAGTGAGTGAATAGTTTTGAAATCTTGAAGTACAATAGGATTTGAACACATTGATATTTAGCAATATATTGGCAATCTGGAGTATATCTCGGTTAAAAGTCCATTCTTGTTTGTGTGTTTGGGTTTCTTGAAGAACAGTTGTGGTGGTAACAGCACTGAAGTTGTCCAAGTCCAGGCTGTAGTGCCCAGGGTTGGCGGCAGGTGCGGCTGCCGCGGTCGATGTCCGGATGAGATGCTCGGACCCCTTGGGTACCTTGAGATACCATCCTCCCTGTACAGTGAGGGCTGAAGCCGAGGTGATGAGAGGCCAAGACCAAAGAGCAAGGTCCCGCACCAGGATTGTGTGGGAGGTTGAGTACTGCGTCCCAGCATCTTCCCACGATGACAGGCCCAAAGAAGGTAGAGTGTGGAGTCTTAGTCGGAACAAGGCTGGCGCGAATCCTGCGCCAGCATCTCTCCCAGGTTGACTGCTCGTGGCCTCAGGTGTAATATTGGGCACTGTAACATGAAGATTTTGTGGCCAGACTAACTGTCATACAGGGTGGTACATATAATGTAGATTGTGGCTGGCGACATTGGAGGAGGGGCAACACGGAGTTTTTGATTAAGTTTGGAGGCAGGGGCGGCTTATGGCAGAATATGCAGTAATCAGAGAAGGGAAGGTTTTTACAAATGAATCTTTACAACAAAACGTAAGTTAAAATATAGGATGGAACTTAACCAAATGAATAAGTACTAATTTATATACATAAGTTCTGATGAACAAGAGGAGAGAAGTTCTCTTTATCTTTACTTTCTACCATGTAACGTATCAGGAGTTTTCCTAATGATACTTAAACTTATAAAATATCCTTAGGAAAGAAATATAATTAATCCAATGGTTTAATTACTTTTGGCATTTAAGAACTAGGAAGGAAGGCCTTCACACAGGCTTTACTTGAGAAAGGTGAACACAAAAAATCCTTTCAGTCTCCGGATTACTCACCAAAAGGGTTACAGGAGTGAGAAAATCCATAATTACACAAGGTCCATGAAATCTGGGGGCAAGCCTGCCCGAGGGAACAACATTTTTAACCATGACCTGATCTCCAACTTTTAAATTGGTGGGTTTTCGTCCTCGGTCATACCTCATTTTTACTCTCTTATGAAAGGCTTTAAGATTATTCTTAGCTTTCTTCCATAGATCCTGGATATTCTGTGGATCTATTGTCTCTGGTAAGAGCTAGTTAACAGACCACAAATTAGACAATGGAGTGCTTGGAACGAACTTTAATATAAGCAAAATTGGTGAGAAATTGTGACTCATGCACGGCCGAATTAAAAGCCAAAGATAAGCAATGCAAGGATGCATCCCAATGAGAATGGTCTTCGTGATGGAAGGCAATAAGTGCTGATCAAAGATTTCAATTAATCTGCAGCGAGAGATGGCTGGGGGTAATAGGCAGAAGTAGTGACCTGTGAAATAGAGAGGTCGAAACAGAACTTACAAAATAGGTTGGAAGTAAAAGCTTTAGCATTATCGGAAACTATATATTGACATGGTCCAAATGATGCAAATATAGAATTGAGGCAAGAAATAGTAGTTTGTGCAGTGGCGAGCCTAGTAGGGAACAACCATGAAAATCGTGTAAAACCATCCACACACACAAAGATGAATTTATTGCCGTTCCCTTTTGATTGAGGGAAGGGTGCCTTATAATCAATATACAGTCGCTCCATGGGGCAGCTTGGTGCGATGACAACAACTCGACTTGGATAGATAATGAGTGCTTGTTAATCAGACAGGTTTTACATGCCTTAACCCATTCTTTAATTTTGCCATCCATGGCCTTCCAAATGAAGAGCTTCCTTATTTTCTCTTTGGTTTTAAAACTGCCCAGATGCCCCCCTAAGGGGTTCTCATGGTAATATTGAAGATCATAGGTACTAGAATGGGTGGAATAATAATTTTCATCTTTTGGTCGTGCCGTGATGGGCAACATAGGACCCCATTCCTCATCGCATAAGGGATAACATGTTCCCCAGAAGAAGGGTTTCAATGATGGGAGCCAGCACCGGATCTTCACAATGGTATTTAGCAATATCATCGTATAACGTAGGGACGTCTGTAGGGATAGCATTTGATTTGTACCAAAGGGTGTGGTGATCACAGAAAACATCCTACTTAACCCATCCACTTCAAACTGGAACGCAGAAATTCGAATTGCCCAATGAGCAATTCGACCAGTATGATGGCACCTAGCAAGCACCCAACTTAGAGCCCGATCACCGGTCTAGTTCTAACTTGACATGCTCTAAATAAAGGCAGAATTTTTCCAAGGCAAAAAGTACAGCCAGTCCCTCTAGTTCATTTATGGAATATTTTGCCTCTTGAGGTGACAAGGTATGAGACGCATAGGCGATTGGCCGCTTTCTGAGTTCAGATTCCTGTAGAAATACTGCAGCGACAGCAGATGAAGTCACGTTGGTCTGCACTATGAACTTGCTGGAAAAATACGGCATAGCCAAGACAGGGGCATTGCAGAGGGCTAATTTGGGATCCTTGAAAGCGGCTTGTTCAGAAGGACCCCATTCGAATTTGACACCTTTCCTGCGAAGAAGATTCAGGGGTGCCACCCGGTTAGCGAAATTTGAAATAAATTTTCTGAAAAAGTTCACCATACCGATGAACCTAGCACCACTTTTAATGTCTTTGGGAGGCTTGAAATTACGGATAGCTTGAGTTCTAGATTGATCTACAGAAACTCCATGGGGGAAAACTATATGCCCCAAGAAAGACATCGATGGTTTAGCAAAGGATACTTTTGACAGCTTAACCGCCAAACCTGCTTTATGAAGGTGTTTGAGTGCTTCCTCTAGATGAGCTAGATGTTCTTCGAAAGTCTCTGAGAAAATAATTTCATCATCTATATAATGGTAAAGAGATTTGAATTTAATGTCAGAGAAGACCCTATCTAGAAATCTAGTGAGAACCGCCGCTCCCGTGGGAAGCCCAAAGTGCACATTGTTGTATTCGTATAGATTCCAGTCTGTAGCAAAAGCAGTTATATGTTTCGATTCTTCTGCAAGAGGTAGCTGATTATAGGCTTGTTTGAGATCTAAGATGGTGACGAATTTAGTCTTACAAAACCATAAAAAGTAAGAATGCAAGTCAGGAAGGCATACTGACCGGAGTATTATCTTAAGGTTCAACGCCCTGTAATGAACTACTAGCTTGAAGCCGCCTTGTGGTTTTGGCACCAGAAAAATAGGTGACGAATATGCCGAAGTAGACGGGCGAATTATACCATCGCTCAAAATCTTATCAGTAATTTCCTTGATGGCCTTTATCTTCGGAGGTGACAACCTATAGGAAGGAAATCTTGCAGGGATTGAATCCGTAACCTCTATCTTATATTTGATCAAGTCAATCACACCTAGATTTTCCGAAAATACGTCGGAAAATGACTGGCATAATGCACGAATACTGGTGGCCTGATCCTCAGGTACATGACTAAGATCTAACGTAATCTCACTCTGAGCAGGCAAAACACGCGGACATGATGCAGAATTAAAAGGCAAAATTGGAATATGGAATTTATCATCAAACTTGAAAGTGCATGATTTCCATCGGAGATCAAGCACAAGACCCGAATGAGACATGAAATCTGCCCCCAGTATCACAGGGCATGCCATATTTTTAGCAACAAACAACTTACATTTCCAGGTAAACTTAGAAATACAAATTTTTCCACAGATGAATCCTAAAATTTTGAAATCAGTCACTGCTGATCTGCATTTAGGGCAGTCGCCCAGGTGGCAGATTCCCAATCTGTTGTTTTCCTAGCTGTTTTTTAAATTATTGCAAAGAAATTGGAAATTTATTGAACATCTCTTTTGGTATGTTATTCTAATCCCTAACTCCCCTTCCTATAAACACATATTTGCCCCAATTTCTCTTCTTGAATTCCAACTTTATCTTCATATTGTGATCTTTCCTACTTTTAAAGACACCACTCAAACTTATTCGTCTACTAATGTCATTCCATGCCATCGCTCCACTGGCAGCTCGGCACATACCACTTATGATATAGATGTTGATTCCCATAGGGAACCTGAAATATTTGTCCCGAATTAGTAAATTTATAATACCAATGTACATTATAAATTTTCCAGCTAACTCATTCCTGGTTAGTGTTGCCAGTGTTTCACCCCAGTGTGCTAAGTTGAGCTCATCAGTTGGTAAATAGCACACCCACCAAGACGCATGGCTAGTGCATTATAAAATTGTAATTGTAAACAATAAGTTAAACCACCTCTCCAATATTATCAATTCTTATATTTAGGATACAATGATTACAACTGATGTTATAAGTTGGGACATATTTCGTTTAAGCGTTGTATGCATCTTCAGCCACAATAAACTTAACCTGAAGTTTGGTCAGGGCCCCCAACCTAGGGATCTCAAAGTATAGTAGTTCTCTAAAATCTAATGTTCACATTAGTGAGGATCAATAACCATAAAACTAGTGTGTAAGCTTCTAACAATTTCAAATAATTAAGGTAATGAACTAAAAACACTACATCCATATTGATGGAGGTTAAAATACAGCAAATTGTATGAGCTGATAACAAAGTAAATAAAATTCATAATGGATTTCACATTGCTATCAGTCAATCACTAAAATGTTCTTTTTTACAATACCATTAACATTGTTTCTATTTTTGTTGAGTGAAGTCTAAGGTAAACTAGAATAGTCACTAGTTAAATCTCATTCTGTTGCATAGAAATGAGAGTCAGGCACGAAAAATCACTTTATTTGGTCGACTAATGGAGTAGTTCACATCGCAGAATATAGTCGCTCCTGAAACTGCATAAGTATTTAGAGACAAACTAGCTGATGCACCTGTGCTTCGCTGCAGAATTCTACATTTTGTACGGAATTCTAGTGTACACGTTGTGAGCAAGATTGTATTAAATTGCATAGCTCTTAATGTTGCCCTAGAAACGCGACAGGGAAGACACCAAAAATCTTTCCTCATATGAAGACTGAGTTAGGGAATTTTCACTGTAATGGTAGACCCGTTTGCATGCCATCAGTCACGATCATGTTGGGGAGTTTTCATTATAATGGTAGACACTCACTTTCCACCTGCCTTTTTACATCCTCAAAAAGACTGTCATAGTGGTTTTCCGAACTGAAATAAACATATATTACAATGACGTCAGTAGGAATGGCGCGATTGAAAGCAGTGCTTTCATATGAAATACGTGATCAAATGAAACATCCCATAGTTTCTCACTTTTAACGAACAGGACTACACTGCCTATCTAACAGTTCAAAGGAATGACCAAGCCGCAGACAGCCGTGATTTGTTAACACTCTTCATCTTTTTTCGGCGCAGAGAGGGTCGAATAGTGGAGACTCGCAGGGAAAAAACTATGACCTTTTACTAATGTGTTTCCTGGGAGTACCCGATGAGTCGGAAAATATCAATTCACTGCACTGGCGGCGGAAAAATCTATCCGATTTGGAGGCAAATTTTTCCTCCAAGACAGAGGTGAAACCCCTACTTCACTGATAATTTGGAATAAAATGAATGTAGAATTTAATAAAAGTTAAGTGGAAGACGCTTTTCTTAAGAAACAGCTCTTATCAGGGTTGAATTTTGAGTTATTTAGTGAATTGTGGTGCTATATGGAATAGGCCTTAATTGTTATTCTAGACCAGGCCATACTAACTACTACTACTACTACTACTACTACTACTACTACTACTACTACTACTACTACTACTACTACTACTACTACTACTACTACTACTACTACTACTACTACTACTACTACTACTACTACTACTACTAAGTCAGCCTCTGCCTTAAGTATGCACACTGCTCATTCAAAACAGTGCCTCAGAATAGGGATCGAATAACTGGAATACTATGAAGAACCAGTGTGTTACATACCAGCTGTATCACAAAATGGAGGAACCAGAGGAATGGCATGCTAAGTAAGAAAGTTTTCTAACTCCCCGGCTATTTCCCGCCAATATTCAGTCAAGTTATTTTACTCGGTACGCAGCAGTAATCCCATCTATCGGAGTTGAGAGGCAGCATAAGAGACAAATAACATCACAACAAACAATGGTCAATGCAATGTTATTGGTGATCAATGTTATGCACTTCCGATATTGTAGGCCTTCACGTTTAGTTTTCTTCCGACTCTGAAATACCACATTTACCATAGTTGGTATGGTAAAACTGAATAAGACACAAAAGATAGGAAATTGTATTCTCTGTAACTTTTGTTATGTAGTACTTTTTGATAGGACCAAATACATAGGTATTTAAAAATTAAATTTTAGTTGCCTTCCCCTAAACTACAATTTCATCCAGGGTGAATAAAATTGTTTATATCTTAGTCTGTAGTTTCTTATTCCCCAACTCTATATATCGATTTTCATTAAAATCTGTTAACCCATTTTCTCGTGGCTCGGCGTCAATATGGACTTGGCAACAAAAATACAAATTCATGAATATCTGTGTTATCATAGCCGGTACAGTAAAAATGTATAAGACATAAATGGTCAGAAATTTAATTCTATATAACTTTGTTTATGTAGTATGTATCAATACGACCACTAATAATATAAATATTTGAGAATTAAATTTTAGGCCTTCCCTTAAACTACCATTTAATTCAGCGTGATTAAAATGATTTGTAGCCTAGATTGTAGTGACTCATTCTCTGACTTCGTATACCAGTTTTCAATGAGATAGGACCACTAATAATGTAAATATTTAAGAATTACATTTTAGGCCTTCCCCTAAACTACCATTTCACTCAGTGTGAATTAAATTATTTATAGCCTAGATTGTAGTGACTTATTCCTCGACTTCGCATACCAATTTTTATTAGTATAGGACCACTAATAACAAATATTTGAAAGTTAAATTTTAGGCCTTCCCCTAAACTACCATTTCTATCAGCGTGAATAAAATTATTTATAGCTTAGATTGTAGCGACTTATTCCCCAACTTTGCATACCGATTTTCATTGAATTCTCTTTAGCCGTTTTCTAGTGATGTGTGTACATACAGACAGACATAAATTACGGAAAAGAAGAAAAGTGCATTTCCTTGTTACTGTGGACATGACGATACAGAAATACCATTATTTTCAAATTCTGAGCAATGTACAGACAAAACTCTTATTTTATACATATAGATGTCCAGATTTCCTTTAATAAAAGGTTAAAATTGAAAATAGGTGTTCGAGTTTCTACTGGGAGTTCAAAAAAGTCTTAGATGGAGAATAAAATGCAGTGAGTGTGTATTGAAGTCTGAAAATATGAAAGAGAAAAGATATGCGCCAGTTTGTAGAAAGGGGCCTTCGATGTTAGGCCCCTTAAAACAACAAGCATCATCATCAGTTTCTAGAAAAAAAAGAGTACCCAGTAAAGTGATAGTCTAGGACCGCTTAGCCCTTATGTTGTTAGAGAGGCGACTAGTCACCTTAGCCGCTCGAGGAGGTCTGGTAATCATCTGTCTGCTGCTACGTGTGTTGTACGGGTGTGCCTGCATGGGTGGGGAGGGTTGGGTGTAACCTTGAGAGCGCTCGAACTTGGCGGCGAAGTTATGGCATAAGGAGGAGATAAGGCGGAAGCTGCTGGTATGACCGGGGGGTTATTTAAGAGTTTATAATTGAAAATTCCTGTGAAATTATTATGATTTATATCAAAATTAGTAAGCAACCCAGTGACTTGTTCAATTACCGGGCTATTGTTTTCAGGAACATCATTCAAATTATTATTGTTATTAAAGTGTTGATCCAAAAAATGTAAGTGTTTTCAAATTTGTTCATAAAGTTGCTTTTATGTACATATTTAATAATGTGAAGGTCCCGATCAATTGTAGTAAAATTATGGTCAGAATCCCTCATATGGTTGCTCATAGTTGAGTATTTTTTATGCTTTAAGGCGTTATAATGTTCCTAGTATCTAGTTCTAAAACTACGGCCAGTTTGCCTGATATAAGAAAATTCACACTGGGTGCATTTAAGCCTGTAAATACCAGAATTCGAAAACTTTCCCTGAGAGACATTTACAGAGTTGGAATTAAAAAATATGTTCCGATTAGTGTTGCGAGTACGGTCGGCAATTCCGATATCGTGCTTCTTTAACGGGTTAGTAATGCTGTATACAGCTGGGTTAGTGAAGGTGAAGGTGGCAATTTTTATTCTTTTGGACTTATCAGAACTTAAGTTTGTGGCATTTTTCAATTATATTTTACCAGTAATCTTTTTGATCATGTCAGGTATAAAGCCGTTAAGTTTTGCTAGTTCCTTTATGTATTCAAATTCTTTTTTTCAATTAGAAGTAGATAGTGAGACATTTAATGCTCGATAAACTAAACTGTAGAAATTTGCTTGTTTTTGAGACTGAGGATATAAAGACTCATTCCTTATTGTCAAAGGAGCAGTGGAGGGCTTTCTGTAAATTTGAAAAATGAAATTATCATTGACTCTGGTCAAGTTTAGGTCTAAGAAATTCAAAGACTTGTTGACTTCGTACTCCTTAGTGAACCTGATATTGCTGTCAAGGCCGTTAAGGGTTATTAATATGTTATCACTATGATTATGGTGGGTGTCGATGATGGCATATGTATCATCGACGTATCTTAGCTAAAGATGTAAACCATTGATTTTATTGATTATCTTATTAGTCTCCAGGTTTTCCATAAAAATGTTCACAAGGATTCCAGATATTGGGTTGCCCATCGCTAGTCCATTGTACCTAAACTTGACCCGAGTCAATGATAATTTCATTTTTGAAATTTGCAGAAAGCCCTCCGTTGCTCCTTTGAAAACTTGACATGATCAATAAGATTATTGGTAAAATAAAATTGAAAAATGCCGCAAACTTAAGTTCTGATCAGTCCAAAAGAATAAAAATTGCCACCTTCACCTTCACTAACCCAGCTATATACAGCATTACTAACCTGTTAAAGAAGCACAATATCAGAATCGCCTACCGTACTCGCAACACTAATCGGAACATACTTTTAAAATCCAACTCTGTAAATGTTTCTCAGGGCAAGTTTTCGAATTCTGGTATTTACAGATTTAAGTGCATCCAGTGTGAATTTTTTTATATCGGGCAAACTGGCCGTATTTTTAGAACTAGATACATAGAACATTATAATGCCTTAAAGCATAAAAAATACTCAGCTGTGACCAACCATATGAGGGATTCTGGCCATAATTTTACTCCAATTGATCAGGATATTTACATTATTAAATATGTAAATAAAAGCAACTTAATGACCGAATTTGAAAAAACTTTCATTTTTTTGGATCAACACTTTAATAACAATAATAATTTGAATGATGTTTCTGAAAACAATAGCCCGATAATTGATTAAGTCCCCAGGTTGCTTACTAATTTTGATATAAATCATAATAATTTCACGAGAATTTTCAATGATAAACTCTTAAATAACTCCCCGGTCATAACAGCAGCTTCTGCCTTATCTCCTCCTTATGCCATAACTTTGCCGCCAAGTTCGAGCGCTCTCAAGGTTACACCTAACCCTCCCCTCCCATGCAGGCACACCCCTACAACACATGTAGCAGCGGACAGACGATTACCAGACCTCCTCGAGCGGCTAAGGTAACTAGTCGCCTCTCTACCAACATAAGGGGTAAGCGGTCCTAGACTCTCACTTTACTGAGTACTCTTTTTTTTTCTAGAAACTGGCGCACATCTTTTCTCTTTTATATTTTCAGACTTCAATATACGCTCATTGCATTTTATTCTCCATCTAAGACTTTGTTGAACTCCCAGTAGAAACTCAAGGACACCTGTTTTCAGTTTTAACCTTTTATTAAAGGAAATTCAGACATTTGCCTCTACATACTTATGCAGTTTCAGGCGTGATTCAATTCTGTGATGTGAACTACTCCGTTATTCAACCAACTATTAAGTGATTTTTCGTACCTGACTCCTATTTCTATGCAATAGAATGAGATTTAACAAGTGACTATTCTAATTTGCCTTAGACTTCACTCAACGAAAATAAAAATTTTAATAGTATTATAAAAAACATTTTAGTGATTGACTGATAGCAATGTGAAATCTAATATGATATTTATTTACTTTATTATCACCTCATATAATTTGATGTAATTTAACCTCCGTGAATATGGATGTAGTGTTTTTAGTTCATTATCTTAATTATTTGATATTGTTGTAAGCTTATGCACTAGTTTTATGGTTATTGATCTTCACTAATGTGAACATTAGATTTTAGAGAACTACCATACTTTGAGATCCCTAGGTTCAGGGCCCTGACCAAACTTTAGGTTAAGTTTATTGTGGCTGATGATGCTTACGACAGTTAAACGAAACATGTCCCATCTTATAACACCATTTGTAATGATTGTGTCCTAAATACTGTGACAGTAAAGTTCAGTGAATGAAGTCAGTACGATCGATCCGGCAACACTGGCGACACACAATGCTGCACCTGCGTAGTAGCAGGTTTTGACCACCTGCTTCCAACGTTGTTCAGTTGAGCATCGTGTATGTGCCACGTAAGACCTGTTTGACACAGTGCGTGTTTAGTGCGTTGGTTCTGAACTGCGAACAGGAACATAAACGACCAAAAAATCTATGTAAAGTTTTGTTTTAAGCTTGGCAAGACACCAAAAGAAACGCATGTGATGCTGGTACGTGTTTATGAAGATCAAGCACTGTCCTTGATGTGTGTGTGGTTCGCCCGTTTTCGAGGATTCTAGGAAAGTGTTTCTGACAACCCCTGTAGTGGAAGACTGGCGACCGTCGTCATTGACGAAAACATTGAGAAGATGAGGACCTTAATCACGAATGATCGACAGTTAACAGTGCGCATGAAACGTCTACGCAGGATATGACCCCAGTACGCACAACAAGGTTCATGGTTTTTTGTCCATGACAACGCTCGCCTACACACAGCCAATATCGTCAAACAGTTCATGGCAAAAAAGGGGTTGGGGCAACTTGAACATCCCCCCTATTCGCCAGATCTCAATCCTCCAGACTTCTTCCTATTCCCACGACTCAAACTTGCTTTGAAAGGAAGGAGATTTGACAATATTCCTGACATCCGAAAAAATGTGACTGGCTTTTGAACACATCCCAAAGGAAGTCTTCTTGCAAAATTTCCAGGACATGTATCGCCGATCTTAGCAGTGCAGAGTTATGGGGGGGGGGAACTATTTTGAAGGACAGTAAGGTCACTGTCGTGCATTGCTCATCTATGTTGATAGTACAGGACTATTCACCGAACTGTATTGTCACAGGTTGTATAAGGATTGATAACTATTGGAGAGGTGGTTTAACTTATTGTTTTCAATTACAATTTTTATAATCTGATATCCAATTCGGTTGCAATGAGATTTATAACATGTAATGGCTAGTGCATACCGTAGAGGCCACTGCATAGGCTACTGGGAGCCACCGGCAGTGCCAATGCACTATGAGAGACTTTATCTCATTTCCAAAAATTGATACCTGCCTGGCCATCAGATGATATAGATGTTGATTCCCATAGGGAACCTGAAATATTCGTCCTGAATGAGTAAATCTATAATACCAATGTAGTTGGTCCGTTATTGGACATTATAAATTTTCCTGGTTGCCAGTGTTTCGCCCCAGTGTGCTAAGTTGGGCTCATCAATTGGTAAATAGCACACCCACCAAGACGCATGACTAGTGCGTACCGTAGAGACCACTGCGTAGGCTATTTTAAAGCAAGAGTTTTTATTCACAACAACGATCATTTGAAGATTTTATGAATACAAATGTTAGTTCCCATGAACTTTATCATCAAGTATTTAATGAACAATTCAACCAGTTTTATTGATTATGTGACTTGCAACTTTAACAAAGTTTGCCAATATTTTATTTTATATGTCCTAGAATACAAAAGTGTTTTTAATGTTTCATTCCAATTTAATAATGTAATTTTTGTATTGTATCGGGCTGATGATGTCCTTTAGGGGACAAAACATGTACTAGATGTAATAAATAATATATGTATTGAATAGGCAGACCACATAAACATAATATTTAAGTTAATCTTAAATATTTGCTACTTGATTTTATAGTCAATACTGGATTAGTGTCTAAAATGGAGCTGCTAAAGCTTGTTACATGTAATTTAAAATTTACTGAAGGTAAGTTTATGTTCAATTAAGAAAGGTCAGTTTGGTTTCTGATAAACATCCTGGAACACATGAGACAATGCTAATATTACATGTGCCGGGCTGAGTGGCTCAGACGGTTGAGGCGCTGGCCTTCTGACCCCAACGTGGCAGGTTCAATCCTGGCTCAGTCCGGTGGTATTTGAAGGTGCTCAAATACGTCAGCCTCGTGTCGGTAGATTTAATGGCACGTAAAAGAACTCCTGAGGGACTAAATTCCAGCACCTCGGCGTCTCCGAAAACCGTAAAAGAGTTGTTAGTGGGACGTAAGGCAAAATAGCATTATTAATATTACATGTGGCCATACAAGACCAAAAAAAAGATGATCATATTTGTGGCATTTGTAGATGTGGAAAAGGCATATACCATGGAATGGCCCAAGCTCTTTCAAATTCTGAGAGATTTTTTAGTCAACTAGAAACAGAAAGGAAATATCTATTCAAGAATCAAACTGCTTTACTACCTGGAATAACGAGTTGATGAAGGTCATTAAATGGGAAATGAATATCTAGATCATTTTATGTATTATTTTTATTTTACTGTTTTCTTCTTCCTCTTTGTTCCTTTCCTTATAAGTTAACTTCAATTGTCTATAGTTACCTGATCATATAGAAACAAAATTATTTTTCTTTTTCAGAAACAATTAGTGTTGAACAAAGTATTGCTAATGCATTTCAGCTGCGTACATATGCTGATGTAGTAATGAACATTGTTAACCCTGAAGATGTGGCATTGGATTCCGTAGAACTTACATTTAAAGACCAATACTTGGGTCGCAGTGAAATGTGGAGGCTTAAAAATAGTTTGGTAAGTCAGGTTTTTCTGTATTAGTGTTTTATCAAATGTGAATACTACTCTCTTTTTATAACTGTGATGTTCTGATTGAATCGCAGGAGACTCAACTTTGATAACTTCATAAGAATCTAATATGTTTTGGTTATACATAATAGATAGAAGTGAATCTCTTAAGGAATTTATTTTTTCTTTACTTATTGACAGTATGTCATTTTTAAAGTGCTGGTAAGATGAAAAAACTGTTAATCAACTCCAAGAGAATGTTCTGGAAGGTCCGTGGCTCAGATGAGATGATAATTGCATGATCCTTTGTTGTTGCAACTCTTGAAAATATTGTCTAGCTCCACTGAGAAATCTTCCGTAAAATAGTAAGTTATTTTTGAGTTATCTCACTAACTCGTGCTAATTTATGTGCTGAAATAGAGCTGTCAGTCCTTACTTTGTTTTTGCCAAAATCAGAATAGAAAACAAAATACTGCCCCTTTGGATGTATCTTTCTTAAGACCTCAAAAAGTTTCTCGCACTATAAACTAGGACTTCTCTGCTGCTATTCTTTGGGATTTTAATAACGGATGTAACTTTGTCATATGTTACTAGTGGACCTGTTTCATTTTCATTCACAGTGATCACCAGGCCCTGGATTTTGATGACCTAAAAGTGTTTAAAAATAATCTATAAAATGACAGCAAAAATCCACTAAAATGATCCAAAAACTTTGAACAATGACATATACATTTTAAATGAAATTTTACGATCAATTTACTATTCAAGTTGGTATAGCCTATATTTATGTTGTTGACATAATTTTAACACACAAACAAATGCAGACAGACTGCATTATTCTATACTAACATAAATGTAATGGATACGTAATATAATTTCATACGTTGATGAAGTTGCATATAAATACTGGTTAGCATTTCAGCCCATTGTTTAATACTGGACATTAATATTTTTCTTTCAAGAATTTTTTTTCTGTTATGTGGTCCGTTAAGCCGTGAACATCTAAAGAACAAAACAAAAAACAACATTTTTTTTGTGATTAGATAATCGAATGCATTATTGGATTAGAGTATAGATGAAAAATGTGCACAGAAAATGTGATATACAGTCTTACCTCATTCCGCGTTACGGTAGAAATGGTGACCATTCGCAGATTTTCCCAGAAAAAAGAACAGTGGCTGTCGGCCAGCACTTTCTTGTACTTTGAGAAGCTCTTTTCAATGTCTGCAGATGCAATGGCAGCATACTTGAAGTGCACTAAGTCACTGGATGTAAGTTCCTATTCAATTCCATTGATGCTAAAATCTTCATCCCTCAACACCCAAGAAACGGCGCACAGAACATTAAATCCCGAATTTTTGACAAGAACACGTTTCACTTGTCTGACACTGACATACTGGAATCACCTTGAACGCATTGTAATTAGTCTGTGGTAATTCTGACTAAATTGATCATTGTTTCAAGAGTCACGCCTCTCTCCTGAAGACGTATAATAGTCGATGACAAGAAACCGAAATTCACCTTAATGTATGCTAGTTTTCCCTCCATTTGCTTATCCGAAAACAATTCTTGGGCAGTCTGAATGGCCGTGGTGTCTTACTTGTCAAGAGAATCTATTACATGTTTCATTGGCTGAAAGTTGTCACAGCAGTAAATACAGGCGCCTATCCATGTTCCGTACTGTGTGATGAAAGGCTGCAGTGGTAATGGAATGTCGGGTGCTCAGGATTTTAAAAAGTTCCCTTTGTGATGGAGCCTTAAGAAATACCTTCTTGGTTTGCGACACGAGCTTGTCAGTTTCAGGAAAATTTGATCTGACTTCTTTGGCTACTCTGTGGAATACATAAGCTAGACAGGTAACGTACAGTATTCTGGAGTAAAATGCTTTGACAGCATTAGCAGCTTTAACTATGTAAGGTACAGCATCAATCATGAAGAGTAAAACATAGTCATGAATAGGGAAAATTAGAAAAATATTAATGTAGCAGCCGGTCATGGAGCGCGTGCGCAAACTAAATAAGAAGAGTTTGGAATATATCACTAAAGCGGCGGCTTCACATCTAAGCTTGGAAATGCGATGGTTAACTATCAAATTACGCAAAATCAAACCATACCCGAGGTAAATATAACTTGCAGGTCTAACAAATGACAAATACAGAAAGGACATGGAAGGTGGTAGGAGCCCTATTGAGGTCCGTGGGAAGGTATGACGTTATGGGGAAGGAAAGGTTCACAATAATCACCCTCAGACTAATAATTATTAACAAAATGAAAGATACAATTTCAAATGAAACAAAACAAATAAGTGGCAGAGTAGCTGATACTTAACACACTAAAACAAAGGATATTTAAATAGACTTACAAAACAAACCCATAATCTTTTAACTTAGAAGTTCACACAGTGAATGGAGGCATCCTCGAAAGAATCAAAGTTAATTAATGTGATGTACAATACGCTATTCAAGAAAGATAGTTACATTTACTTTTAATTACAAAATATTGAGCCAGAAAAAAAATTTGCCTCCGAAAACAAAACGTTGCGAACTAGCTTAACACCTAAGTTATACTGAGCTCAATTTTGGTAAATGTGGAAATCTAGAGGAAACTCCGACACACAAAATAAAATTTTACATTACCACAGAAGTTACGTTAAATTAGAAAAGGCCAAAACACAAGCATAAATTTAAATCGATTAGAAGGCAATAACATAGCGCTTACCATGCGAGGCTGGAGTTCCCAGAGGGGGAACAGACCCCGAGCATGTCCACTCGCTAGGTCGGTAAGATGGAAAAGACCTGGACAAAACACTTAGCTGTCACGAGGAGCCTGAAACAGGAAATCGTACCATTGTGATGTTTGGAACATCACAGCGTGTACTAAATTATCGAACTGTGTAATTAATTGGAAAAAGGTATAATATTTAATAAATGGTATGTCATTTTAAATTATTATGTGTGTATATATATATATATATATATATATATATATATATATAGGGTTTTTAGTCATCCATTTCACATTATCATTTCATTTCTTTGTATCGCGGCTATAACATATTCTGAACGAACGACTTACTGAGTAAAGTATTTCAACATCATTCGTATTAGTGGCTTGCAGTAAATCTCCAATAGCCGTGGTCGGGTGACCAGAATCACCAGGCTAATTTCAGTCCATTACCAGAAAATGTACGTCATCAAGCTTACGAGAGATCTTACTCTCTCCATACACTGAAAGGCAGTTAAAGCCTTGTTAACGCCTGCTTTTCGAAGTTCACTACCTGACGCCTTGATTGTGCGGGAAAGTTCAACCTATGTGAATGGACGTTATAAAGCAACATGAAGGATATACAGCAATGGATAGGAGAATAGATAGTACATCAGATCTTACTGGAACATGTGATACGGTTGATGGAGGGAGATTTTGGAGCCTATATACATGGACGACAAGAGCTGGAGAGGGCTCTTCTGACTTACGATTCTACTTACTGACGTTTTGAAAGAAGATACTATCATTACATCGGAGGAGGGCTGTACGTCTTACATCGAAGATCTTAACTTAGTTAACTTCGCATCTGAGTAGAGCACTACTCAAAATGTACACTCATTGAGACCTGTTTGTCTCAATGACGAGAATTAAAGTCAACGAGAGACTTGTTTTGACCGGTATAGGGCCGGAAATATTTTGTTATATAATTAGCTACGCTAGAGTTCTGTAATACGGAAGAATACAAGTGTATTCTCTCCACGAATGTAACCCAGGGTGGTTTTTCTATTAAAATTAGGACTCATTACGACTTTATGTAACGAGTACTTTAGGAAGTGTTAAAGTCAGGAAAGTCGTAGTACCGCTAGTGGACTATGCACGAATCAGAAATAGGAATGGAACCAACAATGAGAGATGACAACGCCTGTACGAGAGGTCCATCAAACATCAGCTGCTTAACAGAGTCTACAAATGATGAACTAATGGCATAAATTACTGCAAGTCTCCGCATAACAGTTCATTTTCTTAAATTTTATTTCATTCGTTTTTCTTTTGCTTCCCTAAGTTCAGATTTCGTTAATACGCCGTTACGTCATGTTTTTCATCATAATAAATAGTTGTTTTAATTTGTATTTTCTGAAATTCTTATTAATGATCCTTAACTTCCAAGTTAGTATACTTAATGTTTAGTGTTCTGTCACCCCACTTCTGGGAGTATTTAGTCTCATTACATTATTATTATTATTATTATTATTATTATTAATTATCAACTATTGTTTTCAAGCCATAAGCTTGAAGGCTGGTGCCCATGGGATATTGTTTATGGAGAAACAATGAGAGAATTTCTCTAGATTTGCATATTCACCAATGGGAAAGGTCGTTATCCGGCCAATCCCAACTCAGACTTCCGCAGGGGAAGTTCGAGAGAGTTTGATTGCAAAACATATAGCAACTTGTTATTAAAATTACACATGCCAGTACAGGCTGGCACAAAAGTTTAGTTCTGCATATTACAAAATACACAATATTACAAATCCCTGCAAATCAACACATCAAAACATCTTCATAATTGAAACTTCTTTATGATTACCAGTTCATAATGTCTGTTCTCCACATTTCCAAATATTGATAGATATAGAAAGTATGAAGTTTTATCATGAGGCTTCCCTAAATTGCATTTAAAAAAAAAACATATTACAATAATATTCAAAACACATTCTAATTCACATTTTCTCATTCACATAAAATTTTCTTTGCATAAACTCTTCAGTCTTTTAATATTCCTTTTGTTTCCCCAAAATTATGACAAGACCAAAATTAAATAACATTCCATGACAAGGATTTCTGTGACTTCACTGATTTCCGCACATGGCTGTTCAACAATGGTCACATCTTCATAGATTGAAACTTCTTCATTAACGTCCCACCACAGGCGACACCCTCCACCTCCCAACTTCGAGCTATGCTCGACTCTTAATGCTTTAAATGAAATTAAATGGAGGTTTGAAGACTTTGGCAACACAACGAATCCAACACATTATACAAATTTTGACCTTAGTTCTCGTCAGGAACGTCCATACAGATTGAAATAATAACATTAAGTTATTTATTAGACCACCTAATCAATACAAAATCGTCTTGGATGATTTACATAAATTTGTTAGCTAATAGTGGGACATGTTTCGCCTTCTCTGAAGGCATCATCAGCCATAGTCTTAACCTTAAATTAAAAATAAGCGTCTAAATAACATGTAGTGATGAAATGAATTTTAAAATCTTGAAGAGATTTGAAGTAAAATAACATTAAAAATAACAATGATGGTTTGAAAATACAATGTGATGAGATACAATAGTGGAAGTATTAACAAAATTAACCTTAGAAGGCTGCTAAAATAAGTACAATGGAATAAAACAACAGATTGTTATACAACAAGTAGTAAGATTGCATAAAAGTAAAGTTGATAGTAATGGCGGTTATAATTAGACGATGGCGAAAAATCTTATGTAATCAAAGTGAAGAGGAGAGAGTAAAAGTCATGTATACTAATATCCCTATCAACAATACTATTAACATCATAAAAAACAATCTGTTGAAACATAGCACATTGAGTAAAATCGAAATTGATGAATGGTTAAAATTACTTAATTTCGTTTTAGACAACAACTATTTTACCTTCAATAAGAAAATTTACAAACAAGAAGGTCTAGCGATGGGAGACCCGTTATCTGGAATACTAGCCGACATATACTTAGATAATCTCGAACATAGTAAGATTATTAATAACATCAACGGACTCTGTCTTTGGCATCGCTATGTTGATGATACCATAGCTATCATTGATAAACAAATCAACAACAGCAATAACATACTATCATTCCTCAACAACTTAGATAATAATATTAAATTCACTAAAGAAGATGAGTTCAATAACTCTCTGAACTTCTTAGATATCAAAATCACACGAGCATTGAACAAATTCGACTTCCAAATATACAGAAAACCCACCTTTTCTCCAACAACCATAAAAAATGATTCTTTACATCCCAACTCACATAAAAAAGCCACTTATCACAGTTTAATATATAGAGCATTAAAGATCCCTATGTCCTCTACTAATTTAAAGAAAGAATTACTATTCATCAAGGAAATAGCTAAATTTAATGGATTTAACACGAATATGATTGATAAAATCATCAATAAAACCAAACTAAAACTAGCTACCAATTTAACTCCATTAAAACCCGTCAAACCAAAATACGCTAAATTCACGTTCACTAACCATAGCATTTACCCGATAACCAATTCATTAATGAAGCACGAAATAAAAATAGCCTACACAACAAAAAACACTAATCGCAATTTATTCTTCAATCACAACTCTATCAACATCACAGACAATAGTTACTCTGGATCAGGAATATACAGATTGAAATGCTCTACATGTAATTTTTCTTATGTTGGCCAAACTGGCCGCAGCTTCTCTACCAGATACGCCGAGCATTACAATGCCCAAAAACACAACAAATTCTCCGCAATGGCCAACCATATGAGGGACACCGGGCATAAATTCACCACAATAGAACAAGACCTCCATATCCTAAAAAGAGTTGATAAAAGCAAACTCATGACAGAATATGAAAACTTATTTATTTTCCTCGACCAACATTTTAATAAAGATAAAAATCTAAATGACACTATTGATAAAAAAAGCCCCTTGTATGAACAGATTCTTATTTTATTACGAGAATCAACTTCCCTCACCAACAAATTCTTAAAAATCTTCAACCTCACATCAATTAGAGTTCCCACCTCCCCTACAGCTAATATACCCCCCTCCCTTCCCCCCACCGCTAGTACCTCTAATTCAAATACAACCAATAAACCCATAGCCACACCCACCGGAACATCGCTCCCTCCAATAGCCTTACACCGTTACAACACGCGCAGTAATACACTCTCTTCCTTCCCTCCCACCAATAGCAGCCCCCCTCTAATAGTTACGTCAACGCAAACAGATCCCCCTCCAACACAAAACTTCAGTTATAACACACGTAGCAAGAAGTCTACTGTTGCAAATACTTCTTACTCATAATATTACAAGCTATCTTTGTCACCGTCAAGTGGTAAGTGCATACGATTCTACTTCAAGATTTTTCAAATATCTTTTCACACAATTAACTCTACGTTTCTTGCTTCCATTTACAGATTCCACTTGTATATGCTTTTTCAACTAGAATATCTACAAACTCACAATTTACAACATTTGAACATCACTTCAAATTTTGAGATGGTCCATAGTGATCCTATTTGAAACTGTTCTTCAACTTCTATTCACCAACTTCATATCCTCAACGTGTTCTACAACTTCACCATATGCATCTGACTTTCATCCTTTATCTTCAAGATCATAATGAACTTCGGATCTCTCGACTAACTTTGACTTTTACTCTCTCCTCTTCACTTTGATTACATAAGATTTTTCGCCATCGTCTAATTATAACCGCCATTACTATCAACTTTACTTTTATGCAATCTTACTACTTGTTGTATAACAATCTGTTGTTTTATTCCATTGTACTTATTTTAGCAGCCTTCTAAGGTTAATTTTGTTAATACTTCCACTATTGTATCTCATCACATTGTATTTTCAAACCATCATTGTTATTTTTAATGTTATTTTACTTCAAATCTCTTCAAGATTTTAAAATTCATTTCATCACTACATGTTATTTAGACGCTTATTTTTAATTTAAGGTTAAGACTATGGCTGATGATGCCTTCAGAGAAGGCGAAACATGTCCCACTATTAGCTAACAAATTTATGTAAATCATCCAAGACGATTTTGTATTGATTAGGTGGTCTAATAAATAACTTAATGTTATTATTTCAATCTACATCATCAATACGGACCAAAAATGATATTTATTACATGTAATGTCAATGCCAACCAGGCAATAGTAAAACCTAACAAGTACTTAAACCTAAAAATTAAAATAGGCAAGATTTCTAGAGATATCAAGTTTCTTAAAGATTGCTTGAAATTAGAGTTGGTACCTAAATTTCTCAAATCTTTACAAAGAAAAAGTCATCCCTATTCAAAATCTAATGCCACTCAAAAGAAAGTAAACAACATATGGTTGAAAAATGAAATTAAACTATTATACAAGAAGAAATCATTACTAAATTTACAATTATATAGGACTCATTTGACCATCTCTCAGAAATTACCCCCACTTGAATGGAGCTCATTTTTAAGGTACACTGACCTCAAACTATCTTACGTATTAGACAAGAAACAGAAAACCCTAAACCATAAATTACTTAGTCTTCAAGAAAACAAATGTAAAACTCCTGACCAAAATACAGACAACAAAGTGTCCCCTTCCCATTTGACTAACATTCCCACTACAATCAACCTATCTAATGCAACCTTCTCTAACCAAGAATTAAATCTATTAGATAAAGGCATCAAACATAATTGGCCTAATCACAAAAAGGCAGAAGACATCATCACTACCATCGCTGAAACCGAAACTAATATCGATAAACAAATCCCAATTGATAAACAGAATGACGTACGATATGAAGTAAAAAAGAAACTCCCAACTTTGATTAATGAGATAACATCTAATAATAACCACAATGTCTCGAAACAAATTCTAAACCTGAAATCCAAAATCCATAGCAACAACGTAGTAATTACAAAAGCAGATAAGGGCAACACCATAGTAATAATGAACAAACAAGATTACATCAATAAAACTGAAACCTTTTTTTCAGACAATACCTATACCTTAATTAACAAAGATCCTACAAACAAAATACAGCGTAACTTAAAGAACCTTCTGAAAAATTCTAACTTCATTTTAAATGATCAAGATTATCAGAAATTAACTGTAATGAACCCAAAATTACCTACAGTCAGATCACTGCCCAAAATTCATAAAAAAGATGTCCCCATTCGACCTATAATTAATAGTATCAATAGTCCTACCTATAAAACCTCTCAATTCCTACACAAATTCCTAAAAAAACACTTCAAATTTCACAACTCCAACCCCATAAAGAACTCGATCGAACTCTGTAATTCCCTAAATAAGTTCAGTCTACAACCAAACCACGTTTTATGTTCTTTTGACATCACCAACATGTATACTAATATCCCTATCAACAATACTATTAACATCATAAAAAACAATCTGTTGAAACATAGCACATTGAGTAAAATCGAAATTGATGAATGGTTAAAATTACTTAATTTCGTTTTAGACAACAACTATTTTACCTTCAATAAGAAAATTTACAAACAAGAAGGTCTAGCGATGGGAGACCCGTTATCTGGAATACTAGCCGACATATACTTAGATAATCTCGAACATAGTAAGATTATTAATAACATCAACGGACTCTGTCTTTGGCATCGCTATGTTGATGATACCATAGCTATCATTGATAAACAAATCAACAACAGCAATAACATACTATCATTCCTCAACAACTTAGATAATAATATTAAATTCACTAAAGAAGATGAGTTCAATAACTCTCTGAACTTCTTAGATATCAAAATCACACGAGCATTGAACAAATTCGACTTCCAAATATACAGAAAACCCACCTTTTCTCCAACAACCATAAAAAATGATTCTTTACATCCCAACTCACATAAAAAAGCCACTTATCACAGTTTAATATATAGAGCATTAAAGATCCCTATGTCCTCTACTAATTTAAAGAAAGAATTACTATTCATCAAGGAAATAGCTAAATTTAATGGATTTAACACGAATATGATTGATAAAATCATCAATAAAACCAAACTAAAACTAGCTACCAATTTAACTCCATTAAAACCCGTCAAACCAAAATACGCTAAATTCACGTTCACTAACCATAGCATTTACCCGATAACCAATTCATTAATGAAGCACGAAATAAAAATAGCCTACACAACAAAAAACACTAATCGCAATTTATTCTTCAATCACAACTCTATCAACATCACAGACAATAGTTACTCTGGATCAGGAATATACAGATTGAAATGCTCTACATGTAATTTTTCTTATGTTGGCCAAACTGGCCGCAGCTTCTCTACCAGATACGCCGAGCATTACAATGCCCAAAAACACAACAAATTCTCCGCAATGGCCAACCATATGAGGGACACCGGGCATAAATTCACCACAATAGAACAAGACCTCCATATCCTAAAAAGAGTTGATAAAAGCAAACTCATGACAGAATATGAAAACTTATTTATTTTCCTCGACCAACATTTTAATAAAGATAAAAATCTAAATGACACTATTGATAAAAAAAGCCCCTTGTATGAACAGATTCTTATTTTATTACGAGAATCAACTTCCCTCACCAACAAATTCTTAAAAATCTTCAACCTCACATCAATTAGAGTTCCCACCTCCCCTACAGCTAATATACCCCCCTCCCTTCCCCCCACCGCTAGTACCTCTAATTCAAATACAACCAATAAACCCATAGCCACACCCACCGGAACATCGCTCCCTCCAATAGCCTTACACCGTTACAACACGCGCAGTAATACACTCTCTTCCTTCCCTCCCACCAATAGCAGCCCCCCTCTAATAGTTACGTCAACGCAAACAGATCCCCCTCCAACACAAAACTTCAGTTATAACACACGTAGCAAGAAGTCTACTGTTGCAAATACTTCTTACTCATAATATTACAAGCTATCTTTGTCACCGTCAAGTGGTAAGTGCATACGATTCTACTTCAAGATTTTTCAAATATCTTTTCACACAATTAACTCTACGTTTCTTGCTTCCATTTACAGATTCCACTTGTATATGCTTTTTCAACTAGAATATCTACAAACTCACAATTTACAACATTTGAACATCACTTCAAATTTTGAGATGGTCCATAGTGATCCTATTTGAAACTGTTCTTCAACTTCTATTCACCAACTTCATATCCTCAACGTGTTCTACAACTTCACCATATGCATCTGACTTTCATCCTTTATCTTCAAGATCATAATGAACTTCGGATCTCTCGACTAACTTTGACTTTTACTCTCTCCTCTTCACTTTGATTACATAAGATTTTTCGCCATCGTCTAATTATAACCGCCATTACTATCAACTTTACTTTTATGCAATCTTACTACTTGTTGTATAACAATCTGTTGTTTTATTCCATTGTACTTATTTTAGCAGCCTTCTAAGGTTAATTTTGTTAATACTTCCACTATTGTATCTCATCACATTGTATTTTCAAACCATCATTGTTATTTTTAATGTTATTTTACTTCAAATCTCTTCAAGATTTTAAAATTCATTTCATCACTACATGTTATTTAGACGCTTATTTTTAATTTAAGGTTAAGACTATGGCTGATGATGCCTTCAGAGAAGGCGAAACATGTCCCACTATTAGCTAACAAATTTATGTAAATCATCCAAGACGATTTTGTATTGATTAGGTGGTCTAATAAATAACTTAATGTTATTATTTCAATCTACATCATCAATACGGACCAAAAATGATATTTATTACATGTAATGTCAATGCCAACCAGGCAATAGTAAAACCTAACAAGTACTTAAACCTAAAAATTAAAATAGGCAAGATTTCTAGAGATATCAAGTTTCTTAAAGATTGCTTGAAATTAGAGTTGGTACCTAAATTTCTCAAATCTTTACAAAGAAAAAGTCATCCCTATTCAAAATCTAATGCCACTCAAAAGAAAGTAAACAACATATGGTTGAAAAATGAAATTAAACTATTATACAAGAAGAAATCATTACTAAATTTACAATTATATAGGACTCATTTGACCATCTCTCAGAAATTACCCCCACTTGAATGGAGCTCATTTTTAAGGTACACTGACCTCAAACTATCTTACGTATTAGACAAGAAACAGAAAACCCTAAACCATAAATTACTTAGTCTTCAAGAAAACAAATGTAAAACTCCTGACCAAAATACAGACAACAAAGTGTCCCCTTCCCATTTGACTAACATTCCCACTACAATCAACCTATCTAATGCAACCTTCTCTAACCAAGAATTAAATCTATTAGATAAAGGCATCAAACATAATTGGCCTAATCACAAAAAGGCAGAAGACATCATCACTACCATCGCTGAAACCGAAACTAATATCGATAAACAAATCCCAATTGATAAACAGAATGACGTACGATATGAAGTAAAAAAGAAACTCCCAACTTTGATTAATGAGATAACATCTAATAATAACCACAATGTCTCGAAACAAATTCTAAACCTGAAATCCAAAATCCATAGCAACAACGTAGTAATTACAAAAGCAGATAAGGGCAACACCATAGTAATAATGAACAAACAAGATTACATCAATAAAACTGAAACCTTTTTTTCAGACAATACCTATACCTTAATTAACAAAGATCCTACAAACAAAATACAGCGTAACTTAAAGAACCTTCTGAAAAATTCTAACTTCATTTTAAATGATCAAGATTATCAGAAATTAACTGTAATGAACCCAAAATTACCTACAGTCAGATCACTGCCCAAAATTCATAAAAAAGATGTCCCCATTCGACCTATAATTAATAGTATCAATAGTCCTACCTATAAAACCTCTCAATTCCTACACAAATTCCTAAAAAAACACTTCAAATTTCACAACTCCAACCCCATAAAGAACTCGATCGAACTCTGTAATTCCCTAAATAAGTTCAGTCTACAACCAAACCACGTTTTATGTTCTTTTGACATCACCAACATGTATACTAATATCCCTATCAACAATACTATTAACATCATAAAAAACAATCTGTTGAAACATAGCACATTGAGTAAAATCGAAATTGATGAATGGTTAAAATTACTTAATTTCGTTTTAGACAACAACTATTTTACCTTCAATAAGAAAATTTACAAACAAGAAGGTCTAGCGATGGGAGACCCGTTATCTGGAATACTAGCCGACATATACTTAGATAATCTCGAACATAGTAAGATTATTAATAACATCAACGGACTCTGTCTTTGGCATCGCTATGTTGATGATACCATAGCTATCATTGATAAACAAATCAACAACAGCAATAACATACTATCATTCCTCAACAACTTAGATAATAATATTAAATTCACTAAAGAAGATGAGTTCAATAACTCTCTGAACTTCTTAGATATCAAAATCACACGAGCATTGAACAAATTCGACTTCCAAATATACAGAAAACCCACCTTTTCTCCAACAACCATAAAAAATGATTCTTTACATCCCAACTCACATAAAAAAGCCACTTATCACAGTTTAATATATAGAGCATTAAAGATCCCTATGTCCTCTACTAATTTAAAGAAAGAATTACTATTCATCAAGGAAATAGCTAAATTTAATGGATTTAACACGAATATGATTGATAAAATCATCAATAAAACCAAACTAAAACTAGCTACCAATTTAACTCCATTAAAACCCGTCAAACCAAAATACGCTAAATTCACGTTCACTAACCATAGCATTTACCCGATAACCAATTCATTAATGAAGCACGAAATAAAAATAGCCTACACAACAAAAAACACTAATCGCAATTTATTCTTCAATCACAACTCTATCAACATCACAGACAATAGTTACTCTGGATCAGGAATATACAGATTGAAATGCTCTACATGTAATTTTTCTTATGTTGGCCAAACTGGCCGCAGCTTCTCTACCAGATACGCCGAGCATTACAATGCCCAAAAACACAACAAATTCTCCGCAATGGCCAACCATATGAGGGACACCGGGCATAAATTCACCACAATAGAACAAGACCTCCATATCCTAAAAAGAGTTGATAAAAGCAAACTCATGACAGAATATGAAAACTTATTTATTTTCCTCGACCAACATTTTAATAAAGATAAAAATCTAAATGACACTATTGATAAAAAAAGCCCCTTGTATGAACAGATTCTTATTTTATTACGAGAATCAACTTCCCTCACCAACAAATTCTTAAAAATCTTCAACCTCACATCAATTAGAGTTCCCACCTCCCCTACAGCTAATATACCCCCCTCCCTTCCCCCCACCGCTAGTACCTCTAATTCAAATACAACCAATAAACCCATAGCCACACCCACCGGAACATCGCTCCCTCCAATAGCCTTACACCGTTACAACACGCGCAGTAATACACTCTCTTCCTTCCCTCCCACCAATAGCAGCCCCCCTCTAATAGTTACGTCAACGCAAACAGATCCCCCTCCAACACAAAACTTCAGTTATAACACACGTAGCAAGAAGTCTACTGTTGCAAATACTTCTTACTCATAATATTACAAGCTATCTTTGTCACCGTCAAGTGGTAAGTGCATACGATTCTACTTCAAGATTTTTCAAATATCTTTTCACACAATTAACTCTACGTTTCTTGCTTCCATTTACAGATTCCACTTGTATATGCTTTTTCAACTAGAATATCTACAAACTCACAATTTACAACATTTGAACATCACTTCAAATTTTGAGATGGTCCATAGTGATCCTATTTGAAACTGTTCTTCAACTTCTATTCACCAACTTCATATCCTCAACGTGTTCTACAACTTCACCATATGCATCTGACTTTCATCCTTTATCTTCAAGATCATAATGAACTTCGGATCTCTCGACTAACTTTGACTTTTACTCTCTCCTCTTCACTTTGATTACATAAGATTTTTCGCCATCGTCTAATTATAACCGCCATTACTATCAACTTTACTTTTATGCAATCTTACTACTTGTTGTATAACAATCTGTTGTTTTATTCCATTGTACTTATTTTAGCAGCCTTCTAAGGTTAATTTTGTTAATACTTCCACTATTGTATCTCATCACATTGTATTTTCAAACCATCATTGTTATTTTTAATGTTATTTTACTTCAAATCTCTTCAAGATTTTAAAATTCATTTCATCACTACATGTTATTTAGACGCTTATTTTTAATTTAAGGTTAAGACTATGGCTGATGATGCCTTCAGAGAAGGCGAAACATGTCCCACTATTAGCTAACAAATTTATGTAAATCATCCAAGACGATTTTGTATTGATTAGGTGGTCTAATAAATAACTTAATGTTATTATTTCAATCTACATCATCAATACGGACCAAAAATGATATTTATTACATGTAATGTCAATGCCAACCAGGCAATAGTAAAACCTAACAAGTACTTAAACCTAAAAATTAAAATAGGCAAGATTTCTAGAGATATCAAGTTTCTTAAAGATTGCTTGAAATTAGAGTTGGTACCTAAATTTCTCAAATCTTTACAAAGAAAAAGTCATCCCTATTCAAAATCTAATGCCACTCAAAAGAAAGTAAACAACATATGGTTGAAAAATGAAATTAAACTATTATACAAGAAGAAATCATTACTAAATTTACAATTATATAGGACTCATTTGACCATCTCTCAGAAATTACCCCCACTTGAATGGAGCTCATTTTTAAGGTACACTGACCTCAAACTATCTTACGTATTAGACAAGAAACAGAAAACCCTAAACCATAAATTACTTAGTCTTCAAGAAAACAAATGTAAAACTCCTGACCAAAATACAGACAACAAAGTGTCCCCTTCCCATTTGACTAACATTCCCACTACAATCAACCTATCTAATGCAACCTTCTCTAACCAAGAATTAAATCTATTAGATAAAGGCATCAAACATAATTGGCCTAATCACAAAAAGGCAGAAGACATCATCACTACCATCGCTGAAACCGAAACTAATATCGATAAACAAATCCCAATTGATAAACAGAATGACGTACGATATGAAGTAAAAAAGAAACTCCCAACTTTGATTAATGAGATAACATCTAATAATAACCACAATGTCTCGAAACAAATTCTAAACCTGAAATCCAAAATCCATAGCAACAACGTAGTAATTACAAAAGCAGATAAGGGCAACACCATAGTAATAATGAACAAACAAGATTACATCAATAAAACTGAAACCTTTTTTTCAGACAATACCTATACCTTAATTAACAAAGATCCTACAAACAAAATACAGCGTAACTTAAAGAACCTTCTGAAAAATTCTAACTTCATTTTAAATGATCAAGATTATCAGAAATTAACTGTAATGAACCCAAAATTACCTACAGTCAGATCACTGCCCAAAATTCATAAAAAAGATGTCCCCATTCGACCTATAATTAATAGTATCAATAGTCCTACCTATAAAACCTCTCAATTCCTACACAAATTCCTAAAAAAACACTTCAAATTTCACAACTCCAACCCCATAAAGAACTCGATCGAACTCTGTAATTCCCTAAATAAGTTCAGTCTACAACCAAACCACGTTTTATGTTCTTTTGACATCACCAACATGTATACTAATATCCCTATCAACAATACTATTAACATCATAAAAAACAATCTGTTGAAACATAGCACATTGAGTAAAATCGAAATTGATGAATGGTTAAAATGACTTAATTTCGTTTTAGACAACAACTATTTTACCTTCAATAAGAAAATTTACAAACAAGAAGGTCTAGCGATGGGAGACCCGTTATCTGGAATACTAGCCGACATATACTTAGATAATCTCGAACATAGTAAGATTATTAATAACATCAACGGACTCTGTCTTTGGCATCGCTATGTTGATGATACCATAGCTATCATTGATAAACAAATCAACAACAGCAATAACATACTATCATTCCTCAACAACTTAGATAATAATATTAAATTCACTAAAGAAGATGAGTTCAATAACTCTCTGAACTTCTTAGATATCAAAATCACACGAGCATTGAACAAATTCGACTTCCAAATATACAGAAAACCCACCTTTTCTCCAACAACCATAAAAAATGATTCTTTACATCCCAACTCACATAAAAAAGCCACTTATCACAGTTTAATATATAGAGCATTAAAGATCCCTATGTCCTCTACTAATTTAAAGAAAGAATTACTATTCATCAAGGAAATAGCTAAATTTAATGGATTTAACACGAATATGATTGATAAAATCATCAATAAAACCAAACTAAAACTAGCTACCAATTTAACTCCATTAAAACCCGTCAAACCAAAATACGCTAAATTCACGTTCACTAACCATAGCATTTACCCGATAACCAATTCATTAATGAAGCACGAAATAAAAATAGCCTACACAACAAAAAACACTAATCGCAATTTATTCTTCAATCACAACTCTATCAACATCACAGACAATAGTTACTCTGGATCAGGAATATACAGATTGAAATGCTCTACATGTAATTTTTCTTATGTTGGCCAAACTGGCCGCAGCTTCTCTACCAGATACGCCGAGCATTACAATGCCCAAAAACACAACAAATTCTCCGCAATGGCCAACCATATGAGGGACACCGGGCATAAATTCACCACAATAGAACAAGACCTCCATATCCTAAAAAGAGTTGATAAAAGCAAACTCATGACAGAATATGAAAACTTATTTATTTTCCTCGACCAACATTTTAATAAAGATAAAAATCTAAATGACACTATTGATAAAAAAAGCCCCTTGTATGAACAGATTCTTATTTTATTACGAGAATCAACTTCCCTCACCAACAAATTCTTAAAAATCTTCAACCTCACATCAATTAGAGTTCCCACCTCCCCTACAGCTAATATACCCCCCTCCCTTCCCCCCACCGCTAGTACCTCTAATTCAAATACAACCAATAAACCCATAGCCACACCCACCGGAACATCGCTCCCTCCAATAGCCTTACACCGTTACAACACGCGCAGTAATACACTCTCTTCCTTCCCTCCCACCAATAGCAGCCCCCCTCTAATAGTTACGTCAACGCAAACAGATCCCCCTCCAACACAAAACTTCAGTTATAACACACGTAGCAAGAAGTCTACTGTTGCAAATACTTCTTACTCATAATATTACAAGCTATCTTTGTCACCGTCAAGTGGTAAGTGCATACGATTCTACTTCAAGATTTTTCAAATATCTTTTCACACAATTAACTCTACGTTTCTTGCTTCCATTTACAGATTCCACTTGTATATGCTTTTTCAACTAGAATATCTACAAACTCACAATTTACAACATTTGAACATCACTTCAAATTTTGAGATGGTCCATAGTGATCCTATTTGAAACTGTTCTTCAACTTCTATTCACCAACTTCATATCCTCAACGTGTTCTACAACTTCACCATATGCATCTGACTTTCATCCTTTATCTTCAAGATCATAATGAACTTCGGATCTCTCGACTAACTTTGACTTTTACTCTCTCCTCTTCACTTTGATTACATAAGATTTTTCGCCATCGTCTAATTATAACCGCCATTACTATCAACTTTACTTTTATGCAATCTTACTACTTGTTGTATAACAATCTGTTGTTTTATTCCATTGTACTTATTTTAGCAGCCTTCTAAGGTTAATTTTGTTAATACTTCCACTATTGTATCTCATCACATTGTATTTTCAAACCATCATTGTTATTTTTAATGTTATTTTACTTCAAATCTCTTCAAGATTTTAAAATTCATTTCATCACTACATGTTATTTAGACGCTTATTTTTAATTTAAGGTTAAGACTATGGCTGATGATGCCTTCAGAGAAGGCGAAACATGTCCCACTATTAGCTAACAAATTTATGTAAATCATCCAAGACGATTTTGTATTGATTAGGTGGTCTAATAAATAACTTAATGTTATTATTTCAATCTACATCATCAATACGGACCAAAAATGATATTTATTACATGTAATGTCAATGCCAACCAGGCAATAGTAAAACCTAACAAGTACTTAAACCTAAAAATTAAAATAGGCAAGATTTCTAGAGATATCAAGTTTCTTAAAGATTGCTTGAAATTAGAGTTGGTACCTAAATTTCTCAAATCTTTACAAAGAAAAAGTCATCCCTATTCAAAATCTAATGCCACTCAAAAGAAAGTAAACAACATATGGTTGAAAAATGAAATTAAACTATTATACAAGAAGAAATCATTACTAAATTTACAATTATATAGGACTCATTTGACCATCTCTCAGAAATTACCCCCACTTGAATGGAGCTCATTTTTAAGGTACACTGACCTCAAACTATCTTACGTATTAGACAAGAAACAGAAAACCCTAAACCATAAATTACTTAGTCTTCAAGAAAACAAATGTAAAACTCCTGACCAAAATACAGACAACAAAGTGTCCCCTTCCCATTTGACTAACATTCCCACTACAATCAACCTATCTAATGCAACCTTCTCTAACCAAGAATTAAATCTATTAGATAAAGGCATCAAACATAATTGGCCTAATCACAAAAAGGCAGAAGACATCATCACTACCATCGCTGAAACCGAAACTAATATCGATAAACAAATCCCAATTGATAAACAGAATGACGTACGATATGAAGTAAAAAAGAAACTCCCAACTTTGATTAATGAGATAACATCTAATAATAACCACAATGTCTCGAAACAAATTCTAAACCTGAAATCCAAAATCCATAGCAACAACGTAGTAATTACAAAAGCAGATAAGGGCAACACCATAGTAATAATGAACAAACAAGATTACATCAATAAAACTGAAACCTTTTTTTCAGACAATACCTATACCTTAATTAACAAAGATCCTACAAACAAAATACAGCGTAACTTAAAGAACCTTCTGAAAAATTCTAACTTCATTTTAAATGATCAAGATTATCAGAAATTAACTGTAATGAACCCAAAATTACCTACAGTCAGATCACTGCCCAAAATTCATAAAAAAGATGTCCCCATTCGACCTATAATTAATAGTATCAATAGTCCTACCTATAAAACCTCTCAATTCCTACACAAATTCCTAAAAAAACACTTCAAATTTCACAACTCCAACCCCATAAAGAACTCGATCGAACTCTGTAATTCCCTAAATAAGTTCAGTCTACAACCAAACCACGTTTTATGTTCTTTTGACATCACCAACATGTATACTAATATCCCTATCAACAATACTATTAACATCATAAAAAACAATCTGTTGAAACATAGCACATTGAGTAAAATCGAAATTGATGAATGGTTAAAATTACTTAATTTCGTTTTAGACAACAACTATTTTACCTTCAATAAGAAAATTTACAAACAAGAAGGTCTAGCGATGGGAGACCCGTTATCTGGAATACTAGCCGACATATACTTAGATAATCTCGAACATAGTAAGATTATTAATAACATCAACGGACTCTGTCTTTGGCATCGCTATGTTGATGATACCATAGCTATCATTGATAAACAAATCAACAACAGCAATAACATACTATCATTCCTCAACAACTTAGATAATAATATTAAATTCACTAAAGAAGATGAGTTCAATAACTCTCTGAACTTCTTAGATATCAAAATCACACGAGCATTGAACAAATTCGACTTCCAAATATACAGAAAACCCACCTTTTCTCCAACAACCATAAAAAATGATTCTTTACATCCCAACTCACATAAAAAAGCCACTTATCACAGTTTAATATATAGAGCATTAAAGATCCCTATGTCCTCTACTAATTTAAAGAAAGAATTACTATTCATCAAGGAAATAGCTAAATTTAATGGATTTAACACGAATATGATTGATAAAATCATCAATAAAACCAAACTAAAACTAGCTACCAATTTAACTCCATTAAAACCCGTCAAACCAAAATACGCTAAATTCACGTTCACTAACCATAGCATTTACCCGATAACCAATTCATTAATGAAGCACGAAATAAAAATAGCCTACACAACAAAAAACACTAATCGCAATTTATTCTTCAATCACAACTCTATCAACATCACAGACAATAGTTACTCTGGATCAGGAATATACAGATTGAAATGCTCTACATGTAATTTTTCTTATGTTGGCCAAACTGGCCGCAGCTTCTCTACCAGATACGCCGAGCATTACAATGCCCAAAAACACAACAAATTCTCCGCAATGGCCAACCATATGAGGGACACCGGGCATAAATTCACCACAATAGAACAAGACCTCCATATCCTAAAAAGAGTTGATAAAAGCAAACTCATGACAGAATATGAAAACTTATTTATTTTCCTCGACCAACATTTTAATAAAGATAAAAATCTAAATGACACTATTGATAAAAAAAGCCCCTTGTATGAACAGATTCTTATTTTATTACGAGAATCAACTTCCCTCACCAACAAATTCTTAAAAATCTTCAACCTCACATCAATTAGAGTTCCCACCTCCCCTACAGCTAATATACCCCCCTCCCTTCCCCCCACCGCTAGTACCTCTAATTCAAATACAACCAATAAACCCATAGCCACACCCACCGGAACATCGCTCCCTCCAATAGCCTTACACCGTTACAACACGCGCAGTAATACACTCTCTTCCTTCCCTCCCACCAATAGCAGCCCCCCTCTAATAGTTACGTCAACGCAAACAGATCCCCCTCCAACACAAAACTTCAGTTATAACACACGTAGCAAGAAGTCTACTGTTGCAAATACTTCTTACTCATAATATTACAAGCTATCTTTGTCACCGTCAAGTGGTAAGTGCATACGATTCTACTTCAAGATTTTTCAAATATCTTTTCACACAATTAACTCTACGTTTCTTGCTTCCATTTACAGATTCCACTTGTATATGCTTTTTCAACTAGAATATCTACAAACTCACAATTTACAACATTTGAACATCACTTCAAATTTTGAGATGGTCCATAGTGATCCTATTTGAAACTGTTCTTCAACTTCTATTCACCAACTTCATATCCTCAACGTGTTCTACAACTTCACCATATGCATCTGACTTTCATCCTTTATCTTCAAGATCATAATGAACTTCGGATCTCTCGACTAACTTTGACTTTTACTCTCTCCTCTTCACTTTGATTACATAAGATTTTTCGCCATCGTCTAATTATAACCGCCATTACTATCAACTTTACTTTTATGCAATCTTACTACTTGTTGTATAACAATCTGTTGTTTTATTCCATTGTACTTATTTTAGCAGCCTTCTAAGGTTAATTTTGTTAATACTTCCACTATTGTATCTCATCACATTGTATTTTCAAACCATCATTGTTATTTTTAATGTTATTTTACTTCAAATCTCTTCAAGATTTTAAAATTCATTTCATCACTACATGTTATTTAGACGCTTATTTTTAATTTAAGGTTAAGACTATGGCTGATGATGCCTTCAGAGAAGGCGAAACATGTCCCACTATTAGCTAACAAATTTATGTAAATCATCCAAGACGATTTTGTATTGATTAGGTGGTCTAATAAATAACTTAATGTTATTATTTCAATCTACATCATCAATACGGACCAAAAATGATATTTATTACATGTAACGTCCATACAGGTCGAAGACTCACAAGTTGACCACCGTTATTGCTGTCTGGCGCTGGCACCGGCCTGCAGTCCAACGTTTGCCATCCTGCAGCCTCAGCACAGCCCACCCGTATAGTGAACTGGCTTATCAGAAGCGAAGGAGCAGGGGGCACTGTACTGCCAACTGCCGCTCTTAGGAACACCTGCCCGCTCCAGCGTCGGATATTAGTGGCCAATAGGTACATTGCAGCCTCCAAACAGGCACCATAATTCCAAGAAGGATCAGGGCATCGCAGTCACTGCAACAGAAATCAGTCCGCAGCAGAGAACAGAAGACATAGGGAAACGCCATCTTCTGACTATCCAGAAGAGCTTTCAAGAATAATGAAGGCTGAAGGGTGGATTTTCTGTTTTCCTTCTTTAACTAACTAACTTAATTAGAGGCACCAAACCAGCGACTCCACAAAACTCCTTAGGGAGGAGCCCTGGCAACAATGACACAGGGGATTCCCGCCCCCAGGCAAGCACTATTTAAGATTTCAAAAGGAAAAGTGTTGAAAGAGTAAAAGAAAATCTGCTGGAGTTTACCCTAGTACCAAATTTTTTACAGAGAATCCCTAGTTATGATCATGAATAAGATCCTAATCTTACCCCAAAATACATTATAAGACAATATACCCAGCACTGTCACAAACGTCCATTCTCATTACAACTAAAACAACTCCTAATTAAACTATAAAATCCAGTAGGTGGCTGGTCAGCTTTTAACCCAAAAGATAAAATATAATGAAATTTGCTTTCAACTAAGATCCCTTATAGTTACTCAAATTCAAATAAAGGAAATTTACCAGGGAAATAAATTTTAAAACATATGTTGCTGAGGATACAGCATGACCCAGTACAATTCACATTCCATTGCACACAATTCATGATCCACCTTTTCAAGCACTACGGGTATGATAGGTCAGCATAAAAGAGAAAGTATCCTCCAAGCAATAAATTATCCAAACTAAACCTTCAGTAACTGAAGTACCACACACATATGACCTTACCATTTGGGTAGCCTACATAATGTACTACCCATATCCTCTTTAAAATTTTACTTTACATTAAATTACTATGTGCAATCTTAATTATCCGACATTTAAAAAAAATGGGAGGTGAAATTTAGAATGTTGCAAGGAAATTCAAAACAGGAAAATAATTACTTAATTACAGTTAGCTTGCAACTTTACTACAATATTTAGTTAAATGAGGTTAGTAAGTCACTATTCATTTACCATGCCATGAACTCATTACTTTAAAATTTTAACACTGATAAAACTCACATTACATATCACGTGTCATACCAGTCAAATTAAAACACAACTAAGGCCAAGAATACATAACTGAAGATCACATTAACTTTACTGATGAACAGAAAATCCAAATGAAACAATGAAAACCATTCGAAGGTGTGCATACAGAAATCCAACTCACTGATATAAGAAATTTAAAATAAAAAAAAAAAGACGGGTGAGTTGGCCGTGCGGTTAGGGGTGCACTGCTGTGAGGTTGCATCCGGGGGGTACTGGGTTCGAATCCCACTGTCGGCAGCCCTGAAGATGGTTTTCCGTGGTTTCGCATTTTCACACCAGGCAAATGCTGGGGCTGTACCTTAATTAAGGCCACAGCCTCTTCCTTCCAACTCCTAGGCCTTTCCTATCCCATCGTCGCCATAAGACCTATCTGTGTCAGTACGACGTTAAACCACTAGAAAAAAAAAAAAATTAAAAAGCCACATGTCCTCCAACACACGACACTACAAGAACACACACAATACACAATTGTGATGACCCCTGAATCCAGCCGTACGAACCAATGAAAAGACACAAAATGACGTCTGTACTACTGATTCCATCACACGACATTACAAGAACACAATACAACACACAGACACACCAGTGCGATGACCCCTACATCAAGCAGTACCCGCAAAATAAAGGAAAGGGCAGAACTTGACCTCAAGTACTCTTGAATTCATCACACGACAGTGAAACTCTTAGAACCAATATTGTACTCCCAGGAGAGGAATGGCCTCTCAGCCCTTAAGTCCTAAGCCCCTGTACATAAATGCCTTCCCAAGGCACCGAAGACAAACACAAATGACATCCGTATTTACAATTATTTACAAATATGGATGGGCAGACACAAGGCTCATTATGAAATTTTGAAAACTTTACTCAGTCCACAGGATCCCATACTCGAGCAAACTGGGTAAATAAATGTAGGATACACAAAACCAGAAATGAACAAAAATTTTAACACCGAGAAAATCAAATGAAACAAGAACAATGAAGGAAAATTAATTGAAGAACTCTTACTAAATTGTAACACCTACAAAATTTCACTACAAATTTTTATTATAAATTTAGAATAAATGAAACACGATGTTGATGACCTGCGAAGCAGCAACAGATATAACTGAATTTAATCGCTTAGAATAATGATACCAAAATAAACATTTGAATAAAATCTTCCTAGTATATAATTTACAATAACAAGGGACATTTTTCTTCATCTAGGCACCTAATATTGGGCCAGAGATTACAGAAGAGTCTCATATCAGATACACCAGATTTCAAAAATGTCATGAGCACAAGTGCAGATCCATAACCCGTCAAAATTTGCCAAAATGACCTCAGCCTGAAACTGGTCTGTTGATATGGAGAGCACGTTTCACCCCATGAGATTATTCCAGTCTTCATAGAACCCTCCCAAGCAAGTATAAGAATACACGGGTAAATAGAAATAATGTGACATGGAAACAGACACATGATGGAATTTCTAATAGAAGAACTGAGAACATTTTCAAACAGATTAAGAGACCCCATAGTCTCTAATCTGATCGGGGAATTTAGTAACTGGCTGGGAAGCACCCCAAATAGTCCCATACCTTCTTGGAAGTGAACCCGGGTACAGTAGAAGACTGAACACAACACAACACAACACAACACAACACACGTCCAGATATTTAGAAATACACCGAGCCAAAATGCAACGTAAAAGATAATTTTGAAAGATAACACACAAATAATAATACCTTTTAAAAGATAACACACGAATAATAATAATAATACCGAATAAAACACAGCAGGTGAGGAGATACAGAATTTTAAAAATAATTTGCCGAAACGAGATTTGCAAAACAGAAAAGCACTCGGAAACGTCGTCAAAAAATAACGACCATTAACCTAAAATTTGTTGCCGAAAATTTACAAAAACAGATGTTTCAGAAAAATCTAATGAGACGCCATGCTAAAATTATCCCGAACACAACACTCCACACTACAATTAGATCATCTGGAAGAAGAACAAGAAGATTATGACACGAGTACATTTTTATTTAAAGATGTAAAATGTGCGCACAAACTCAAGGTAGGTCAAGTAAACCAGCTGTCTCCAACAGATACTTACAGAAGATATTGAAGGTCACATGAGAAGTACAGCACTTGGCATAATTTCCTGACATACTGGTAGTACAAATCAATCAATCAATCAATCAATCAATCAATCAATCAATCAATACTGATCTGCATTTAGGGCAGTCGCCCAGGTGGCAGATTCCCTATTTGTTGTTTTCCTAGCCTTTTCCTAAATGATTTCAAAGAAATTGGTAATTTATTGAACATCTCTGTTGGTAAGTTATTCCAATCCCTAACTCCCCTTCCTATAAATGAATATTTGCCCCAGTTTGTCCTCTTGAATTCCAACTTTATCTTCATATTGTGATCTTTCCATTGTATTGTATTGAACAGGTGGACTTATAATATTGTAATAATATTTGAGACATACATACCACTTAGTCGAGCAGCTCTTCTTCTTTCTCTCAATTCTTCCCAACCCAAACATTGCAACATTTTTGTAACGCTACTCTTTTGTCGGAAATCGCCCAGAACAAATCGAGCTGCTTTTCTTTGGATTTTTTCCAGTTCTTGAATCAGGTAATCCTGGTGAGGGTCCCATACACTGGAACCATACTCTAGTTGGGGTCTTACCAGAGACTTATATGCCCTCTCCTTTACATCCTTACTACAACCCCTAAACACCCTCATAACCATGTGCAGAGATCTGTATCCTTTATTTACAATCCCATTTATGTGATTACCCCAATGAAGATCTTTCCTTATATTAACACCTAGATACTTACAATGATCCCCAAAAGGAACTTTCACCCCATCAACGCAGTAATTAAAACTGAGAGGACTTTTGCTACTTGTAAAACTCACAACCTGACTATTAACCCCGTTTATCAACATACCATTGCCTGCTGTCCATCTCACAACATTTTCGAGGTCACGTTGCAGTTGCTCACAATCTTGTAACTTATTTATTACTCTATGGAGAATAACATCATCCGCAAAAAGCCTTACCTCCGATTCCACTCCTTTACTCATATCATTTATATATATAAGAAAACATAAAGGTCCGATAATACTGCCTTGAGGAATTCCCCTCTTAATTATTACAGGGTCAGATAAAGCTTCACCTACTCTAATTCTCTGAGATCTATTTTCTAGAAATATAGCAACCCGTTCAGTCACTCTTTTGTCTAGTCCAATTGCACTCATTTTTGCCAGTAGTCTCCCATGATCCACCCTATCAAATGCTTTAGACAGGTCAATCGCGATACAGTCCATTTGACCTCCTGAATCCAAGATATCTGCTATATCTTGCTGGAATCCTACAAGTGGAGATTCAGTGGAATAACTTTTCCTAAAACCGAATTGCCTTCTATCAAACCAGTTATTAATTTCACAAACACGTCTAATATAATCAGAAAGAATGCCTTCCCAAAGCTTACATACAATGCATGTCAAACTTACTGGCCTGTAATTTTCAGCTTTATGTCTATCACCCTTTCCTTTATACACAGGGGCAACTATAGCAACTCTCCATTCATCTGGTATAGCTCCTCCGACCAAACAATAATCAAATAAGTACTTCAGATATGGTACTATATCCCAACCCATTGTCTTTAGTATATCCCCAGAAATCTGATCAATTCCAGTCGCTTTTCTAGTTTTTAACTTTTGTATCTTATTGTAAATGTCATTGTTATCATATGTAAATTTTATTACTTCTTTGGCCTTAGTCTCCTCCTCTATCTGGACATTATCCTTGTAACCAACAATCTTTACATACTGCTGACTGAATACTTCTGCCTTTTGAAGATCCTCACATACACACTCCCCTTGTTCATTAATTATTCCTGGAATTTCCTTCTTGGAACCTGTTTCTGCCTTAAAATACCTATACATACCCTTCCATTTTTCACTAAAATTCGTATCACTGCCAATTATGCTTGCCATCATATTATCCTTAGCTGCCTTCTTTGCTAGATTCAATTTTCTAGTAAGTTCCTTGAATTTCTCCTTACTTCCACAGCCATTTCTAACTCTATTTCTTTCCAGTCTGCACCTCCTTCTTAGTCTCTTTATTTCTCTATTATAATAAGGTGAGTCTTTACGATTCCTTACCACCCTTAATGGTACAAACCTGTTTTCGCATTCCTCAACAATTTCTTTAAACCCATCCCAGAGTCTGTTTACATTTATATTTACCGTTTTCCACCGATCATAGCTACTTTTTAGAAACTGCCTCATGCCTGCTTTATCAGCCATGTGGTACTGCCTAACAGTCCTACTTTTAAGACCTTCCTTTCTATCACATTTATTTTTAACTACCACAAAAACAGCTTCATGATCACTAATACCATCTATTACTTCAGTTTCCCTATAGAGCTCATCTGGTTCTATCAGCACGACATCCAGGATATTTTTCCCTCTGGTTGGTTCCATCACTTTCTGAGTCAGCTGTCCTTCCCATATTAACTTATTTGCCATTTGTTGGTCATGCTTTCTGTCGTTCGCATTTCCTTCCCAATTGACATCTGGCAAATTCAGATCTCCCGCTACAATCACATTTCTTTCCATGTCGTTTCCCACATAGCTGACTATCCTATCAAATAATTCTGAATCTGCGTCAGTGCTACCCTTTCCCGATCTGTACACTCCAAATATATCAAGTTGCCTATTATCTTTAGAAATGAGCCTTACACCTAGAATTTCATGTGTCTCATCTTTAACTTTTTCGTAGCTTACAAATTCTTCTTTCACCAGAATGAACACTCCGCCTCCCACCCTTCCTATCCTATCTCTACGATACACACTCCAGTGCCGTGAGAAAATTTCTGCATCCGTTATATCATTTCTCAGCCATGATTCAACTCCTATTACAATATCTGGTGAATATATATCTATTAAATTACTTAATTCCATTCCTTTCCTTACAATACTTCTACAGTTCAACACTAACAATTTTATGTCATCCCTACTTGATTTCCAGTTCCCTGTTCCCTTATCACCGCTCCCTAGGCCATCCCGTTTCCCTGAATGTACCTCCCTATTACCCTTCCAAACAAATTTCCTAACTTATACGTACCACTGCGGTTTAAATGAAGGCCATCTGAGCGCAGATCCCTATCTTCTACCCACCCATTTGGATCTAGAAATTTCACTCCCAGTTTCCCACATACCCACTCCATAGTCTCATTTAAATCCCCAATCACCCTCCAGTCAGTATCCGTTCTACACAGTATTCCACTAATAACAATCTCCGCTTTCTTAAACTTCACCCGTGCTGCATTTACCAGATCCCACACATCTCCAACTATGTTGGTACTTGTACCAGCTTGCCTTACGTTGTTGGTACCAACGTGAAACACTACCACCTTCTCCTTCCCCTCTTCCCTCTCTTCTACTTTCCTCAACATCTGCCTCAACTTAATTCCTGGAAAACAGATGTTACGATCAACACGGATCAAAGAAACTAAGTTAATGAACTCACATTGAAATTTATAACCGAAGACTTAAATCACAACACGGCACACGCAACGTGATGATAGAACTTTAACGAAACACGTGGTCAGCAGAAGGCTTGCCACCAAGAAAACTTAATGAAAATTGACAATGAAACAGAAAGAATATGTTATAAATAGTGACTTACCATTTCCTCCAGCCGTTAATTACAGGGTGACGCACAGTAACACAGACTGCACATAGCAGAATGAATAACACATTCGATTGCCTCATCCGAAAATAATCGGCAACTCCCTCGTGATGTCTCGAACTCGAGCAAGAATCATGAAAAACAAATAAACAGAGATTAAGAATGCACACATAACAACTACGAGGGCAGTTTGAAAAGTTCTCGGAATCACCGCTAGATGTCAGTGTTAGAGCAACGAGGTTCCCGCGCAATAATCACACATCCTTTGTGAGTCAACACGTGGCGTGTCAGTGCTCTAGCTGCAGAAGTGTGGTAGTGACGACTCTTTGTTGTTGTTCCCGCGTAGTGATTTGTGACAATGGGAAAAACTGAGATTCGAGCAGTGATTATATACTTTGTAAAGAAAGGTATGAAAGGAAAGGAAATTCATGCCGACTTTCAGAACACACTGGGGGACTCTGTTCCTTCATTTTCAACTGTTGCCAAGTGGACCAGCGAGTTTAAATTTGGTCGGGAGAGCTTGGTTGATGATCCACGTAGTGGACGGCCAAACAGTGTTACGACCCCAGAATTTATCGCAAAAGTGCATAAAATGGTCATGGAGGATCGTCGACTGAAAGTGCAGGAGGTTTTTGAAGCTGTAGGGATGTCTTCTGAATGGGTATATTATATTTTAACCAAAGAATTGAGTATGAAAAAAATTATCCGCAAGATGGGCTCTTGACATTGGACAATAAACGCACCAGATTGGAAATGTCCCAACAAATTCTGGCCCATTTTCAGTGCAACCAACAAGATTTTTTGCACCGGTTTGTGACTACAGATGAAACTTGGGTCCACTACTATACCCCAGAGACAAAACAGCAGTCAAAGCAGTGGAAACATGCTGATTTACCACCACCAAAGAAAGCAAAGGCAGTGCGTTCGGCCAGAAAGGTCATGGCCTCAGTTTTCTGGGATGCAAAGGGCATTCTGCTGATAGATTATCTTCCTATTGGCCAAACAATTACGGGGCAATACTATGCAACCCTCCTAGACCAACTACAGGAAAAGATACGCGAAACAAGGCCTGGTTTATCAAGGAAAAAGGTCATCTTTCATCAGGACAACGCTCCGCCGCACACAAGTGTTATTGCCATGGCAAAACTTCATGAACTGGGGTACGAATTGTTGCCACATCCACCTTATTCACCTGATTTGGCACCATCAGACTTTCATCTATTCCCCAAGCTGAAAAATTTCCTCGGTGGACGGAGATTTTCTACAAGGGAAGAACTGACAGCCGAATTGGAGAGGTATTTTGCAGGCCTGGAGGAATCTCATTTTCGAGATGGGATCAAGGCATTGGAACATCGCTGGACCAAATGCATTAGTCTACAGGGAGACTATGTTGAAAAATAAAAGCTGTTCCACCGAGGTCAGATACTTAATTCTAGTACATTCCGAGAACTTTTCAAAGTACCTACGTACAACCTGTAAAAGAAACATGTCATAAATTAATTTACACATCTCACCATTTACAACACCAGCCATATGGTCATAATGACTTGAGACCAATAAATATAGTACGAAAAATGTTCAATATTAAAATTTAAAAATAATTTTACAGAAGTTAGCCAAGAACGATTATCGTCAACCTCCCCTTCTTCCATAACACACACTCTGATATCAGTGTAGCGCCTGGTTTGTATACACCAAATAATAATAATAATTAAAAAATTAGAAAAATATCTACGTGGCAGCGACTTCACATCTAAGCTTGGAAATGCGATGGTTAACTATCAAAATACGCAAAATCAAACCATACGCGAGGTAAACATAACTTACAGGCCTAACAAACGACAACTACAGAAAGATGATATAGATGTTGATTCCCATAGGGAACTTAAAATATTTGTCCTGAATGAGTAAATTTATAATACCAATATAATGGTCCGTTATTGGGCATTATAAAATTTCCAGTTAACTCATTCTTAGTTGCCTGCGTTTCGCCCTCGTGTGCTAAGTTGGGCTCGTCAGTTGGGACTTAGCATACCTCCCAAGACGCAAGGCTAGTGCATACCGTGGAGGCCACCGCATAGGCTACTTGAAGCCACCAGCAGTGCCAATGCACTATGAGAGCTATGTCTCATTTCCAGAAATTGATGCCTGCCTGGCCATCAGTTGATATAGATGTTGATTCCCATACGGAACTTAAAATATTTGTCCTGAATGAGTAAATTTATAATACCAATATAATGGTCCGTTATTGGACATTATAAATTTTCAGCTAACTCGTTCTTGGTTGCCTGCGTTTCGCCCTCGTGTGCTATATCATCTGATGGCCAGGCAGGCATCAATTTTTGGAAATGAGACATAGCTCTCATAGTGCATTGGCACTGCTGGTGGCTTCAAGTAGCCTATACGTGGCCTCCACAGTATGCAATAGCCTTGCTTCTTGGGAGGTGTGCTAAGTCCCAACTGACGAGCCCAACTTAGCACACGAGGCTGAAACGCAGGCAACCAAGAATGAGTTAGCTGGAAAATTTATAATGTCCAATAACATACCATTATATTGGTATTAACTACAGAAAGGACGTGGAAGGTGGTAGGAGCCCTAATGAGGTCCGTGGGAAAGTATGACGTTATGGGGAACAAAAGGTTCACAATAATCACCCTCAGACTAATAATTATTAACAAAATGAAAGATACAATTTCAAATGAAACAAAGCAAATAAATGGCAGAGTAGCTGATACTTAACACACTAAAACAAAGGATATTTAAATAGACTTACTAAACAAACCCATAATATTTTAACTTAGAAGTTCACACAGTGAATTGAGGCATCCTCAAAAGAATCAAAATTAATTAATGGATGTACAATACGCTATTCTAGAAAGATAGTTACATTTACTTTTAATTACAAAATACTGAACCAGAAAAAGAGAAATTTGTCTCCGAAAACAACACGTTGTGGACTAGCTTAACAGCTAAGTCATACTGAAGCTCAGTTTTGGTAAATGTGGAAATCTGGAGGAAAGTCCGACACACAAAATAAAATTTTACATTACCACAGGAGTTACGTTAAATTAGAAAAGGCCGAAACACAAGAATAAATTTAAATCAATTAGAAGGCAATAACGTAGCACTTACCGTGAGAGGCTGGAGTTCCCGGAGGGGGAATAGACCCCAAGAACGTCTAATCGCTAGGTCGGTCAGATGGAAAAGACCCGGACAGAACACTTAGCTCTCACGAGAAGCCCAAACCAGGAAATCGTACCATTCCAAATAGCCAATAAGAACACAGAATTTCTCTAGATTTACATACAATGGGAAAGGTCGTTATTCCGACCAATCCCAACTCGTCAGACATCCGCGGGGAAGTTCAAGAGAGTTCGATTGCATAACATGTAGCAACTTCCTTGTAATATAACCTGTGTATATATCTGTACATATTTTTCTACTTATACTCCATTGAACTTTCTTTTTAGTGTGTTTTGTTTTGTTTATTCTTCTCTACTGTTATGTAAAATATTATTACCGTTAATAAAGTATTAGTACGTGCCAGTACAGGCTGGCAAAAAAGTTTAGTACTGCATATTACAAAATACACAATATTACAAATCCCTGCAAATCAACAGATTGAAACATCTTCATAATTGTAACTTCTTTATGATTATCAAATCATAATGTCTCTTTTCTCCACATTTCCAAATTTCGATAGATAAAGAAAATATAAAGTTTTATCTTGAGGCTTCCCTAAATTGCATTGAAAAAAACCGTATTACAATAATATTCAAAACACATTCTAATTCACATTTTCTCATTAACGTAAAATTTTCCTTGCATAAACTATTCGGTCTTTAAATGTTCCTTTTGTTTCCCCAAAATGATGACAACACCAAAATTAAATAACATTACATGACAAGGATTTCTGTGGCTTCAGTGATTTCCGCACAGGGCTGTTCAACAATGGTCACATCTTCATAGATTGAAACTTCGTCATCATTAACGCCCCACCACAGGCGACACACCCTCAGGCCACAGTAGTGCCATTGATTTATTAAAGAGGCGACATATTGTTAAATGGTTCACAGAGTGCAAAACATTGGTCTTGAGCAAAAATATTTTTCCAGGTCTATATATTTCCAATGTACCTACGATAACATTGGCAATGTGACGGCACTCAACGTCTCATTTTCATCGATAGAGACGAATATTTTTTGCCACAGACCTCTTGGCAAAATTGAAAATACTAACTGGATAAATGGTCATTAGTATAAAGTATAAATAAGGAGATTGGGTGCCACCTGCAAAAAATTACAGGAAGAATTAACTCTATAGAGCAACGAGGAACTCCCTCTCCCAAGGCTACGGTCATCAGGCTGACGAGGCTCCAGACTTGCTTTATAAACTTACCTGTTACTGTTTACTCCTGAAATTAAATTTGTGTAGCATGCCAGGTTCATCCTTACTCCACCGATAAAATATTTACTGGAGTTTCATTCCATGACTTTACTCCCAAAATAAAAATATAAAATACGACAAACACCAACAATAATCATCACTTGACGAGACCAACTCGTCCTTGCAGTTTACAAAAGGCAAATATACAAACAACTACAAACCACCAACAAAAATCATCACTTGATGAGACCAACTCGTGTTTGCCGTTTACAAAAGGCTAAAAATACAAACATCTACGAACTACCATTAATAACCATCACTTGATGAGACCAACTCGTGTTTGCCGTTTACAAAAGGCAAAAATACACACATCTACAAACCATCAATAAAAATAATTTTCACTATATACATTTTATGACATACCTCCAGGTAACAGTTCCACTGCATTGCCTACTGCCACAGAAGAAAAACCCTTATCTAGTAAAGATAAGTACGATGACTTTCTCTACGTACGGATACACCATTCTTTACAAAGAGCATCCCTAACCTTATTTACACTCCTCTTCATCGCTGTCTTGATTCATTCTAGTTTCCAGCACAGGTTAGTGTGACCCCTCACGTTTTTCCAGCCGAAGTACTGCATACTCGGCCGATGATTTCCTTTAGTGAGAATTAGCTCTGTGCACAACCACACATCCACTCCAGAATGTGCGTTCAGTATGCACCACCACACCCACTGTACATTATCTCATAGAAGAAGAATGCAGAGTTTAAGTAACAAAAAACACTTAGTGGTGTCTTTTACAGAATGCCCACCTGAAACTTGTAAGCATCTGTAATTATAGAGGGCTCACCCTGTAACAGATACTGAAGAACAATAGAATAACGCATTGGGAAATGCGCGAAGTACATCCCGCGCACTGGTCCGAATGAGAAACAGAATCAGAATGCCTTGCCGCACACACATACACACTTATAGGCTTGCTACATGTGGTTATAACATCCTGAAAAATTTATGGGTAGCAACGCCCTCACAGGCACATCTTCACGCATCACTCAGTCAACCCAACCTTGCTTGAAACAAAGCCCTCGAAATGGCTATCGAGCGGCTGATGTGACATAGAACGTCCACTCATGTACATATACATTGATCAATTCCAAACTTCAGCCTATACTACCTGGCCATACTCCGGTTTTGCAAGCCACTTTGTTACAACACTTTCAACTGATTTCAAACGTCTTTCCTGATATAGTCACTGTTTTCTGTGTTGCACAATTCTTGAGCCACCTACACTGCCATGCCATGTGCAGACTCTTACACAAATTAAAGTTACACCAATATAAAAATACACAGATACAAAATTCCCTACTACAAATTCTTCTTATAATATTATGTTTTTACATTATAAATAAACAAAATTACATTATTTTCCTGACTTTAATTTTACAAATTATTTCATGAAAATTTCCTATCCTAAAATTTGGGAATCATACACTTGTACCGTTACAACTGGTCTGGAATTAAATGGCCCATGTATTTTTCTAAGAAATCTTTTAATTTAATATTTTTCACTTTCCAGATGGGAATTTTTGCAGAAACCAAAGATTAACACAAGTCTGAAAAACATGGAGGGGATGTTACTGGAGGATGTTCTTTTGTGTAACAGTTGAGAAACTTCCATCCGCTATTACTTTGGATTCTACAAATATGCTTCTCTCGACTAGTATGTAGCTGAACAGTAAATCTCCTATCCTCTACCACTTTCTCTTCACATATTTTGTGGAAAAAATTCTCCATTGGTAGAAATATTATCCTCCCCGAATTCCAAAATTATTGTTTATGACGAGCAACGCTACATTGTTTTAATTTTGGCATTTTAAACATGTACACTGCAAATAAGAATCGGAATTGATAACAAAAATTAACTCCACACACGTATGGTTACACCGATGATGGAACATCGGCAATTGTTAAGTCTAGATTGTTTATATTGTTCTCCCACCTATTCAATACAATACAATCTTAAAAGTTAAGTCTTTGTCCTTATCAAAATATTGGCATAAAATTGATACATTAGATGCTACATGTTTCGCCTATCAATTGTAGGCATCATCAGCCATATTATACCTTATGAATAGATCAGGTACCTGATTGGGAATGACTTATGAATACTGTTAAAAACTATATCTTCTAAAATGGATTGGAGATCGTTAAATAACTAATACAAAATAAAATGTGGTATACTATTACTTAACAATATTGTGTTAATATTTGAGTGACATTCATTTGAAGGTTACAACACTGATATTAAAAGATATTATAATAAAGGTAAAAATCAGAAAGCACATTCCATTTGATTGTCAAAGGGCATAAAGAAAGTTGAGCATTGGTAGTGGTCGTTGGTTCTTGAAGTTTCTATTTATATGCTTATAAATTTTGAAGAATTTACATATGGCCTGGTTCTTTTTAAGATGATAATATTAGTTGTAATGCTGATGCTGTAGGCTATATTGAAGTTTGTGTGGACGTCATTTGAAGTAGTGATAGGTGTAGTTTTTATTGTTGAACAAGTTAAGCATATTAGTGAAAAGGGAACGTTGTTGTCAGTCGGTGGGTAGCCAAGTGTGTGATGAAACTCTGTAATTAACAAGTTACTTTGAATTTAATGAAAGATCATAATTGGAATAAAGGGGCTGAATAGAGGAAGTTAAATGGAAAGTGTTGACACTTACCCCTTTGACTGCTGAGGTGTTAACTTATGTTGAGGGCTTTAAAGCAACTGGCAGTCGCCAAGCTTTTACTTCACGTGTTGTATTTGTGAAGTCTTGGTGGAGGGGGTTGAGGTAGAGAAGGTGTGGCTAAGGGCCTATTCGCTACACGTGTGGAGGAGTTGTCGGCAGCGGGAGAAGGGGCGGGGTGTGGTGTGTGTGTTGGATTGATGGGAGTGTTTACTGATTTGGTGTTAAATATTTTATAAAAATTATCATTCAGAAGGAATGGTTTTTTTTTAATAGAATTGGAATCTGTTCATAAAGAGGACTTTTATTATCTATTACGTCATTTAACATTTTGTCTTTGTTGAATTGTTGATCTAGGAAGATGTATAAGTTTTCATATTCTGTCATGAGTTAATCTTTTTCAATTCTTTTTAAGATTTGTAGGTCCTGATCTATTATTGTAAATTTGTGACCTGTTTCCTTGATGTGGTTACTCATCGCAGAGAACTTATGTTTTTGGGCGTTATAATGTTCTGCATATCTAGTTGAGAAACAGCGGCCAGTTTGACCAACATAAGAAAAATTACATACTGAGCATCTGAGTATATACCTGAATTTGAATATTTGTTATTAGTTGAATTGACTGAGTTATGATTAAAAAATAAATTTCGATTTGTATTCTGCATTGTGTAAGCGATTTTTACGTCGTGTTTTTTTAAAGGATTGGTAATTTGATGGATTTTTGGGTTGGTAAATGTGAACTTCGCGAATTTTGGTTTGTTGGATTTAATTGGAGAAAGGTTTGTGGTTAATTTTAAGCTAACTTTATTAATGATTTTGTTGATCATATCTGAATAGAATCCATTGAATCTGGCTGTTTCTTTTATGAAATCTAATTAATTTTTTAGATTATTCGGTGATAGAGGGATTTTTAATGCCCTGTATACTAAATTGTAATAAATGGCTTTTTTTAAAATGGGAATTCGGGTGCAAAGATTCGTTTTTTATAGTTATTGGAGTAAATGAAGGCTTGAGGTAAATTTGGAAATCAAATTTGTCTACAACTCGCGTGATTTTGATGTCTAGAAAATTGATTGAGCTATTGTTTTTGTTTTCCTTCGTGAACGTTAGGATGTTATCACTATTGTTAAGTTGTTTATCGATAATTGCTAATGTATCGTATCTAATGTATGTAATGTATTATCGATAAACAACTTAACAATAGTTATTTAATTTGATTTCCGGGTTGAACCGTGTTGTAGTTGTCTGCACCTCACGTACAGTTTGCCGACGTTTCGAATACATTGCAGTATTCTTTGTCAAGGTGATTGAAATACCCCTACTCGATCCGAGGTAATCAGTCTCCCAGGCAGAAATTTACACTACTAGAGTGGCCCTGACCTTGGCCTTTTATATTCTAGCCTTTCTGGCTGACGTAAGCCCTGGCTGTCCCGTGAGTATTCTGGAAGGTATGTGTCACAGCCAGGTAGTGGGGGCTTGCCCGTGCTGTTATGTAATGGGGTTTTGGCCCGTGTGTTTATGTTGTGGTCTCAATGTCTTAAACTATGAATGATAGGCATCCAAGAATTACTGATTTTATATCCTTCCAAATTTATGGTGTTCGGATGTTTCTTGATTTCGATAGCCTCTCGGATTTTCCTTTCCAGATTCCAAGGGAAAGCTGCTAAGATCTTGGTCTTGTCAAATGATATTCTCTGCCTTGTTTCGTAGGAATGCTTGGCTACCGCTGAAATAGCTGTGTTTTGGTTCCTGGTGTGACGGATATATTCTTTTAGGCGGGTGGAGATCAGACATTTTGTTTCACCAACATAACAGGCTCCGCAGCTACATTCAGTGTGATATACTTCAGGGGCCTGTAATTCTGTTGTGTCTTTTACTGGTGGTAGATAACGGGCTAGCTTCCAGTGAGGTTTATAGATAGTTTTTATGTCGTATTTGTCCAGTATCTGGCCGATGCTGTCTGTAGTATTTTTAATGTATGGCAGAATCGCTGTTTTCGGGCGGGTCAGTTCTTCTTTCCCGTTGTTTTCTCCTATGGCGGCCTTTTCTTTGTTCTCTTCTGATTTTTTAAGGACTCGTCGGATGTTATTGAGTGAATAGCCATTTTTCCTGAGGGTTCTCGTGAGGTGTTCTTTCTCTTCCTCGAGGTGCTCTGCGTCAGATATAGCTATGGCCCTGTTCACCAGTGATGTTAGGAAAGCCTGCTTTTGTGATGGGTGGCGATGAGACGAGGCGTGTAGGTACCTGTCTGTGTGAGTGGGTTTCCTGTATACTGCGTGACTCAGAGTCCCATTGGAGTTGCATTTTACTAGGACATCCAGGAACGGTAGTTTTCCATCTACTTCTATTTCAATGGGGAACTGAATATTTACATGTATAGAGTTAAGATGGTCGAGAAATAGCGGTAGGTTATTGCTCCCGTGTGGCCAGATTACGAATGTGTTGTCCACAAAACGGAGAAAACATTTCAGTTTCAGGGTAGATGTAGTTAAGGCTTTCTGTTCAAAGTGTTCCATATACATGTTTGCTATTATTGGAGAGAGTAGCGATCCCATCGCGGCCCCTTCTGTCTGTTCGTAGAACTCCCTGTTGAAATAGAAATAAGTGGCGTTAAGGCATTCTTTAGCTAGTGTTGACAGGTCTTCTGGAAGTTTCTTGTCTAATAGCGGAAATACTTCTGTTAGCGGTACCTTGGTGAAAAGTGACGTGACGTCAAAACTTACCTTAAGTCTGTACTTTCAATTGATTGGTCCTTAAGGAGCTGGATGAAATGTCGGGAGTCCTTCACATAGGTTTCAGTGTGGCCTGTATGTGGCTGAAGTAGTCCAGCTAGGTAACGGGCGATATCGTGCGTGGGAAATCCTATAGCGCTCACAATAAGTCGCAGAGGTATGCCTTCTTTATGGATTTTAAGAAGGCCATATAATTTAGGAGGTATCGGGTCCGAGGATATCAGCTTCTTCTGTATTTCGGCTGGGATACTGGAATTTTTTACTAGTATGTGGAGTTTGTTCTTAATGCGGTTGGTAGGGTTTCTTATTTTTCTGTATGTATAATCAGTGAGTAATTGTTCTATTTTCCGAGTGTAGTCGGTGTGTGTCATTATCGCTGTAGCGTTTCCTTTATCTGCGGGTAGGATAATTGTTTCTGTATCTTGACATAGTGTCTTTAGGGCATGAATTTCTTCTTTAGCCAAATTGGACGGCAGCGGCTTTGCAGTTCTCAGTAGACATGACATATCCTGTCTGATCTCCTCTGCAGATTCGGTAGGAAGGTGTCGGATTGCAATTTCAACTTTGCTAATTATTTCTTCCACCGGTATACTATTCGGAGCTACTGCATAGTTGAGTCCTTTTCTCAAGACCGAGGTAGTAGGTTCACTGAGTGGCTTGTCTGTGAGGTTGACTATTACATTCTTCTGCACTGGAAACATCCTAACGTTCCTAAACAATTTAGACGATAATATAAAGTTCACAAAGGAATACAAAAACAATAGCTCAATCAATTTTCTAGACATCAAAATCACGTGAGTTGTAGACAAATTTGATTTCCAAATTTACTGCAAGCCTTCATTTACTCCAATAACTATCAAATATGAATCTTTGCACCTGAATTCCCATAAAAAAGCCACTTATTACAGTTTAGTATACAGGGCATTAAAAATCCCTCTATCACCGAATAATCTAAAAAATTAATTAGATTTCCTAAAAGAAACAGCCAGATTCAATGGGTTCAGTCCAGATATGAACAACAAAATCATTAATAAAGTTAGATTAAAATTAACCACAAACCTTTCTCCAATTAAACACAACAAACCAAAATTTGCAAAGTTCACATTTACCAACCCAAAAATCCATCAAATTACTAATCCTTAAAAAAGAAACACCATGTAAAAATCACTTACACAACGCAAAATACAAATCGAAATTTATTTTTTAATCATAACTCAGTCAATTCAACTAATAACAAATATTCAAACTCAGGTATATATAGACTCAGATGCTCAATATGTAATTTTTCTTATGTTGGTCAAACTGGCTGCTGTTTCTCAACTAGATATGCAGAACATTATAACGCCCAAAGCATAATAAGTTCTCTGCGATGAGTAACCACATGAAGGAACCAGGTCACAAATTTACGACAATAGATCAGGACGTACAAATCTTAAAAAGAATTGTAAAAGGTAAACTCATGACGGAATATGAAAACTTATACATCTTCCTAGATCAACAATTCAACAAAGACAAAAACTTAAATGATGTAATAGATAATAAAAGTCCTCTTTATGAACAGATTCCAATTCAATTAAAAAACCCATTCCTTCTGAATAGTAATTTTTATAAAATATTTAACACCAAATCAGTAAACACTTCCATCAATCCAACACACACACCACCCCCCGCCCCTTCACCCGCTGCCGACAACTCCTCCACACGTGCAGCGAATAGGCCCTTAGCCATGCCTTCTCAACCTCAACCCCCTCCACCAAGACTTCACAAATACAACACGTGAAGTAAAAGCTTGGCGACTGCCAGTTGCTCTAAAGCCATCAACATAAGTTAACATCTCAGCGGTCAAAGGGGTAAGTGTCAACACTTTCCATTTAACTTCCACTATTCAGCCCCTTTATTCCAATTATGATCTTTCATTAAATTCAAAATAACTTGTTAATTACAGAGTTTCATCACACACTTGGCTACCCACCGACTGACAACAACGTTCCCTTTTGACTAATATACTTAACTTGTTCAACAATGAAAACTACACCTATCACTATTTCAAAGAAGATGGCCTAATGACGTCCACAAAAACTTCAATATAGCCTACGGCACCAGCATTACAACTAATATTATCATCTTAAAAAGAACCAGGCCATATGTAAATTCTTCAAAATTTATAAGCATATAAATAGAAACTTCAAGAACCAACGACCACTACCAATCCTCAACTTTCTTTAAGTTTTTTAATAACACGCCTTTTGACAATCAAATGGAATGTACTTTCTGATTTTTATCTTTATTATAATATCTTTTAATATCAGTGTTGTAACCTTCAAATGAATGTCACCCTTTTAGACTCAAATATTAACACAATATTGTTAAGTAATAGTATACCACATTTTATTTTGTATTAGTTATTTAACGATCTCCAATCCATTTTAGAAGATATAGTTTTTAACAGTATTCATAAGTCATTCCCAATCAGGTACCTGATCTATTCATAAGGTATAATATGGCTGATGATGCCTACAATTGATAGGCGAAACATGTACCATCTGATGTATCAATTTTATGCTAATATTTTGATAAGGGCAAAGTCCTAACTTTTAAGATTGTATTGTATTGAATAGGTGGGACAACAGTATAAACATTCTAGTGTTATTGAATACAAATACTTTCAATACGGACCCAAGAATTAATTTTATCACGTGTAATAATGGTTAAGTCTCTGATCGCAATGAAATTTGGAAAACACATTGAGGTACACGTAAAAAAAAGATGTCAGCATCTATTTTGGGTGCCGACATTCATTAGGGCATTACTAATGGGCCTGAAAGTTCCGACATTTCAAGTTCTGCGTGAACAGAGATGAATACCTGCTGGCCAATTCTAAGCCTGCCTCATGCCACACCTCTGCACCTCCTCCCCTACCCTCTCCTTCTCGTTCCCCGGCACACGCTTCCCTTCTCCCCTCGCCTGCCCGTCTGCCTAGCTGCCTAGCTGCTGAACGGGACCATTGCTACATTTTGAGTACTCTATCGGCCTTTCTCATAGGTCTCATTTGTAATTTCCACATTGTATTTGTCAGTTTATTTTTTCTGAAATGTTTATGAAAACATTTGCAATGATTCCATAAGCATAATGTCATTGAGCATGTCAAAGATTATTTTTCATCTTCAAACAAATCCCGGAAGTCATGGTGAAGAAGGTCCGCTGAACTTTCGGGAGTAGCAGGTTTATGGCGCGATTAAGGACGAGTGTTAAGCAGTCAACTGTTTTCAGATAGATTTTGGTGCTCACGAGCTGATGTCACCCTGCGTGATATAGGCCGTAATAATGTAGATTGAAGCGTAATCTTTTGCGCTGCATATGAAGTTTTAGGTATTAATTTTGAGCACTGGACCGTCTGATATGTTGATACCGATAACTTTCTCATTTGTTTTTTGAACAAACATTTGTGTTTTCCGTTGTTTCTGTCAATGAATCATATAACAACATGTATTTTAATTATTTTTATTTTATTTTATTTTTATTTTATTCTATTTTATATTCAACAATGTAATTTATTTCATATTTATTCATTATATATTAGCATGTTATTTTACTTATACTTCAAACTTTGACTACAGCTTTAAGCCATCAACTGTCACTCATAATTATATGACACCTCCATCTTTAAGTGTACTACCTAAGAATCTACTAGTTTTTAAAATATCATTTGAATGTATTGTATATCTTCACTGCAATGCTTTTTTAAAAAATATATATATGCTTTCCACTATGTGTTGGATATCTCGTATTGACTAAGATTTCAAGCCATCTTCTTGCTACTGTACCATCAAATGACATCCTATTCATCAAGTGAATTACACATGAGTTTATCATTATATTAGACTTTTAGTCACGGCGCTCGATAGCTGCAGTCGCTTAAGTGCGGCCAGTATCCAGTAATCGGGAGATAGTGGGTTCGAGCCCCACTGTCGGCAGCCCTGAAGATGGTTTTCCGTGGTTTCCCATTTTCACACCAAGCAAATGCCGGGACTGTACCTTAATTAAGGCCACGGCCGCTTCCTTCCACTTCCTAGGCCTTTCCTATCCCATCGTTGCCATAAGACATATCTGTATCTACAATAACTGTAAAATTTTTATCTCACCTACAAGCATTACCAAACACATTTTAGGATAATTTCAACCTGTTGCCTGACAAAAATAATAAGGTTTTGATAGTGACTGAAGATGCCTCACAGTAAGAGGTGAAACATGTCTCACATTTAAAAATTGTTTTAACTTAAATGCCAACATCTTGTATTGTATTAAATAGGTGGAAATAAATATTAAATATTTTCCTATATACATTTTACATACCACTTAATCGAGCAGCTCGTCTCCTTTCTCCCAAGTCTTCCCAGCCCAAACTCTGCAACATTTTTGTAACGCTACTCTTTTCTCGGAAATCACCCAGAACAAATCGAGCTGCTTTTCTTTGGATTTTTTCCAGTTCCTGAATCAAGTAAACCTGGTGAGGGTCCCATACACTGCAACCATACTCTAGTTGGGGTCTTACCAGAGACTTATATGCCCTCTCCTTTACATCCTTTACAACCCCTAAATACCCTCATAACCATGTGCAGAGATCTGTATCCTTTATTAACATTCATATTTATGTGATTACCCGAATGAAGGTCATTTCTTATATTAACACCTAGGTACTTACAATGATCCCCAAAAGGAACTTTCACCCCATCAACACAGTCATTAAAACTGAGAGGACTTTTCCTATTTGTGAAACTCACAAACTGACTTATAACCCCGTTTATCATCATACCATTGCCCACCGTCTATCTCGCAACACTATCGAGGTCACCTGCAGCCGCTCACAATCAACTTTTTTATTACTCTGTACAAAATAACATCATCTGCAAACAGCCTTATCTCTGATTCCACTTCTTTACTCATATCATTTATATATATAAGAAAACATAAAGGTCCAATAATACTCCCTTGAGGAATTCCGCTCTTAATTATTACAGGGTCAGATAAAGCTTCGCCTACTCTAATTCTCTGAGTTCTATTTTCTAGAAATATAGCCACCCATTCAGTCACTCTTTTTTCTAGTCCAATAGCACTCATTTTTGCCAGTAGTCTTCCATGATCTACCCTATCAAATGCCTTAGATAGGTCAATCGCAATACAGTCCATTTGGCCTCCTGAATCCAGGATATCTGCTATATCTTGCTGAAATCCTACAATCTGAGCTTCAGTGGAATAACCTTTCCTAAACCTAAACTGCCTTCTGTCAAACCAGTTATTAATTTTGCAAACATGTCTAATATAATCAGAAAGAATGCTTTCCCAAAGCTTACATGCAATGCATGTCAAACTGACTGGCCTGTAATTTTCAGTTTGTAAAACTATGCTTGAATTCTTCTACATGCTGGCCTATTGTTTTACTGCGTTTATATGTTCATTGTAGCGGATAGCGAAGTTTCTGCCTGTGCGTCCAATATAACTTGTGTCTCAGTTGTTGCATTTGATACAGTAAACACCTGATTGGTTATATTTATTGTTATTGTTATTGTTGACTGTCCTGGTGTAGTGTATGGTGTTGGTGCTGTTGTGTGTGGTTTTGAATGCTGTTTTCAGGTTATGCTTCTTGATAATATTAGTTATAGTGTATATGTGGGTATTGTTGAAGGTAAATAAGGCATAATCTTTCTTGTGTTTGACTATTTTTGTTAATTCGGTTTTAGGTTGGGATTTTATTTTGTGGATGATTTTGTTGACCATTTCTTTGCTGTATCCGTTATGTTTGGCTGTCAGATTAATTTTGATTCATTATTTAGATCTTCTGTTGTCATTGAAATATTAAAGGCTCTATATACCATGCTGCTCTTTTATGTGTGATAGAATGAATAGAATCGATTTTTATGGTATTTAAGGTGTGTGTGTGGGTTTCCTATAGGTTTTGTAAGATAAGTGGTTGTCGTGTCTGGTTATTGTCAAGTCCAAATAATTTTAGGTACAGTTATTTTTAATCTCATTGATGAATTTAATTTAGGGGTCCAACGTGTTAAGTTTGTCTAGTATAGTATTTGCGTCCGTGGATCTGTTATCTATGATTACAAAGATGTTGTCAACAAATCTGCACCAAAAATATATATTATCTATTTTATTGATTGACGTGTGTTCTAGGTAGTCTATATAAATTTCTGCTAATATTCCAGAGGCAGAAGATCCCATAGGTAGGTCTTGTTGCTGGTATATAGTATTTTTTTTTTGCTAGGGGCTTTACGTCGCACCGACACAGATAGGTCTTATGGCGACGATGGGATAGGAAACGCCTAGGAGTTGGAAGGAAGCGGCCGTGGCCTTAATTAAGGTACAGCCCCAGCATTTGCCTGGTGTGAAAATGGGAAACCACGGAAAACCATTTTCAGGGCTGCCGATAGTGGGATTCGAACCTACTATCTCCCGGATGCAAGCTCACAGCCGCACACCTCTACGCGCACGGCCAACTTGCCCGGTGGTATATAGTATCATGGAATCTGAAGTAGTTGTTGTTTATGGCAAATTCAAGTAAATTCATGAATTCATCTATTTCTAAGGTGCTCAGGTTGCTGTGGTTTTTTAATTGGTTTCTATTATTTTGATTGTTTTTTTTTTTTGATAGGAGTGCTAGGGTACATGTTAGTCATATCGAATGAAGCAAGGGTATGGGGTTGTTCGATCGTTAGTTCTTTGGTTCTGTTGCAAAAATCTATTGAGTTTTGTATTGTTTTGTCTGCTAAAAATTAATAATGCTTTTTCAGAAATTTTTGAATGAATTGCGATAGTTTGTAGGTTGGACTGGCTCTATAGTTTATGATCGGTTTCATGGGTACATTTTCTTTGTGTATTTTAGGGTAGGCTTTTGCGGTTGGTAATTGAGGGTTCATTGTTATAAGTTTAGCAGATTCTGTTTCGTGAGAAGAAAATGTGTGTTCTTGAGTAGATTTTTTAAATTCTCCTGCATGTTATTGGTTGGATCTCTGTGTTTGATAGAAAAAGTGCTGTCTTGGAAACATTCTTTAGTCTTTGTTATGTATTCATTCTTATCCATAATGACTGTAGTGTTGCCTTTGTCGGCTTTTGTTATTAGTAGATTGTCCTGTTTTATTTTGTTTTTGAGTTTGTTTAGGTGCAATTTATTGGTGGTATTGATATTGATGTTTAGGTTATTATTATGAATGTTATTGATGTATTGCGGGATCTTTTTACTGATTTTGTGTCTAAGTTCATCTCGTGTATCGTATGGGATTTTCTGTAAGGCAAGTACTGTTTCGGTAACGGTAGTTATGATATTTTGATAGGATGATGCGTTACCCCAGTTTTGTTTGGGTCCCTTGCTCAACATAGCTGTCTCTATATCGTCTAATGCGGTTTGTGTGAGATTTTTTATGGGTGGGTGGAATTTGTGTTGGGAATCCTCGTTGGAATGGGAAAGATCTTTGTGTTGGATTAAGGTTGGTGGTTTTGGTTTGCTTTGTTGTTTCAATGTTTCCAGTTTTTTATTTTGTGTGTTTTGTTTCTTTATGGCTAAATCTTCTACTTTATCTTTAGAAATCTGTTGAAAGTAGTTCCAGTAGCTGTGTGGGAGTTCATGGGATGCTTTAAGATGTCTTGAGTAAAGTTCATTATTGAGGTGTTGTTTCTTGTGATATAGGAATTTTATTTCTTCTTTTAACCAGATATTATTAGTCCTGTTTTGTGTTTTGCATGTCTGAGCAGTTCGTTTATGTTTGTTATTGTATTTCTGGAGAAATTTCGGTGTTAAGTTGTTTGAAAGGCATTCCTTCGGAAAGGCAATGCTTTTGGTTGTGTTCATTAGTTTAATTTTCAGGTTTTGGTATTTCAATGCGTTATGTTTTGTCTGGTTGGCTTCCGTATTATTATTTATAAGTTTCATTTCCGTGCATCCAATCAAAAGCCGACAAAGGCAACACTGCGGTCATTATGGATAAGAATGAATACATAACAAAGACTAAAGAATGTTTCCAAGACAACACTTTTTCAATCAAACACAGAGATCCAACCAATAACACACAGAGGAATTTAATAAAATCTACTCAAGAACACACACTTTCTTCTCACCGAAACAGAATCTGCTAAACTTATAACAATGAACCCTCAATTACCAACCGCAAAAGCCTACCCTAAAATACACAAAGAAAATGTACCCATGAGACCGAAAATAAACTATAGAGCCAGTCCAACGTACAAACTATTGCAATTCATTCAAAAATTTCTGAAAAAAAACATTATTAATGTTTAGCAGACAAAACAATACAAAACTCAATAGATTTTTGCAACAGAACCAAAGAACCAAAGATCGAACAACACCATACCCTTGCTTCATTCGATATGACAAACATGTACCCTAACATTCCTATCAAACAAACAATGAAAATAATAGAAACCAATTTAAAAAACCACAGCAACTTGAGCACCTTAGAAATAGATGAATTCATGAATTTACTTGAATTTGCCATAAACAACAACTACTTCAGATTCCATGATACCATATACCAGCAACAAGGCCTACCGATGGTATCTCCTGCCTCTGGAATATTAGCAGAAATTTATATAGACTACCTAGAACACACGTCAATCAATAAAATAGATAATATTTTTGGTGCAGATTTGTTGACGACATCTTTGTAATCATAGATAACAGATCCACTGATGCAAATACTATACTAGACAAACTTAACACGTTGGACCTCTAAATTAAATTCACCAAAGAGACTGAAAATAACCGTACCGTTGTGCCGAACCAAGTTTGCCTTGGTGACGCACTTCTTAGAATATACCACATTCTTTGACCGCTATCGACATTTTTGTCGATCTATTCCCTGGACGTGATGTATGACTTGTTTTCTCCTTGACAGAGAGCGTTTCCGGCCATCAGCTGAAGTGTCTCCCAAGAGTCTTGTGCTCGCCTTCTTTTGGAATAGGATCGTTAGACGGTGAAGCCAACATGACGTTCTATTAAACTATGAGCATCTTGAGATGTGAAATATTTTACTTGTGTCGTTTACTTTTCCTGCCATGGATTTATCCACTCAATTGCCCGACTCTTCCTTTGAGTCGCTATTTTGTGACTTCCTAAAGGCACTGTGCTCTGCCCGATTATTCAGGTAACTTTCATTTCTTGGCCTGCTATGGTTGCGTGGGCATATTAGTTATATATTTCTTCTGCTAATTTCCCATTTCATTTTACTATAGGTTTCCATCGATTTTTGTGTGCTCTATTTTTTTGTGTCATATAAACCTGCGAGGATGGAGGATGATACTGGTCTGTTGTGTGATTGTTTTGCATGCATGTAATCTGATGCTTGAGACCTACTACTTTTTATCATTCGTCAATTTCTTTCATGGCCGAGCTCTGGATGTGTGATGCTGTGTTTTGACGCTATGACTGGTATTCATGTTCATCCATGGTGAGGCGATATGGATACGTTGTGGTGATTTAAGTTGGGATATGCCTTGCCTCGATGCGGTGATCCTTTATCATTCTTACGCATCTTGTATTGAGCTCATGAGTCCATGAAAGCACAAGTCTTGCTATGCGGATTACTGTATATTCGTTATGTGTCTGGACATGCTAATTATTCTGATTTACGTACACTTCTTGAGTCTGTATGGTGCGTGTGTATGTGTGGTTGTGCTGTCTGTCTGCCTGATTAATAGTATTCTCCGTTTCTCACAGTGTTATTTTTATTTTTATTTACATTTTCTTTATTTTCATTCTTTGGGCTATTTGCTGGCCTAATTATTTAGTAACGTTTGTTGTGTTCCTTTGAATGCGTCTTCTTTCATTGTTAGATTTGTTTACTCGCTTCGTAACTATGGCAACCATCTTTTTTTCTTTTTCTTTTTTTTTTTTTGCTAGGTGCTTTACATCGCACCGACACAGATAGGTCTTATGGCGACGATGGGATAGGAAAGGCCTAGGAGTTGGAAGGAAACGGCCGTGGCCTTAATTAAGGTACAGCCCCAGCATTTGCCTGGTGTGAAAATGGGAAACCACGGAAAACCATTTTCAGGGCTGCCGATAGTTGGGATTCGAGCCTACTATCTCCCGGATGCAAGCTCACAGCCGCGCGCCTCTACACGCACGGCCAACTCGCCCGGTCAACCATCTTTTATCTTTCTTTTGGTCTTTGAGATGCTGCGTATTCGAGATGGGGGATTGTTGTGATGAATCGCGTCTCTGGTGATGCTCGTTCTAATACGCGGAGCATACTTGAGTTGTGATCTGGATGTATCTTATGTTTTGATGTGTGTGAAGTTCATTTAGAGTATGTGCGTTTTATTATTTCACTGTGGGGAACGACGCGTCATATGTCACGCATACGAAATAAGGTGGGGGAATCCAACTGTACGTTGGGAGATGTTTGACATTGTAAGAGGCAAATGTGGTCATGTTTGATTTGTGTTTGATGAGCCTCTTGGTATCAATTGGATGTATGAGATAGACACCTGACATAAACCTCAGTGAGTAACATTTGTTCCTATTCATTTTCTTTTCATCTATCTTGTTTTGCCTTATGTTTCAATAAACCCCCATATTTTTGATCCCGTTCTTTCTTTTGCTGGGATGGGGTTCTGGGTTCTTTCCATTCCCGTTCCTCCCCTTTAATTTGGCACGAGTTCAGCTCCAGGCTGTTTCAGCCCATCCACGGCCTATTAAAGAGGTAAGTAGGTAAGTATCCACGGACCTGTCGGTGTATGTACGTGAGAGTGTGTGTGCATATGTATGTGTGTGCGTATGTGCATGTGTGTCTTCGGTAGCAGAGAGAGTGTGTGTATCCCCTGTATGTGTGGGTGTGTGTAGGTTGACCGTAAATTATTTGGACTTGACAGTAACCAGACACGACAACCACTTATCTTACAAAATCTTTAGAAAACCCACACACACCTTAAATACCATAAAAATCTATTCTATTCATTCTAACACACACAAAAGAACAGCCTATTATAGCATGGTATATAGAGCCTTTAATATTCCAATGACAACATAAGATCTAAATATCGAATTAAAATTAATCCATGACATAGCCAAACATAACGGATACAGCAAAGAAATGGTCAACAAAATCATCCACAAAATAAAATCCCAACCTAAAACCAAATTAACAAAAATAGTCAAACACAAGAAAGATTATGCCTTATTTACCTTCAACAATACCCACATATACACTATAACTAATATTTTCAAGAAGCATAACCTGAAAATAGCATTCAAAACCACACACAACAGCACCAACATCATACACAACACCAGGACAGTCAACAATAACAATAAATATAACCAATCAGGTGTTTACCGTATCAAATGCAACAACTGTGACACAAGTTATATTGAACGCACAGGCAGAAGCTTCGCCATCTGCTACAATGAACACATAAACGCAATAAAACACAACCATTTTTCATCAATAGGCCAGCATGTAGAAGAATTCAGAATAGCTTTACAGACATCAACAATGATATGACGATATTAAACATAAAGTCTAAGGGTCCCCTGCTCAACATAACCAAAGATTTCTATATTTCCCTGGACTAATACGCCAATCACAGTATTAATGACGTTACAGATAAAACCAGCATCATCTTTCATAAAGCCATTCCTGCATTAAAAATGTCTATCTCAAAATAGTGAACAAACAGAACATATCATGCCTCAAAATACCAACGAATCACAAGCCTAACCCCACCCCTACCCCTATAATAGCCACTCCTCCTAACCGTCCACCCATATCCCTCTCCACAGCTAACATAAGTTCCAGACGCACTCGTAGTAGTACACAGCAAGCTTCCAAACAACGCTACATGACCTCCGCAACAACAACAACAGCAACAACAACAGTAAGTATCCTTTTCACCTCCATACACACCTCAGGCATTCTTTCATACGCACACTATACTTATACTAGCTTATCTTTACAGATAACAGCAATATCTACAACACGAATAGCCTACAGACAAGAGAGAGGTCGCCACCAACAGCTCCTTTAATCAAAATTTTTAAACTCAAGACTTTGCAGTCTGTCATAAAACTTACTGAAGTATATCAACGGTTGAATCACAACAGTACTTGAAAAAATTTTTACGACAAGGATTTTCACCACAAATTAACATGACATATATCAGCCAAATAGAATATTCTCGAAGATCACTTTATGCAACTAAATTAACATAGACATAGAAGTGCAAGTACTATAAGGAAGCTTGAAGAAGGAACTCCACACAACACGAACTCTCAAATTTTAACAAGTGTTTTAACATACATGTACCTTGTATTTTAGTGTGTTTAAACTTGCCAAGTGTTTTATACTGTGCTTTATGTACTTTAATATGTATAATATGCTCAATATGTCTAATGTACACTTAATAAGTTTTAGCTCTCTGTAGCTTTCACTGCCACATTGATCATAGATACTCTTTTAACCCCACATAGACAAAACATTACTACAGTATATTTTATTTTTAACCCCATTAGATATCCAAATGATCTAATCATAATAACATCTTTGTGACATCTGTGTAATGGCTACAATATTGTAATATACCAACCAGCTGATGATGGACATGGAAGGCCGAAACCGGTACTGATGTGAACCCATTGATAATAAATAAAGTATTGATAGGTGGAACACATTTCTTGTCTGTATACGTGCATCCAATCAGTACGGAAATGAAACTTATAAATAATAATACAGGTCTGATCAGTTGGAGGAAAAGAAAAAGGATATTGACTAGAACGAGCCAGAACCGGGACAAAGCCAAGACAGTACCAATTCAACTGGCACTGCAGGCTTACAGTATAAAACAAGGGCAATCAACTACTGGTGGAGTGGAAAACGGAAAAGTCTGCAATTTGCAACTGTGCAACAGAAATTCCGTTGTTTGCATAGTGAGGCATAGCTGTCCACCTGGAAAATAGTAGTGGATGAAGGAGGCTCTCTCCGAGATATTGCGATGGATTGCAAGGAAAAATTTGACGCAGAGTACCGTACATCCATCGTCCATGACGCCACAGTCAAACAGTGGGAAATGCAAAGTGCCCGCTCTCAAGGGATCCATGACTTTAAAGTGTCGTCAGGCTGGTTGTACGACTTCAAGAACAAATTTGAAATCACATCCCAAAAAATTACTATCGTGACAACAACGAAAAACTTCATAGGGAATCTGACGTTATGGCGGAAATTTAAGATATTACTAAAATTTATTAGGATCAACCTATTCAATACAATAGAATTTACAAAATTAGGACTTACATCCTATTAAATTAAAATTTGAAGGGACATGTTTCGCCCTTTAAAAGGGCATCATCAGCCTTTTTACACTCATACTTAAAGATAAAAATCAGGATCCTGATTGTCATGGTAAAAAATATAAAATGAGAATATAAGATTAGAGTGAAATTATACAATGTGAGACATTGTTATGAGTTCTTAAATAATAATTTACAATTAAAACTTCATTTAAAATGTTTGTGAAGAAATTTTTTTTTTAAAGTTGGTATGATATTACTAGTAATTAAAAAAATTATTTTATAAATTAGACAAACTAGGCCTTAACCACATAACAACAAGAAGGTCTATGGCTAAAGTTGCCGTCTCAAAGTTTGAGTGAAATTCGCCTGGAAGCAACTTGATTTACATGTTGAAGAGAAGGTTAATGGAACTTAGTAGCCGCTTGAGATGACATTGAAACTTTCGTGTTGAAAAGTCGTGATGTTTAACTGTAGTATGGCGCTATGTAGATTATAAAGTTGGATCCAACTAATCCATAAGTCTCGTTATTTGCGTAGTGAGTTCGCGGTCTCCGTAATCTTGTTGAAGGAGTTATAAAGAGTTCATAATTGAATGTTGCCGTATAGATCTTTGTTAACTTGTATACTGATAGTTAAATGGGAACATTCTTACTTGTTGTTGGCTGTAGTTTTGAATATAGACTAACTATTGAAGAATATATGGTGAAGAATCTGTAATGAAAAGAGAATGAAAGATATGAAGTTTAGAGGAAAAAACGGTTAATTAGGCGAAATGATGTATATTCAATTACTTACATTCTCGATTTTTGCAGTATGAACTGGTTGTCTGTATGGTCTTGGAACGAGTAAGATTTGAATGTTGTGTGTTGTATCTGTGTGGAACTGAGGGAGGGGGGTGTAATGGAGGGAAGGAAATGGGCGGGGCATTGAGCTTGTGCGCTATTGGCTGTTGAAGATGTGGAATTGAGGAAGAGGGGTGTGATGGAGAAGAGGAGGTGGACGGAGGGTTGAGCTTACGGGCTATTGGCTGTGGAAGATTAGCAGGGGCGGGGACGGAGGGAGTTACCTTTAAGGGGAAGTTGGGATCTTTATTGGAAGTTAGTTTAAGATTTTTAAGGATTTTATTTAAATTTGGATTTAAAGATTGTAATAAATTGGGTAAAGTCTCGTATAAGGGATTTTTTATTTCGACGGGATCATTAAGATTTAGGTCTTTGTTGTAATGTTGATCCAGATATATGTAAATGTTTTCTAATTCGTTCATTAATTTTCCCTTTCCTACTATTTTGATGATTGTTAGGTCCTGTTCGATAGTTGTGAAATGATGACCTGTATCTTTCATATGAGAGCTCATGGCTGAAAATTTATTATGTCTATTGGCATTATAGTGCTCCTGGTATCTAGTAAGGAAGCTCCGGCCTGTTTGCCCAATGTATGATTTTTCACATTGCATGCATTTGAGCCTGTATATGCCTGAGTTTGAGTAAATACTATTGTTTATGTTAAGTGTATTGTGATTAAAAAACAAGCTGCGGTTGGTGTTTGTCGTCTTGAAGGCAATGTTAATGTTATATTTTTTTAGACGGTTTGTTGCTTGGTAGATGCCTGGATTATTGTATGTAAAAGTGGCGAATTTAGATTTTTTAGGTTTGTCAGGGACGAAGTTTGTTGCTAGTTTATATTTGATTTTATTAATTATTCGGTTGATTATTTCTATTTTAAAACCATCGAATTTTGCTAAGCTTTTAATATAACGAATTTCTGTTTTTAGACTCTTTGGTGATAGTGGGATTTTTAAAGCTCTGTAAAATAAACTGTAAAAAGTAGCTTGTTTATGGCAGTTGGGGTGTATAGATGAATTTTTGATTGTTATTGGAGTGTGGGTGGGTTTTCTGTAAATTTGGAAATCAAATGTGTTCTTGTCGCGTCTTATTTTTAAGTCTAAAAAGATAATGGATCTGTTGACCTCGTCCTCCTTGGTGAACTTGATATTTTGATCAAGGGTGTTTAAAAAATCTAAAATATCGTTGCTATTGTTGAGATTACTGTCGATTATTGCAAATGTGTCATCTACGTATCTGAGCCACAGGCTGAGTCCTTTTATTGTAGGAGTTATTTGATGGTGTTCTAACGAGTCCATGTATATATCTGCCAAGATGCCTGATAAGGGATCTCCCATTGCCAGGCCGTCTTGGTGGTAAATTTTGCCATTGAAAGTGAAATAGTTGTTCTTTAGTACGAAGTTTAGAATGTTGATGAATTCATCTATTTCAGGGGTGCTAAGATTGCTATGTTTGGATAGGTTGTCCTTGATAATGTTTACTGTTTGTTTTGTTGGTACGTTAGAATACATGTTCGTGATATCGTAGGAGCACATGATGTGGTTAGGTAATAAGTTAAATTTCTTTAAAAATTTGCAAAAATCAACAGAGTTCTTTAGAGGGGATTTGTTGTTAAATGTGTAGTGTCTTTTAAGGAAATGGTGGATGTATTTTGAGGTCTTGTAAGTTGGGCTTTTTTTGCAATTAATAATTAATAAAATCAAATATAAACTAGCAACAAACCTCGTCCCTGACAAACCTAAAAAATCTAAATTCGCCACTTTTACATATAATAATCCAGGCATCAACCAAGCAACAAACCCTCTAAAAAAACAAAAAAAAACATTAACATTGCCTTCAAGACGACAAACACCAACCGCAGCTTGTTTTTTAATCACAATACACTTAACATAAACAATAGTATTTACTCAAACTCAGGCATATACAGGCTCAAATGCATGCAATGTGAAAAATCATACATTGGGCAAACAGGCCGGAGCTTCCTAACTAGTTACCAGGAGCACTATAATGCCAATAGACATAATAAATTTTCAGCCATGAGCTCTCATATGAAAGATACAGGTCATCATTTCACAACTATCGAACAGGACCTAACAATCATCAAAATAGTAGGAAAAGGAAAATTAATGAACGAATTAGAAAACATTTACATATATCTGGATCAACATTACAACAAAGACCTAAATCTTAATGATCCCGTCGAAATAAAAAATCCCTTATACGAGACTTTACCCAATTTATTACAATCTTTAAATCCAAATTTAAATAAAATCCTTAAAAATCTTAAACTAACTTCCAATAAAGATCCCAACTTCCCCTTAAAGGTAACTCCCTCCGTCCCCGCCCCTGCTAATCTTCCACAGCCAATAGCCCGTAAGCTCAACCCTCCGTCCACCTCCTCTTCTCCATCACACCCCTCTTCCTCAATTCCACATCTTCAACAGCCAATAGCGCACAAGCTCAATGCCCCGCCCATTTCCTTCCCTCCATTACACCCCCCTCCCTCAGTTCCACACAGATACAACACACAACATTCAAATCTTACTCGTTCCAAGACCATACAGACAACCAGTTCATACTGCAAAAATCGAGAATGTAAGTAATTGAATATACATCATTTCGCCTAATTAACCGTTTTTTCCTCTAAACTTCATATCTTTCATTCTCTTTTCATTACAGATTCTTCACCATATATTCTTCAATAGTTAGTCTATATTCAAAACTACAGCCAACAACAAGTAAGAATGTTCCCATTTAACTATCAGTATACAAGTTAACAAAGATCTATACGGCAACATTCAATTATGAACTCTTTATAACTCCTTCAACAAGATTACGGAGACCGCGAACTCACTACGCAAATAACGAGACTTATGGATTAGTTGGATCCAACTTTATAATCTACATAGCGCCATACTACAGTTAAACATCACGACTTTTCAACACGAAAGTTTCAATGTCATCTCAAGCGGCTACTAAGTTCCATTAACCTTCTCTTCAACATGTAAATCAAGTTGCTTCCAGGCGAATTTCACTCAAACTTTGAGACGGCAACTTTAGCCATAGACCTTCTTGTTGTTATGTGGTTAAGGCCTAGTTTGTCTAATTTATAAAATAATTTTTTTAATTACTAGTAATATCATACCAACTTTAAAAAAAAAAAAAATTCTTCACAAGCATTTTAAATGAAGTTTTAATTGTAAATTATTATTTAAGAACTCATAACAATTTCTCACATTGTATAATTTCACTCTAATCTTACATTCTCATTTTATATTTTTTACCATGACAATCAGGATCCTGATTTTTATCTTTAAGTATGAGTGTAAAAAGGCTGATGATGCCCTTTTAAAGGGCGAAACATGTCCCTTCAAATTTTAATTTAATAGGATGTAAGTCCTAATTTTGTAAATTCTATTGTATTGAATAGGTTGATCCTAATAAATTTTAGTAATATCTTAAATTGACGTACATTTCAATATGGACCAAATATGAAATTTGTAATATGTTATGGCGGAAGCCGAAATGTTTGTGGAAAACATAAGAGAAAAAATACCGTTACACAGCCCATCACATTTTTTTAACAGCAACCAAGGTAGCTTTAATTTGGAAATGTAAAACGGCAGAACGTTAGCGTGCCGAGGAGAAAAGTCGATTAGCACGGTGGTCCAATCAGTTCCCTCTACTACACACAGCTCCACGATTATGCCTACCGTGTCAGCTGAAGGTGAGCTACTGTCACTGTTACTAATAGTTATAAAGGAAAGAAATGGCGTTTTTGGATCACTTGTTAAGAAAATAATATTTTCATACGAAACTTTTAATGTCGTGTGCACCATGTCTGGAAAGATGGGCAAAGCAGAAGTTCAGAGCTGGTATAATGACAATTTGAAACCATGTTTACCCGATGGACAAAACATTTTATTGTTAGATTCTTTTTCTGGCCACAATGCGCTTGTTCATGGCATTGAAGTGGAAGTTACGATTCCACCTGGCGTAAGAGCACTTTGTCAGCCATTTTACATGAATGGGTTTTGGATTTGGAAAACGTATAGGCCTACAAGACAAATTTATTCTGGGCTGCGATTTATGAATGCCGTCATTGTGCTACACCATCGTAACACCATCTTAAAGTTGCAGTCACTGTTACATTTCCAGCTGATATCTCCTCGATTCAAAAACATGTGGATGTACTTGTGGTATATATACGTAAAAAAATATTTTATTTTACTACCACCTATTCAATACAATTCAAAATGTTAACATATGAGTTACCGGGCGAGTTGGCCGTGCGCGTAGAGGCGCGCGGCTGTGAGCTTGCATCCGGGAGATAGTAGGTTCGAATCCCACTATCGGCAGCCCTGAAGATGGTTTTCCGTGGTTTCCCATTTTCACACCAGGCAAATGCTGGGGCTGTACCTTAATTAAGGCCACGGCCGCTTCCTTCCAACTCCTAGGCCTTTCCTATCCCATCGTCGCCATAAGACCTATCTGTGTTGGTGCGTCGTAAAGCCCCTAGCAAAAACAAAAAAAAAATGATATGAGTTAAAACATTGTTAAAATATAAGTTGAGACATGTTTCGCTCCTTCTTATGGGGCATCCTCAGTCAATATTAAAACCTCTTTTCTACCAGGTACCTGGTTGAAAATTATTCTAAAATATGTTGTAAAATAACATATGCTGAAGCAATTTTACAGTTCATCACAAACACTGTTTCTAAATTAATTAAAACTCTAATGCGAAAACGAATACTTGTACAAAAATTCACTTTTAAAAGGAGGTGTCATGTAATTAAAAAATGACGATATTGATGACTTGAAGCCATAGTCTTATGTTTGATATGGATGAAGATTTACATGTTAATACAAAACGGTAGAGTGGAAAAAAAGCAAATGCGATGTTAAGTACGAAATGGTGAGGAAAAGCATTCCAATACTGTGCCAATGTCGTAGTATTTGACCTTGGCGCGTTTTACTCATGGTACCGCAATGGGTACCTTGATGATCATCCTAGACAATTTGAACACCCGGTAGTGTATTCCTTTGACAGTGTTGGCTTGGTATGTTCTTTGTGCCCAAATACAGGTATCGTCAAATGTGCTTGGTGTACAAAGGACTTGTGGCCAAACACTTCTACGAGGAACACCACTATTGTAAAGCATACATCCCGTGATAAAAGTATGGTGCCTGTTGTTAATTGTGTTTTGTTTCAGTTTCCTTTTCATTATTTTTTCTTGTTTTGAATAGACCAAAATTTTTTTTGTTTAATATCAGTTATTTTACCCACTGTAATGTATACGGAGTCATTTATTGTGTTGTCTTGTAATGTTTCGTTGTACCAGTTCATGCATTAGCCATTTTAAGTTTTATGTATGTAACTGCCATTGTACCCAGAAGAAGTTTAATATTGGTACTTGTTAAATACATAGACCCTTATTAGCAATAACGCAAAAGTACTGGTAAAGTAAGATTACAGGTCTGCCTGTGATTACTGTATATCTGCTGCATATATAAATGAACATCTTTAATATTTTTGAAGGCTTTCCTTATTATGTCAAACTTTACTACATTCCATGTCATACTCATATTAAAGTTGTCTATGCATTAAATTCATTTATATTTGGCCAGCATTGCTGCAATTGAAATGTGTTGTGTCTACCACTGCAAAACATAAATAAATCATTCAGTCACAAGCAGAAATAAAAACATTCTACCTATATTCCTTATACCAGAGTATGCAATATGGAAAATACTGGTAGTTTCCAACTAAGAGTTTATAATTGTTGCTGTCCGTGATTTCATTATGACACAAGTGATAGTATACACAAAGGGGCGGGGGAGGGTATTAAAAGAAAGTCTTGTACTGTGACCAGGTTTTGGTGTCCCGAGGTACCAAATCTCATTACATTCATTGAGATCCTCTATCTAGGTATGTAATTTCTTTAAATAAAAATATATTTAACGTTGTTTAAAGGTGGGTGATTTATTTAATGGTGGGTGATTTAATTTAATTGATTTTGTATGTATGTCCGCTCGTAAGGACACTATCGACAGCTTTAAGGCGGTTGTAGAAGTAAATAATAATTTAAGCGTAGGTCAGACGCAATACCCAATCCCACGTTTGACCATGCCCGATGGTGCTTAACTCGGGGTTGTACCCACGAATGTGACAACTCACCGGAATTAGCAGGAATGAAAGTACAAAATTTGAATAAAATATGGGTATATTAGTTTAGGTTATTTATTATCATTATGTGTGAAAAGGAACGTTTTTTAAATGATTTCAATAATTATAATACGAAAGGAAGCAAAGTATAACGCCGGTCCCGTTCAACAGCTAAGCAGATGGGCAGGCGCGGGGAGAAGGGAAACGCGCGGCGGGAACCAGAATGAGGGGGGAGGTGGAGTAGTTGCAGAGGTGTGGCATGGGGCAGATAGTGTGGCGGCTTAGCATTGGCCAGCAGGTATTCATCTCTGCACAGAATTTGAAATGTCGCAACTGTTCGGTCCCTTAGTTAATGCCCTAATGAATGTCGGCACCCAAAATTGATGCTGACATCTTTTTTACGTGTACCTCAGTGTTTTTTCCAAGTTTCTTCGCAAACAGAGATTTAACCATTGCCGATGTTCCCTCGTGAGACACTTAACCAGACTGGGATTACATGGCCAAATGTAATGTGTCCTGCTACTCTCAATTTTAATATCCCTCTCGGATTAGTCACAACAGCAAGTGTCTCTCCTGGAATGTGAACGTTTCCAAGAAGTAAGAGATAAACAACAAAGTTTCTTTAGTCCCCAGATTGACAAAGCATGCGAAGATTCTCAAGTCTCCATATTCATCCTCGCTTAAAGTTGTGATAATATCCAATTCCATATGTGTAAATGCTTCAAAATCCTCAAACTTGTAGGAAAGTGACTCAAAGTATAAAATAGTTAATAAATTACATAAAATGATCAAATATTGATGTACATTTTTTAGAAAATTACCTAAAAATACAAAATGGCAAAAAATGACAGAAATGACCTAATGAATTAGCATTTCTATATTGTGGGAACTATGATCAGAATTTCTGTACAAGTTAGCAATGTCTATTGTGAACCGATTAAAAGATGACGTGTCATCATTTTCATAGCCCTGGTGTTCACATTAGGTCGACAGTCTCCAAATAATTTATGACTGTTTGGTTCGTCAGTCTGCCGAAACTAATTTAGATGAATAAATTCATAAACTATCTGAAAAAGAAAAACATATGGTAAGAGTTATTATACTTGGAAAATACACAACAGAGAATTCAGTGTAGCATATATTACAAAAACCAGTTTTATTAATACACAGTTAAGTACCTTTAACAATAGCTTATGCTTCAGCTGTTGCTTTTCAATCTTTTACATCTCCCCAACATCCAGTTTTCTTTAACCTTTTTAATCTTGGTTTAAGATAGTTTAAGGAGCAGAAGAAGAAAACTATTTTCTTCAACCCTATTACTACATAAAATAATGTACTACAAACATTTAGACCGTGTGAATGTAGTGAGAATTCAGTGTGGCATATATATATATTTTTAAACCAGTTTTATTAACACACAGTTAGGTACCTTTAACAATAGCTTATGAAAGCCAACTGAAGATCATTATGTTCCACTAGTCTTGTTTAAGCAGGCAAATTGTAGGTTAGTATAGCCAATTTTATAGACCAAGTGGATGGGTTAGCAGAGCAATAATTTGGAGATAAGTCCCAGAATTACTAAGTAAAAGTTTACCTCTATTTAAGAAATAGTTTTTATTAAGTGCTCACTGTGAGACTGGCTTTGTTGCTTTCAAAAATAAATCCCTTCTTGTACAATAATGTAGACTTTAACTAAGAACTACCTGAGAGGTTTTCCGCACTAGATTCTCTTTTTTTTTTTTTTTGGCCTTGTGAAAATACACAGACTAGCTACTTGATGTCTGTTACGTAGCTTTCAGTTCTTTTTCATCTATTCTCTTCTATTATTAGCTTTATCTTTAAAGGAACTTATCTTAATACTGTAAACATGAAAATAAATGATAGGACAGGAAAATGTTAATAGGATCAAAAGGAATTAGGATGTTGGTGTATCTTATTTTCTAGCCAGAATTTATTACTTAATGTGGCTTACTACAATCTGGATGTTGAAGTATTTTTCTTTTTTAATCAGATGAAATGCAGGATGTTTCAGTGGGATGTCCCGCTTTTCAAATGGGTCTGTTGTTTGATCAAGTGTAAATGAGGGATTATTTCTGGGAAAATAACTTACAGTTACAAGATTTGCTGGAAGTGTCCCTCACCTCCTGGAGACACATTTGAACCCATTTCACCATGTTGTTAAATAAATGCCATACTATGTCTACGTCATAATTATTTATTTTGGTTTTGATGTTTGTCTGGTTATTCTGTATGATTTGTGGTCTGTTTCTGGAGAGACTTTCTGTGGGGTAACCTCACAGAAAATATCCTGTAACATCAAGTCTGGTGACCTTAGAGGCCACACATCTTTTCAGATAATGCAGTCCTCGAAAAGACTGCTGATGTGTACTGTGAATTCATTAGAAGTTAAAAAAAAAAAAAAATTATTATTATATAACCTCAGCTATTGTGTGAAGGCATTTTCATTTGATGCCTCTAAGTTGCCCACATGTCAATTTTGACGTTCTGATTTACTCTACCAGATGGTACAGTAGAGTAAACTGGACCTGTATTGGGCAATCTGTGGCTGAGTTTTAATTCATTTTGCTGGGTAAGCAAGAAACCAAGATGTATCACAAGAGATCTTTTACATACCAACATTATACAACATGTAGTGTCGAACAGTTATTTGTTCCACCGTAAAATTGCACTACCTCTGCTGGGTTTGAAATCTTGGAATCCAGAAGTCGACACGCTGTTATTAGAGGTGTCACATTTGGCACTACGGTATCTTGGTTAAAATATTCATGCATGTTTAATATTGTCTAGCTGCTCCATGAAGTCCATGAAAATATTCTTATACTCATCAGTATTTACAGTTTCTTCAAAGAAAATTGGTTCAGTGATCCTGTGATTGGAAATTTGGCACCACACTCCAACCTTTCCTGGATGAATGGATGTCTCATGGTACAGATGAGGCTTTTCTGATCTCCTTATCCTTGAATTTTGAGAATTTATATAGCCTGAGTGATTAAACCAAGCTTCATTGGTGTGAACTACATAATTTTCAATATCTCTGGGTCTCTTTCTACAAGGTTGAGGAAACATTTGCAGTATCACCGATGCTTCATTTTGTCAGGATCTCAGGTAGTGTAGTTACTCTGTATGGCCTGAGTCTTACATGCTTTGTTGCTCTTTGGCACATCTTCACTGAGTAACTAATGACTTGTGACAGTCGGCATTACGAATTTTCTGGGGAGCGGAGCAATTGTTCATGAACGTGTACAGCACGCTGTGGCACTGATGACTCATTATGCTTCCCTTTCTCACTGACTGTTAAACCAGTTTGTTCCATCTTCTCCACTAACCATAGAATTGTCTTCCAACCAGGACCATACTCATGTCATTAAGCTCTTTGTATGGTGGTAGCGAAATTGGTAAGCCAATAATTCTTGGCAGTAAATACATGCTGCTGAGTTGTGTACTCCAATTTAAAGGTTGTAACAACAACGTGTCACTGATGACAGTGAATTATGCTTCCCTTTCTCACTGTCTTAATGAACCAGTTTGTTCCATCTTCTCCACTAACCTTAGAATTGTCTTTCAATCAAGACCATCACGAACACCATACAATATACACTGACTGAGCAAATGTTATGGGATAGCGGAGCACTGATGCGCAGGTGTGTTGTCTGCACACCACACGCCCCCTGTGCCAGCGGCAGTTGTATAGGAGACCTTGTGAGCAGTGGCTGTGCATGTGACAGGTGTAACATGGAACGTCGTCTTGAGCTGATACCGTTCGAACAGGGTATGGTGGTCGGTGCCCAACAGATGGGATGTGCAATTTCGGTAGTTGTGCTCGAATTCGGCTTCACACGGTCAACCGTGTCCAGGATGTATCGTGAATGGTTGAATGCGGGTGTCACCGTCCTCAACAGACGAACGACTGGCCGTCCACAACAGACGAACGACTGGCCGTCCTGCCACCCTCGAACATGGGTTCTATGGGGTATGGGAGCTGGCGCCGCACACGGGTGCCACTGTTAACCCAACGTCATCAGGCACAACGACGCGCATTTGTCGCCACTCACCAGGGATGAACACTGGAACAATGGCGTAACGTGATATGGTCGGACGAATCACGATTTCAACTGCACTATGCCGATGGGAGGCACTGTGTATGGCACAGACCACATGAAGCGATGGATCCCGCCTGCCTCGAAGGTGTGGTCCAGGGTGCTGGTGTCTCTTTTATGGTCTGGGGTGCATTTTCCTGGTATGGAATGGGCCCCCTAGTTGTTCTGGAAGAGACTTTGAATGGTATGCGGTATGTTGAGCTGCTCGGAGACCATCTCCACCCATTTTTGGCCTTCCAGCACCCAGACGGTTCTGCGGTGTTTCAAGATGATAACGCGCCGCCATATCGCTCCCACGTCGCCCGGGAATGGTTCCAGGAACATGCAGCGGAGGTCCAACGACTGTTTGACCACCCAGGAGCCCCGATATGAACCCTATCGAGCATATCTGGGATGTCCTGGAACGCAGGCTCCGTGCCATGGATCCTGCACACACGAACAGACCAGCATTGGCGGCCGCTCTGCAAATGATTTAGTGTCAGCTGCGTCCACAGGACTACCAGGGACTTGTCAACTCACTTCCACGGCATCTCACTGTAGGTTATAAACCTCATTTTACAACCGTATTGGATTTCAGAATAAGAAATTATTATGTTAATAAAAACCACCTTTCCAATACTCATTGTCCTTTATATGTAGGATAAAACCATTTAATTACAAGTAGGACATGTTTCGCTCAATCATAGTGAGCATCATCAGCTATAGATAACATAAACCATGGTGGGTCAGGGCCCTGATCCTGGTATATATAACGAAAAAATGTCTAATATACATTGATAAAATATGAATTTTAACTAAAAATAATCAATAAGATTATATTATGTCTATTAAAACAAATTGATCATTAAAATTGCTTAAAATGTAAACTGGAATAAATGACTTAAAATGTTATTATAATATGTAGTGATTAGATGTTCGTATAAATCGTTGACCATTATATCTTCGCTCAATTGCATTAGACTGTTTATGGTAAAAACAGTTATTCACATAAGGGTGAGCTCTTGTAATAAACTATGATGTTGTTTTTAAAAAATAAACATGATGAAGAATACTAAAATCGCATATAATAGTTGAAAAATGAACTTCACTGATGATAAAACGTCGTCTGGATCGGCGTAAATTAACCTTTATGGGACTTCCTCGCGTTGTGTTTCAAACATTATTTTGTAGTAATGTGTTAATATTGGTCTCCTAATGGAGAACTACTGATCTCGTAGGTGAAATTTAAATCAGGTGTATCCCGTGTGATTGATGGGAGATTAGTCCCTTGTTGTTTACGAGGTTTGATGGTCACTGACTTGCTGCTACGTGTGTTGTACAACACAACCATTATATGCGATTTTAGTATTCTTCATCTTGTTTATTTTTAAAAAACAACATCATAGTTTATTACAAGAGCTCACCCTTATGTGAATAACTGTTTTTACCATAAACAGTCTAATGCAATTGAGTGAAGATATAATGGTCAACGATTTATACGAACATCTAATCACTACATATTATAATAACATTTTAAGTCATTTATTCCAGTTTACATTTTAAGCAATTTTAATGATCAATTTGTTTTAATAGACATAATATAATCTTATTGATTATTTTTAAATTGTTAAAATTCATATTTTATCAATGTATATTAGACATTTTTTCGTTATATATACCAGGATCAGGGTCCTGACCCACCATGGTTTATGTTATCTATAGCTGATGATGCTCACTATGATTTAGCGAAACATGACCTACTTGTAATTAAATGGTTTTATCCTAAATATAAAGGACATTGAGTATTGGAAAGGTGGTTTTTATTAACATAATAATTTCTTAATCTCACTGCAGTTCGCAAGGCCAGAGGAGGCCCCACATGCTATTAGGTAACCATCCCATGACATTTGCTAAGTCAGTGTACATGTCTGGCTGCTTCATGAAATCTGTGAAAATATTCTTATACACTAGAACTTCATAAACAACAAACCTGTTATGCAACAGTCTTCTAAGGGCCTTGGCCTGCCAAGATGACCACTATCCAGCCGGATGGCATGCAGATACTGGAGTGCCAGGTGGTCAGTGTTATGACATCCTCAGCCATATTGCTTGACTTTCTTGATGGGGTGTGATGCCTTTCATATCAGTACTGAAATTGAAGGCAGTTGTCAATCTGTTGGTATACACAGTATGTGAATATGTATCAGAATTGAAGACAATTTGCCATCTGTCAGCATGCACTGAAACTCCTGATTTCATCCATCGTTTCAATGTACTTACAATAGAAAAGTCACCTGCGAATTAAAAAGTGGTACATCTCATTGTAACACCAGGTATTAGAAGGCTTATTTGATTAATGTAATCTCTTTTACTCTGCTGAATATTTATACCCTGTTTTCTCCCTCAGGTGAACACATGTGTTTACTTGAATAAAAAAATAGAGTTTTGCTCTGGTACCATTCGATGTCAGGTCTATGAGATGTGGTCACAAGGAGATCGAGTTGCTTGTGGTGTTATCACAGATGATACAAAGGTATGTTTAACTCCTACTAGAGTATTTTAAAAGCTCATGAAGTTAACATTGTAGAGTAATTTTTGCATGTACCATAATTTGTTTATAAGTATGTTATGGAATAACATTAATGTTCTGAATGTATGGTGTGGTTGTTTCATATTGACATTTCCAGTAAATGTTAAGTACTGTAGTTCCTCTTGTATCCCCTTCATATAGTTTATAGTGGGATTTTTTTAGTTAATTCTGTAATTTCTTAAAATAGAACTTTCTCTACTTATTTTGTTTAGATCTACTATAATGAAGACAGTTACCACATTTCAAACTCTTTATACACTAAAACTTCATAAATAACAAAGCTGTAGTGCAACATTCTTAAGGGCTTGGCCTGCCAAGATGACCGCTTACCAGTCAGATGGAATACAGATGCTGGAGTGCCATCTGATCAGCATTACAATATCTTCAGATGTATTGTTCGACTTTCATGACAGGGTCTTCTGCCTCTCATATCAAAGTGTTCCTTGATTGGTCTCACAAGGCTAGGAGAACCCTACTCCAGTCCTTAGTCCAGAATTAAAATCTCTGGACTGGCCAGAAATTGAACCTGAGGTTTCAGGGTGAGAGCAAGCCATGCTACCCCTACACCGTAGAGCAGGCTCAGCTTCATAAACACTCTTTAAAACAATTCATCCAGAAAATAAGTAAGTGATGGTTTTGAATTGAATTCTTACCTGTTCTTAATAATGATACTTAATAATTTCGAATCACCGGGCGAGTTGGCCGTGCGGTGAGAGGCGTGCAGCTGTGAGCTTGCATCCGGGAGATAGTGGGTTCGAACCCCACTATCGGCACCCTTGAAGATGGTTTTCCGTTGTTTCCCATTTTCACACCAGACAAATGCTGGGACTGTACCTTTTTTTTTTGCTAGTGGCTTTACGTTACACTGACACAGATAGGTCTTATGGCGATGATGGGATAGGAAAGGCTTAGGAGTTGGAAGGAAGCTGGGATAACGGGATAACGTTATGAAAAGTGTAACCTTAACTACGGTGGTTACACAAACAAGTACTAAACACAATAAAGGAGGGAAGTAAGAGCAACTACACCACTATCACAGGAAACGCCATACACACAGAGAAACATCAGCTGGCCTATGCGGGTTTCAGCCAACAACAACATAATACGAAATATCAGTAGGGCCAACTAGTGGATAATAAACCGGGAAGTGGAAACAGGCAGGACCTACCGAGGGCATGGACATGGCTTAGATTGCAGATTCCGAAATAAATCGCCGTGATCCTTAAATTTGACAAAAATTATTTACAAGTGAAATTTTACAAATACATTCCGAACAAAATCCACCAAATTACAATTTACGAACTATAAGCTCCGTGATACACATATCTTAAAGGTTCTCTGATAATGGGCTTCACTACGAGTTTCAAACTTCAAACCAACTATACGACTAGTTACAAATCCAGTAGTATAATGCAAGTTAGTAGGTTAAAAGCAACGTAAAAACAATTACAATTGATAGTGAAGTGAATGTACTCTCGTAAACTCTAGCATATATCAAGTGACACTGAACTACGAGAGGCAAACCCCAAGGTAAATGCATTAAATCTCAATCTACATATTTAGTGAAATAAGAAATGGGAATGCCTCGAAAACAAACAGGGAACCCCAGCAGAAAAGCTAAGTCGTCGTAAATAATAGATTTGGCGAATCTAGGTTAGGCTAGGGCAGACTCCTATACGAAATAGCAACCGAACATTACGGAAATTTTAACCGGAACGGAAAGTAAGGGTGCTTACTTGAGGGTGGCCCATCCTGGAAGCGAGGCGTAGCACATGACGCAGACCAATACAGACTAAAGGCAGATCAGGCCAAGACAAGACCGAATTATTGTGAACGCAGCCTCGCTCACTATATATAGAAAAACTCTGGCCTTGGAGTAGCAAATCAGAATGCATGAGTCCACCCATCCCCTCCTAGGTTCACCAATCACAATTCCTACTTTCGTCGCAAACTTTAACTAACATTCTCGAATACACACGTTTGCGAATCTTCCATTTCCAGAATAGTTAGAAAATTCCTTCTAGAAAACATAACCCACAAAAGGCACACACCCTGTTCAACAATTTACTAGATACTTCCAGTAAGTACAGAATAGAAATCTACTATTTACAAATACATATGTTACAAATATTACACAGTACAGGTTAGGTCATTACAAATAAAACGTTATATCATACTTTACAAATAAAGTCTTCAAAAACACTTTCCACTTCCACTATATTGTTCACCTGTGACAAAAAGTGATCTTTTCGTTTCACATTCTGGTTTATACCTACCCAGAATTCTATCAGAACTCTGGTAATGTACTAGAGTGAATTGTCACAGTTTGTAAAATAATAGGCAAACTTGTGTAAAATTTGAGAATTTATAGGCAGGCATTGTGTTAGGGAAGGTGGTGATGTCCCTTGATCATCACATATAAAGGTTTGAAGTGGTTATCTGGGCTGTGTAGCTCTGACGGTAGAGCGCTGGCCTTCTTAGGTCAAGTTGGCAGGTTCGATCCCGGCTCAGTCTGGTGGTATTTGGTGGTGCTCAGATACATCAGCCTTGTGTAGGTAGATTTACCATCATATAAAAAAACTAGTGTGGGACAAAATCCCAGCACCTTGGTGTCTCTGAAAACCGTAATCATAGTGAGACGTAAAACCAGTAACATTATTTCCACTCAGTAAATGAGTCCCTACGATGTATGTCAAATCTTGGTTGAGGAAAGAACATCATACTATGTGGCCAACCAAATTTTGCATTGCTTGAGGGAAGAGTCCCAGCACTGTAAGCAGTGGTGTGAGGAAACACGGCCGGACAGGCAGCTAGTTTGGACTGAGGTGACGGACGAAGAGAAGAGGGGAGTACAATCCGTACCCAAACCATCATATCACATTGCTGTAGAGGTAATAATAACATGGTTGCCAAATTGAGTAGCATTAACGATTGAATAAATCAAACAGTTGATAATAAAAAAGGAGGGATCTGTGCATTGTCCGTTATGTCTCCAGACTCTCTGTGCTGGTCACTAGACGAGAGTAAAATGGCACTCATCACTTGAAGGCAGTTCAACCCCACTAGACATCATGGCGTGTAGAACAGACCCGGCACTTTCAAAATTACAGTACCTTTGACAATGCTTTCAGATCAGTGGTAGCTGACAGAGTGGTCATCTAAGTGTAGCCCCTAATCCTGCAGTTATCCAACAGATCTTGGGTTCTCTGCCTTCTGAATGGTTGAATACAACATTCAGTGCTGCTCATGATGCTCTCACAGTAGCTCTATCTTCATGTTCTGATATCCTCAGAGGCCTATTCTCCTTTTTTGCTGCTGCATCCTGTTTGTGAATCGTACCTGCCAACATTGTGCATTGGTAGCATTGCTTCAATTCAGATACTAAGTAGCTCAGATGGTAGACTGCTAGCCTTCTGAGGTCAAATTGGCAGGTTCGATCCCAGCTCAGTCTGGTGGTATTTAAAGGTGTTTTGTTCGTGTGGCCTCCTTCATTTAACGTAAGAAATTTAATTATTCCTTATTGAACTAAGAATTACAAATATATAAAGTTTTGGTATTTCCACCTATTCAATACATAATTTAATGCTGTTATTCAACTACAACATTTATAGAATTATACAGAACTAGTTTCGACACATAATAGTGTCATCCTCAGCTGTTAATGAAAAATAGGCATACATACAATTCATAATATGACTTAAAGTAATGGGTGTGGAAAAACTATTTAAAACTGTTTTGAAAATATTAACACATTAAAAACATTTATAACAAGTAAAAAACTTGCAAGTCACTTATATGTTAAAAGAGGTCATTAAGGTCTCCTTATAAACAGCCGGTTGCGATGTTCTTGAATTTGTGCTCTTGATAAAATGCTGTGTTTCATTCATGTGTATAATGCAGCAATATCATAAAAGTTGTGAAGGCTTGCAATTTTTAGTTTATGTCCTAGGCTTATGAGGTGGAAGACATTCAGATGGCTTCTTAAGATCTTACTAGAGCGTAGGTTTCTTAGTTCAATATGGAACCTGTAATGAAATGAAACCCCGTTAAAAAACCTATGTTGGAATTGTCTGAGTCTGTACAACCTCCTCCCCCCTCCTAACATCGTCTGACTGCGAACACACATTCAGTGCTGTCTCGCCGGTCATAGCGTGTGGCTAACAGGAGGTTCGTCCTACGGCATTTTGAGGTGAGTTTCTCCCCCCCCCCCCCCTTTATAAACATTTCATCAATATCATTCAGGTTGTACACAACTAAAATGTGCTGTGTTTGTCCCGTGAGCCAATATTGCTCCTTGCATGTATAATTACATAGTAACATTTACATGAACTGTAGCTTATTTTATCTGTGGCTATGAACATTGAATTATTTGCATGCTTGGTTGCCCAATAGTTATATGTGAAATTTCATTGCAAACAGAATGGTTTATTTGGGTGATATTTCTTTTTCTTTTGTTAAGCAGTGTGTGTATGGGGTTGTGATTTGAACAACATGCATTGATGAGGGGTATGAGGCGGCTCCATGTCAGTTTAGCTATCATTTCTTTTGCTTGGACCGTATGTACTTCACATTATTCTTTTCCTCCAGTTCCCGTGTCTCTATTTTCAGGGGGTGAAGGTATTAATTTTTCTTTCATACCTAATTCTATTTTTCTTTTTCCTTCTCTTCTTCTTCCATTGACTGAATGGCTCAGTTGGTTAAATGTCTGGCCTACAAAACGTAAGATTACAGCTTCAATTCTTGTTTTCTCTAATGGCATTTAAGTGTTTGAAAATGGTTCAGTCTCATGTTGGTTGTTGAGACAAATACTGTGCAAGTGCTATGGAAATGGAGATTGTTGCTAGGCCATCATCCTTTTATCATTTCTGTGTTGTTTACTTTTTGTTTATCTTGTTTTATCATGAAGTGTTTATTTTGTTAATATGATTGGCATTATGTGAATGGTTTTCTAGGGACATATAAAAATGTTCATCTCATTTTCATCTTTCATATTATTGAACCTTAATTTCATTAACAGGTAGTATTTCGATCATCGACAAGTATGGTGTATTTATTCATTCAGATGAGTTCTGAAATGTGGGATTTTGACATTCATGGTGATCTGTATTTTGAAAAGGCTGTCAATGGATTTCTTGCTGACCTTTTTCAAAAGTGGAAGGTAAGCCTGTCCCATAAAATTTTTGATGTTCTTATGTTATAATTCTGCTGTATATTCTATTTTTCTTATTCTCATTCATAAATGGGTACTGAAGCTATTTCATTAATAACCTTTACTTTTATTTCTTTTAAAAATTTAGTGTTAATATTTACAGTCTTCTATATTTCACAATTATGTATAGTATAGTCAATACCGGGCGAGTTGGCCGTGCGCGTAGAGGCGCGCGGCTGTGAGCTTGCATCCGGGAGATAGGGGGTTCGAATCCCACTGTCGGCAGCCCTGAAAATGGTTTTCCGTGGTTTCCCATTTTCACACCAGGCAAATGCTGGGGCTGTACCTTAATTAAGGCCACGGCCGCTTCCTTCCAACTCCTAGGCCATTCCTATCCCATCGTCGCCATAAGACCTATCTGTGTCGGTGCGACGTAAAGCCCCTAGCAAAAAAAAAAAAGTATAGTCAACTCTTGATTATCCATGGTATTGGGTAGTATCTACTCATTGCTAAATGGAAACACAGTTAATATTAAATTAGACATAAACAATAAAAAAAATAAGGGTTTAGTAAAGCTTACATAAGCTGGGCGGAGAGGCTCAGGCAGTTAGAGCACTGGACTTCTGTGCCCAAGTTGGCAGGTTTGATCCTGGCTCAGCCCAGTGATATTTGAAGGTGCACAGATATGTCAGCTTCATGTTGGTAGATTTACCAGCACATAAGAGAATTTGTGTGGGACAAAATTGCGGAACGTTGATGTCTCTGAAAACCATAAAAGTAGTTAGTGGGATTTAAAACTAATAACATTTTTATTATTAAACTTGCAGTACATCAATGAATTCCTTTAAATTATCTGGATTTTTGTGCTTTACCAGTAACTGTAACTTTTAATTTATGCGTTCCCGATGCATTACCACAACACACAAGAGTTATTCTCTCTTTGCTACTCTCATGTCCAGGGGCAGGGTTTGCACTTCTGAAGTCCAAATTCTCATAGGTAAGCGTTTCCAGTGTAGACCAGTTTTATCACGCTGTAAACATGCTCCGATAACAAGCCTTTGGTTTGGCTAAACTGTTCAAATACTGAGTGAAATTCATTAGCTTCAGTCTCATTTATGGATAATTTCTCCCCTTGTATGCTAATTGTGTGAATTCCACGTTGCTGTTTGAACCTCCTTAACCAGTGTTCCAAACCAAGAGATTCAAATAAATGTTTGACTTGTTTAGCACAGATTATTCCTGATTCTAGGACTCCTTGCGCCCTTTTCTGATTAAACCTAATCACCCTTGGCGTATCTAAATCTTCATGCGTTGATTTTTTTCCTATTTCAAATTGCTTCCTTCCGTAAGTTATTCCATATTATAGTGCTAGTTTATTAACAGTACCACATTTTTCTAATTGGTCAGTTATTTCCAGTATTTGTTCAATATTAAGAACTTTCTTTTATGCTTGATTTCTGACATTTTCACTCTCACATTCACTATGAACAATACAAAATTCTGCAACAGACTAGTAATAATGCGACTGGAACACACACAGTACTATGTTGCGTTCCTTGCGGTGGAAGATGGCATTTATGGAGTCTTACCGCAGTTCAGAAGTGTACAAAACATCATGTGGAGGAAAAAAAAAATGTTCCAGGGTTAATCTGCACCCAGATAATCGAGAGTTGAGTGCAGTTTCTTTTTATGTTCAGATCATCTATTTCAAGAGTGAACAGTTCTCAGCATTTCTTCAGCAACCATCTTCTTTCATATTCTTTTTGTATCCTCCTCCTCTCCTTCATCCTTTGATGTTTTCTATTTTGCCTACAGTGTCTTCTTTCTCTTCACATTCAACTTTCACTTTGTAATGGTGTCTCTAAACTTTCCTGATGCTCTACCATTTACACTTTCTGAACCACTTCAAGATCTACTCTTAAAATTCTTCCATCGTTTCCAATCTCTGTTCTTGGTGTTAGGTGTTTTATTTCCTTCACAAACTCTTACTGTATGACTTTATCCCTCCATATGCATTCTCTTATTATGCTTTATATTTTTCTTGGAATTCTGCAGTCCTACATACTTTTGCCTTTGCTACTACTGATACCACCAAAAGCTCTCTTAGGTTTATGGTGAGGATTTTGTGTTCTTTCTTTCTTTTTCTGTTAGAATTGCTCAAGGTTTCTGTCTCCCCATTTATATTCTATTGACTATTTATCTTCTTAAACCATATATTCATCATCAGCTGGTCTCTCTGGCCAAAAATCAAATACCATATCCCCTTTTTGATTCTTACTGCCATACCTGTAATCTCCCCAGATCTCTTTCTTTTCTCTTCCTTTCATCATTGGTACATTTATATTCCCAATAATTATTACTTCCTTATGTTGTATATCATAATCATTAATTCTTAATCTGGCCATACATACTATTGCAAATCCTGCCATTGTTGCTGCAGCACCATCTGGTGAAATAGAGGAAAATCTCTTCTGTAAACAGTCCGCATCACACTCCAGAGTGATTATTTTGCAAACAGTGTATCATGGAAAGAGGTCACTTATGAAAATTGCGTCACAAAAATAGCAATGCACAAGGTAGAAAGAAAGCATTCAGATATCATTAATGTCTTTAAAAAGCTTGATTTCAGCAGAAGTTTGTCTCTCAAAGAATCAAATGCTTGAGTGAGACCAAGAATATGTCTGCCCGCCCCTGATTGGACTATCTGAAGTCTAATAGGACACCACAGCTCACAATGCCATTAACAAATAATTCACCAAAATCCTGTGTGGAAATGAAAGGTAATTCCAGGAGAGGTGAATGTTTAGAGATGAACGATGTTCAGAGTGCATAGTAATGGTTTTGGTCTGGAATCACGTCATCACAGCACTTCTAACAATATGGTTGAAGAAGCACAGCTGGTCAAATACCAAGTCCGCCTTAAGCAGTGTGCGCAAAATGGTCATCCAAAAATCTTCACTGATGAGAAAGTCTTTGCAATGAAAGAACACCTTAACCATCATATTTATTGTGTCTATGCCCCAGATGCATTCACAGTTTGTCAGCAGGTTGCTGAAATAATCCAAAGAGTTCATTATCTGGTATCACAGATAACACTAGCCTGTGAATTTAAACTTTCTGATCGTTGCATAATGTTCAAATAGTGATCTTTTGTATTTCCTGCATGCTGAATCCAGAACTGAAGTCTGTTTTCCTGCATCACATTAGTTTTTTGTTGTTGTTGCAAAATTGAAATTAATATGCAAGACTGTCATGTATATACATTCTATTATCTCATGTAAGAAATAATGTTTATCTTGTTATCTTTATTCTTCTGAACACACTTATATTACACTGTTATATTTATGAACATAACAATTGTATACATAAAGCCAAATGGTCCAACATTTATCACTCATAAGCCTGATAGCATATTGTAGAATTGCAAGTCCACAGTTTCAATTGTATATCTTGACTTATCTTGTTGTTTTCCCTTTTTGAGGTGTAGTTGGATTGTGTCTCTTTAGTAACCAGCAGTAATCTGCCAGCATGTTTTGGTTCAGTTTCCCTTGATATCTGCATTTAATTTCCTTTAGATACTGGTGAAATCTTCCTCCTTGTTCTTCGCTCAGCTTTGCAAGGTTCTCGGGGAATTAATCCAAATGTTAATGTAACGTGCACTTTAAGCTCATATTACAGACTAAATCTTGGAAAGAAACAAACATTCTGTCCACCATTTGTTTGTAATCTGGATTTTTTTGTATTGCCAAGAAAGGTTTTGACTGCATCCCGGAATGCTTTCCATGCCAAATGTTCTGCTGCACATATGGCGTCTTCATAATCAGTATCAGAAAGATTTTTCTGATATCTGGACCTGTGAAGATACCCTCTTTGATTTTGGTATTACTGATGCCAGGGAATCGATGACACAGGTACTGGAAGCATTCTCCTTCATTATTTATAGCCTTAACGAAGTGCTTCATAAGTCCTTGTTTTATATGAAGTGGAGGTAACAGTATGTTGGATTTGTCAACAAGACATTCTTGTTTTATGTTTTTCAAGCCAGCAATCCACTGTCTACGTAGTGACCATTCCTTTTGAATCCAGTGTTGTGACCTTGCACGACTCTCCCACTCTCATGGAAAACAGGGATGTTGTGGAACCTGCTTGTAGACCCATCAGAATGCATATCACTTTAAAATCACCACACAGTTGTCCTTGTGTGCCTGATATTTTACTTTACACAACATCATCACAGAATTTTTGTATGTTTCTCGCACAATAACTGAATGCATAACAGGAATTGATGCAGGCTCATTTTCATTGTGAAGAAGCACACACTTCAAACTACGCTTGGAGGTATCAATAAAAAGTCTCCAGTGAGTGGAGTCGTAATGTGGTACCCCTAGCTTCAGCATAACCTCCAGAGCATTGTTGCAGTAAACCAAAGTTCCCTCGTCACAAAAGAAGGGTGACGCATTCTCTGTACCTATAGTACGTCATTTTTGGTGCCAACATGTTCTTTTCATGGAGTCTAGGGGTACCTCGGCAGATTCCTTCGTAAGACCAAGATCTTGAACTAAGTCATTTAACGCACTTTGCTTGAAAAGTTGGTGCTCATTCCCAGTGACTTCTGGTGAGAAGTCTCAATCAAAGGTAGCACCGGCCATTTCTGCCTCATCTTCAGAAGTGGAGCCATCGTTTAATTGTTATGGATGCTGCAGTATTTGTACATCAGGTCTATGAGAAACAGGTAGAATTGCGAATGAAATATTGCTTGGATACACAATCTTACTTTTGTTCCTGCTTTTAAAACCCTTCACATTCACCGAAGATAAGTAGCATTGAGAACTATGGTCTGTAGGTTCTCACCATACCATTGGTATTCTGAATGGCAGCGCTGTTCACTCACTGTTCACCCACTGGTGTAACTGCTCTACACAGTTCCTACAAACTTTATGAGGTGCCCACGGCTTGTCTTGGTCTCCCAGTTTGATGCCAAAGTACGCACAGTGGGCATTTCTGACAAACTCTGTTATATTGCACCGATGTTTTATCGGCACAAAACTTCCACACATATAGCAGAATATATCTGGACTCTTCATGCAGCCATGACGGAACATGTTGATATAAGTTCAATATAAAGATTAACTCAGTGTGTCACGCACATACAGGGCACTTCCTATTCTCATTAGCAAGCGAAGTATGACCCAGACTGAAGCGCAGAAAGTACTGCAACAGAATGACACTAATCAGCAAAACCTACTGTGTTGTACAGTGTTGTCAGTTCTAAGCTGTGAGTGTGTTTATGCAGGGTTGTCAGATGTCTGCAGGAGTGCGTGTTAATAAATAAATTCAGAAACTTATTCAAAACAACATTTCTCCTAACAAAGTAGCGTATGCAATGGTGTATGTGCATAAAAGAAGGAAGAATAGATTTTTAAACAAATAATATCGGATTTTTAAAGAAATGTGATGTGATGCGGGAAAAATAACACTGGATAGTGCTTCAGGATGCAAAAGCCATCCTGAAAAACTACATAGGATGGCAGCAATGAAACCATCGCAGGACAGTATCATTTGATGGGAAGTTTCTTGTAATAATGGTTTGGACCTTGGAAAAGGTGTCAAAACATCTGCTGAAGTATACCAATACACAGTGCTGTGTTCTGTTGTAAAGCCCTTGAATCAAGTTTTGTTTATGGGTGTGGAATTAGAGTATTCAACAGAACTCTGCACCAGCATACAAAGCCACTACTCAAGAATGGCTGTAAGCAGATGTTCCTGACATCATTTCTGTTGCTGATTGGCCATTTGGGAGTTCATCCTTTGGATTACAAGTTGTAATCATTGCTTGAGGAAATGGTCTTCAAGGAGAGACATCTTAATATTGACATACTAAACAGAGCTTTGAAAACTGCTGTAGCCAGTTTTGCCATGCATATTGTATATTGTAAATTTTGTGTAGTCTTAAATATGGATTTATCGAATGATGTAACGATATTTAAACCACTCAATATGTATTTCTTTGGAGTTGGAGTTTACAAAAGAATATTGTTTTTATGTTAGTAAATTAATGAGTGAAATTGGATTAAATTTGATACAGGCAGACTTATTAAACTTAACAAATAAAGCATTGGTGCTTAATGGAAAATAATATTAAATGGATCAAATTGATTTGTAATATTGATTAATTATTATGGGTTTTGGTTGATCTAGTGAGAGTGAGTGATAAATTTTTATTTTTGAATTGTTATCATTTTTTATATTTGTTATCGCTTTGCCATTTTTCTTTTTCAATAAATTTGTTTCACAAAAAAGTTATCATTCATAATCTTTTTATTATTTTTTTCTCTCATCCTTCCTGCTTAGTAATTTAAGATTAGCTTATACTACTCAAAGATATCACCGGTGATTACTCGTGTACAGCCCTATAATTACAGCCGGCGCCCAATATCATAGGCTGGAAGGGTAGAATATGATACAATTTATGCATGGCCAGGAATATTAAAATCCTGTGTTCAAGAAAAACATGGACATTTTGAATAATATGTCTAAAATTCTTAGTATAAGTATACTTATAAATTGTATTTTTCTTTTCCAATATGTTCTCCAGTAACAGTATCTATGGCCAGGCTAGGTATAGGTGGACTATGATAGCTGAGTGATATTGTTTCTGGCTTTGTACAGAGATGTCGATTAGCCCAACCCTGCCCTATTAAATGGGGGATTTTCGAAATAAAAAATAATGTTCCTTTGACTTGGGGTCCTTATAAACATTAGATCTCTTGGCTAATATCATGTTGTCAGCAGTCGCAAAGAACTGCAAGCTGCTTCCTTTTTTCATTTTCTGTATAGCTGGTTTTTTTTTTTATAGTGCCTGGAATCTGATCGAGTCCTCTCTCCTAAATATACCACTGATATAAATTTCCTTTCCTTCAACTCCCCTCCCTTTCCTTTTTACTTGATCACTTCTTGCATTATAGGCATGAATCCGAGAAAAATGATGTATAAAATCTTTAAGTCACAGTCTGTATCTGTTCTAGAAAAATGGAAGCAATCATGAGGTAACGATAGTGTTGTTCTCTCGCACATTCTACAAGGCAAGTAACTTGGAAGAGTTCCCGTGCTACATGAGAGAATGCCTACAACAGGACTACAAAGGTCGCTTCTATGAAGACTTTTACAGGTTGACTAACAGAGATTTATTTTCCTTGGGTTGATAGTTTTGATTTCTTTTTGTGTTATTTGTTTTTTGTTGTTTTCTTATTTATATATGTTTCTAGGGAACATACTTGCAGATGTATGTTTCTTTTCTACTTGACTTATGTAATGTTGAATCAAAAACTCTCATAAGAATTTAATGGTTTGAAAAGTTTCCTATTTATTATTAAGGACTCATGGGTGGTACTGTATGTTGGACTTGCTCGTGAATGGTACGCTGTTGAAAGAGCTCTGTATTATATTAGTGATATAGTTAACACCTATCAATAGGGTGGATCATGGGTGACTACTTATGAAAACTAAGGTTATTGGACTAGAAAAAAGAACTCTGAGAATGAGAGCAGGTGGAGCATTGTCTAATCCTGTGATGATTAAGAGGGAGATCCTCCAAATGCTACAGTTAAAGGCACTTGAGATGCACAGCAAAGCAGTATATGAATCTCACGGTATAAAGTAAAGGGTAGCTGTGTAGATTCACGAAGATGTGTCTCAAAAGTTTTCAGTCTGTCAAACGCACAATTTCAGTGTAAATATTACACTATAACATACCTGGAAAAAAAAAAAAAAAAAAAAAAAGACATTATTGGACAATAAATAAAAAGTACACACTATTAAACAAAGAATGACACGTTTTGTTCTTAAAAGAACATCATCATATTTTATCAAGTCACATTCAATATTTGGAAATATAAAGTCGTGGAATTCCATTGGTATTCTAGATTCAAATTTAAATTCACATAATTTTTTCTCCCCCCAATTTGCAATTTGAAAATTGCTTTAAAAACAGCAGAAAATTACGCAAGTAAATATGGTAATAGCCAAACGCGCCGAGATCTTGAGACTTTGGCTCTTTATCGTGTATTCACCTGTTACACAGTTAGTACGAGGTCGGGTGACATCACAGTCTTGTACCATGCCAAACTATTACATTCGCCAGGCTGACTGCAGCGTCATTTTTCAAAATGGCAGCTATCACTAATTTAACTGCTCATCAGTATAGTTCACTAAACTTATATGTTGCTTGAGGTTGATGGATTATAACTAGTTCTAACAGTTCATTTTTGTTGAAGTTTTCATCCACAGTTACATTGTGTGTTCGTAGCTAATCACGAATATCAGTTCATTTCTAGTTCATTTTGGTGGCTTATTTGCTAGGACAATGTCTTAAAGAGCGCTGCCCTTTTGGTGCTAAATTTGGTGAACGTCTTTTTTCATTTCATTATTGTAATCACCACTTTTCAATTCCACCGAAAAGGGTTTGTGCTAGATTAACGAGCGTTGGTAGGCATGTTTATACATCTGAAAGATGACGTTGATTTACATTTCCCGCACATCACATTAGCGTGGCCCTAGTAGCAGCCCTATGACTTTGCACATCAGGTTTGCTGTAAATACGGGCTGTACTGTGCGAGTGTTCGTTACCTGTGAGATTGGATGGAGTGACTCTGAGTGGGTCAAGAATGCCTTTACAACGATGAAGAGGCTAGTATCAACACTCACCGTGGTTGAACGATGCCATATAATAGGGCTACATGAAGGTGGATTTTCCTTCCACGCTATTGCAGAACGACTTGGCAGGAATGTCTCCACTGTGCATGTGTGCTGGCGGCAATGGTCACGAGAAGGTATGATCGCAAGAAGACCGGGCCTTGGACGTCCCCATAGCACCACCGAGAGAGAGGACTGCAGCACACACTGACATAACAAACTGTTCGAAATCGGTTACTTGAAGGACAGCTCTGAGCCAGACACACTGTGGCGTGCATTCCACTTACCCCAAACCATCGCCGCCTGCGACTTCAATGGTGTCAAGCAAGAGCTCATTGGAGGATGGAGTGGAGGCCTGTTGTGTTTTCCAATGAAAACCGGTTCTGTCTTGGTGCCAGTGATGGCCATGTGTTAGAAGGAGGCCAGATGAACGCCTGCATTCCACCTGTCTGCGGCGTCAACACACTGGACCTACACTGGGAATTCTGGTCTGGGGAACAATTTCCTATAACAGCAGGAGCACTTTCATGGTTATCCCACACACCCTGACTGCAGATGTGTACGTCCGTCTGGTGATTTGACCTGTTGTGATGCGGTTCATGAACAGCATTTCCAGGGGTGTTTTCCAACAGGATAATGCACGCCCCCATGCCGCTGTTGTAACTCAACAGGCTATACAGATTGTCGACATGTTGCCTTGGCCTGCTCGATCCCCTGATCTGTACCCTATTGAGCGCGTATGGGACATCATTGGACGACAACTCCAGCGTCATCCACAACCAGCATTAACCGTCCCTGTATTGACCAACCAAGTGCAACAGGCATGTAACTCCATCCCTGACATCTGGTACCTTTATCACATTGTCTCAGCAAATAAGCCACCAAGATGAACTTGATATTCGTGATTGGCTAGGGACAAGCAATGTAACTGTGGATGAAAACTTAAACAAAAGTGAACTGTTAGAACTAGTTATAATCCATCAACCTCAACCAACATATAAGTTTAGTGAACTATAGTGATGAGCAGTTGAATTAGTGGTAGCTGCCATTTTGGTGAAATGACGCTGTGGTCAGCCCGGCGAATGTAATAGTTTTGCATGGTACTTGACTGTGATGTTGTCGGACCTCGTACTGACTGTGTAACGGGTGAATACAGGATAAGTAAGTCTCAAAATCTTGGTGCGTTTGTATGAGCTATTCCACCGCGGAAGTTGTGCAGGCAGTGGGCTTTCCTGGGCTACTGTGTCCAATGTGTACTGTGAGTACATAGATTCGGGCAACACCACCATCTTGAGGGTCAGCTGTCTTGGAGTACATCGTGTTGTTGACAGGGGTCACCATCGACTGGCTTGGATGGTAAGAGCAGGTGGACGGGTGGCAGTGAAACAGATTAATCGTGAATTCAGTGCTGGATAAGAACTAAGTGTGAGCAGCCATATCATCCAGATCATCATCCTCGCAATGAGGTAGTGAAGCCACCATCCCACTTGGATACCACTACTCACCGCACGTCACAAGTCACAAAGAATGACACTGGCACAGGAACACCACCATTGAACTCTCAAAGCATACAGAAAGATCGCCTAGACAAATGAGCTGTGGTACCAGTTTATACACGCTGATGGCAGGGTACGAGTGAGTCACCTAGCACTCGAGACAATGGATTTTCTTGTCAGCAGGGTACAGTTCAGGCCAGAGGTGGTTGTATCGTATGGGGACCGTTCACGTTGTATGAAATGGGACCCCTGATACATCTTACAAAACTCTCATCGACGAATGATACAGGAACATGCAGTCAGTCATGTCCAACAATTAGTTCACCTCTAGCACACTGCAGGAGACCTGTACATACAGTAAGACAATGCACTGTCCTGTTGTTCATGAATTGTGCTTCATTGATTAGATGAACAGTCCAAGGATGTGAGGATGCTTGCCTGGCCCCTAAGGTCACCCAACCTCAGTCCTATTGAGCACATCTAGGATGCTGTTGAGAATGATGTGTGCACCGTTGACCCTGCTCCGAACAACCTCTATGCATTATGGGAGGCTGTGCAGTGGTCACGGAGCAGTGTGACTTCCTATGCTTACAGTATCTTGTTGAGTCCCTGTTATGCTGCATTGCCACCACCACCACCACCACCACCACCACCACCACCACCACCACCACCACCACCACCACCACCACCACCACTAGATCTCTGTTGGGCATCTATGGCTGAGTATTTAAATTAATTTTGTTGGTTAAGCACCAGATGTGTCACTCGAAATCTTTTACATTCTGATATGGTACGACATGAAGTGTCAAAAGGACATTTTTCTCGCCCTTTAAAAATCCTCTCGGGTTTGAACCAGTAATCAATGAAGGAATTATTGAAGATAATATATCTATTCAATAAACAATACAGTAATATTCAAATTGTAGATGAACACATTTGAGTCTTCACTAATCGCTTTCACTTCAACATCACTATACTTTTTACTGCCAGACTGAATATGATATGAAATTCTTGATGGCTCCTTCATTGCCCTGATGGTAAAATACAACATGGAATCTATAGCAAATGTCATGAAGGAATAAATCAATATTCTATCGACAGTAAAGCTATGAAATTATGATCATCGGCTATCAGTATTACATGAAACAGCGATGTTGCCTATGGAATATCACAGTAGATTTTCAAGCTTCAGTAGGTGTTATATAATACTATGTTCTTTTACTGTCGAAACTAAAATATGAACTTTGGTTTCCTAAAACAGTCTGTTTGCCAAACTTGTAAAAGTTAAACTACTTACCATTTCAACCAAACTGGTGCAGACTGGCTGAATATCACTACTGGTTCTCTTTGACAGGCAGTTTTATGGTTTGCTATTGTATTGGTAACATTTAATCTTGGGCTAGTTTCTCTAGTTTAAGTTAGTTTAGTACTGTTGAGTATCTTGCAAACAGGCCAAACAAACTTAATGGCATTGCAATCCTTAAGGGCCCTGGCCTACCATGGAACCGCTGTTCAGCTTGGAGGTCTGCAGATTACACGGCGACACTTGGTCAGCGTTTCGAATCATCTTGGACGTTATTCTTGGCTTTTTAGACTGAGGCTGTTATCTAGCCATAGGATATCTCTCAGTTGTATTCACGTAGGATGAGTGAAACTCGAACCAGCCCTCAGATCCAGGTAAAAGTCCCTTGTCTGGCCAGAAATTGAACCCAGGGCCTTTGGAAGAGGGGCAGGCACACTACCCTTAGATCATGAGACAAGAGTTAAGTATCTTTGTTTGTATTAATCACCAGTGTCGTGGAGAAATGTTGGATCCTAATCCAATTTACTTATTGTAATTTCTGTGAATTGGTCTGGAGATTGGTAAGCTCCTAAACATATCGGGTGAGTCTGCTGCAGCTGACTATTTCTGTTGTTAGGCATCCTAACAAATGTCAGTGGTCTTATGGTCAATTCTCCTTTGCTGTATACCACTCTACAGCTGCCTTTAAAGCACTTACTGTGTCATCACAGCAAAGACTTTTACAAAAACATGCATGCGACAGGTATTTACATAATGCATCAAACTGTCATATAGTTATGTAAAAAGTACGTGCTAATTATAATTTTTCGATTGGATATGAAATTAATGCTAAATCGATGGCATACTGATAGAAAATGTTTGAGAGTTTGTGAAGCGGGAAGTAGTCTTACACAAAGTATGCTTTCTGATAAGTTCGAGGTAATAGTCTCTGTGGTGTAATGGGCTAAGTACAGACGTGCTCATGCATGTGCTGTTGGTAAGTGGATTTGAACATTTTTATTCATATTTCAAGATTTTGAGGATCAAATACAAGACCATTTTTGCTACATTCAACCAGTAGCATGCGTGTTTAATGTGTAGTGGCCTGACACTTGGTGTAGCCTTGCAGTGCTGGTCTTTTCTTCGCTATGTATTCAACAGATGGATATGTTGACATGCTCCTCATCTACGGTGAAGCAAGACAGAACGCACAGAAAGCACAGCACCTGTATCACGCAAGATTCCACACAGACGACAACCAATCGCAAATATGATTAGGAGGGTAGAACGATGTTTGTATATAACTTCGTCACTTTCCCAAACAGTTCCTGTTAGAAAGGTGCCAGTTACGTCCAGTCAAACTGATGAGATGGTTTTAGACTTTTTAGAGGGGAATCCTCACACGAGTACCCGGGCTGTAGCACAACAGGCCAACATCAGCCAGTCGCCTGTTGTACAGATCTTGCATTCCAGTTTGTTTCGTCCGTATCACCTACAGCTACATCAAGAGCTCCACAGATAAGATTTCAAAACTCGTTTGATTTCTGTGCGTGGATACTGACACAAGTGGCAAATGATCCTACATTTGTATCTCATATTTAATTTTCGGACAAGTCACGATTTCATACTAATGGCTCTGTGAATCGTCATAATATGCATTACTGGAGTGTTGAAAATCCCCACTGGGTGAGGCAGGCAGCATTTCAGGCACGATGGGGAGTAAATGTCTGGTGTGGTATACTGGGTGATCACTTAATTGGACCATATTTCTTTGAGGATTATTTGACAGGAGCCCGGTACCTACAGTTGCTTCAAGACCAACTACCATTGCTGCTTGAGAATGTACCCCTGGGTGAGCGTGTAACCATGTGGTATCACCACAACGGAGCTCCACCTCATATATCAGCAGATACCTGAATGTTACACACCCTGATCGATGGATAGGAAGAGGAGGACCTCATACTTGGCGTGCTAGATCACCTGATTTGACGCCACTGGATATCTTGAAGGGTGTAGTGTACGCTCAGCAGCCGGAAAATCCTGAAAGCCTTCAAAACCTTATTACAGAAGTCGGTGGATCAGGAACACCTACAATGCTGCAACGAGCTCGAATGTCAGTTCAACGGCGTACTGAAACATGCATTACTGTAGAAGGCCATCTATTCGAACACTTACTGCACTAACAGGCTGTTGCTCAGTCAAGTGGATTCAAACCCCCAACCATTTTGTCCTTGTCAAGCCATGCTTATAAAACAACCATGTAAGCAGCCCTGATGGCCTAGAACAGTGCCTAAATAAATAAATAAATAAATAAATAAATAAATAAATAAATAAATAAATAAATAAATATCCACCTCTGTGGTTTAGTGGTTAGTTTGATTAGCCATGAACCCCAGAGGCCCGGCTTCGATTCCCAGCTCTGCCACGAAATTTGAAAAGTGGTAACAAGGGATGGAACAGGGTCCACTCAGCTTCGGGAGGTCAACTGAGCAGAGGGGTCTTCGATTCCCTCCTCAGCCATCCTTGAACTGGTTTTCTGTGATTTCCCACTTCTCCTCCAGGTACCTAACTTAAGGCCACAGCCGCTTCGTTCCCACTTCCTTGTCTATCCCTTCTGATATTCCCAACCTCCCACAAGGCCCCTATTCAGCATAGCAGATGAGGCTGCCTGGGCGAGGCACTGGTCCTCCTTCCCAGTTGTATCCCACACCCAAAATCTTGTGCTCAAACCCTGGGGGGAAATTTGATTAAGAAATAAATAAATTAATAAATAAACCACGACGTGAGGGCATTCGGATACGTTGGTTTGTAGACGTTTCTCGAAGTACAAAATGCGAATAGAATTATCAGGCCCAAGTGGGATTTGAACTCACCTACCAAACGCAGTTGTATTAGCAGCAACCCACTTAACATATGACACCACGGCAACTCCAGCAAGTGGCTTACTGGAAAGCCTATGAGCTGAACAGCTGCTTCACAAATAACAATATAATTAGTAAATTCAATACTATAATATGTAATATTCTAAATTACATTAATTAGGGCCTAGTTTCGGCCAGGGCTGGCCATTTTCAGCCTTAATGTGTAAAACACCTAATAACTAAACAAATGTACATGCACACAATTGACATAAAACAAATGAAAACAAATATATACAAAGTGACGTTAAAAACTGGGATGGAATTATGAATAAATTTGAAAATGAACTAGGTTCTAACATCTTGAGTATGTTCATCATTGAGAATAATTTCAAGTTTTAATTTATATACACATAACTGTTAGTTCTAATACTGCTTATCATTAATATTTCAGTAGTAAATGGGAACTGGTAAATGTTGATCCTGTAGTTTGTCATCAAATCTATTTGTGTGGTGTTAGCTATATGTAATCCATTGGACACCGCTGTAAATAACCACTAGCTGACGGGGAACTGTTAGATGTTGTTTCATCCTCAATCAAAGTAATAAATGAGATGCTCTCATGGTGCTTGTTAAATCTTGCTGAAATGTTGTTGGACATTGTCAGGACAGCACATGAAGATGTGGTTACACAGATACATTGTGTCTGGTATAAAATTTTTGCAATTCATTGCGGTGCCCATGAAGTTAACCTGATAAATTAGATAAAATTAAATTAATGAATTGAATGAGAGAATGTGTTAGTTAGATGGCATAGGTTATATGAGACTTACCTCTCAATACAGCATGAGGTGTGTGGTCTATTGTTGAGTGTGCTTCAGACTAACTGTTGTGAGATTCAAATGAAAAGGAAGGAGAAGGGAGGGGAAGGTCCTGAAGGAAAGGGGGTTGGGAAAGGGGGTGGGGGGGAGGGGGGTTTAAGGTGGGGCTGAAGGATGTGGGAAAAAGGATGGCTGTTGAGGAAAGGTGCTGTGAATATTATAAAAAACTGAATTATGACTTGTTGGTTTGACATTGCTGAAAATGGGAATTAGAAGGACAAAAAGGATATTTGGTTTTTCTGAAATTTCATTAAGATTATGATTTGGGTTGAAATATTGATCTAAATGTATGAAGCAGCTTTCGGTAATGTTAAGGAGGAGTCCTTTATTGATGATTTTGAGAATTTCCATATCTTGTTTTATGTCTGTGAATTTGTGCTTATAGTCTTGCATATGCTGTCCTACAGCTGAAAATTTATTTTATTTCAGGGCATTGACAATAGATTATCTATTGAATTATCGAAGTTTATAACCTATGCTTCACAAATGCACGTATGTTTTCTATCAGTATGCCATCACTTTTAGTGTTCATTTCATACCCTACTGAAAGCTTATAATTGGCATGTCTTTTTTACGTAACCATATGACAGTTTGATGCATACCTGTTGCATAAGATACATGTTTTTGCAAAGAGGTTGGTGCAGTAAGTTATTAAAAGTGATTATTGCTTGGTGTACGGCAAAGGAGAATCGACCATGATGCCATCAGTGACGTTCGTTGGGATGCATAACAACAGAAAAAGTCAGGCGCAGCTGACTCACCCAGTATATTTTTAACTGAACCTGAAAATTCAGAACTCTAAATGTAAGTTCTTTTACGGGAAAGGACCAGTTGCCCATAGGCTTCCATTGAAGAGCTCGTTTGTAACATCATGTCGTAATCACAAGGACGCACTCAGGAGATGCTGTTGGTTGTGTACACTGTTTTATTTACAAATTATATACACATTATACTCACACATTAATAAACCACCATTTGGAACAACACATTTGACTGCTTCATTAGCGTGTCAACCAACTACCAACACAACAAAATCACAACATGAATTCACACACTGAATTTGACTAATGACTTTCGCTAACAACTCCACTCAACTCAAGACTGTCTATTTATATACCTTGCCTGGCCGGGCTTCTAGAAAAGTTTGACACAACATGCTTTCTCGTATTTTCTCAAGTCTCCAATAATCTATCTACAAATGGACAGAACATTCTGTAAAACTCTAGTGACAAAGGTGCGTTGTTCTAGACTATTACCCAGTGTTGCACAACATTACATTGGATTTATACATCATATTTACAGGTAATAATATATAATATTAATTATGTGTTCTTACATTAAATAGAGTCGTATTAATATATATACATCAGACATATCGTGACATAACCTCATATGTATTGTTACACAAGACAGATCATACAACACACAAATAATAAATGATACGACTACAATTTATACCAAATAAAGTCCATATTGACATCCTATCATACATAACTAAGTAGATAATAATAATAATAATAATAATAATAATAATAATAATAATAGACGTAAACAATTTCATAGCCACCTCACAAGTAATAATAATAATAATAATAATAATAATAATAATAATAATAATAATAATGTCCACGCACTTTATGAGACCTTTACATAAAAAGAAAACTTGGAGATCACCTAACTCATTACTAGGGGAATTCCAGATTGACCCTGTTGCTATTTCCATAAGGAATATCCCTTTCAGACCTGAAAGAAAACTGGCGGTGTGAATTTTTGTTTGTACGTCAAAAACAGACTAAAATGCTCTTAAGTACATATATGTTTAGTTTATTCTACAAAATAAAAATTAACATCTGAAAAAAACCACCCGCACAATTGTGCGTGTCAGAACTTAATTCACTACTTACAAAAAAGAAAAATTACCTCAATGCATGTGAATATACATATGTACATGATCAAATGTTCTATTTTACAGTGGAGAATAATTTTAAAAAATTAAATCTTTGTTCAAACACAAGTAAACGTTACATTTTCTACATTGAGGAAGAGTTTTGCTTTTACTGCCCTTTTGGCAGCAGCAACTTGTCGTCAGACCTGAAAGAAATCTGGAGGTGTCAAAACGTCAAAAACTTACTAAAATGCTCTCAAATACATGTTTTTACAGTTTATTTTACAAAATAAGAACTATCGGCTGAAAAACAGAACCCACACAATTGTGCGTGTCAGGACTTCATTCATTACTTGCAAAAAATTAAAAATTAAAAAAATTCTACTCAGTATATGTGAATATGCACATGTACATGATCAAATGTTCTATTTTACAATGTGGAACGATTTTAAACAATTAAAATCTTATACATTACATTTCTCATGTAGAGTACGAGTTTTGCTTTCACAGTCCTTTTTGTGACAGCACCCAGCACTCCAGCATGCATTGCCTGTAAGGAAACCTAGCCCGCACATATGTGCGTATCAACATTCAAAACCTCATGGTATTACGTATGATGTTGTAAGTTCACAATTTACGTTTGCTACACAATTTACACACTTCATTGATTATATTCTTATATTCAGTAAAGCTTCCAGATTAATATGAATGCAATAAATAAATACTTACTTTAGGCATTACTGCTTCCCGCCATATTGCTAATGAACTGTATTTTTAAACTCTTCTTCCTGCCCCCTGGTGGTCAAGTACTAAATAAAAACAGCTAAAGTTCATGCTACATGTCCCTCACAAGTACTGTAGTCCAGTCTAGCACCAAGAAAACATCAAATAAGCTCAGACATAATAAAATACGAACCCGCACAATTGTGCGTACACGGTCTGAAAGGGATATGCTTGAGATTCAGAATGTTAAAGTACGGAATGAAGTTATCGATTCGGATCACTACCTTACGCAAATCAAGGTTAGTTTTCAACCAAACAGGTCCTGACCTAAAGGCAACCGATTTCCAAGGGTGGATCCGGACTGCCTGAGGAAGAACGCTGACATTTTCGTACGTGACATACACAATCAAGATCCCAAGGTGTGGCCAGACATTCGCAACATATTACAGTCATCAGCATTGAAATTCGGACAGCCACCCAGGAAACGTAAACACAGATGATGGAACACAACCTGTGATGAAGCTATCAATGACAGAATCAAAGCATGGAATCAATGGAATGGACACTGAACAGTCAACAGATAGGAGAATTTTCTGAAGACTCAAAAACTGACCTCAAAAACAATTCGCCGTGAAAAACGTACATACGAGAAAAACAGACTTGCAGGGAGAGAGCAGAATTTCCAGAAAAACAACACTCGGAATTTTTTACAAGACATTCCGTGAGGACTTATCAGGGTACAAACCACCAACATTAAGTTTTTATCAACCTAACGGATAACTAGAGACAAACAGTAAGGAGAACGGTAAGATACTGGCTTACTATTTCCAAAATCTACTGAACTACGATCCACCAACTGAAAGACTACATTTTGAGAAACCTCCACCAAACCCAGACTCACAGCCCCCAACAACTCAAGAAATAAAACAGATAATCCAATCGCTCAAAAATAATAAAGCCCCTGGGAACGATGGCATAACTGCAGAGATGTTGAAAATAGGAAGAGATGACCTCATCAGAAGAATTCATACACACTTAACAGAAATATGGGAGACAGTGATGATTCCAAAGGACTGGGAAGATGCCATTATCCATCCCTTACATAAGAAAGGTGATCGAACGGACCCCAACAACTACAGAGGCAAACAGATCATTTGATTGGTGAATACCAAGCAGGCTTCAGAAAAGGTAGATAGTGTTCTGAGCAAATTTGGAGTCTGAAGACGATATTAAGGACACGTCACAGTACCACCACATTTGTCACCTTTGTGGACTTTAAGAAGGCGTATGACTCTATCGATGGACAAACTGTTATGGATATCCTAGGAGAGCTAAGTGTTGACAAGAAGACCACAGTATTAATCCGCCAGACTCTCACAGACACCACATCTCGAGTGAAGTTTCTAGGTTAACTGTCAGAGCCTTTTGAAGTACATACAGGAGTTCAACAAGGAGATGGCCTCTCCCCAATCCTTTTTAAGTGTTAGACAAAGTCATCAAGGAATGGGGAAAAGAAATCGAAGGTATAAGCATTCGTACTCAGGGACAAAGAATTAACGTGAAGTGCCTAGCTTTTGCTGATGATCTAGCTATCTTTACCAAGACTAGTGAAAAACCCAGGTATGCCATAGAGAAGTTACATGAGATAGCATCAAAAACAGGCCTCCAAATATCGTATGAGAAGACGCATATCGTGGCTAATAGACACCAATATACAAAGATACCCCACTCCAGACAAATTATGGAATAATCACACAGGACCCTTCCTTCGAATATCTAGGAGAAATCATTGTACTATCCGGATTGGACAGGAAAGCTAATTTAGAAAGAGCCACCAAACTCTTGAAAGCATACCGAATAACATGGAGTCACTACAATAAAAGAGTGAGGTCACGAAATGCTAAACTTTGGCATTACAAGACTGTTGTTCTTCCAGAAGCTTTGTATGCCTCAGAAACCACATCTCTAGGAGGTCACTCTAAAATTGATGAAATTGAAAAACAAGAACGAAAAATTCTTAGGAAAATATATGGCCCCGTTCATGTAAATGTAATATGAATCAAAAGGAAAACTGTGGATTTGTACAAAGCAATCAACAAGTTCACCACTACTGTAGGCAGGAGACAAATGAAATTCTATGGCCACATCTGTATAATGGATGGCACTAGATATGCAAAAAAGAACTGCTTGGTATAATTAACTCAAGGTAGGTCAAAATCAGCTGGTTAAAGGAAATAAAGCAGGACTTAAAATAAATGAACATCACAGAAGATACCATCAGGAATCGCAAGGCTTTTGGTACTCTGGTTGCAAAGCACATGTTCACGGAAAAGGCTAAAAGAACCACAGGGAAACAATGGACGGAAGAACACAATAAACAGCATAGTGAGTTCATGAAGAGATTTTGGGAGAAGGAAAACCATCATGAAGCTAACAAGTTCCAACCCGCTCTGTAAACCGGTATAACGAAGAAATAACAGTAATAATAGCAATACCTACTAGTCATGCTCGATATTCTCACTATTTACCCATGGGTTTAGAGAATTGTTTCCAAATTATACGAGTCCATTACACACTTGCATCAATATCCCCCCTATAACTTGAAACAATTTCAAAAGTCTGTCACACTCGACTTTGCCTTGGTCGTAGATTATATCTTCTCACTTCCTCAATGTCACTGGATGTGCTCTCCTCATCGTGCCGTGTCGGGGGTCAGTGTTGCCTCGCCGCCAGCCTCCTCCTTGGTGGTAGTCGATGCGTTCTCTTCCTCATGACCAGATTGTGCCATGTCATCAGTAGTCTCTCCTCCAGGTGGACCCATGACAGTATCCGGCTTACTCTGTATGCGCAGTGGTTGGTTGACTCGCCACAATTCTGTTGCATGGACCTTGATAGGAGGGTTGGTCTTTAGTAAGTAGACACCATGGCCCAGCTGCTTGTCGACCTCGATGGGACCAACCCGCTTAGGTGTGAGAATTGCGTGAAACCCTCCAATCTTATTACTGACTGGGAGGTTACATCGCAGTACTTGTTGGCCTGGTTGGAAGATCTGGGTCTCTTCGACATCTTGAGCCTTGACCTGGGTAAGGGATCTCTTCTCAGCCAAAGCTTGCTTTTCCTTGATGTCCTGCTGCTGCTTATGATGCAACCCTGTTAGCGAAACAGTCGCATCATCTTGACCAGAAGAGGGTGTTGGACAATTCGCCCAATCCCTGGTGCCGTATAGCTGTCGGCCAAGGAACAGCTCCACTGGGGAATAGCCACTGTTGATGCGTTGTTGCAGGGCAAAGCGTGACTGCGGTATCTGACGGTCCCACAGTCAATGTTCCTTGTGTATTAGGTGGACCCGTAGCAACCTTTTTAGTTCCTGGTTCCATCATTCCGTTGGATCTGCCCTTGGGTTGTAGATAGGGGTGGTCCAGTGCTCCACACCCCATTCAGTCGTCATTTGCTGCCACTTCCTTGATGTGAACTGACTCCCGTTGTCTGACAGAATACACCGTGGATAACCTTAGTGGCTGAATACTGGTGATGCATCCCATCATGGCTACTGGTATCGGAAAGGCATCAATCCATCTTGTGAAGAGGTCGGTGATTACTAGGAGTCCTGTTTTACTCCTTGGTGTTCTAGGGTAAGAATCCATCCAGTCCAGGGCTATGAAACTCAGGGGCGCTGCGGCTGCCTTCCTCACTGACAGGAATAGGCCTTCCTGTTGCTCGCCTTGGTGCAGGCGCTTCCACATAGTCAAGGATGTCTTTCCACATGTTGACCCAGAAGAATCTTCGTCGGATAGATTGATATGTCTCTTCACCCCCTGGATATCCGGCTTCAGTGCGGTCATGGAAATTCTCGAGGATGTCTGTTGTATGGTCTAGGGATCACCACTACTGCAGGCATGTCGGAGAGGTGAGATCTGTACAGTAAGAGTCCTTCATCAACCCGGAAATTGTTGTAGCACATGTTGAATTCCTTCGGGATGAGTCGACTATCGGTGTTCTGTCTCCTAATCTACTGCAACGCTCCCGGTCTAGCCCAACCCGACCCTCAACGGAAGATGTGCCTGCAGGGCTTGTCTTGTTCTTGCCATTGCTTGATTACTCCCGGATCAAGTTCCTTCTTGATGATCATAAGAACAGGTTTATTGGGTTCACTCTGGTGGGTTTTTTTTTCTTTTCGAAACTCCCTCCCGACAACGGTGCTCCTAGCTTCAGTTTCCATCGCCGGATGGCTAGATTAACTATCTGCTCCTATGTTCGTCGGTCCTGGGACTTGACACACATCGAAATCAAATTCTGCGATTAACAGAGCCCATCGCATCAGTTTAGATTTTGAGCTTAAGGCAGAGTTCGGCCATTTGAGAGCTGAGTTATCGGTGTACAGCTGGAACTTCCTTCCCTCTAAGTGGCCCCTGAATTTGCCCATGGCCCATATCAGGGCTAAGGCTTCCTACTCAGCAGTGCAGTAGCGTTGTTCGGTGAGAGATGACTCTCTGCTGGCACACTTGATTATGTCCCTTTGGCAGTCACTCCTCTCCTGAAATAACACTGCTCCTAAGCTGGAGTCCGTCTGCAGGCACATCTTACGTTGAGGGTCAGGTTGGGCGAGACCAGGAGCGTTGCAAATCGCAGCTGTAATACCTTGGAATGCTGTCTCTTCCTTGCTGGTCTATCGGAATGGGCCGCTGTTATGGAGTTGATTGGTGAGTGGTGTTGCTTCTCTTCAAAGTGCGGCACGAAGCTGCTGTACCATCCACACATGCCAAGGAACTGATGTACTCGTCGCTTGGTCTGCGGGCATTCAGTTTCTTTGGTAACTCGATTCTTCTCTGGTTGCCTTTCTAAACCTTCAGATGTTAGAACATGGCCAAGATATTCTACGCAGGACTGGGCGAATTGGCACTTCTCCAGTTGGCAGGTCAGTCCATGAATTTTCAGTCGTTCCAGCACTTTCTTCAGGTGTACAAGGTGTTCGTGAAAATTCTTGCTGTGGATCAAGATGTCGTCGAGATACACTTGGCAGAATTCTCGAACATATCCTGATAACACCTTATCCATCAGTTGCATGAAGGTTGCAGGAGCATTCTTCAGTCCAGAAGGCATTACTGTAATCTGGTACAATCCTCTCAGCGTCATGAAGGCGGTCAGTGGCCTAGAACCTCCCTCGACCTCCACTTGCCAGTATCCGGATTTGAGATCCAGTATGCTGAAAATCCTAGTTCCACTTACTTGTTTCAGTGAATCTTTCAGGTCAGGCATAGGGTAGGCGTCACTAATGGTCTTCTCGTTCAGCTTGCGAAAATCCATACACAGTCGATACTCCTCAGTCTTCTTCTTCTCCTTCTTCTTCTTCTCCTTCTTCGGTAGGACGATAGGCGAAGCCCAACAGGATGTAGAGGGTTCGATGAGACCCTGCTCTTCCATCTCTTGAATCTTCTGAATGACGAAGTTGCGTTTATTTGGGTTGATTGGATATGGACGTTGCTTGATGGGTGAGGAAGTGCTGCATTCAATGGAGTGCGTTACAGTGGTAGTCTGTCCTATTTTATTGGTGATGACTTCGGAAAAATCCTTTAAGGCGTGTCCTAGCTCCTCTTCTTTACTTGGTTGAAGATGTGTTAACTGGATATCTGCCAGGTCTACGTCGACTTCCACATCATTGCGAGTCCGGAGATTTCCATCATGCCAGGCGACCTTCAGACGTCTGTCTTTTCCCAAAAAGACTTCATGAGCTGCATAGGCTAGGATCACCTTATATTCCATCAAAAAGTCATGCCCTAATATGATGTCAGGTATTAGGTTCTGAATCACTGCAACGTTAACTACAATAGACATGTCCGTAAATTATATACTATTACAGTAAGTACATGTTCTTACATTAAATAGAGTCATATTAATACACATACAGCAGACGTATTGTGACGTAACCTCACGTTTTGTTACACAGTCATATCGCACAACACACAAATAATAAATAATATGACCACGATTTGTACCAAATAAAGTCCGTACTGACAACCTATCGTACATGACTACATAGATAATAATAATAATAATAATAATAATAATAATAATAATAATAATAATAATAATAATAATAATAATAATAATAATAATAATAATAATCAAGCTTGATATTCTCACTATTTACCCATGGGTTTAGAGAATTGTTTCCAAGTTTTACTAGTCCATTACACACTTGCATCAAACGTTGATAGTATTTAGCCTCATGCTATGTAGGATAGTAAAATTCATAAGTTATGTTTCTTTTGTCTGAAGTAGTAACTAGTGTTATTTCATTTTAGAGTTGCTGTGCAGAATGAGCGATATGAAGATTGGACCAACACTCTTGTTCAACTTCGTAGGCTGTTCACAGATTACCAGAAGATTGTGTTAGATTATCATCAAAGACCAGGAGTATCAATTCCGAAAGCTGTCAATTCAACTGCAGCTCAAGGAAATTTTTTGGAAGTGCTCAACATGTCTCTCAATGGTAAATTTTCTGTTTGATTTGAGTTTTTAAATCTGTAGCATTATTGTGTCTCTGATTAAAGTAAAATATACCTTGTATACATGTATGTATGTATGTATGTATGTATGTATGTATGTGAAATAAAAAATACTATGCAGGATGTTCAGATAGTTCCCAGAATCTTAGGACATTTGTGTACAGCATATTTTAGTTTTGGAGTTTGCCAGCATCAATGAAGTCGGTTTGGAAAGAGTATCAGCCTTCCAGTGGATGTTTTTGTTGAATACAAACTCCCATTTATTTCCAATATGGAATAGTTCATTACGTTTGAAAATATTGGGTACAGAGAAAGTATGGATGTCAGGTTCTTTTAGTTTCACTGTTTAAATCTTCAGATTTATTATAAATACTTGGAAAAGAGCATCAGTGTCCTCTGTCCAGTACATTTTCAGATCTGGTTTTTGAATTATTCCGATTACAAACATTAGCCCTAAAAACTTTTTCATCTCATTTACATCGACGGTTTCCATGCCTGAAAAATAGAATATTTAGTGAATGGACGCGGTGCTGCACTAATAACTTGCTCCACGTAAAGGTTTGTATAATGCCATACATATTCGAGGGAATCGTCATTTACAAATAAATTGACGAAAGACTTAATTTCGTTGCTATTTTCGATGTCAACATTTAATCCTACTTGGCCAGTGAACTTGATTGCAGGCAGGCAATAAGACGGATGCATATCGGTTATTTGAAACTGCTGTATTTCACTGTGCCCAGAGCCTGGTATGCATCATCGGAATTGCTTTCACTATCACTGAAATCAGGGATGAGTTCACCTCCAGAATCATCGTTCAGTAGTATGTCTTCAATTTTCTCACTTCGTATAATGTGTTTGTAACTCGTCATGTTATCACGACACAATAACTCACTTCAGTACACACCCTCACAAGAATACCACGAATGGCTTAGGTCCGTGTTTACTTATAGAAAAAAGAAAGAAAGCATTGTTGGAATGTTTGTACCCTCTGTTCAGGTAGTCAGGGTGAGGGACTGTTCATTTATATGCCATGTGGTTTTCAACACGAATTAGACTTCGTACAAATTTAGCCCTAAATTCATAACAACGTTTACATCACGCGCCCTTAAACGCCGTAACTCGGATACAGTCCCACACATAGGCTGCTCTTAAATGCCTTAAGGTTTCTATGGGAGTGAATGTGTTAAGGTAAGCCCAAGCATTTGCCTGGTGTGAAAATGGGAAAACTGGAAAACCATATTTAGGCCTGCTGACTCTGGGATTTGAACCCAACATCTCACGAATGCAAGCTCACAGCTACGCAACCATAACCACAGAGCCAACTCGCTCGATATAAGTTAGTGTTGGAAGATGGAGCAATAGAAAGAGAATACTAGGACAAACATGAAAACTTGAAAGGACAAGGACAATCTCCCCATCATACTCTGCTGTGTTCTACATGTATTTATCTTTTTCTTATATTTCTTCCTTTTTCCTCATTTTATCCACCTTTCTTCTTAGCCTATATTCCTTGCATCAAAATGGAAGATCTGACAAGATGGCTTGCAATGAGTTTTGATGCGTGCCCTTCTGATGAAGCTGGGAAGCAGAAGAGGGCTCTTTGGGGACTGAGAAGATATGCATGCAGAAGAACAGGGATTGATGAGGAGAGAGCCTATCTATTTGAAGATGGAGATTGTCCTTGTTCTCGTGTGTTTTCATGTTTATCCTTTTCTTTTCCTTGTATTGCTTCCTACACTGACTTATCATTGTGTTCATCCTATTATATCTTCCTATTAATGTTTCTATCTTTATATTACTTAATTTGACACATTTTTGTTCCTTTCTAGTACTTACATTTGTGAGTGGATTGATGATTTCATGATGGCCATACACGTACTAGCGAAAGATCCACACGTTTGTTGATGACAAACTTTTCTGAATTTTGAAAATATTCCTGCAGTCTGTTAATATCATAGCTTCAACTATAGACTTGGAAAGGCCTTAACTTCAAGCTGAGTGCTGTTACTAAGTTTGACGACACTCAGATTCTGAAGCAGCTTTATAGGTGCCCCCCACATGTAGGCATACCTTATGAGCCTGCGGTCAAGGAGCTGTGATTGAGTTAAATAGCAGAGATGCCAACTGTTACGATTCAGTCGTAATAATTACGAATCACCCATCATAATTACGCCTTCACGAATCACACACCACAAATTACACTTTTTTTGTTGATTTTAACATGTAAGTGTATGAAGTGTTCAAAAGGATATGCAAGGAATGCCATTACAGCTTGAATTCTCAGAATATTCTTTTCGGATTTCTCAGTCATCATTTAAGCCCCTTCCGTGTCCCTTCTTTAAGAATAATTCGAGTTTTCACACGCCGAACGCAGTGTGTGCTTCCAGTACCGAAAAAATAGGCACCTGTGAAGTAGACAAGTGGTATATCTTGCGGAGTTGTTGTCTTTGTTCGTCACATGATCAGACTTCCATCTGTATTTGCTTCCATGCAAGTATGCAAGTTCTTTTGTCTTTGTTTTGGCAGCAACATGGTGATAAACTCCGTTTCATTGTGAATACTGTGTGCGTTACTGTTGAAGAAGCATTTATTGCGATTTTGCTTGCCAAATTTACATATATTGCTCTTCTAGGATATATGCTAATCGTGTGTTACGAAATGCGAAAGGTTTGAAATAATGAAGTGATTTCATGTGCAGGAAAATATGTGTGATGATGTTACCGTGACTAGTGACGCTAGTAATAAACCAAAAGTAGTTAAAAATTTTAGGAAGGAATACTCGAATGAATAGCCCTGTTTACTGCATTCCTCAAAATATAATTCGCATATGTTTTGTAGTGTGTGTTGCAGCGATTTTTCAGATGCGCATTTTGAGGAAGAACAAGACTGAATTCTGTGCTAATATGAACTCTGAACTTTTAAGTGCTCTGTTAGTGCAGAGGATGCACATGATATCAAAAGAAAAAGCATGTCACCAGTATACGTTTACCAAACAGGAACTACAAGCTGCTAAGGGAACAAGTACAGTAGGTACTCAACAAAAGAAATGATCCTTCAACCTCCACTCAGATGTATATTGCAGTTCACCTGTTACTTTAGCAGGTAAGAATCATACACTCTTCATATGCCAGTCTTTAAATTGTTACATCTGGTGGAATTGTATGTTGTTCATTGATTTTTCAATGATATGTAAGTTAGTAAGATCTTGGGGGAAAATGTCTACGTCCGCCGTCCCCCCCGCCGTGCCCTAATGGGTGAATTGCCTTTCTTGAAAGTTGGCGTCTCTGAAATAGTGACAAATACATTGTAGTCAGTTTAAACCTCAACAAGTAAAACTCATTATTAATGGCTCCCTTTGCAAGTCAAGACATGTGCCGAAAAAAAAGCAAGTTGATAATGCTGCTAGCCAGCCAGTGAGCTATCACAAAAATGTTTGGAGCAATGCTCCCATAGTCTGCGTAAACAGGCGGGGAGAAAGTAGCAAACTGCTCCCATAGGGGAGAAGGTAGATGATATTTTCACAACATTAAGTGTTAACATAGATCTGCATTTTGTGGGTAAAGGTATCGGTTTGCATATTACTTCTTCTTCCATTATGGCATCTGTAGGACTACGAGTAGCTCTGTCATGGTTTGGGTTTTCTTCTTCTCCTCATCCTCCTCCTCACAGAACTTCGTCATCCTCTCTCTTCTTCTCTCCTATTCTTCAGCTGTGATTTTCAGCATCATCTTCTCATGTCTTCTCCATTGTGGCTTCTCTATTCTGCTCCCGTACCTTTCTGTATCATTGATTTCCGGCATATTGTAACATGTTGACGAGGTAAATAAATCAGACAGAATCTTTTTAGCACTCTATTTCTAAAATTTATTAGCTAAGCACCGAAACTACACATTTACACACACACCACTGCCGAGCTCACAACTTACACAAGTACACAGGACACACACTTACACGGTTCTCACTCTCTCTCTTAGTTTCTCATTGTTTATCTACAATGAAACACACAGAGTCGAAAACAATGGAAAACTGTAAATTCCCATGGAGGGAATTAGATATTTTTCACCAATAGAGCATGTCAAAAACATATCAGATGTAAGGCTTTTCAGGCATTTGCTCTATTAACCAGCGTTTTTTCTTAGGTCTGACACTAGACTCATTAGAGTGGGATGTGTCAGACCCTACCCACTGACGCTGGGGTGTATGCAGGTGAACTTATCAGAAGCCCTTTATAAGAGGCACAGTCTGATAACTGCATACGGGTGATAAATCTATACAATGGAATTATTGCCTGCCTAGCAATTCCGAATGGAAAACTCTAAATTCCCATGGATGGAATTAGATATTTTTCACCAATAGAACATGTCAAAAATGTCAAAAACATATCAGACGTAAAGCTTAGCGTCAGCCAACGTTAGCGGACACCTCACACTAGTCCCAAGGATTTCAAACTCCCATTGTGCCATAATCTACTCCATTCATCTAGGATTGCTAGAACCTTCTCTATATTCAAGATCGTCGTTACTCTTTAACGAGTCCATCATTGGTGTTCTACGTTGCATACGATTTTAATTTTACTGCTAGTGCGTGAATATGGACTAGTTCAACTTGTATTTCCTTCTGGCATTGTGATTCTCTCTCCTACAGAATTCGCAACTATTGGAGATCACTTCATATCAACATTTGTTTCGTCGTCATGCGCCTTTTGACTGGTTCAATTTGACTCGTACTATTCAACGAACTCTATTTCAACTTTTGTTTTTACACAATTGAAGGAACTCCATCGTCAATAATTAATCCATGCTTCACGCATTGACGTATATTTTAATGTCCACAATATCTATTTTTAGTTTTACAACCCCATGATTGTTTTTAACTTCACAGACTGCCATCGTTCAATGTATTCCACCACAAATTCTCGCTGTTAATCTGTACATATTGTTACAATTTAAGTCTAATGTTATCATATTACTTTTTATTACGACATTGTTATTCTTTTAATAACTTTAATCATTTAAGCTCAGGGCCCTGACCTAGTCTTTGTAATTAACGGCTGATGATGTTCGCTATGCCGAACGAAACATGTCCCATTATTTAAGACACCTCATGATTATTTTATAATATTTTATAATTCAATGAGTGTTTTGTTTTATATTGAGTAGGTGGTTGTAAATAAAAAGATTTTATAATTTTAATATATCATCCCCAATACGGTTCTATTATGAGATTAATTACATGTAACTTATGCAGCTTCATGCCGGAACGAGTGTCCTGGTCAGTTGGCATCCTCGTTCGGTGGTCATCGGTTCGTCTTCCATTGGTGCTCCATCTCCTAGTGGGGGTCCCTCCAGCCGTGCCGTTGCCATTGCTGCCTCCATCTCCTGGGACATCGTCAGAGTCTCCTCGTAGTTCTGCTTCCCGCTGATCATTCTCTCTTCCTGGATCTCAGCGCCGCGCAGTTTATCGCAGGTGTCAGCCGCCTCGCACTTGGTGTCACCACAGGGTGGCTCATCTATAATCGCGTTGCCTAGTCGCTCAATCTCGGCGTCGAATACCCGCGGCGTTCTATCGGTGCGCTGAGTACTCTCTTGCAGCTGGACTCGGTAGGCAGCTCTTGGTTGGTGGACACCACAGCACCCGTCGAGCACTCCCACAACCTTCTCGTAGGTCGAACATGACTGGGGACTGTGTCATACTGTCATCTTTTGTACACGTAGTCCGGGGATTGGATATTCCGCTCTCTTCTTGGATGTCGATCCAGTCTCGAGCTGGGTCCAGCATGTTTTCCAAGAAGTCGTCCCATGGGGTTTCAACCTTCACAATGTTGCAGCTGCCATCGCTGCTAACAGGATTCATTTGTGTCTCCACAGCCATCGTGTTTGCACACAGGGCGTTCACTTCCTCCACTGGGCCTCGAACTCCGGACTCCACAACCGCTAGCATCACTTCAGGCTGTTTCTCGTCCAGTTCATTGTCGTCCTGCACAACGTCATTGTTGATGGCTTTGAGAGAGCACTCTTCATTTTCTGACTTTAACTGCTTGCTCTTCCTATCACTTTAGTCTGTTTCCAGTCGGTCTGGATTAGATCTCTGTCCAGATCTCAGTTCACTAATGAGTTTGTCATAGCTAGATAAGATTTTATTTTCAAGTTTACTTAACTTATTTATAAAAATCTGGAGCTGTTTGCAATTCATTTCACTCGTAGAAATTTCTGCTGACTACAAAATATGCTACCAGATTATCGATTCCGACACCAGGTTTGACGTAAGAGATTATCCACTAGTTTATCACACTTGTCCATTCCACTTCTGACGCCAGTTGTAATGTGTTGGCGGGGTAGATAAATAAATCAGAATGTGGTAGCGCCCTGTTTCTAAACTATATTAGCTAAGCACTAAAACTACACATTTACACACACCAGACTGCTGAGCTCACAATTTACACAAGTACACAGGACACACACTTACCCGGTGCGCTCTCTCTCTCATTTTCTCATTGTTTATCTACAATGACACACACACACACACACACACACACACACACACACACACACAGAGTCTTCGGTACTTACACTACACTCACTCAGCTGCTCAGTCACACTCATTGGTGTCGTCACAGTCCTCAGTCCACAGCCTACGCCCGTCAGTCTCGCAGCTCGGGTTAGTATCCACTGTCTACTCAGTCCGTAGAACTCCACTCACAACCCATGTCGGCACCCATTGTTGTCTCCCACGCTGCACAGGGCAAGGCCACGTCCTCTTCCAGCAGCTGGTCCAAGACACTTACACGCACGACGACAGGCACACAGAAACGAGTCTTCAGCTTCAACAGACAGATAGAGTGAGCAGGCCAATCCAGATATTAGCAGCGGGGGCGCTGACCAATCCGCAAGCGGCTGTCCTCCGTGTGGTGATGGGAGTTCGGAGAGGATGGGCCTTCCATGGTGATGAGCATGCGGTTGGAGCTGGCTAGGTTGCGCTACTTCCTGTGGTTGTACATTGGCATGGGGGACGTAGCGGCTCACCATGACACAGTATATTTATTTCTCCAGTTCTCCGTCCCTTCTACCATGATCCCCATCTCATTTGAGTCCTTCCGGAGTTCAGCAATCCACTTGTTTTCAGTCTTTTCTCTCGTCGTACCCATTGTCTCCATACTCTTCTGGTCATCCTCTCCATATCCATCCTGATAATATGTCCGGATATTCGTACTCTTTTGAGTCTTATTTCTTTCGAGATCCTTTTGAGATCGTCTGGTGTTACAGTACACTTCGTCCCTTGATCTTCGTTCCCATTTTTCCACCTACTCTTTTTTGTCCCAATCTTCCTCAGAATTTTTCTCCTTTCTTTCTTCAATAGTTTTGCCTCATGTCTTCCAAGTATAATCGTCTCGGCTACATACAATGGCGTGTTCCTCAGTGTTGTCGTGTAGTGCCTGATCTTCATGTCCATTGATATGTTTCTTGATTATACACTTTTCTGGTTGCAAGGTAGATCTTCCTCATATTTTTCATCCTCTCTTTTATCCCCTTGCTGCTCCTGTTTCTTTCTGTTACATATTTTCCAAGGTACTTAAACTTTGCTACCTTCTGCATGGTGCCTTCTAGTTTTTTCCAATCCCTGGTTGAGTTCGGGGTCTTTGTCTTGTCATAGCCGATCCATAGTCCAACCATTCTAGCTATCTTGCTCATGCTGTTGAGTTGTTTCTTTGCGTCTTCTTCTGTCACGCTTATTAAGGCTATGCCATTCGTAAAGGCTAGGCAGTTCCCCCGTGCCCTGATATCCTTTTTGTCTGCCATATGTGTCTTTTGTATCCCCATCTTGTCATTTGTTGCTCTACATTTTCTGATAACTTTGTCTATTGTGATGCTGAAAAGCATTGCTGACAGTCCATGTCCTTGTTTGACCCTTGTCTTAACCTCAAATACTTCTGATAGTGCACTCCTGAATCTCATACTTGCCTTTGTGTGTTCCAGTATGTCATTTATCATCTCTTGTGTGGTGCCATCTAGTCCTCTGTTCTTCAGGATCCTCCCCAGTGTCTGTCTTTGGAGTCGTATGCCTTCTTGAAGTCCATGAATGTTGTTTCTGCCTTCTTCTTCTTCTCTTCTTTTTTACAACCTGCTGTACGTTGCACCGACACAGATTGGCTTTTAAGGCGTCAATGGGGTAAGAAAGGGCTAGGAGTGGGAAGGAAGTGACTGTGGTCTTAATTAAGGTATAGCCACAGCATTTGCCTGGTGTGAAAGTGGGAGGCCACAGAAAACCATCTTCAGGGCTGCTGACAGTGGGACTCGAACCCACTATCTCCCAAATGCAAGCCGATAGCTACATGACTCACACCGCACGGCCACTTGCTCGGTTTTCTTGTTCTTCAGGACCCTGTGTTCTATTAGTTGTTTCAGAGTAAAAATTGCTCATGTACCCTTGTACTTTTCTGAAACCTGCTTGTTAATCTCCTACTGTTCTTTCTAGATGTTTCCCTACTCTTTTCAGAAGGAGTCCCGACAGCAACTTGTAGTCAACTTCTAGTAGCAAAATCCCTCTGTAGTTGTTTGTGTCGGGAGATAGTAGGTTCGAACCCCACTGTCGGCAGCCCTGAAAATGGTTTTCCGTGGTTTCCCATTTTCACACTAGGCAAATGCTGGGGCTGTACCTTAATTAAGGCCACGGCCGCTCCCTTCCCTGTCCCATCGTCGCCATAAGACCTATCTGTGTCGGTGCGACGTAAAGCAACTAGCAAGTTGTTTGTGTCCCTCTTGTTCCCTTTCTTGTGTATTGGTACTGTGATTGCGTTCTTCCACCCTTCTGGTAATTTCCTTGTTCTCCAGATGTGGGTAATGGCCTATATCGTGTTATCTATCGCCTTTTTGCCTTCCTACTTTATCATTTCTGCTGATATACCGTTATATCCAGTCGCTTTCTTATACCTTCTGTCCGTTATGGCTTGTGCCACCTCTTCCTTGGTTGGAGGTCGTGGCTCTCTCTCTTCTACGTCTGGCTTCAGTTGCAGTTCTTCTCCAGGTAGATAGGAGTTCATTAGATCATGGAAGTACTCCACTGGTATTCTACTGGTCTCTTTTACATTTACGGTCAATTTTCCTTTTTTGTCTCTTATGACCAGTTCTCTGCCCGTGCTTTCTGTCAATCTCTTTTTGAAATTTACAAAAAAAAATCTGGTGGTGTTCTTCCTGAAGTTGTTCTCAATCTCGTCCAGTTCCTGCTTCATCCTCCGTCTTCTGGTCCTTCGTATTGTTCGTGCCGCTTCCTTCCTCGCTTCTACAAATACCTCCCATTTTTCCGGGTTCTTACTGCTCCAGTCTGGATGCTGTTCTCTGCTGCTTTTTTTTTTTTTTAATAACACCATCAGATTCTATCAAATCACTCTCAAAATATTATAAATGCATAAATATTTATGTTCATTTTGGTTTAAATCATTAAAAATCTTGAAATTTTGAGCTTATCTTAATGAAGTCCTCACTTCACTCCACTCTAGCATAGAATGCGAGTTGCTGCAGTACTGGTACTCTGTTGTTGGTGTGAGTCCATCTGACTATTCAGTCCATTGACATTCTACCATGCATTTTACTCTACATTTTAGTTTCACTTGTTAGAATCTGATGATCTTTCTGGAATGAAGCATGTCATTCTCTTTTAAATACAGTAGAAGTTCGCTATAGTGAGTACAGCATATAACGAGAACCCCGTAATAACGATAACTTGTGTCCGTCCCTTCAAAATTCCTATATTAAACTGTGTATTATCCTTCGGTTACAGCGAGAACCCTATCACTGACGCATCTGTTATTACGAGCGATTATGCGCGCTCGATTTTTCCATTGCCGATATTTATGCACCCAGTCATTATACTGCATGCGATCGATCATCTTCGGCACCATATCGTTTTCTCGCTATGCCCATCAGCGAGCTCTCTCGTCGACATTCGAAGGCAGTGTCAGAGTCGATTAGTAATACCTGTCGAGTGCTCTTCCGCGAGGAAAATGAAAGAGTAGAACATGTTTTCGTAATAAATGCGTAAATAACGTGTCCGATAACTGTTGTTAACTCGTTAAAGATAAACGGTGAATAAACGATCGCTTAATTTTAATGCTAAATACCGCAGTTAAATAAGAATGAGATAGGCCTACACCTCAAGATATGGCAGAGTGCGTCATTAATTACGAGGTTAGTTTATATTTTCTCGCGTCCGTTAAATTACAGAAAGGCTATTATGTAATTTATAGCGAGAAAATTTATCTACTTCCGCTTGAAGTATGTTTTCATCATACATACAGTATAGAGAAGTTAGGATATGTGACGCCATTTGAATAACAAAACTGAAACGTTTGCGACAAAATGCAATCGATCATCTTTGGTACGGTATAGTTTTCGCACTATGTGCATTTGCGAGTTCTCTCGTCACCATTTGAAGGCGATATTGCAGTCAATTAGTAATACCCGTCGACTACTGTCCTCAAAAGAAAATTTGAAATGAAGGAGGATGACACGTTTTCGTAATAAATGCGTAAATAACGTGGCCGATAGCAGTTGTACTGGTTAAGAATAAAGGCTGAAGTAAACGATCTCTTAATTTTAATGGTATATCGTATACTGAAATTAAGTAAGAAAGTAATACACCTCAAGATATGGCAGGGTACATCACTGATTTCAGAGGATAGTTTCTATTTTCTCGCTTCTAGTTAAATTTCGGAAAGCTATTCCCTTGTCAATTTTTAGCTAGGAAGTTATCATTTCTCTATACGCGTTTCAAATAGGATTTCGTGGTACATGTATGGTTAGGTTAGGTGATGCCGTTTGAAGAAGAAAACTGAAATGTTTGCCATAGAAGCCTCTGGAGTGATACCGTATTTCTCCAAATCCAAGACGACGTTTTTTTTCTCAGAATCTCATGTGAAAAATCAAGGGTCGTTTTGCATTCGCGGCGTGATAGTAATGAACACCACTGGCAACTACCGCAATAACAATGCTGTTTATTTCACCCCCGCGCCCGCGCATAGGCCTACATCGCTAGCCGCGGCGACCGGTCGTACAGTGCCTATGTGTAACGTCACTGGATCTCAGGAAACAGTGAAGAGAGAATGATATTCTATTATCCTCTACACAAACGTTTCTCAAATCTGCGGAATGGCATCAAAACATGCGAGCCTTCGAATTCTTAGAAAGGCCACGGCTACTCAGTAGCAGTGTTATAACGTGCCTGCTGTACCTCTGACGCTTAGTAAAATCAAGTTTTATAGACAGTAGGTATATTTTCGTGATGGATCGTCATATTATAAAAATACGTGGAACAGGTATTGCCGGCAAACTTTCAACGGGTTCTCGTCGATGTTATGATGACAATTTTAAGTTAATGGCTATTAAACACTCGGAAATGTATAATAATTGTGCAGCCGCAAGAAAATACGGCATAGGCCTAACTAAAGCCGATATTCGGCGTTACCGTGAAGACAAAGATAGCTTGAAAATGCGTACTGCACAAAAAATGCATTCAGTGGCCCGCAACAAGGACGCTTTAAAGAAGTCTAAGATGAAATTGTGAGGTATGTGCTCAAAAATTCATGGGCGGAATTGCCATACCGCGGCGCAATAAACTCATTCGTTGACTTTCGAAGTCCGCAATTAAGACCTATACATCGCTAGCTGCTGAAGTTGGCCGAATCTGGCAATCAAGACGTGCGTGTAGCGGCAGCCAGTTATATCTGACGCTGAGTGAAAGCAACAGTTTTATAGTAAGCAAGAATATTTTCCTGTTGGATCGTTGTATTGCAGAGGCGCATGGAATGTGTATTGCCGGCAAATTTTCAACGAGTTCCCTTCGATATTATGATGCCAATTTTAAGTTAATGGTTATTAAACCCGCTGAAATAAAGCATAATAGTACAGCCGCAAAAAATACGGCATAACTAAAGCCAATGTTCGGCGTCTACAGTCTAAAAATGCGTACTGTATAAGAAAGACATTCATATGGTTTTACAAAGCACCTTTTAAGCCTGATTACAATTTTTCGAAGGAAAAAGTGGGGGTCGTCTTGGATTCGGAGAAATACCGTAATATATATTTTTTCAAAATGAAATTAAACACACACATTCACATAGTATCGGATTTTGGAAAACAGCAAACAAGTAAGCCGCAGTGTGGATATTATCTGCGATAACCCAAATTTTGAACAAACTAATTGCCATTTCATACTGAATTTAACGACAATCCGCTATAGCGAGTAAATTTTTCGCCGTTATGAATTCTCGCTATAACGGACTTCTACTGTAATTTGTTTCTTTTTCAGGTATAATTCTCTTGCCATATGTTTTCTTTTTCAGGTAGTTTATAATTTATTCTAAATTAGTTTTGGCAGACTGAGGAACCATTAGTTATAAATTACCGTATTTGCTCAAATATAACTCGTCATCGCGTATATCTCACACCCCATTTTTAACATTTGAAATTGCAGGAAAAAAATACTCGCACATAACTCACATTAAGTTTTGAAGTCATAAAGACATACGGTACATACATGAAAATAAAGTTTGGGTATTCCGTGGACGTGCTTACATTAAATATCAGGACTGTACCAATTGCTATTACGGTACTTTGTACGTGATGACAGTACAAGAAGAAGCTGTATATCTTTTTACGTGCAGAACGGTTGAGGCTAGCTGTTGTAAGAAAAATACCTAACTCTCAAACCCTAGCTAGTCAGTCACACTCAGCCACCTCTCACTCTTTCGTCTTTGTCAATATGCTTATCGCTACCTGTCCGGCAGAGCTGATCACATGAACTGGGAGTGTTTTCCTGTCCAGGCAGTCAAGTAATCATGGTATTAGGTATCGTCCATCAGTTGTATTGTCGACTAGTACCAGTATTCTGTCTTCACGTTTCATTGTTGTTTCTCAGTAGGATTCTCAGGTTTCTTGTGTAGGTCAATCTTTAAGTTATGGAGAAGCATGGGAGTTATAAGGCTGGGTTTAAACTCAAAATGATAACATATGCTGAAGAATATAGTAACAGAGCTGCCGGTCGAGAATTCAGTGTGACTGAGTTTAATTTTCGCTACTGGTGTAAACAGAAAGCTGCGCTAGAAACCACCAACCGAACACGTAAGGCATTGAGAGGGCCGAAAACTGGTAAATTTCCTGAGCTGGAAGACAAGTTGCCTCATTACGTTACAGAGTTGCAAAATGGTGGCTTTAGTATCTCGCACAAGATACTACATTTTAAAACATACAAACTAGCGATTAGAGGAGGGATCAGCTGTTCGGATCTGAAAGTGAGCCAGGATTCGATCCGTAGATTCATAATAGGCACGGAAAAAAAAAAAAAAAGCTATAGTCAACAATTTAACATTCAGTAATATTCATTTCTGGGCCAGTTATGTGGACCATACGTCCGTAATTCTTGATGAACAGTCCACAGATGCAAAATCTACCCTTGATAATCTCAATCATTTAGATCAAGATATAAAATTTACCTTAGAATCCGAGAATAATAATCATTTACATTTTTTGGACTTAACAATTACTCGATCACTTCCTTCTTTTTCATATAATATCTATAGAAATCCTTCTCAGACTGCTATTACCATCAGGAATGATTCTTCCCATCCTCAGGCTCATACAAATGCCACTTACAATAGTCTGGTTGACAGAGCCTTTAGAGTTCCTATGTCAAAAAAGAATTTAAATAAAGAACTCAATTTAAATCGTGCAATAGCTAGAAACAATGGTTTCAAGAATGTCTTCATTGAGAGAATCATTGACAAGTTTAAGTACCGTCCTAATACCACCCTTCTGAGAAGAAAACCCAAAGCTAATACTTTTTCGACCTTCACCTTTACAAATACAGTAATTTACACAATATCACCAACGTCTTCAAAAAGCATAACACCAAGATTTCTTATAGAACTAATAATAGAAGCATTGACATTCTGCATAACTCCACTTCAATAAATAAAAATAATGTTTTTCATAGTTCCAGAGTGTACAGATTATGTTGTCATGACTGCAGCAGTTCTTATCTGGGACTAAAAGGAGGAAATTTTAAAATCAGATATGCACAACACGTTAATGCCATCAGATACAATAAGTTTTCGGCAATGGGGCAGCATATGAAAAATTTTCAGCATAACTTTATTAACATTGATCAGGATCTCACAGTTCTACAGGTTCTCAATGAAGGTACGTTGTTTGACATCACTGAGAGTTGTTTCATTCACCTGGATCAATATTTTAATTCTAGTTTAAATCTCAACAATATTTCTGAGAAGCCTAAAGTATTGTTCGATTTTTTGATAGCGTTTTTCAGACTCAGAATAGTTTCCAATAGGAAATCAATCCTTCGAAGCATACAGAAAACATTCTCACGCCACGCCTTCTCACCGCATCACCCTACATAATTCCCCTCTCCCTTCCCTCCTTACTTCCTTAACTCTAAGCCCCTCCTTCTCCTCCCCCCTTTCCCTACCTGTCCTGCTATTTCCCCTCAGTACCTCCCCTGATCAACTTCTCCCCCTTCCCCTCCAACACAGGTACATTGGTCATGGTATCTTTCGACTCTCAGTTTCTTCTCTAACATCTGATTACACAGGTCATACACACCGCCAGAGGTAAGTCTCATATTCACATTAATTCTGAGGACAGGACCTTGTCTTTTTTTTTTCAAGAGTTTTTCCTTAACCTCTCCCTCTTTTTTCTTTATTTGCTTCAGGTCCCATTTTGAACCGAGATCATTGTTTAGCACCCTGAGGAAAACACGGCGTCCGCCTCATTTTCATGTAAAACTTGCCATAGAATACTTAGTAGACCCACTCCAGCCACAATTTCTTAAGTCAGAGAAGACGCATTTTACTACGTAAAAACAGAGTTTGAAGTTCCTTCATGTTCTCTTTAGATTTATAATTTGTTACGTCTCAAGACTGGTTAAGCTATTTTAATGACTGATCTTTTTCAATCAGAGGTAAAACAAAATGTTTTTTAATTGAAGTTCTTAACATTTGCACCATTTACTTCAAGACTCGGTGAATGTTCATCAAGAAGACTTTCATACATACATTCTCACAAAGAAAGAAATATGGTGTTAGACTTTTAAGATAGTGATATATAAGTTATTGTCCTCAGCTCATTGTTAATCTACTCACTTATCATTCAAAGTTTTTAAGATTCCGTGAACTCTTGTTAAGAGAATGTTTACACAAAACTTTAAGATAATTGGTGCTATATGTTTAGAAGAGAGTACTTTTAAGTTAATGTTACAAGTTAATGTTCATGGCCCATGTTTTTAATCAAGTCATTCCTCCTATCATTTATAAGATTTGTGCACACTTTTATGCATTGTTTTTGCAACCGTAAGTTGTCATTGTATATGTTTCTAATTTTGTGGCTGAAGATGATGCACACCAGCATCGAAACCGGTCCCATGAATAATAAAATGTTCAATACGGATTTAATATGAAGTTTTTAAACTTGAATCGTAGATTCATGACACGAAAAGGATTGTATCTGCGAAGGTGAACATCTCTCTGTCAGAGAATGCCAAGCGATTTCAGCAACAAAATCATAGATTTTCATCACCATATGATAGCAACGCAGAAGAAAAACAGTTACCTCTTATCTCAAATAGGCAATGCAGATCAAATCCCGATAAACTTCGACATGACATGCAACACCACCATCAGGAAGAAGGGAGAACCTAGCGTGCTTATACGTACAACTTGGTGTGAAAAACAGCGTTGCACTGTCATGCTAGCAGTAACCTCAGATGGGAGAATATTGCCACTGTACATTACTTTAAAAAAAAACAGTGCCTAAAGCGATGTTTCCCAAGGCGAGTTGGCCGTGTGGTTAAGGCGCGCAGCTGTGAGCTCGCAACCGGGAGATAGTGGGTTCAAACCCCACTGTCGGTAGCCCTGAAGATGGTTTTCCCTGGTTTCCCATTTTCACACCAGGCAAATGCTGGGGCTGTACCTTAATTAAGGCCACGACCACTTCTTTCCCATTCCTAGGCCTTTCCTGTCCCATCGTCGCCATAAGACCTATCTGTCTCGGTGCGATGTAAAGCAAATGGCAAGAAAATGATGCATTCATGCACGGGTTCAAGACAAAGGATGGATGGATACAGCTCTTGTCCAGGACTGGGTCCATACGGTGTGGGGAGCATGACCGGGGGCACTGCTTCGATGCCCAGCAATGCTAGTGTGGGACAGTTTCCGCAGACAGTTGGTGGAAGACGTGAAGAAACGTCTTCGGAAAATGAAAACTGATCTGGTAATTCCTGGTCGACTCACACATTGTCTGCAGCCATTAGATGTTTCCATTAACAAGCCCTTCAAGGACAACATAGGTAAATTGTATGCCGAATGGGTGGCAGGAGGGGAGCATGAGCTGATGCCAGCAGGCAAAATAAAGAGGCCGTCAGTTGAACTCGTGTGTGATTGGGTTATGCGGGCATGGGTTATGGTGTCGACGGATGTTATTGTGAATAGTTTCTTGAAGACTGGCATCGCAAATGCGTTGGATGGAAGTCAGGCTGATGCAGTATTCGATGGTGACCAGAATGATGCACGCAAAGATAGCTCGGAGACTGAAGGCAGTGACAATGAATAGGGTAAGCATGCCAGTTGTCTTGTTTCAATAGCCTAATGCAAATTTTGCGGTTTTTCGTGAATGCGATCATTTGCACACATAACGCACCGAAAATGTTCACACTTATTTTTTGTCAAAAAGTGTGAATTAAATGCGATTAATACGGTAACTGAGCTGAAACTGCAAAGAGATAACTTCAGATAAAGGAAAACAAAATGCTCCACAGCTTTCTCACAGTCCTTGTTCCACCACCAGTGCTGCTTCTTTTCTTCTTTCCCTCATAACTCAGCCTGCTTTCCCATGTTCATTTTCACGCCTTCCCATTCCGTATATGTTTGGATCCCTCCTCGTACTTGTCCTGGTCAAGTCTTAGTTTGTCTCGGTCGATCTTGGTGTTCCCCACTGCTATGTTCACCTGTGGCTGTGTACCACTGTTTGGTATCCATCACCACTTGACTTCTGTAAGGTGAACTGACACTAGGAACACAACGAAAACCCAGTGCGGTGGATTTGGTCAAAACTAGCAAAAAACTGCCAGGAACTGGACCCGGGCCTCTTACAGACAACAAACATATAAGAGACGCAAAGAAATAAAAATATATCGGTAATAAGGGCAAGAACTTAAATTTATTATGGAGAGGAAATCAAAACAAAAGGTTGCATAGGTAAAACAAGGGGGCCAAAAATCAAATAGCTAATATTAATAATATGTGGCCTATATTCAAAATACATCAGACTCATTGATTACAACACCTTCACACACGCTTACCTTCATAAAAGACGTGACGAAAAGTTTGGAATAAGGACTTGGCATCTATATTATAAATTGAAGAATATGAATTCAGCTGGGTACAAAACATTTCTTTGTAGCACATCTGATCTAAACAGTCGTAAGTTTAGGGAGTAACAGCACCTAATCATAACATTCTCCCTTTCAATTCCCCAGATAAGACAAAACTCTCAACAATAAAAAAATCACGTCCCCCGAGAATACAATATCATTAAGTAAAAGAGCTTAAAACGGGAGAAGATGGAAGAGTGCACCGAGCTCATATATACTCATAAAATAAATGCAAAGAGAAAAGGGGAAGTTACCATGGTTTCACGCAAAACAACTAAAATAACACAGAAGGCGCCCAGCAAAGAATATAACATATTAAACAGGAAAATAGGTAAAGAAAGCCAATGACGGCAATGTGAAACGAACAATAAATAAGTAAATTAGACACAAAAGGTTTCACGGACTCAAACGTCAGAACCACCCACGCTCACACATAGACCAAGAGGTTAGGTCGCCGAATAGAGGGACATATAAGAACGTCAACGCACAGCACATAACAAAATAAACAACCGCTCTCGAGCTCGGACAGTATGAACCAGAAAGTGGTCCATCTTAAAGAGACGGAGTGTCTCCAACACCAAAACACACAGAAGCAGGCAGATCGCGTAGTTAGCTTGAATTCATACCAGGTCTATGAATTGGACATGAATTATACAGAACACGCGATAAAATAATACAACATGAGCTCAGGCGGAATGTTAATGAAGCGACATGAGTAAAGGTCTCGGCCGCACACAGCAAACAATCACACACACACACACACATGAATCCTTGTCACCTTCTGTTTTCAAAATAAACATAGTGGATCAGTAAATGAAAATACCAAAAGAAGCATGTAAAAGTAAAGTTAACACACAAATAAATTAGAAACACATGTAATGAGGGAAACCTTTCTAACCAAACCATAGTGAGCACAGAACGAAGCAATAATAAAACCAAGAGAAAATTAAAGAAAAATAAATACCTCAATTATATAAGCAATTCACATTCTCGAAAGGCCGAGATGTGTACAGACATCTTGAATCTATTAAAATATCTTTTATATGCCACGAAGGCAACTTGGAAATCCAATCCTTCCATCTTCTCAAGTCAAAAAACTCCCCACACAAGCAACCAGAAAGATAACCCAACAAGACGGGGCAGAAAAGAAATGCTTTGACCTATGCTAACGTACGAGATGCCATCTACTGGAATAAGGAAAGATTACATAGTGGTAACAACACATGATGGGAAAGAGGAATAGTTCATAGATAAAAAAGTTCGCTAGGAACGTGAAGACATCAGAAAAGGCAAACGTACCATAAAATGATATGGTGCGGTTGAAAGGTAATGATCCAACTCCATCCTTGTATTCTTCCTGACCTTCATGTTCATGATGTCTAGTGCTCGTCCATCTTACTGGAAACTGATCAATATGGAATTCCCTTACACATAAACAGGGACTTGCCCATGTCTTTTTTTGTTTGGTTTGGCCCTGAAGTGTGTTGTCATTAGTCTCAGTTTGTGTTCTTGTTACAGTTCAATTAATCTTTCCCTATTTTTATGTGTCCTCCTGTGTGCCAGGTACTCTCATACTATTCCCGTATGTTGGTTCTCTTTTCCGGCCTGCGCATTATAATCACCTAGAAGTATCCTCACATGTCTGTCTGGTATGCTTTTCTGTTTATCATCTAGTTTGAAATTGTCTACCTTATTCACATCCGTCTTGTTTCTGCCACTGGTCGGTGCATGTCTGTTCACCACCGTGTACTTCTAGTTGCTTGCTTGGAAGGTCAGTGTCTATATCTGCTCTGACATACTCTTTACCTCAGTTATTTCACCCTTGTATCTCTTGTCGTGTATGAACTCGATATCAAAGCATGTAGGTGCGTGTCTCTCCTTTTCCATTCTCATTCCTGGTTTTCCTTTCAGCACCATGAAGCCTTCCTACTCCACTGTTTTTTCTTCCCTGTACCTTGTTTCTTAGACATCTAGTATCCCAATATTTCTGTCTTTCATCTTATTTATTAACTGTTTGAGTTTGCCGGTTTTTGTCATCTGTATGTTTATGGTGCCCATTCTGGGAAACCTTCTGGCCAATTTTTTATTTTTTTTAAGATTCTGAGAAGCTCAGACTCTTCTTTTCACATTCCACATGTCCCAGACTCCAATTGCCTGTTTGCGTCAGTCTTGGCTAATGGGGGGATTGTCCCCTTGGGCTAATCTAGATTCTATTGTGCGATCTGTTCCTGATTTTCCTTTCAGCATCATGAAGCCTTCTGACTCCACCGTTTCTTCGCCCCTTTGTTGGCACAGCTCATGTCTGTTCAGTCTTGCAATCAGGCTGTCCCTGACATGGGGAACAGACGCTGCTGCCCCTGACTTGGAGTAGAGGTGCTACCTAATGGATTTCAGTGGCATTTCCCTAACTGAGGGTCCATCTCCTTCCTAAAGGAGCTCATCTGCCCAAAGCCTTTGGCTCCCTTAAGGTGCCGGGTTATTTCCGTCTGCCCAGCACTCGGCGTAGAGTTGCTGACTGTACAGTCTGCTTTTGCTGCAGCAGGATGAACCTGGGCAGATAAAGATCTGTTTGCATGCATGTAAAATCTCTTCTTTTATACACATTTGCAGTGCTTGGGATAAAGTATTAATGCAGCAGTTGGCTCCTTTGACTATTTAAATTAACTACAAGCGAGATGGTCTTACTCAGCTGTGGCCAGGAATGTCGCACCTGTGAAGCACAATGATATGCTGTGCGATGAGCTGGCCTCATGCTTGCACTTTAGGTTACCACCCCTCCAGAACTGCTTATCCCAGCGTGACCGACTCGACAAGCCGTTCGGGAGAAGAATACTACTCTCTCCCTCCCCACCGATTAACAACAGTACGACACCTCAGCCATTTAGTCATAGCAGTCATCCTTTTTGAGTCCAAAAATTTCACACTGCACATTATTTTATTATTATATTATTATATTATTATATTGTGGTTTATGCATCATATACAATAAACAAATACAAATCCATACTATATGTCCTTGATTGAGTAAACCTGTGACAATACATTATATTTAAGAAGCTATCACATAAGAAATGCTATTGTATCTTATTAATGCTTTGCCACTATTTTGAGCGCTATATTGTAACTAGCTCTTAATGCCGGCATGACGAGATCATTTTCCTGAAAGTAGGAGAGAAGGACACTATTGAACATATGGTGGTTGTGAGCCACAGAAGACTGGATCTTAAAATGTGTTTTCAAATGTTTAACTTATGTTGGAATCTGCCTGCTGACTGCGATCATGTGTTTTCAGATCCCTAATCCTTGCTTCGCATTTTTCGCCTACTAACGTGTCATATCCTTCTTTGTGGACAGCGTTATACTGACACTCGACAGTAAATTTCCAGTGTCTGCTGATAGTCCGATGGCATAATAAGAATTTACAATTGTTTCCATCAGGCGTGAAAAAGAACTGCAATTCCCAGTCTGTTGTACAGGATTGTACATTTTTTCCGTTTCTTCTCTTTTTTATGTGCTGCTTTCCATAATGCAATGTGTTTGGAACAGTACTTCCAATGAACCGCCATCCTGAACCATGTATGCTATGTTCCCTTGCCGACAAACTCATACAATACTCCTGGCCAAATCTACGATCAGCGCACCCCACCACATTACGTCTCTCTCTCCTCGAGAGCTGACAAGCCTACCAAGCTCTTCACACGTGCAAAGTCAGTGTGCGTTAACTGTACACACTGTGAACTGTGCAGCATTTGGGCACTGCTGGTCTTACTGCTGGCTAGTGAGGTGTGCTCTGTTTTACACTGCCTGTGTGTCTTTGGAAATCTAAAACTTAAACAACTGAGCTCGATAGCTGCAGTCGCTTAAGTGCGGCCAATATCCAGTATTCGGGAGATAGTAGGTTCGAACCCCACTGTCGGCAGCCCTGAATATGGTTTTCCGTGGTTTCCCATTTTCACACCAGGCAAATGCTGGGGCTGTACCTTAATTAAGGCCACGGCCGCTTCCTTCCCACTCCTAGCCCTTTCCTATCCCATCCTCGAAATAAGACCTATCTGTGTCAGTGTGACGTAAAACAACTATCAAAAAAAAAAAAAAAAAAAAAAAAAAAAAAAAAAAAAAAAACTTAAACATATCAACATTTTACTGCTTCACTCAGCAACTGTTTCCTCTTTAAACAATCGGCAGTGGCTCAGGTTTTTTAATCGATGTTGCTGGTTTACTGAATTATAAGATGCTAAAATGTTTATCCTATTGCATGTTCATCACCATTATTCTCTTACACACCTTCACATCTGACACTAACCTCTTGAGGTTTGAGATACTAATTCTGGCATAATTGTACTAACTTCAGTGAAACCACAATGTTGAGAACTTAACTTTCAAAGTTTATATCAACTCCTCAAGCTGGCAATTTAATCCAGAGCTGCTCACTTCTCAGGTGGTATTTAAATTGAAGCTCTGCAGAGGTTTAGACACCATCAAGTTAAATAATTCATAATGTTAAATCTACGAAATATAACGTAATGAAAATTTTAGGACTACTTACTGAGATAATGTCCAATGTTTCTGAGCAATATATGTGACGGCTGCTCTTCAGGGATGTCCATAATCATACGCAATATTTACAGAAATATATAAGGTAATATAATTTTTATTCCAAGTCTGCCTTTCAAGAGTGTAAGCGACTCGTCCACAGAAATATTTTTGGTGGGGATGTAGGATGTCTGAAAATTTCCATTTATAATCTCCAGGAATGGCTGAATTTTGAAAAGCTTTCTAGGTCCCGTGTAGAATTATCAACAAGATGTTAATATCACAAGATGAGTTCAAACCTGCCCCTTGTCATTGTTTGAGGGAATGTAGGGGTTTCTAAAAATCCATCACTGTTGAAATTGATCTTCATGGTGGTTTTCTGTCCCCATGAATATTACAAGCCCCAAGAACACATAAATTTCCTCCCCTGTCTCTGGCTTCCACTTCCAGGCGCGTAGCCTTGGTTTCAAGGGCGCGCCAAGTATACACTCTGCCGCATACCTATTTGTTTCTCAAACAATTAGGTCAATCACTTTGTTGTCGAAAAATAGTAAAAAACATCTAAAATAGATGCAAAATGCTTTCTTGTACCTGGCACACCCGTGAAGGTGATCTTTCCTGTGCTCGCGACGACATCTACCTCTCGCCACAACCGCTGAACAGCAGGCAGAGTTATTACGGCTGAAGCCATTTCGTCTTCATCTGCGCTGTTTGCCACTTCTCCAGCAACTTCTTGCTATGCATAGTCACTTTCCGTATCATTACCGAAAATATTGCTTCCACTACTGTCATCTGTCAAACCAATAATCTCCACGCCGTAAGAGAATGAGACAGCCCAGCCATTCCTCTGCCAGTGAGTAGCCGCTAGCCTGCGAAGAAAAGAAAAATCTGCACATTATTTGCTTTCGGTACTTTCCCGTCATAAGTGACAAAAATTTTCAAGTTAGATATAGTTCACAAGATATGCTCGAGATGGCAGGAAAGGACGTGATACCTTTTAAAGCAAATACCTTGAAATTAAGTAGAGCGCGTCTCATGTTCTATACCTTATCGATGTGATTCAGAAGTAACAGATATCGATCAATTTTTTATTAGTTCTAATTATGAAACAGAGTTGGCATGAAAGTACGTAACTTCTCGATTCATAATGTGGAAACAAATCCCGCGAAGCAGCAGTGTTATGTTAGTAATAGGCATTCTAACTTCCGCTTGCACCAGACGTTTGTGGTACGTCGAACCGGCCTGAGTGGTTAAAATTCTATGAGAAACTAACTGAAAGAGAACAAAGAGCTAATGAGAAAAATTGAGATTATTATTTGTATACAACATAAAATAAATTAGACCTATCCATTGGTTCCAGAACTATAATTAAAGCTTTGGAAATGATTTTCAGGTACATAATATAGTCCCATCTTGTCTTCCCATCACTGGGTACATGGGTTCTGAGACCTGTTTTGTCCTCTTCTCTTCATCATACTTAAGTGTAAAATATTTGGAAAAATTATTAAGTGTTAATACGGTATTCTGTTCTAGTCTTTGAGAAACATTACCTGGATCGAACATTTGATCGTACTGGTCAACTCTCTGTCGTGATTACTCCTGGTGTTGGTGTGTTTGAAGTTGACAGAGAGCTAACAAATGTTACAAAACAGCGTATAATTGACAATGGTGTGGGAAGTGATTTGGTGTGTGTTGGAGAGCAACCACTACATGCTGTTCCTCTTCTCAAGGTATGTGTGTTGGGGATGGAGACAAATATTAGTTAAAATTATCTAATAATTTTTATTACCTCAGTTTTCTAATTTGCAGCTCTTTAGAGCATCAGACTAGTTTCATTAGATGACTAGTTTCATTTGACATATATTATTTTCCTTTCTAATTTTTGCACACACTTCTCATGTAATGCCTTCTACTTATACTGTAACTAGTAGTTGTGGTTTGTGACCCCTTTCTCATTGTATTGGTTAAACAGAGCTTGATAGCTGCAGTCACTTAAGTGTGGTCAATATCCAGTATTCGGGAGATAGTGGGTTCGAACCCCACTGTCAGCAGCCCTGAAGATGGTTTTCCGTGATTTCCCATTTTCACACCAGACACACCTTAATTAAGGCCACGGCCACTTCCTTCCCACTCTTAGCCCCTTCCTGTCCCATCGTCGCCATAAGACCTATCTGTGTCAGTGCGAAGTAAAGCAACTTGTAAAAAAACAAAGTATTGGTTAAAGCATTGTTGCTTCAGTCTCTGTGTTTCCTTCATCATTTTGTTCTACTCTCCCTTAGGGTTTTTAGACACAGTCTTATAATGCTTTGCTAGGGGTCTGTTATTTAAAAAATCCTACTTGAATGTAATACTTATCTTTTGTTACTGAAGGCCTTCTTTTCTATTTGTGGGGTCGAATATGTGATAGCCTCCCATTTTGTGCATATAAAGAACTATAAATTGTACGTATATGTTACTCAACACCATTCTCTAACAAATTTATAAATTGTACTCTGAGTCTTACTGGCTACCTTCATTGGGAAGCAGTATTTCTAAATTTAAAAAAATAAAGAACACATAAATGGTGTACACATGACTTTTAGGCGTGTAAATATAATAAGTTTTATTTACTCTTATATTGCGTCATTCATTTCATCTCATTAAATCCTCTGATAAGGTTCAAGTCAGGAAGGGCATCGGGTCATAAAAACTCGCTATGAAGATTTATCTCACTTCATATTCGACCCTGTAGACAAAAGGGATAAGATTTGGATGTACGGTTTTATTTAAGAACTTAATTGGCCAGTCATTTGTCTCTCTCAGTTGAGCTGTAGGCCTATCACACAGGAAACCGAATCACTGCTTTGATTTATCGTCGTATTGTGCTGCGAACTTCCCTGCTACCGGCGTTTTTGTCATCCGAAATGACGTCAACTTCACTGCCATCGAGGGCATTCGAGATCCCGGTCTGTTTGAAAAATTTTTGTTCTCCATTACAGAATGCAAACAGTGGGAATCTATTCGCATATGGTTTCTGGAAATGGTCTCTGTATTTTCTCAGTTGGTGTATGTGTAGCAGAAGCCTCTCCCTGAATAAACTGTGCTGTGCTGTGGAAAGCTTGGCAACCCACCAGCTGATCGCTAAAAGAATATTGCAAATGTTACGAGATGTACTTCCAAATGTAATACATAGTGACTGGAAGCATTTTTTGGATAACTGCGGCTGTTGAAACCTGGACCTTTATTTTTAGGTGTATTTCATGCTTGTTCTCTACATTTATTATATGCGGATTTACTTAAATAGCTGTAATTGAGATAGAGACCACATTGTTTAGGTTAGGTATGCTATCTCTAAGAGCCCAGATCATGCCAGAAGTTCTATGGAAAAAAAAGAAAATATACTAAATGTGTGGAGGTAATGCTTTTTTTTATCATAATGTTTAATTTTGTATGTTCGTTGTCTTCACATTTTTATAAAATCATATGATGATTTGTATTGTGTCTGCGAAAACTGTAAAAGTAGTTAGTGGGACGTAAAAATTACATACATACATACATACATACATACATACATACATACATACATACATACATACATACATACATACATACATACATACACACATACATACATCATCATTATAGACCATTATGCCTTTCAGCATTCAGTCTGCAAGCCTCTCTGAATGTACTAAACGTCGCCACAATCCTCTATTTGTAACTAGTGCTGTGGCCTCATTTAGTTCTACACCTCTTATATTTAAATTGTTAGAAACTGAGTCTAACCATCATCATCATCTTGGTCACCCTCTACTTCTCTTACCCTCCATAACAGACTCCATTATTCTCCTAGGTAACCTATCTTCCTCTATTCGCCTCATATGACCCCACCACCGAAGCAGGTTTATGCGTACAGCTTCATCCATTGAGTTCATTTCTAACTTCGCCTTTATCTTCTCATTCTGAATACCCTCCTGCCATTGTTCCCACATGTTTGTACCAGCAATCATTCTTGCTAATTTCATGCCTGTTACTTCCAACTTATGAATAACATATCTTGAGTCCACCCAATTTCTCTCCCATAAAGCAAAGTTGGTCTGAACACAGATCGATGTAAAGACGGTTTTGTCTGGGAGCTGACTTCCTTCTTACAGAATACTGTTGATCACAACTGCGAGCTCACTGCATTAGCTTTACTACACCTTGATTCAATCTCACTTACTATATTACCATCCTGGGAGAACACACATCCTAAATACTTGAAATTATCTACCTGTTCCAGTTTTGTATCACCAATCTGACATTCATTTCTGTTGAATTTCTTACCTACTGATATCAATTTAGTTTTCAAAAGGCTAATTTTCATACCATACTCATTGCACCTATTTTCAAGTTCCAAGATATTAGACTGCAGGCTTTTGGCACAATCTGCCATTAAGACCAAGTCGTCAGCTTACTACATTTCCACCTAACTGAATCCCTCCCTGCCTCTTTATACCTTTCAGCAGATGGTCTGTGTAAATTACGAACAATAAAGGTGAAGTATTACAGCCTTGCCTAACCCTTGTAAGTACCCTGAACCAAGAACTAATTCTACCATCAATTCTCACTGCAGCCCAATTGTCAACATAAATGCCTTTGATTGATTTTAATATCTTACCCTTAATCTCATAATCCCCCAGTATGGTGAACGTTTTTTCCCTCGGTACCCTGTCATATGCTTTCTCTAGATCTACGAAACATAAACACAACTGTCTATTCCTGCCGTAGCACTTTTCAGTTATCTGGCACATACTGAAAATCTGATCCTGGCATCCCCTCTGTGGTTTGAAGCCACACTGGTTTTCATCCAACTTCCTCTCAAGCACCCTCCCTTCCAAGATGCCAGTTAGTACATTGCCTGGTATACTAATCAATGAGATACCTCGATAGTTGTTGCAATCCTTCCTGTTCTCTTGCTTATAGATAGGTTCAGTTGCTGCTTTTGTCCAATCTGAAGGTACCTTACCAACACTCCATGCTAATGTTACTATTCTATGAAGCCATTTCATCCTTGCCTTGCCACTATACTTCACCATTTTAGGTCTAATTTCACCTATTCCTGCTGCTTTATGACATTGGAGTTTCTTTACTGTCCTTTCCACTTCCTTAAGCGTAATTTCTCCAACATCATTTTCCTCCTCCCCATGAGCTTGGTTGTTCGCGACACCACCATGAAGATTTCCTTTTACGTTGAGAAGATTTTCTAAATATTCCTTCCACCTGTCCAGTGATTCCCTGGGATCTATTATGAGTTCACCTGAATTACCCAAAACACTGTTCATTTCCTTTTTCCCTCCCTTCCTGAGATTTTTTATTACTGTCCAGAACGTTTCCCTGCTGCTTCACCTAGCCTTTCAAGGTTATTACCAAAATCTTTCCAAGACTTCTTTTTGAATTCAACAACTATTTGTTTTGCTCTATTTCTTTTATCTACGTACAATTCCCTGTGTGCATCAGCCCTTGTTTGGAGCCATTTCTGATAAGCCTTCTTTTAACGTTTACAGGCTGCTCTCACTTCATCATTCCACCAAGATGTTTGCTTTTTCTCATCTTTACACACAGTTGTTCCTAGGCATTCCCTTGCTGTTTCCACCACAGTATCCCTGTATGCCACCCATTCTCTTTCTATATCCTGAACCTGCTTACTGTCCACTGCTTGGAACTTCTCACTAATCATATCCATGTACTTCTGTCTAATTTCCTCATCCTGGCAATTTTGTACCCTGATTCATTTGCAGATGGATTTCACATTCTCTATCCCAGGCCTAGAGATACTTACTTCACTACAGATCAGGTATTGGTCTGTATCATCGAAAAATCCCCTAAAAATCCATACACTCCTAACATATTTCCTGAATTTGAAGTTGGTTAAGATGTAGTCCATTGTGGATGTGGTACCCCTAGCCTCCCATGTGTAGCGGTGAATAGCCTTATGCTTGAAGAATGTATTCATAACTGCTAAATCCCATACTAGGACAGAAGTCCAGCAAATGCTTCCATTCCTATTAGCTTCCATATCTTCCCCACAAATATCAATCACCCTTTCGTATCCTTCAGTTCTATTTCCAATTTTCGCATTGAAATCGCCCATTAGCACTATCCTATCCTTGCTGATGACCCTGACTACGATGTTACTCAATGCTTCATAAAACTTGTCAACTTCATTTTCATCTGCACCCTCGCATGTTGAATACACTGAGACAATTCTTGTCCTAATTCCTTCAACTGCCAGATCTACCCACTTCATTCGCTCATTTACGTGCCTAACAGAAACTGTGTTACGTCCAATAGTATTGCTGATGAACAGGCTCACCCCCTACTCTGCCCTTCCCTTTTTAACACCCGTCAAGTACACTTTATAATCTCCTATCTCTTCCTCCTTATCTCCTGTTACCCAAATATTACTTACTCCTAGCACATCCAGGTGCATCCTCTTTGCTGACTCAGCTAGTTCTACTTTCTTTCTTTCTTCCGTAAGCCCCATTAATATCGATAGCTCCCCATCGAATTCCATTTCATTCGCCAAGTTGTTTCCATGTTGTCCCTCGCCTGTCAAATGGGAATGGAACTCTGTTACTCCCGTATTTCCGAGGCTTGCTTAAAATGTTCTTAGCTTCGTAAATTCATGAAGCAGGATGCTACCCTACTTACACATAGTCCAAGTGAGGGTTTCTCCTCTAACAGGTTACGGACCACGAGTGGATTGTATAGTCCTAGCCGTCTGAGCACAAGTGGGGCCACGACTTGACTCAGAATATGTCCGAGATGCCCACTCCCATTCCGTAGCAACTGGTATCCCGACTCTCACGACCACTTACTAGGCCACTCAGCCATTGCCCATGGTTCACGAACTAGGACGTGACTACAGTAATCCCCGCCATGAACCATGTAAAAATAATAACATTATTATTATTATTATTATTATTGTTATTATTATTATTATTATTATTATTATTATTATTATTATTATTATTATTATTATTATTATTATTATTATTATTATTATTATTATTTAGATTTGTTGACAAGTTAAACAGTCGTTATGAATGGATTGTTTTTGTTCAAACCTACTTCTCCAAACAAATGCTTGCAGTGGCCTGAGTTATCAGATCACTTTGTTAATTTATCTCACCTGCTACATATTTCTTAACTAAAATAAACTCAGAGTGGTGCAGCTTTTTCTAGGCACGGCCCCAATGGAGGTGAGCTGCATGTACGATTTTATTGCATATCAACCTTCCTGCCATTCTTAAATCCTCTGGCAGTACCGGGAATCGAACTCGGGCCCCTGGGAATGGCAGGTAATTGTGCTGTTACGCTGGTGGACGTTCTTAGCTACAAAACACAGACGTACCACATGACATTGATGTGTGTGTTCATTGTGCGGTTCGGACGGACGAAACTGTTCACTGATTTGTGTGATGTCATCAGAGCTGCAGTATACAGCCTGTACCCACTTCGAAGTAGGATCGTTCTCCTCTGACGAATAACGTTGGGGGATCTTATATGTGAGCTTTACCTTTTTCTTCCATTTTCTTTGTCTCAAAAAGCCAAGGGGGTTTAATATACGAGAGGATCTAATACACAAGGAAATATGGTACTTTTCATCCTTCCTGCTGTAAGTGGAACATTCCTTCTTCTGTATTGTTGTCATCGATATACACACTTTTAACTACACTGACTTTGTATTTCCAATGCTTTTCCTCCTTTTTTTTTTTTTTTTTTTTTTTTTTGTGAAGCACCAGTGGAACACAAAGGGCATAAGTTCAAAAGGGCCGACTCACAAAATCTACCTCTTTTTTTCTCTCAAGGCTACCTCGAGTGATAGTCCAGTTCCCTTTAGGAGCATTAATTCACCTGTTAATCACTGAGCAAGTTGGCTACATAGTTTGGATCATTTAGGTGTCAGCTTGCATTTGGGAGAATGTAGATTCGAACCCCCCTGCTGGTGGCAGTCCTGCAGATACTTTCCATGGTTTCCCCAATTTCTTGCCAGGCAGATGTTGAGGTTGTATCGTAATTATGACCATAGTCATTTTCTTCCCAGTCATAGTACTTCCCTTTTTCATCATCGCCATACGACATGTTTGTCTCGGTGGAAAGTAAATCAAATAGCAAAACAATAAGAAATAAAAATAAAATAAAAATAATTTGGTTATCAGTAAGACTACAGAAATTTAAAATTTGTACATTCGTCAAGCTTTCCTCCAGTTATGGATGGTTTTGAGAGCCATTTCTTGTACATCTCATAGTATTGCTATCAGGTGCATCCATTAACAACACCATACACTCACTCCTCCTGGAGCTGTATGGTAAGAATTCAGTTCCCTGCTAATTGAGGTGGGGAGATACAAATCAGTATGAAAGCATTTATTAATGGTGGTACTGGTGGTACTGCAAGAATGGCATGTGTACCACCAGTGGTACGGTGGTATATACTGTTGTGAACATGTTAACCCATTCCAGTCTGGACCTGAGTGTATCCCTAACAAATAATAATAATTCATAATAATAATAATAACAATAATAGCAATTATAATTTGAGTTCAATTTTTGCATTATTTACCCATGGGTTAAAGAATATTGTTTCGACTGGGCATTTTTAAGGGTTTAAGAAAATTTATAGCTCTGTACCATGATGTATCCACAAAGATGCACACAAAATGTTGTCAGTTGTGTACACTGTTGTATTTACAAGCTATTTACACATATTCTGTACACACGCACTAATGAACTACCATTTTGAACAAACATCCGACTGCTACAGTAGCATGTCACAACCAACTACTAACATAATCAGTTCACATACTTGACTCAAACACTCGGTTAACACGACTTCCACACAAATCTCATTAAAACAACTCAACTCTATCCTCAAGACAGCCTGTTTATATACATTGCCTGGCCATGCTTCTAGAAGAATATGGCATATACGTTTTCTCGCAAATTCGAGAGTCTCCAATAGCCTATTTACAATGTAAGGAAGTTTCTACACAAATCTAGTCGCACATAGCGTTATTCTGGACTTATTACAGTGTGTTGCACCAATATTGCAGAAGATTATACATCATATATACAGGTAATAATAAACTATATACTATCAGTTGCAAGTACTGACATTAAACAAACTCATATTAATATATATACAGCAGATGTTTCATGACATTACCTCACAATTAATAGATCATGATTATACCAAATAAAGTTCATACACAACTACGTAAATTATAATAATACTAATACTAATAGATGTAAACAACTTCATAGCCATACCTCACCATTCATAATAATAATAATAACAATAATAGCAATTATAATTTGAGTTCAATTTTTGCATTATTTACCCATGGGTTAAAGAATATTGTTTCGAAGTTATATTAGTCTATTACACTTGCGTCAACTTATAGGAGATAATTGCATAATTCTCTTTTCTTTGTGCATTTTTGAGCATCTAGTAATGAAAAATGTTGTATATTTCACGTCAGCTAGGACTTAAGATTCTAAAGTTGCTTATATATTATGCCATGTCTTGCGAATAAAAAAATCTGACAGTCTGCTCAGTAAGTACAGTTTTCTGAAATACTATGACATTTTCCCTAGATTGATTCAAATGTGCATTGCAATTACAAAACAACAATAATGAAAATTATATAAAAATAATGATTGTTCAATAAACAATTAACTTTAGATGTTCCAGTGTTTTAGTTACAGCATAAAACAATACTTACCGGGCGAGTTGGCCGTGCGCGTAGAGGCGCGTGGCTGTGAGCTTGCATCCGGGAGATAGTAGGTTCGAATCCCACTATCGGCAGCCCTGAAGATGGTTTTTGGATAATTGTATGGCCTTAATTAAGGTACAGCCCCAGCATTTTCCTTTTGTGAAAATGAAAAACCACAGAAAACCATCTTATGAAATATTTTTTTAATGTGACGATATTGACTCAGAAAGCAATGTTACCAAAGTTACTCAGAGTGAAGATGATACTGAATGTATGTAATTGTAATTTTGTGCACAAATAGAAATATTATTGACATCCGAATATGAATTCGAAACCTCCTGTTGCATTTCATTATCACTTGAATTAGTTTAACAGCCTATCACATGTTCCCGCTTGTTTCATATTTGCATGAATACATAAGAATATGTACATATTAGTAAAGTTTTATGTTTTTCCTAGATATGAGGGATAACGATTACATAAAATACTGAAAATTGTTTACCGCGAAAAACCACGCTTTAGAGCACATTGAGTGACAACATCTACTATCAATATCAATATCAAGGTCTTATGGCAACGATGGGATAGGAAAAGCCTAGGAGTTGGAATGAAGCGGCTATGGCCTTAATTAAGGTACAGCCCCAGCATTTTCCTTTTGTGAAAATGAAAAACCACAGAAAACCATCTTCAGAGCTGCCAACAGCGGGATTCGAACCCACTATCTCCCGGATGCAAGCTCACAGCTACGTACTCCTAACCGCATGGCCAACTCACCCGGTAATTTGTAAAACTGAAAGGATTTGAACCAACATTCCCTTGGACATTCAACCGTTGAACTACCCGTACAATTGTATGGCTAATCTATGGATAAGTGAAATTTTGAGCATAAATTATATTTAGACAGGTAATATAGCCAGAGGTGTAGTAAACTGCTTGTATATTTCTATGTAGTCTTACCATGAGAAGATCTATTATTCTAATTATAAATTATGGAAGGGCAGGAACAGATAATAAAAATTCTGGATTGGTATAACAGTAAGAGCCAACTTCTTGCATATATTGTGTGCACCAATCAGTTGATCTCACTGTATATATAACAAGTTTCTTATCATCATGCTTTCACTGCAGAATTGAGGCATTCAAAATAATAACGGCAGATACCAACCAATGTTAATTTTTATTAAAACAACATTTTATGTTCTTTTTCCTAACTCAGCTAATTTTTAATATTAAGACTTCATCTTTCCAGGGTTGTAAAATATGATGTTGACAAGTTTTCCTATAAATTCTTGTTTGCATGCCTTTAGTAGTTGCCCTGTTTTTGTGCTCTTTATTTACAAAGAATTCATGGAAGTGAATAAAATGGGGTAATTAATAATCTTTATTTATGTAACATACCAAATTTACTTCCCCATTTCCATATTTCCACAATGTTCTCCAACACCATAATGAACTATATGGTTTCTTTTTTAAATCATCATAGATAGACTATATTTTTCAACATTTTCATCAGATCATTGAACTTAGTTTTTTTTTTTTAATTAACTTTAGATGTTCCAGTGTTTTAGTTACAGCATAAAACAATACTTACCGGGCGAGTTGGCCGTGCGCGTAGAGGCGCGTGGCTGTGAGCTTGCATCCGGGAGATAGTAGGTTCGAATCCCACTATCGGCAGCCCTGAAGATGGTTTTCCGTGGTTTCCCATTTTCACACCAGGCAAATGCTGGGGCTGTACCTTAATTAAGGCCACGGCCGCTTCCTTCCAACTCCTAGACCTTTCCTATCCCATCGTCGCCATAAGACCTATCTGTGTTGGTGCGACGTAAAGCCCCTAGCAAAAAACAAAAACAAAAAAAAACCAATACTTTCATGTAACAATTCAATAGCTGTTGATATCTGCCATTGTTATTCTGAGCACCTCAGTTTTAAATGGTGTTCACGTCAGACGTATCTCTCTTGTCGAATTAAAGTGTATCAAAGTCTGGTTCCTTGGCTGAATGGTCAGCATAGTGCTCTCCACAGGGCCCCATGTGTGGTACGCGGATGGGTGGGAGGTTTTAACCTTAAATGGTTAATTCCAATGGCCTGGGGACTGGGTGTTTGTACTGTCTCCAAAACTCCTGCAACTCACTCACCACATACAACACTGCTCTCTACTACTACAATAGCACACAGTATACTACACATGGTAGATTCTGCCCACCCTCATTGTAGGGTCTGCCTTACAAGGGCTGGACCAGGCTATAAATAGCCACACAGAATTATTATTTACCGAGCAAGTGGCTGTGCGGTTAGGGCCATGCAACTGTGAGCTTGCATTTGGGAGATAGTGGGTTCAAGCCCCACTGTCAGCAGCCCTGGAGAGGGTTTTCTGTGGGTTCCCATTTTTCACACCTGGCAAATGCTGGGGTAGTACCTCAATTAAGACCACGGTCATTTCCTTCCCACTCCTAGCCCTTTTTTATTCCATCATCACCATACGACCTATCTGTGTCGGTGCGACGTAAAGCAAGTTGTTTAAGAAAAAAAAAAAAACAATTGGCAGGAGGAATCTCAACCTCCTCTAACTGCCAAAATCATTGGATTATGTAGTGCTTGTACTTCTACGTTAAACCTATGTGGTTCAGTCTTAGATAGAGTGCCCATCTTGTCTGATGTATTTTTATATATATCTTCGTTTCCTTTCCATTGTATGTACGGAAGGTTGCCCCGGTTAAACAGCACACGACTTTGAGTGCACGTGCCGTTTCTGGAAGCAGCTGCATGTGGTTTTTTTTTTTTTTACTGTCTATTGAGTAGTGTGATTTAGAGAAGTGCCATGTACAGTCATATCATACCATTGTTGCCTCATGGCCTGCTGAATTGCAGATATATGGCAAGGCAACACTGTTGGCCTTTCCGATGCAAATTTCTCATCATTGAGGATTGTTAAACAGTTTAAAATGAAAGGTCTCAACCCTAGTAAGTCCTCTGTATGCAATGTGATAAAATTATATCAGAATTGTTTACCGCCAGAAACAACAACTTCGAAAAAACTGCCGCGGAACAGAGTTCAACCGTCAAGTACTCCAAGCATCAAGAAGGTAAAGGCTGCTGTTCTGAAGGAAAATCCACCAACACAAAGACACCTTGCCAGCCACACAAGCACATTTAAGGGTACAGTCTACCGTATAATTAAAGAAGATCTGAACCTGGTAAAGTGGCATAAGATACGTGGACATGCTTTGAAAGAAAGGCACGTTAAGGAACGGTTCACTAATGTCAGAAAATTACATGAAAACTACCTAGCAGGGGATAAATGGCAGTCAGTTGTTACCCTGGATGAAGCTTTGGTTTATTTGGATGACACCAGCAGACCCCAGGCTATTTACTATCGCCCAAAAGGTCAAAAAGAGCCTCAAACGTCTTCAAGGAAAACAAAGAAAAGTTTGCTAGCGGGTTCATGGTAGTGTGAGTCACACTTGCCTTCTAGGAATCAATCAATCAATCAATCAATCACTAATGATCTGCATTTAGGGCAGTCTCCCAGGTGGCAGATTCCCTATCTCTTGTTTTCCTAGCCTTTTCTGAAATGATTGCGAAGAAATTGGAAATTTATTGAACATCTCCTTTGGTAAGTTATTCCAATCCCTAACTCCTCTTCCTATAAACGAATATTTGCCCCAATTTGTCCTCTTGAATTTCAACTTTATCTTAATATTGTGATCTTTCCTATTTTTAAAGACAACACTCAAACTTATTCGTCTACTGATGTCATTCCACGTCATCTCTCCACTGACAGCTCAGAACATACCACTGTATTTATAAATTTACTCATTCGGGACAAATATTTCAGGTTCCCTATGGGAATCAACATCTATATCACCTGATGGTCAGGCAGGCAAAAATTTTTGGTAATGAGACCAAGTCTCTCATAGTGCATTGGCACTGCTGGTGGCTCCAAATAGCCTATGCAGTGGTCTCCACGGTGTGCACTAGTCATGCGTCTTGGTGGGTGTGCTATTTACCAACTGATGAGCCCAACTTAGCACACTGGGGCGAAATGCTGGCAACCAACAATGAAAATTTATAATGTCCAATAACAGACCATTTAAATTGGTATTATAACATACCACTTAGTCTAGCAGCTTGTCTCCTTTCTCCCAAGTCATCCCAGCCCAAACTTTGCAACATATTTGTCACACCACTCTTTTGTCGGAAATCACCCAGAACAAATCGAGCTGCTTTTCTTTGGTTTTTTCCCAGTTCTTGAATCAAGTAATTGGGAACATGCATCATTTTCAAAAATATTTTTTTTGAAAAGTACACCAATGAAATAGTACGTAAACGTATTACATTGCGGTATGTTGCCTTGTTTTCTACCATTAAAAAATATATTTAATAGTGCCTTTCCGCAAGGCGAGTGAAACGGCCTCTGACGTAAGCGGCGCGCTGTGACGTCACGATCCAGTACCGCATGGAGCTCTACCAGCCGTTGTGCATCAGCCGTTGCTAAAAGCCGATTGTTTATTATTCATGATCGCGAATAACTTCAGAATGACAGAAGAAAGGCTCAAAACACCACAATCAGACAATCTATCATGTGTAAATGTCATCATTCTTGAAAAATAGTGACTTTTGTGGCCGCAGAAATTCGCGGATAACAAGCAAGTTTGTAAGTGGCGTCTTCTATATACGTGCAATGTACTGTAACCCATAGTATTAGGATAACAACGAACCTGGATAGATATCACATCACTTTCAACATTTCTTTCTAGACTGATTCCCCTATTAAAGAATAACATTACATTTTCGGGCTTTCAGCATTAGTAAAGTAAGAAATCGGATTTCAGCACTAACATAAACATATAGGTAGCATTATAGTACTAGTCCGCTTCTGTGGTGTAGTGGTTAATGTGTGCCACTCCCGGAGGCCCGGTTTCGATTCCCGGCTCTGCCATGAAAGTTGAAAACAAATAGTACGAGGGCTGGAACGGGGTCTACTCAGCCTCGGGAGGTCAACTGAGTAGAAGTGTTTCGAATCCCACCTCAGCCATCCTCGAAGTGGTTTTTCGTATTTTCCTACTTCTCCTCCAGGCACCTAAGGCCACGGCCGTTTCCTTCCCTCTTCCTTGTCTATCCCTTCCGATCCTCCCATCCTCCAACAAGGCCGCTGTTGAGCATAACAGGTGGGGCCGCCTGGGCGAGGTAATGGCCCTCCTCACCAGTTGCATCACCATACTCAGTCTCACGTTCCAGGACACTGCCCTTGAAGTGGTAGAGGTGAAATCCCTCGCTGAGTCCGAGAGAAAACCAACCCTGAAGGATAAACTGATTAAGAAAGAAAGAAAGAAAGAAAGAAGGAAAGAAAGAAAGATCATAGTACTATAGGGCTATAATCTATCATTCCCCAAAAATATATATATTTATGGTTGGGACAACTGGCCTACCCACTTCCGGGGCCCATGAAAGAGAATTAAATATCTTTGTGGAGGGAAAAAGTTAAACATGATAAAGATAAATATGACTTCATCTAGTTTTCACAAGTCGGGCTGAGTGGTTCAGACTGTTGAGGTGCTGGCCTTCTGACCCCAACTTGGCAGGTTCGATCCTGGTTCAGTCCGGTGGTAGTTGAAGGTGCTCAAATACGTCAGCCTCGTGTCGGTAGATTTACTGGCACGTAAAATAACTCCTGCAGGACTAAATTCCTGCACATCGGCGTCTCCGAAAATCGTAGAAGTAGTTAGCGGGGCGTGAAGCCAGTAACATTAATTACATTTGGCTTTTAACAAGCTGAGCATATCAGGAAAGAAAAGTGTCCTGGTGACATTTTAGTCGCTCAATACAGGAATGTCTTTGGGTGCTGTGACTTTTACTTTTTTTTTGCTTTACGTCACACCGTCACATATAGGTCTTATGGCGACGATGGGACAGTAAAGGCCTAGGAATGGGAACAAAGCGGCCGTGGCCTTAGGTACAGCCTCAGCATTTGCCTGGTGTGAAAACGGGAAACCACGGAAAACCATCTTCAGGGCTGCCGGCAGTGAGGTTCAAAACCCACTATCTCCCGGATGCGAGCTCACAGCTGCGCGCTCCTAACCGCACGGCCAACTCGCGCGGTATTTTTACCCTTCGGTTTATTGACTTGGCTTGTATAACCTAAAACTTAGGCTAAGTTGGATAATATTTTTAAACACCTACATCACTATTTTCACCTGTGTGCAATTATGTTATTTATTTCATTAATATTATGATAATTATTATAATTGAGCATTGTTAACTTATAAGACCCCAACAGACAAGCATTGGTTTTGTGTAGAATTATACATTTGTTAAATTCACGTTGTTTCATTTCATGATGTACACGCCTATCCTTTGTTACATTATAGAGTATTTAGATATAGCCTAAATTTCTTTACCAATTAAGCTCTTCAATAAAGACATACATAACTGTCCCATGCCAAGATATATTGGTAGAATTAGAGCTGTCAAAATGGTTCATAACCCCTTTGATTTATTATCTTGACATGGATCACCCAAAACATAGGTTAGGTTTGGAGAATACTTTAATAATCAGCATTATTTAATGCACTGTTTATTACTTTCATATTCCAAGATGTAATTGAAGCATTTAAATAAAGCATCATACATTAAAATTTAAAGTTTTACCACTAGAACAGCTGACATGGAAAAGTGATTTGAAAATTCAAACAAATTCATCTTACGTTAAAATCTTCAAAAAAATAAACTGTAGACTTTTCCGATATATCACCAGCATTTCTCCAGCTCGCCAAAATCCATTTCTCCCTAGTTTTAGCGTCTTTGGAACGTTTATAAACAATTTGTTTGGGATGGTATGCGATGTGCTATTGCACATCGGAACTCTACACCATTTATAAGTTTTCTGCCTCACTGTCTGCGCAGGATTCATTTTAAGCCTAAAATATACCACTCAGATTATAATCCAATGTATAGACCTCGAATTTAACCATACTAGACACTAACGTAAAGTAGAAATACGCGAAGTGTATCCTGCTTCTCACAGCACACTGTGTTATTTCGTCTGCTAATTCAGTCAACCTGTACGATGACGTCAGGCCAATGAGATCGCGTACTTGCGTGACGTGACATTTTCGTAGATTTTTATCATGTTTGGAGTTATTATTTGTACATTCTGATCACATTTTTGAATTCTGCATGCAATTTTGAATCAGATTAGCATATTTTTAATTAAAACCCCGGATCATGCATGTTCCCTATTCTGGTGAGGGTCCCATACACTGGAACCATATTCTAGTTGGGGTCTTACCAGACACTTATATGCCCTCTCCCTTACATCCTTACTACAACCCCTAAATACCCTCATAACCGTGTGCAGAGATCTGTACCCTTTATTTACAATCATATTTATGTGATTACCACAATGAAGGTCTTTCCGCATATTAACATCTAGGTACTTACAATGATACCCAAAAGGAACTTTCACCCCATTAACGCAGTAATTAAAACTGAGGGGACTTTTCCTATTTGTGAAATTCACAACCCGACTTCTAACCCCGTTTACCATCATACCATTGCCCACTGTCCATCTCACAACATTATCGAGGTCATTTTGCAGTTGCTCACAATCTTGTAACTTATTTATGACTCTGTACAGAATAACATCATCTGCAAAAAGCCTTCTCTCTGATTCCACTTCTTTACACATATCGTTGATAATTATAAGAAAATGTAAAGGTCCAATAATACTGCCTTGAGGAATTCCCCTCTTAATTATTACAGGTTCAGATGAAGCTTTGCCTACTCTAATTCTCTGAGTTCTGTTTTCTAGAAACATTTGCCCCAATTTGTCCTCTTGAATTTCAACTTTATCTTAATATTGTGATCTTTCCTATTTTTAAAGACAACACTCAAACTTATTCGTCTACTGATGTCATTCCACTCTTTTGTGAAGTCCAATTGCACTCATTTTTGCCAGTAGTCTCCCATGATCTACCCTATCAAATGCCTTTGATAGGTCAATTGCAATACAGTCCATTTGACCTACTGAATCCAGGATATCTGCTATACCTTGCTGGAATCCTTCAAGTTGAGCTTCAGTGGAATAACCTTTCCTAAACCCAAACTGCCTACTATCAAACCAGTTATTAATTTTGCAAACATGTCAAATATAAGCAGAAGGAATGCTTTCCCAAAGCTTGCATGCAATGCATGTCAAACTGACTGGCCTGTAATTTTGTGCTTTATGCCTATCACCTTTTCCTTTATACACAGGGGCTACTATTGCATCTCTCCATTCATTTGGTATAGCTCCTTCATGCAAACAATAATCACATAAGTACCTCAGATATGGTACTATATCCCATCCCATTGTCTTTAGTATATCTCCCAAAACCTTATCAATTCCAGCCGCTTTTCTAGTTGTCAACTTTTGTATCTTACTGTAAATGTCATTGGTGTCCTAGGTAAATTTTAATAATACTTCTTTAGTATTAGTCACCCCCCCCCCATCTGGATATTATCCTTGTAACCAACAATCTTTATATACTGCTGACTGTACCGAGCTCGATAGCTGCAGTCGTTTAAGTGCGGCCAGTATCCAGTAATCGGGAGATAATTGGTTCAAGCTCCACAGTCGGCAGCCCTGAAGATGGTTTTTCACACCAGGCAAATGCCGGCGCTGTACCTTAATTAAGGCCACAACCGCTTCCTTCCATTTCCTAGGCCTTTCCTATCCCATTGTCGCCATAAGACCTATCTGTGTTGGTGCGATGTGAAGCAAAAAAAAAAAAAAACTGCTGACTGAATACTCCTGCCTTTTGAAGATCCTTGCTTACACACTCCCCTTGTTCATGAATGATTCCTGGAATATCCTTGAAATCTGTTTCTGCCTAAAGTATCTAAATATACTCTTCCATTTTTCACTAAAATTTGTATGACCACCAATTATGCTTGCCATCATGTTATCCTTAGCTGACTTCTTTGCTAGATTCAACTTCACAAATATGAAGATTTGAAGTTTCCACCTAATCAATCAATACATATATTTATATATTATTGTTTTACAGTACCGGTTTCGACCTTGTGAAGGTCATCTTCAGCTGACAATCATAACATAATATATATCACCTGTGCACATAATAGTAGTGCACCGAGCTCGATAGCTGCAGTCGCTTAAGTGCGCCCAGTATCCAGTATTCAGGAGATAGTAGGTTCGATCTCCACTGTCGGCAGCCCTGAAAATGGTTTTCCGTGCTTTCCCATTTTCACACCAGGCAAATGCTGGGGCTGTACCTTAATTAAGGCCACGGCCGCTTCCTTCCCACTCCTAGCCGTTTCCTGTCCCATCGTCGCCGTAAGACCTATCTGTGTCGGTGCGACGTAAAACAACTAGCAAAAAAAAATGGTAGTGCAAAGTTTTAACTCTCATACCGATTAACATAGACGAAGATAAGACGAAAAACATTTGATAACATTTTTATCCATACTATGTGACATCTTTATAATTTAAGAAAAAGTATTTTAACATACATCATTCATGTACATATAGTAATGTTAAGTCTTTTAATTATTATATCAGTTATTGTAGACGATTATTTAAACTAGAACAAATGTAATGACTATGTTTTCACCCATACCATGTGACATTCCTATTGTGATGTTTTAATTGTCAGCTGAAGATGACCTTCACAAGGTCGAAGCCGGTACTGTAGAACAATAATATATAAATATATGTATTGATTAGGTTGAAGCTTTAAATCTTCATATTTGTGAATATAATCAATACAGAAATGAAACTTATAGATTATGATAGATTCAACTTCCTTGTAGGTTCCTTCAATTTCTCCTTATTTCTACAGCCATTTATAACTCTATTTCTTTTCATTCTGCACCTCCTTCTTAGTCTCTTTACTTCTCTGTTATAATATAGTGGATCTTTACCATTCCTTACCACCTTTAAAGGTACAAATCTATTTTCACATTCCTCAACAATTGTTTTAAACCAATCCCAGAGTCCGTTTACATTTTTATTTACCGTTTTCCACAGATCATAATTACTTTTTTAAAACTCCCTCATGCCTGTTTTATCAGCCGTGTGGTACTGCCTAATAGTCCTAATTTTAATACCTTCCTTTCCTTCACATTTATTTTTAACTACCACAGAAACAGCTTTGTGATCACTAATACCATCTATTACTTCAGTTTCTCTGTAGAGCTGATCTGGTTTTACCAGCACCACATCCAGAATATTCTTCCCTCTAGTTGGTTCCATCACTTTCTGAACTGAATCAGATGCCCTTAGCATATTAACTTATTTGCCATTTGTTGGTCATACTTCCTGTCGGTGATATTACCTTCCCAATTGACATTTGGTAAATCGAAATCATCTGTTACAATCACGTTCCTTTCCTTATCGTTTCCCATAGCTGATTATCTTATCAAATAATTCTGAATGAGCGTCAGCTTGACTTCTAGTTCCCTGTTCCCTTACCACCGGTCCCTAGGCCACCCTGTTTCCCTGAATGTACCTCCCTATAACCCTTCTAAACAAATTTCCTAACTTATATGTACCACTGCGGTTTAAATGAAGGCCATCTGAGCGCAGATCCCTATCTCCTACCCACCCATTAGGATCTAGAAATCTCACTCCCAATTTCCCACATACCCACTTAAATCCCCAATCACCTTCCAGTCAGTATCCCTCCTACACAGTATTGCACTGGTATTGTGCCCGGGGTAAACTCATAATCCTCAGAGTGCCGAAAAATGTGAAGATCAAAGCCACCTACATCCAGAAGAATGTCATGGACCCCTATTTCGTCAAATGTATCTCTCGGCTGTATGGTGAGGATGCTTCAAATGTCTGGATCCACATCGATAAAGCATACAGTCATTCTTCCAGATCATCTGTTACCTACTACAACAGAAAAGAAGCAGAGACGGATGTCTGTGTCATACCATTTAGTGACATCCCTGTCTAATCCCCGGTTGCCTCGCTTGTGAATTTGTGTGCCTTTGGTCTCCCAAAAAGAGGGCTTTCTTGTAGACATCCCGCCACTATTGAGGGTATTTGGAAAGTATGCAAGGAGGTATGGGACACTATTCCTCTTCCTGTACTCTGTTGAAGTCTTCTACAGTGGAAATTGAGATGTATGGCAATAGTCTGTGCCAATGGCTATCACATCGAGCGCAACTGGGTCTGGAGAAATGGAATCGCCTGGGACAAAAGGTACATCAAAATCATCCAAACTTAACTGGGGCAACTTCCATACATACTAAATCCATTTGGTTCTTTTCCTCCTGCATTTTTTTCATTGTTCCTCGTTTTTTTGTAAACTGTGTATAATGATTTGCCGGCCCGGCAGTGTGGGGGTGGTGTTCCTGCCTCTTACCCATAGGCCCCAGTTTTGATTCCCGGCCAGGTCGGTGATATTTACCTGGATCTGAGAGCTGGTTTGAAGTCCACTCAGCCTACATGATTACAATTGAGGAGCTGTCTGATGGTGAGATGGCTGCCCCGTTCTAGGAAGCCAAGAATAATGGCTGAGAGGATTGGTCATGCTGATTCCATGAGACCTCATAATGTGCAGGTCTTGGTAGGCCATGACCCTTCGGGGCTCTTGCACCATGGGGTTTGGTTTTGGTGTATAATGATATTTTTATATTTTTATTGTGCCTGAAAAAAAAATTATCTTTACTTGATATCTCCAAAGAGATATATCCATGAGGTGTATAATGCTTAGGTGCTTGCTGGTAGTTGTAATCATTTTCTAATTCCTGACCAAGTTAGCTCGGGTTGTTTTGTTAAACTGCAAGTCAGTGTAGCAGATTCTCATATTCAGCAGGTAGGCAGGTTTGATACCTACTAAAGAACTTCCTTGAAGTTGTTATCCACATTTTCTCATTTGGTCTTAAAGTAAATGCTAATAAGGTACCTTTCGAAGATCACAATTATTTTCCATCCCAAGCCTTCCTTACTTAAATGAAGTGCAGACACCACAGTAATGTAGCTTTTCAGACTGTGTTTCCATGTTGAGTAAGCATCTGAGGCATTTAAGAAGAAAGAATGTGTTGCTAATGTGTTTTCCTTCTACTTTTCAGTTTCATAATAAAGATACCTCCATCAGTGCTGCAGATGACTACAGCATGCCCCACTGGATTAATCTAAGGTATGTTGCTCTAACTGTTGAAACAATAAAAATCATTTTGTGTAAAGAAGTATTCTCATTGATGATGTTGATCAAGTGATTGTTCTTTATGACAGATGTTGTCGAGTTATTTTCATTGTTTGTTTTACACTATCTATATCATCATCATCATCATTTCCCTTTATCCAGCTGTAGCCGGCTAGGGGCAAATATGGTTCCTCTCCACTTTTTTCGGTCTTTCCACCACTCCTCCTCCAACACTGTGTCCCAGTCCAGGTTTCTTTCTATAATGCTGCGTTGGATGGTATCCTTCCATCTCAATCGTGGTCATCCACGGCCTCTCCTTCCTTGGATTTGCATTTCCATCACCTTTTTTGGTATTCTTTCGGACTCATTCGCTTTATGTGCCCAAACCATCTTAGTTGGCTGTTCTCTATTCTATCATTCATTTTTTCCACTCCAATTTCTTCCCAGATTTTCTCATTCCTTATTTTGTCTCTTCTACTCTTCTGTATCATACTCCTCAAGAATTTCATTTCGGCTGCCTGTATTCGACTCTCATCCTTCTTTGTCATTGTCCAAGTTTCTGCTCCGTAAGTTGTTATGGGTACGTAATACATCTTGTACATAGTATCCTTTGCTTCCATTGGCACATCTTTGTCCCATAACATATTTCTTACACTATGATAAAAACAACTTCCAGCTTGAATCCTTTTACTAATCTCAGCATCCAGTCGAGCATTCTCCATTAATTCACTCCCCAGGTATTTAAACATTTCCACTACTTCCAAGGGCTTGTCTGCAAGTCTAATCTGACCTTTCCCTTCTTTCTCCCCTCTAGTCATAACAAGAGTTTTACTCTTTTCTACACTTATTTTCAATCCACAGACACCACAGTAATCTATATGATTTCTTGAAATTGAGAGTATCTATTCACATGCATTGCATTAATGATGGACACCTTTCTGTGTCACAAATTGCATTTCTCAGCTTATATTTCTTTCACTGTAGATTATACTTTCTTCTTTAAAAAAAAAAAAAAAAAACAAACAAACAAACTTCAAAATAAGTGTAGAAATCCTCTATATCACTTTTTATGTTGTACTTTTTTCATATGTCAGTTGTTCATCTTTTGTTAACTTTCATTTTTATCCATTCTTTTCATCATTATTCAAAAACAATTCAAGAAATTTATATGAAATGTTACCTGGTTGTGTATAAACAACATGCTCTAGGCTCTGTTCCTTGACATAAGTACTATAATTTAAACTGAAAGAGTTGGTTGCACGGTTCGGGTTACGCAGCTGTGAGGTTGGATTGGATTCCTACCATTGGCAGCCCTGAAGATGGTTTTCTTTGGTTTCCCATTTCCACACCAGGCAAAAGCTGTGCTGTACCTCATTTAAGGCCACGGCTGCTACGTTTCCAGTCCTACCTCTTTTCCATCCTTGCATCGCCGAAAACCTTTGATATGTTAGTGCTACTTTAAACTAGTAGCCAAAAAAAAAAAAAAAAAAAAAAGGGACTTTTAAGAAATAATTTGTAGTGCAACAATTAGGAAAATTGATATGAAAGGTAACTATTAAGAAAAAATCTGGAGAAATATCTTAAGAGATTCGAGTGTGTTCTTCTTCTTCTTCTTCTTCTTCTTCTTCTTCTTCTTCTTCTTCCCAATTTATTGGGGTTAGTAATGCATGTGGGCTTGGCCCTGTTTTACAGATGGATGCTCTCCCTGATGTCAACCTTTCAATTCATAGACATGGTATAGAAAAAAAATGTTTTAACATGACTTTGGTAGTGAAAGAAGACTTGACAGCTACTCTAGTGATAGTAACAATTTCTGTTTGCAAGGAAGTGGAGAAATGTATTCACTATTGCATGTTTCTATGGTGACTGACATTGTAGTTTGATGTGTATATGTGCTGTGATCCCCCGAACTTACCTTGTTTACTTCATATTACACTACCTTCTGCCGGCCTTGTTTTTCGCTTACTGACTGCCATCTTGGACAATCAGCTGACTTTCCCGCTCCCCTGACATCAGCTCTATGTCCCGCAACTTCTAGATTGAACTCTAAGATCGTATAAATACTTGCCACCCAGCCAAACTCATCAGGTTGAACGAGAGGCCATTCCCCGCTGGATGTGTGAGCACATAACATTGGACAGAGCTGGCTCTCTGCTCCCATCGACTGCTGGTGTTCTTCAGGTGAGACATAGAGATCACATTATGCAAACATACCTTTCCATTCATCTTTGTCCGGATGGTGAGGGAGTTGGGAGAGTCACCAATTTAGAGAGCACTATTCTGTGTTCATGGCCTACGGATTTTTAAAGCAAGCTTGGACATACATACACCTTTCAGTGCAATCGAACGACTCCAACCTTTATAGCTAATTCAAATCTTCGCGTGTTTCGAGTTATTCCTTGAGAACATTCCAATAAGAACATTTTTCTTACTGGTCGTGTTTCTCGGTTTCCCTCATCCTCGTCCCGTCTCTCATTCTGTCCCATATCTTGTTTCAATTTTGAATGATTTATGGTACATAGATTTATGAGACACTTGTATAAGAATTTAGTTACCTTTGTCTAACTATGTAGATTAATGTCATAGTCAATCTTGCTGAATAAGGTTGTTTGTTACTCAAACTTGCATACTCTTTACTCCTTTGTTCTGTACATTCTTCTGGTAGATTATTCTTTGTAAAACAATTTTGGCACTAGTCTTTGTACATCTAGTGATCTGGATCCGCTATTTAAACTAAAGTTTGTCATCACCCTTTGTAATCTACTCACACTATATCTTGCCTCAACATCACTTGTGAAATTTGTCTCAAATTATCATTCGAATGATTTGTTATTCTTTTGTACCCCGCTGGTCCGTAGTGTACATACATTTATTGAAGTAAAGGTGGTGGTTGTTACATTTGAAACTATCTTTCCTTTAATTGTACACATTGCTACCACCCTTTTACATCCCAGATCACTCTGCACTTGTTTTCCACTGCACACAATAGTGTTTCGTTATTATTATCATCATTATTTTGGTCATTTATATTGATCTTAAACCTGTACTCTGTCGTCGAACTCAGACTTCGCCCCAGTGTACTGTAACATGTAAATGAAGCAAAATGTATTAAGACTAACATGAACACCTAATCTCCGAGCTAGAGGAATTAACCATGCACAGTTAAAATCCCCAACACGGCTGGGAAATGAACCTGGGGCCCTCTGATCCAGAGGTCCATACATAGACCATTCAACCAAGGAATTGTACTTGGAAATTCTAGAGTATGTTGTTGATAAAAGTCTTTAAGTAATTTCAGCAAAATACCGTATAATCTCGAATACCACCCACCACCGAATAAGACCCACACCCTTATTTTGAAAGAACAAAATTAAAAAAGTGAAGCCAAAATTATTTACAATCTTTTCTAACACACATTAAATGATTAGAAAATACAAATAAAAGTACCTAAACAAACATTTCCAGAACGATATCCAACGAGTTCATTCATCATCATAAGTACCAACTTTGGAACTTTCATCACCATCACCTTCCCACAAAATGTTTTCGTCGCTGCCATCCATAGCATTAGAAATGCTACATTTCCTGAAGCTCTTCCGTATGAGGTCTCCAGGGATATGATTCCATGCCATCAAAATCCATGAACACAGCAGCTGAAATTCCGGGCGCTGAATGCGACCAGTTGACGTCAGTGTGTGATTATCAGCCGCCATCCATTCTGTATACAGCGTTTTCAAGGCTGCTTTAAATGGACGGTTCACGCAGACATCCAGTGGCTGTAGCATAGACGTCATCCCGCCCGGAATGACTGCAAGGTCGGTTTCTCCATCCTTGATATGTTTCTTCACAGCGTCTGTTGTGTGGCCTCAGTAACTGTCGAGAACAAGCAAGCTCTTTTGTCCCAATAATGCACCAGGGCGACATTGCCAGACACACTTTACCCAGTCTTCCAAAAGTGAACTGTCCATCGAGCCGGAGTTCTGAGATCTGACGGTAACACCAGCGGGTAGATTTTTAGGAAGCGTCTTTCGCTTGAGAACAGCGTACGATGGCAATTTGGTTCCATCGGCGAGAATACACAACATTACCGTACACGTTGTTTTTCATTACCACCTGTTCTAATGGTAACACTTTTTGCACCCTTAACATTCACAGTCCTGTCCACTGGCATTTCAAAGTAGACTGGTGTCTGATCTGCATTGCCAGTTTGGGAAAGCAAATATGCATTTTCCTTCCGCAACCAAATTGTATGATACTGAAACGACAATAACTTCTCATCGTAGGCACCAGGAAGACGCTGTGAAATTGAGGTACGCCTTCGTATGCTCAACCCATTTCTTTTATAAAAATCACAAACCCATCCTCGGCTTGCCTTAAACCCTTCCGATCAAAGTTCCTTTCCGATCTCTAATGCCTTTAGCTGACACATTTCGGTTGACATACAATATCCCAATTTCCGCCTTTCTGTCACATATTTATAATTTTTTTTTTCAATTTCTGGAAACTGTAATCTCAGACCACAAAAAGCTCTACGATCACCACTACATGTTGACAGCGCATTTTTCTTCTTTCTCCAATCGCGAATACACGACTCGGCAATATCGTATTTCCTACCAGCGTCACAATTCCAATAATTTTGGCTTCCCGAACTACTTTCAGTTTCTCATTTGCAGTAAAAGATCGCAAACGCATTGTGGAATTCATGTTGATACTCCGAGAAAATGCGTGAGACTGACGCTAAGCGCGGAAGTAGCATATACTGAAAGCAGAGAGAGCATTGTTGCCAAGCAGTGCCGATGGTGATGCCCGATTCACGCGCATTCGGAAAGATAAATTTCCCAAAATTTTAAATAAGACCCGCATCCAATTTTGGAAGCAATATTTTCAAAAAAAAAAAAAACCCAGTGCGGGTGGTATTCAAGATTATACGGTAATTATGTAAATATTTAATGGATCGTAATATTTCAAGTGGAAATCCCATTTAGCTGCAAAAATTGATATGTTAAAAGTTTGGCAGGTTACTAGGCTTTTTTAAAATATTATTATACTTCACAGATGGTATGTCTAAGTAGTATTTGTAGTTTTGGGGATTAAAAATATGAACTTTTCTAAAATTAATCTAGCAGAAGGTGTATGTCACCCCTTAAATGAGCTGCTTTTCCTTAGGGTATACAGTATTGTATTAATTAGTGTTGATGGTTTTTATTTTGTTTTAATTTTTAAATAGGTGTTATAGCAGTAATTGTTGTTTATTTTGTGAGTTTTATTATTTTATAAATAGGCGTGGACATAAGTTCATGAAGAAATATAATGGATGTGTAGGTTGTGTATGTATGTTCAGTCCTCAGCCCTAAGGCTGGCTGGATCCTCAACAGCTCTGCGATCAGCTGTCATAGATGGCCTAGGCATCACTGAAGAGGCGCACTAGGGAAATGAGGAGCGAGGTAGTTTCCCGTTGCTTTCCTCACCAAGCCAGAAGTTGCTATTACATATCAGTCTGCCAAGCCCACTGAAATGCATGCATCAACCAACCCTATGAGCAACATTTTCACACCATTCATAGCAGGGACTGACTGCATAAGGAATGGCATTACTAGCATCGCTCATACCTCAGTCACTTTCATATTGTCAAAGCCAAGGATAAGACTGACAAGGGACACCTTTGACCTCGAACGCTCGGAACTGCATGAAACCATAACAAGCAATCATAAACTAAACAGTGGTCTGCTTCTTTTCCATGCCAAACTCTGCACTTGTCTGCTAGCGCCACTAGACGGTGGCATAGTGTAGCTGCACTAACTAGTGCTCCAGTTGCGTAAGTGGTATAGATGCAGTACGTATTTGTCTCTTGGAGTGTTCGCAAGTGGATTACTGTGTAAACTGTGTACAGTGCAGTGACATCATAAAGAGAATTAATCCTACATATGTGGTCCAAATATTAGGGACAAAGTTGCGACGTGCTGAATATGGAAATTACATCGGGGCCGAGGATATGGAGTTCACGGATATATTATATAACAATAATTCAGAAATATAATGGCAATGACACAGAAATACACGACGTTACACTGGATAAATATATGGATTTTGAAGGGCAGGAGGAACCTGAAACTGAAGGTGGCTCTTCAAGCAGTACACGGTATTCATCTCCAGAGCAACAGGAACAGTCAAGTCAAAGTGAGTACGAACTCTCTCCACCCAAAAAGATGAGGTCCAGTGTATTAAAATATATTGATGACAACGTACCAAAGAACATTTATGAGGACTATTACAATCGTAGCTTGAATTCCTATAGCAAACTAATGAAGCGCTATAAGTGCATCAAAAGTAAATCAAATTGCACATTATTTCTAAATTATGTGTCTAGGAAATGAGGAGCAGGTGCTCGTTTCAAAGGAAACAGACTGTCGTAATTACAAACTATAAAAGAGTATGTAATATCGCAATTTGACCGTGCAAGGAAGTATGGATCTACAGTTCACTACTGGCATCTGCAGATGTGGGCACTAAAAGGGGCTAAAATGGTTGGCTTGGTCAATTTCAAAGCTTCCATTTCCTTTATCGTCCGTCTCAAGGCTGAGTATGACATTTCATCCAGGCATATTACTACATTTGTCACACATAAGGACATAGAAGATGATAATATTATACGTCAGAAGGCACAACAGTTTGTGGAAGAAGTGAACATGTTTGTAACAGAGGAGGGTGCGGAGAAAGGTAATGTTTGGAACAGTGACCAGAGTCAATTCCAGTATGAAATGTCCTCAGCATCAACACTGTCCTACAGTGGAGAGAAAACTACAGGAGTGTGTTGCAGTCTGTACATAGCTCTACCCACAGCCACACAATTGATGTGGCTTTATCAGTGGCAGGCAGACTACCAAACAAGTTGTACATCTGTTTTCAAGAGACACAAGGCACTTTCGGTCCAAATATTTTAAAGAAACTTGCAACAACCTGTCCACGAAACATTCATGTGGAAGCAAGCAAAAGTGCAAAAATGACTAAAGAACACATGAAAAGATTTCTAACTTCAGTCCTTGGTGAACATGTAACAAATGAAAAGAGCCTATTGCTACGTGATTCCTGACCAGGTTATACAGATCGTACCTTTCTAGATGCAAGTTTTCCAAACAATGATGTTACGCTGGAGATATTGACACCGAAAACAACAAAATATTGCCAATCCCTTGTTTACTTCTTTCAGCAATATAAACTCTATATCTGAAGGCTTACTGATTTTGTAAGACTACAAGGTGCCAAACCACAAGTGAAGGTACATGATCGTTATTTCATCGTGAAACTTCACTGGGTGATTTACAATCAATTTGCAGCACCTACGTATAAGCCTATGTTGCAATATGCTTGGCGAAAGCCAGGTTTTGATATTGGACTGCGTGAATGCGAAAGTGATTTGGAATGTGATAACGTGGCTTTAGTGAGTGTGCACATTGTTCTCTCCCACTTTGTTTTAACCACTTCATGGAAATCCTGCATCTGCACTTTGAGGACTAATATAAGCACTTTCAGGTGTGTGGTGCTGCTGTATGTGTGTGTTTTGTGCTATTATAAGTGTTAGTGAAGGAGGAAGTAACCAAAAACTTAATGCACCATTAAATTACATATAATTTCCTTCCTATGGTATTGATATCTTTTTACTTTGTTTCTCTCTGTTAAAATGTTACTTGAGGTAGAATGCAACGTTTTGCATGGAAATGACGCACACCACTGTTTTGATTATGATTGCTTGTTATTCTAAGCATGGTTGCGTGCGGTTCCGAGCGTTCGAGGTCAAAGGTGTCCCTTGTGAGATAGGTCAATGAAAGTAACAAAATTGTTCTAGCCAATGCCAGAAGACATAGCGCAGTGTAAACACTAGGTCCCGCCAGCAAAGGCATATGTGTAGATTATCAATGTGTAGGTTATCAAGATAAAAAATAATTAAAATATACTCTCCATTCAAGGACAAGTTATAGAAACAAAATATTTGACATGTCTTTTGTAATGAGAGGAGACTTGACATCTCCTGAAGTGATAGTGACATTTTCTACTTGCAAGAAAGATGCAATGAACGGTTTTTATGTTAAATCAAGCTATGACGAGAGTTGATCGTTGAACGAGTTTGTGGTGAAAAAAAGTACCAAGTTGTCAGGTTAGGATACTATTTGTTTTCACTGTTGTTTTTAATTTAGATGGCTGATTTACTGAACTAATAAATTGACATTAAGGCATACATTTAGTTTGGAGGATTTCTGGTAAGCATTTGAGTGTATGTTGACGATTTTATTGTATTGACAGACTCAGGAGAAAATATTCAGTGAATTTCCTTGGACTTGAACATACAGGATGATTCAAAAGGTTGCGCAGGAACTGAAGTAACTCATAGAGAGGACAAAATACAACAGATTTCGAACAGGAATGTTATATTCTAGGATGAAACCCTGCATCAGGGCAAGCCTGGGAATGTCATGCTGAAGAGGTACCTGGACTTGTCGGTAATGATAGCAGTAGGCAAATTGACATCATAGTCTACAAGGAATCAGTGGGTGTGGGATATGTACTGGTAATAGACCCCACAGTTCATTTTGAAATCTCCACAGACCAGCCAGAAGACATTGATAAGGAAAAGAAACTGATCTATAAACCAACCATAATTTATTATAAAGATAAATTTGCATTGAAGGACATTAAAGTGATAGGATTAATGGTAAGAGGTCAAGGGATTAGTCCTTGATTCATTGTGAATTTTTAGAAATTGTTTAATTTAGATGTTCTAGAACTGCAAACTATTTCTTTATTAGCGTTACGAGGCTCCAATTTATTGTTCAGAAATCACTGCTACATGCTATAACTCTTGTAATTTCAGGACATTATAAGAATAATGTAATCAACAAATTTATAATTGTAAGCTGCAATTATACATTTCATTGTTTTTGTTATGCTTTGTCCATTGTGGCAATATTCAACTGAGGGAAGTTTTGTAAATAAATAAAAAAATTTAAAAATCTTTCACAGGACACTATAAGAATTACGCAATCAACAAATTTATAATCGTGAGCCATAATTATACATTTCACTGTTCTTGTTATGCTTTGTCCATTGTGGCAATATTCAGCTGAGGGAAGTTTTGTAAATAAATACATTTAAGAAAATCTTTTACTTAATTAGCAGCAATATTTTTATGTTTTCCTTTTATTTTACAGTTTTTATTCTACAAACAAAAAAGTTGCATATTCAAACTTTATTCCCAGAATAAAGCTACCTCCGAAGCGCTCAAAACCTGTGCCAACTCCCAATGGTAATCTTATTCAGGCATCAAAATCAAAACTTATTCAAGAGGATGATTGTATGCCGAATTCCCTGTTTGACTACGATGCATATGATGCTCAAGTATTTCAGTTACCACCTGTGCATTCAGCAAGGTAAGAGCCTCTTTTCTATAAATATATTTTTAGGTTTATTTTCCTATGTTGAATGAAATCAGATTCTCAAAATTAACTCCTTTATTTGGCCTATGCTGACGACTTGGTCTTAATGGCAGACTGTGCCGAAAGCCTGCAGTCTAACATCTTGGAACTTGAAAATAGGTGCAATGAGTATGGTATGAAAATTAGCCTCTCAAAGACTAAATTGATGTCAGTAGGTAAGAAATCCAACAGAATTGAATGTCAGATTGGTGATACAAAGCTAGAACAGGTCGATAATTTCAAGTATTTAGGTTGTGTGTTTTCCCAGGATGGTAATATAGTAAGTGAGATTGAATCAAGGTGTAGTAAAGCTAATGCAGTGAGCTCGCAGTTGCGATCAGCAGTATTCTGTAAGAAGGAAGTCAGCTCCCAGACGAAACTATCTTTACATCGGTCTGTTTTCAGACCAACTTTGCTTTATGGGAGCGAAAGCTGGGTGGACTCAGGATATCTTATTCATAAGTTAGAAGTAACAGACATGAAAGTAGCAAGAATGATTGCTGGTACAAACAGGTGGGAACATTGGCAGGAGGGTACTCGGAATGAGGATATAAAGGCTAATTTAGGAATGAACTTGATGGATGAAGCTGTACGCATAAACCGGCTTCGGTGGTGGGGTCATGTAAGGCGAATGGAGGAGGATAGGTTACCTAGGAGAATAATGGACTCTGTTATGGAGGGTAAGAGAAGTAGAGGGAGACCAAGACGACGATGGTTAGACTCTGTTTCTAACGATTTAAAGATAAGAGGTATAGAACTAAACGAGGCCACAACACTAGTTGCAAATCGAGGATTGTGGCGACGTTTAGTAAATTCTCAGAGGCTTGCAGACTGAACGCTGAAAGGCATAACAGTCTATAATGATAATGTATGTATGTATGTATTTATTTATTTCTCTCGCTATTTGCTTTACGTCACACCGGCACAGATAGGTCTTATGGCGACGATGGGATAGGCCTAGGAAGTGGAAGGAAGCGGCCATGGCCTTAATCAAGGTACAGCCCCAGCATTTGCCTGGTGCGAAAATGGGAAACCACGGAATACCATCTTGAGGGCTGCCGACAGTGGGGCTCGAACCCACTATCTCCCGATTACTGGATACATTTTTTTGGATTAATGGCCTTCAACATGATTTTAGAAAATATTTCTCCTGCAAGAGCCAGATGTTGTCGCTCTTTCAAGATATTAGCAATTGATTTTGCTAAAGCATTTGATGTAGTACCACATGACATTCTGATCCAAAAAATATGTGGAAACGAACATTGATAAAAGGTTGGTTCTGTGGATCCGGGTAAAGGTGGGACGTAAATACTCCGACAAAGTTTCTATAATGTTGGGAGTAATACAGGGTAGTGTTATAGGGCCACTGGCATTTACAGCACTTATCAGCGATCTTCCAAACAAAATTTGATGTGAATGCAGATTGCCAGAATTCGGGAGATGGTAGGTTTGAACCCCACTGTCGGCAGCCCTGAAAATGGCTTTCCGTGGTTTCCCATTTTCACACCAGGCAAAATCAAAACTTATTCAAGAGGATGATTGTATGCCGAATTCCCTGTTTGACTATGATGCATATGATGCTCAAGTATTTCAGTTACCACCGGTGCACGGCCGCTTCCTTCCCAGTCCTAGCCCTTTCCTGTCCCATCGTCGCCGTAAGACCTATCTGTGTCGGTGCGACGTAAAGCCAATAGCAAAAAAAGAATGCAGATTGTTTGTGGACAACTGCATAATATGCAGAAATATACAGAATGCCAATGATAATAGGTTATTAAAAGCTGATATAAATATACTCCATAAGTGGGCACTCTATAACACAATAAAAATAAATTCTCGAAAATGCAGTCTCATAAGAGTGGGAAAGAAACGTTGTCAAGGGGACTGATTAAACTTGAAAATATTTAAGGATTGTGAAGTGGACTGTATTGCCATGAGGCTGGTTCTCTCACAGGATGCAAGAAGGGATAATCATAGATAATGGTAAACTTGAGTAACTATATTAAACATTGTCATGTGAACAATCAATACATGCTGTATAGGTAGCTAATATACTGGTGCAGGACTAAGCTGCAAAATGCAGGGCTACGCTGCCACTAACACTCAAGCAAACATAACATCTCTGTCCATCATGTCCAGAGCTACCCCCACTCACTCACCCCCTCCCTCACACCCCCACACACACCGTAGCTGCTAGGGGACATCCGGAGGCCATCTAGTTGTGCCAGAGAGAAGCGCATCACACCAAAGGGAAGTGGTGCTACATACAGGCTAATGACAGATATACATTACTGTAATAATGCACAGGAACTTTCACTATTGTATTGGATCGGATGCTCTAGTACAGAGTGACTCATGCAAGTACCTATTAATCCATGTAAAGAGAGATCTAAAATGGGACACCAACATAGGAAGTGTAATTACTAAAGCATACAAGTCCTTACACTTTGTGATGAGGGTGCTAAAGGGCAGCAGTTCCCAGGCGAAGGCGCAGGGCTATATATATCATGCATTAGGCCAGTCCTGGAATATGGAGCAGCCGTATGGGATCTATACCAAACAAGACTCATTAATGACTTGAGATGGTGCAGTGAAAGGCTGCAAGATTTGTGCTTAACGATTCCAATCCTAGAAGTAGTGTGACAAGTATGGTAGAAAAACTTGGATGGGAGATCCTGGGGTCTAGAAGGAAACAAACACTGGTATGTGCCATGTATAATGCCTACATGAATAAACCAGCTTGGGGAGAGTTCAACTGTCGACTAGAAAAGCCCTGCTACTTACGCAGGACATATCATCCCCATAAAGGAAAAGGTAGATCGCAGAAAACTAACTATGGTAAATCTTCAATTGTAAATTGGGAAATTGATGATTGGAACGCATTACCTGCAAATGTATTAGAGCCTTTTCCAAAAAATCAATCCCTGCTGATCTGCATTTACGGCAGTCGCCCAGGTGGCAGATACCCTGTGTGTTGTTTTCCTAGCCTATTCTTGAATGATTTCAAAGAAATTGGATATTTATTGAATATCTCCCTTGGTAAGTTATTCCTATTCGTAATTCCCCTTCTTATAAACGAATATTTGCTCCAGTTTGTCCTCTTGAATTCCGTATTTTTCTTCATATTGTGATCTTTCCTACTTTTAAAGACACCACTCAAACTCATGCATCTACTAATGTCATTCCACGCCATCTCACCGCTGACAGCTCAGAACATACCACTTATTGCAAGAGACAATTCTCATGATTGATCCATATACAAGCTTGTATTGAATAGGTGGTGATAATAGAATAAATTACTTTTGTGATAATTTGCTTACATACCACTTAGTCAAGCAGTTCGTCTTCTTTCTCCCAAGTCTTTCCAGCTCAAACATTGCAACATTTTTGTAACGCCACTCTTTTGTCGGAAATAACCCAGAACATATCGAGCTGCTTTTCATTGGATTTTTTCCAGTTCTTGAATCAAGTAATCCTGGTGAGGGTCCCATATACTGGAATCATACTCTATTTGGGGTCTTAACAGAGACTTGTATGCCCTCTCCATTACATCCTTACTACAACCCCTAAGTACCATCATAACCATGTGCAGAGATCTGTACCCTTAATTTACAATCCCATTTATGAGATTACCCCAATGAAGATCTTTCCTTATATTAACACCTAGGTACTTACAGTGATCCCCATAAGAAACTTTCACCCCATCAATGTAGTAATTAAAACTGAGATGACTTCTCCTATTTGTGAAACACACAACCTGACTTTTAACCCTGTTTATCATCATACCATTGCCTGCTGTCCATCTCACAACATTATCGAGGTCATTTTGCAGTTGCTCACAATCTTGTACCTTATTTATTACTCTATACAGAATAACATCATCTGCAAAAAGGCTTATCTCTGATTCCACTTCTTTACTCATATCATTTATATATGTAAGAAAACATAAAGGTCCATTAACACTACCTTGAGGAATTTCCCCTCTTAATTATTACAGGGTCAGATAAAGCTTTGCCTACTCTAATTCTCTGAGATCTTTCTAGAAATACAGCAACTCATTCTGTCACTCTTTTGTCAAGTCCAATTGCACTCATTTTTGCCAGTAGACACCCATGATCCACCCTATCCAATGCCTGAGACAGGTCAATCGCCATACAGTCAATTTGTCCTGAATCCAAGATATCTGCTATATCTTGCTGGAATTCTACAAGTTCAGCTCCAGTGGAATAACCTTTCCTAAACCCAAACTGCCTTCTGTCAAACCAGTTATTAATTTTGCAAACATGTCTAATGTAATCAGAAGGAATGCTTTCCCAAAGCTTACATGCAATGCATGTTAAACTCTCTGGCCTGTAATTTTCAGCTTTATGGCTATCACCCTTTCCTTTGTACACAGGGGTTAGTAACTCTCCATTCATTTGGTATAGCTCCTTCATGCAAACAATAATCAAATAAGTACTTCAGATATGGTACCATATCCCAACTCATTTTCTTTATATATCCCCAGAAATCTTATCAATTCCAGTCGCTTTTCTTGTTTCAACTTTTGTATCTTACTGTAAATGTCATTGTTAACATAGGTAAATTATAATACTTCTTTAGCTTTAGTCACCCCCTCTATCTGGATATTATCCATGCAACCAACAATCTTTACATACTGCTCACTGAATACTTCTGCCTTTTGAAGATCCTCACATACACACTCCCCTTGTTCATTAATGATTCCTGCATTGTCCTTCTTGGAACCTATTTCTGCCTTAACGTACCTATACATACTCTTCCATTTGTCATTAAAATTTGTTTGACTGTCATTTCTGCTTGCTGTCATGTTATCCTTAACTGACTTCTTTGCTAGATTCAGTTTCAATTTCTCCTTACTTCCACAGCCATTTCTAACTCTATTTCTTTCCATTCTACTCTTCCTTCTTAGTCTCTTCATTTCTCTGTTATAATAAAGTGGGTCTTTAGCATTCCTTACCACCTTTAAAAGTACAAACCTGTTTTCACATTCCTCAACAATTGCGTTGAACCCATCCCAGAGTCTGTTTACATTTTTATTTATCGTTTTCTACCGATCATGGTTACTTTCTTGCCTGCTTTATCAGTCATATGGTAATGCCTAATAGTCCCACTTTTGAGACTTTCCTTTCTATCACATTTATTTTTAACTATGACAAAAACAGATTCGTGATCACTAATACTTTGGTTTCTGTATAAAGCTCATCTTGTTTTTCTGGCACCATCATCATCGTCATTATCTAAAGGCTTCGCCTTGTCGCTGCAACCATTGATCTCTTCTTTCTGCGATCCTTTTCATCTCTCCATAACCTTGGCATCCCATCATCTCAACTACCTCTTCAATGATCTTCTTCCGTGGTTTCCCTCTGCCTTTCTTTCCCATCACCTTGCCTTCGAACAAGTTCGAAGTTATTATGCCGGAGAATGTGACCGAAAAGTGACGCTTTTCTCCTTTTTATCGTTGTTATTAAATGTCTGGGTGTTTATTTCTCTAAGCACTGCTTCATTAGTTTTCTTCTCAATTCAGCTAGTTCTTGTCATCTTCCTCCATAGCCACATTTCCACTGCCTCTAGTCGTTTCACGTCCTTCAAGAGAGTCCATCCTTCACAGCCGTATAACAGCACACTCCAAATGAACGTTTTGATAAATAATTTATTTTGTTCAGTATTTAAGGATTTATTAGTTAAGAGCTGCTTCTTCTCCTCAAAGGCTTTCTTACACAGGGAAATCCTTCTTTTTATTTCCACAGTGCATCTGTTGTCATCGGTAATAACTGATCCTAAGTAGCAGAACTTGTGCACCTGTTTTAATAAAATATTTCCAATTCTGGGCTGTGCCTCTGGCTTCATTTTAGATTTGCTTACAACCGTAACATTAGCTTTATTTACATTAATGTTAAGTTGGAAATCTTTTAAGATGGATGTTAATTTGTTGAGCATGGTCTGCATGTTCTTCTCATTGTCAGCCAGAAGTGCAGTATCGTCGGCAAATCTAATACAGTGTACAGTTGTTCCATTTATTTTAATGCCAGGTGTTTTGGATTTAAAAATTTTCGTGGCCTCTTCAATGTACAGATTAAATAGAAATGGTGATAAGGAACACCCCTGTCTTACTCCTTTCCTGATTCTCACCTTGCATACTTTATATTGATGTAGAGGTTAAGTGTTGCTTTTCTGTCTTTCCAGTCCAAATTAATGTCCTTCATAATTTTGAACAGTCTTTTCTGGCACCATGTCCAGTATATTCTTCCCTCTAGTTGGTTCCATCAATTTCTGAATCAGCTATTCTTCCCATATTAACTTATTTACCATTTGTTGGTCATGCTTCCTGTTGTTCGCATTACCTTCCCAACTGACATTTGGTAAATTGAGATCTCCCACTACAATCACATTCCTTTCAATGTCATTTCCCACGTCGCTGATTATCTTATCAAATAATTCTGAATCAGCATCAGCGCTACCCTTTCACGGTGTGTGCACTCCAAAGACATCAAGTTGCCCATTATCTTTAGAAATGAGCCTTACACCTAGAATTTCATATTTGTGTTCTTTAACTTTTCGTAGCTTACAGATTCTTCTTTCACAAATGAATGCTCCCCCTCCTGACATTCCTATCCAGTCTCTACGATACACACTCCAGTTCTGTGAGAAAATTTCTGCATCCATTATATCATTTTTCAGCCATGATTGAACTATTACAATAACTGTTAAGTATATATATCTATTAAATTACTTAATTCTATTCCTTTCTTTACAGTACTTCTACAGTTCAACACTAACACTTTTATGTCATCCCTACTTGATTTCCAGATCCATGAACTCTTATCACCGCTCCCTAGACAACCCCATTTCCCTGAATGTACCTGCCTATAACCCTTCTAAACAAATTTCCTAACTTATACGTACCACTGCGGTTTAAGTGAAGGCCATCAGAGCGCAGATCCCTATCTACTACCCACCCATTAGGATCTAGAAATTTCACTCCCAGTTTCCCACATACACACTCCATAGTCTCATTTAAATCAACAATCACCTTCCAGTCAGTATCCCTCCTACACAGTATTCCACTGATAACAATCTCCGCTTCCTGAACCTTCACCCATGCTGCATTTACCAGATCCCACACATCCCCAACTATGTTAGTACTTATACTTGCTTGCCTTACATTGTTGGTACCAACGTGAAACACTACCACCTTCCCTCCTTCTTCATTTAACTTTCTTCAGCATCTGCTTCAACCTAATTCCTGGATAACACTACCCTGGTTCCCTTTCCTCCACACACTTTACCCATATGTCTAACAATGGAATCCTCCATGACCAGAGCCTTAACCCTACCCACCTCATTTGATTCCTTCCCTTCTTGGTCAGCCATGTCTTTCCTGACATGACAGCAGCAAAAGCTACTTCCTCCACCCTTTTCTCCCCCCCTCCGAATGACCCTATTCCACCTATCTTTTCCTTTCCTCTACTCTACCTCTACATTTCCCTTTCCTACCTTTTCCCTTCCTCCTACTTCCACTCTTCTCAGCAACAGTTTCCTGTTCCTCATCTTCCTTCTGTTGTTCTAACTGCAGTGACTTGTACCAATTTCTCACAGACACCTGTCCTGAATTCTGATTCTGAATAGAGCCCTTAGCCTGCAATCTCCTTCCCCTTAGAATATTAAACCACCTGTCTTCTACAATTCGCCCCTTTCCTTTTGGCCCCTCTTTTATACCTACTGTATCCTGTACATTGTATGAGGGAGGCCTACCTTCCATTCTGTCTTCTGAGAGAATCCTAATTATCTCCCTCAAACTCTCCAACTCCTCCCTTATACTCCTTTATGCCTGACCACACCCACAGTTCCTACACTTGCACTCCGTAGTCATTCTTTACGGAAAAATGAAATTTAAAGGAAAAATAAATAACTTATTATGTGCAGAAAAAAAGTGAAAGGAAAGAAATATTGTCTAGGAGAGTACACGAAGATCACACGACCACTACAATACTACTTAGTCGTACTATATTACTATCGTACAACACCCTAAAAGGATTAAAACTGCCGTTAATTACTGAATACCGAAAGGAATACACAAGAATTACACAGTTCTTAACTGCAGTTAAACCTATCCTACTTAAACAACAACACTGAGCTCGATAGCTGCAGTCGCTTAAGTGTGGCCAGTATCCAGTATTCGTTTGATAGTGGGTTCGAACCCCACTGTCGGTAGCCCTGAAGATGGTTTTCCATGGTTTCCCATTTTCACACCAGGCAAATGCTGGGGCTGTACCTTAATTAAGACCACGGACGATTCCTTCCCACTCCTAGCCCTTTCCTATCCCATCATCACCATAAGACCTATCTGTGTTCTGTATCGGTGCGACGTTAAGCAGCTTGCAAAAAGAAAAGTTACAACAACAGAATTCTAGTAAGACAGTTTCTACAGATACTTCTACTATGCACACAAATATTTTACAATAGAATAAGTACACTAATTTCTAATAAGATACTACAATACAGTACAATAATTTTAAACTACGTTCAGACGTACCTAATTACAATTTTTTACTACTAAGCACAAACGGAAATGAAAATTGCAAGTTTGTAATTCACAAGAACTACTCAAAGATTACGATCAAAGCTAAATGTGCAGGCAGATTAATTATTAGTACTATTTTATTCTACTATGCTGTGATAGATACACATGAAAGATAGACACAAAGATACACACGAATATAGAAGGCAAGATACTACCTAAATATACCGTATTTACACTACAGTTCTCAACTGAAATATGGTTATATGATTTTTACAACTGGTGGATTACTATTTTTTTCCCTACTATGCGGGATGGAGAATATAAGTGTCCTTAAATGCTAAAAAATAAGAGGTTGTTTACAATAATTTCTGTCAAAACTATGCCGGGGACTTGAACTGCAATATTATTGGGATATAGGAATGTATTATTAACTTTTACTCAATGAATAAACAAAGGTGCAAAGTCTACAGATTATTGGAATACAGTAATCAGCTGATTCATGTATTTGATCACTCAGCAACAATATTCTCTTTGATCTCATGGGAATGCAGCAAACATTCGTCAACAATCCAAAGGCTGTTGAGTAATTATCCAGTGAAATACTGTGTATTCTCTTTAACTTCTTTTTAAATCGAAGTTTACAGGTGTATCGTGTTATTTAATTGAATAAATTATTACCTTCATGAGAGTTTGAATGGATATCTATACTAAATACCGGCAAAGCTGCAGATGTTACAACTCCTTATGAAATCTGCCTTTGTAAGTATTATACCAACGAACCTACAGATATTTAAAAATAATTTTAAAAAGAGTTATTATTACCACCTAAACCTAAATTCAAAACGAAGTACACCTAGCTAGCCTACTTAACCTAGAAAACATAATCTAACTGGACACCAACTGAACTACTTGTTATAAAATTCAAATAAATATCACTACTCCCAGTTTCTACCAATAAGCACTAAATACCAATATATAAACAGTTCGAAATGGATCATACACACACAAAATGTACGAGGCTTCAAGAATAGACTCTAGAATTCTGTAAATTGTGTTTAAATTTCTATGTGATGGTGTCATATTTTAATGCAATGCTCAACCCACTGTAAATTGTAGTATTAAGGCATCTGAATTATTTAAGCTATGTGTGAATTTGTGTATGAATGTGCTGTATTTACAGTGCTAAGATAATAGAAATTTGACTGCTCAGTCTACTGTAATTCATAGTTTAAAATTTTGAAATACTTAAGGTACATGTGAATTTATATATGACAGTGTTGTAATGTTAAGCTAGTAGCAAGCTCAACCTGCAGTATTGTAAGCCGTTGTGTTAAGCACTGGAAATACTTAAGTTGTTTATGAATTTGTATATTGTGATGCTGGATTTAGTATGTTAAACTAGTAGTATTTCTTGTAATATTTTCTTTCCTTGGAATTGGTGTTGTACTCTTGTTGTTGTTGTTGTTGTTGTTGTTGTTGTTGTTTCATTAACTTAACTATTGTGGTTTGGCTGTTTTAATGGTCCATATTGACTACAATCTCTACTCCAATAAATATACTTTGATATTTGAAATCAACCTTGTTAATATTTCTTCATCTTAAGATGCCGTCTGCAAACGGAGGTAGACGATCCACACGACCAGCTCTGATCTTGACGTTGGAGCCATGCCATCTGAATTTATTGGAATATCTCTCAGCATCTTTAATGCAGTGGTTTCCCATTGCCTTCTGCATCCTAATGTCGTTGACCAAACTGGTTCCTCCGCCTTTGGGAACAATTTCTTGTCCTCAGGACAATATATTGCCCTTACCCATACCCGCTCATCCACTCTCAAAGAGACTGTTGGGACTTGGTATAAGGGATCTCCTTATACTAGGAGATAATCAGTCCCTTCATTTGTTAGCCGCCTGCATGTAAAATATTATTTTTATATGCAGTCGTTGCCCCCTCTCTACCGCGGGGAGGTGAATGTCAGGATTTCACCGTCACTGAAACAAGGACCAAATGGCAATTCCTTGTTTCTCTGGTTCTTTAGAGAGGTGTTAATATTTAGAGTTATTTAATTATTTATTATCACCTAATACACCGTACATGTTTTGAGGACCTTATTGTCCTCTTCCTGAGCGTTTTTTTCACACTACTAAATATCTCTTACTTATTTACTTATTATTAAACACCAATCTTATTCTTAAGAAATCCTTTTGTAACCTGTATGGCATATTTAATTCTAAACATCTCTTAATATATGTCATAAATAAAATATGTCTTAAATGTTATAAATAAACACAAAACTATTCTATTTACAATCTTAATAAAATGCCAGCCTTGTCTACTACCTACATATTTAATCAATTTATTAAAATTACCGTCTCTTAAAAATTACTGAAATCTTCCAACCCAGAGTTTACGCCTGCTAAATGTTGCGGCTACTTCCATCTGTCTTCGAATACTCCCTAGAGTGGCAGCTTCTCATTCCACAATGAACTATAAGAAAAAAACCTGTCTTAAAACCCATCCCTTATAGAATATATTAGAATATTTAGAATACTTTGGGAAATTTCCAATTGATTTCCTGAATGTACTGTTGACTACACATAAACATTATTGGCCGTGACCTTAGCATGGGGCAACATGCCTACCAGTAGAACATCGATACCAGGATTAATATCTTACTCCTCCATTTGCATATAGAACAATGATTGTTTTTGACACCCAAATCTGAAACCTAACCAAGAATATTAATATCACTACTCCTCACAGGATAGGATGGCATGGAAAGCTACATCAAACCAGCGTATGGACTAATGACTCAAACAACAACAAATTTTATAATGCTGGATTATGAGAGGAATACTTCTATATACTTCTGTCAGACTCACGATTGTCAGTTGCTCTATTTAAAGTTTAGTGCATTCATTTTGCCCTTGACTTCCGTTGGTTGTTTCACAATTTAAAACAAATATGAGCCTGTTACCTTGAAGAGGCACGCACGGGGAAGGAGGGCGGGTAGAGGGGAACTTGAGCGCTTCCGGACATAGCTCATTTGAAAGGAAGGGGTGAACACTCATGGACACTGATATTCTAGATTATTTCTTTCTTCTCTTCCTCCTTATGTATCTTCTTGTTAATTTAAATAGTATATTCTCCTTGTTCGATGTCTCATTTAAATTTAATTTGTTTCTTTCCTTCTGTGCTAAATAAATCCTTATTTTTTCCGTAATTTCCATAAGCTTACCTTTCTTAACTATATATAATATCCTCATATCCTTCTCCACATTTGTAAATTTATGATTGTGCTCTGCATGTGCTCTCCCATTGCTAAAACCCTTCTATGCTTTACCGTGTTTACATGCTCTAAATACCGTATCTCCTGATTGTCTGATATACTGACTCGTTGTGAATTGAACAGAATTTTGTTATTATTATTATTATTATTATTATTATTATTATTATTATTATTATTATTATTATTATTATTATTATTATTATCTGTTTTGTAAGCAATTTCTATCCCTTGTTTACAAAATATCTTTGCTAATCCATATGAATGCCTGTTATTAAACGTGATCAGCTCAATGCTGTTCTTTTTTTCCTGTTCCTTAATCAAGTTCATTTTTAGTTTATTCATTATTTTATTCTTTATCCTATTGACATACTGCCTTGAATATCCATTCTTATTCACAATATTATGTACTATTTCCATTTCACTTTCAAAGTCTTGTTTATTTAGTGGGATCCTAAATGCGCTGTTGATTAAACTATAAAATGTTGCTTTCTTATGCTGCCCCAGGTGGTTGGAGTCGCTTCTAATAGTAGAGTCAGTCTGCGTCTGTTTTCTCAAAGTTTTGTATTCAAATCTCCTGTTCTTCTTGCTTATTGTGACATCTAAGTAATTAAGAGATTTCTTTTCCTCAGACTTTATTGGGAATTTGATATCTTCATCTAATTCATTGACTAACTCTAATAAATTGTTATGTTCTAACTTCTTCTCATCCATAATAATACAAATTTTATCTACAAACTCACAAAGTATTACTTGAACAGATATGATGGACAATGCTAAAGACCTGGGGAAATTCTGTCCCTCCTCCAGGTTTCTCCAGCACAAATTTCCTCTGGAATAAAATTAGAATCTTGTATGCAACCATGGAAGAACTACTGTAACAACATCTAACCATCTGAGCTCCAAATGCTTTTAGAACTACTGCAGCTAACCGATGGATTTTAAGGACAATTAATACAGAGTGCAGAAAAACCTATCACCTCTGCATACACTTGTCTCATGTTAGAGAACTTGTCACATTATTGGAGACAGATTTAGTGCAGTCAGCCAGTGACAGTGGCATCAAATCATATGTTCTCAGATAAAGATACCATAGATTAAAGTGTAGTATGAAGGCGGTTCAAGTATAAATGGGAATTTGAATGTACCGCTGCTGTTAGTAATAATTCTGAGGTGGGGCTTTGCCAGGATGTTGGTGGGGGTGTCTGGAGAAGAAGTTTGCGCACGCAAACGGCGGTGGAGAACTGGGCTGCTTCAGTACGCCATGAGTGAGCAAGAGGTGCACACATCTGTTGCGCAACGCATCATTTCAAATTTCTCACAAAGGAGGGCACCAAACCTTCCGAAATTTTGAGACTGCTCTGCATACAGTTTGGGGAAGAAATACTTTTGCAGATTCGAGTGTATACGTGGGCTAAAAAATTTGTGGCAGGAAGAGAAGCTGTGGAAAGTGAACCTCATGAAAGGAGACCACTGGCAAGCATCACTGCAGACACCATTGTTACCATTCGTGACATTAATGGTGAAGATAAAAGTTTTGCAAATTGTTTTAGCTGTAGGAATAAGTTATGGAAGTGTTCAAACCATCATCCGAGATGAGCACAATTTCAGAAAATTGTCTGCCAGGTAGGTTCCTCATCTCCTCAACCAGGAACAAAAAACTTTACACCAGGAAGTTTTTCAGAGACTCGTGTATCGCTACGAGGAGGAAGGAGAGAATTTCTGCATCATATTGTGACTTGTGATGAAACTTGGGTGGATCATTACACCCGAGTCAAAGCAAGCAAGCATCGAGTGGCGACGAAGAGACGAATCAGGTCCGGTCAAGACCAAAACATGCCCATCTGCTGTAAAGATGCTTGCAACCGTTTTCTGGGACTCCATAGGCGTTTTGCTGGTGGATTTTCTTCTCTAACAAAGGACAATTAATGCAGCCTATTACTGTCGCCTTTTGCATGAAGCAAAAGCTGCGTATCGCAACAAGCGACGCTGGCAACCGATCCGGAACGTCATTCTTCTCCATGACAATGCAAGGCCTCATACTGCCGCTTTAACACGGTAAAAACTGGAGGATTTTCACTGGACACCTCTGGAACACAGTCCAGATTTATGCCCTGCAACTACCGTTTGTTTGGACCACTCAGACAAGACTTAGGAGGACAGCTGTTCGATGACAATGCAAGTGTAGAAGAGTTCGTGCCCAACTGACTCCGCACACGTCCCTCTTCTTTCTATCAGGACGGCATCAAAAACTTACCAATCCGATGGAGAAAATGTGTATCGAAGGCAGGACACTATGTAGAAAAGTGATCATTAAATGTGTATTTTTTTAGTTGATGCAATAAATTTTAAAAACTAATTCCTGTTTATATTTGATCCACCCTCGTAACTACCAAGCTAGTTGGCTATGCGGTTAGGGACGCGTAGCTGTGAGCTGGAATTCAGGAGGTAGTGGGTTTGAACCCCACTGTCAGCAGCCCTGAAGATAGTTTTCCATGATTCCCATTTTCACACCAGGTAAATGCTGGGGTTGTATCTTAAGGCCACAGCCACTTACTTTCCTCTCCTATTTTCCTCTCCCATAGTCGCCATAAGACCTATCTGTGTCAATGCGACGTAAAGCAGCTTGTAAATAAATTTAAAAAATTTAATAACTGGGAGGAACAAACAAGTGAAAATCAAGTAATACTGTATATAGAAATATACGAACATGGAAAGGAACACATAATATACTGCTGTGCAAACCTTAAGGACAAGATAGATAAAGCAGCATAACATATCAACTACTCAGTGGAAATGTCCAACTCGTTGGCTGAATGGTCAGCATACTGGCCTTTCGTTCAGAGGGTCCCGGGTTCGATTCCTCGCCGGGTCAGGGATTTCAACCTTCATTGGTTAATTCCAGTGGCCCGGGGGCTGGGTGTTTGTGCTGTCCCCAACATCCCTGCAACTCACACACCACACACAACACTATCGTCCACCACAATAACACGCAGTTACCTACACATGGCAGATGCCGCACACCCTTATCGGAGGATCTGCCTTACAAGGACTGCACTCGGCTAGAAGTAGCCACATGAAATTAATAACTCAGTGGAAATGAATGAAAGTGCACTAACTTATTGCCAGAGGTCTTCCACACATGCATAGAAATGTGGCGTGAGGTCAGCGCGACTATAGCGCCAAATGGGTCTGGTCCCACAGATAGAGGCAGTTGAAGGAATGGGACAAGACAGTGTGAGTCAATCAGAGAGCTGTTATGGTGAACTGTGGTGGTGTTATTCATTACAACTTGGCCCGGAGACAACATTTGGATGATTAAAGTATGAAGGCTTTCACGGCCGGTGTCAATATAATAAAAATCTTCCGGACTATTGTGCCGCGGTCCACTCCTCTCGCTTCTCCCAGACATTTCGACTACTGCTGCAGTAGTCATCTTCTGTGGCGTCGTGTCGATATGCTCTCCTGTATCCCGCAGTCGCCAGCGGACCACGGCATAATAGCCTGGAAGATTTTTATTATATAAAACATTTGGATGACTTCACATGGGGAAGAATCATGGGGAAACTGGAAGAAGGACTAAGTGAGACGAATGTAGCCCATAAGTTTGGTATTGCTCACAGCATTGCTTCACTTGCATGGAGAGCATTCCAAAACACAGGCACTGCTGCCCGAAGGAGAGGAGGGGGTTGACCACGGTCAACTACAGCAGCCCATGACTGCTACACTTTGCAACAGGCAAAAAGAGACTCGCGTCAAACAGCGGGTGAAAATGCAGCCACATTTAACAGGATTGTAAGGCACCCAATCTCACGCTGCACAGTGGCACAGCGACTGCATAGGGGTGGTCTGTTTGCCCGATAACCATTACATTATGTTGCTGTGACAACATTTGCGATGGTGCGAAAAGCATCAGGTCTGAACCGACGAGGAGTGGGGTAGTGTGCTCTTCTCAGATGAGAGCAGATTCAGTTTGAGCAGTGACTCTAGACGTACCGTCGTCTGGTGAGAGGTGGGAACACATAATGCACCCAGGAACATTGTCGAACATTATTAGTTTGGTGGTCCATAATGTTGCATGTGTGTACCGAACTCCAAATATTTGAACGGGGTACACTCGCCGGTCAGCGCTATTGTAGCAGTGTACAGCTTCCCCATGTGCATCTTTTCAGGGGTGCATTCGACCCTGACTTCATTTTCATGGATGACAATGCACAACCGCATCAAATAGTGCAGGTGGAGGAGTTCTTGGAACAAGAGGATATTAGGCGAATGGTCTGGCCTGCCCGTTCCCGCCCGAATTAAATCCCATCGAACACGTGTGGGACATGTTGGGCAGGCATATTGCAGCACATCCACATGCACCAACGACCATCCAGCATTTGCCATCCACGCTGGTGGCGGAATGGAAGACCCTACCACAAACGCTCCTTACTAATCATGTGGCCAGCTTAGGAACACGTTGTAGAGCATGCATCGCTCTCCATGGTGATCACACACCCTTTTAAGAATCATGTCCCTTCTTTTGTGACATTCAGGGGACCATCATGAGTCGCAGTGATTTACGTGTAATTTATTGTCTCTGTATAAAAGTGTCATTTCTGTTTGTCTCATCGTATATATCCTGCTGCAGTTCTTCCTATGTATGGTTCAAGTTTCATCAAGCTATGTTACTTGGCAGTGACACAACATGCGAGTTACTTTTGTCCTTAAGTTTTACACTGCAGTGTATGATGAACACAGACAGGTCAGTGTGAAAAGAGGGAGAAATAAGAAAGGAATGGTAATGTTATTGGATTTACGTCCCACAAACTACTTTTATGGTTTTTGGAGACAATAAGAAAGAAAACAACCGAGCTCGATAGCTGCAGTCGCTTAAGTTCGGCCAGTATCCAGTATTCGGGAGATAGTAGGTTCGAACCCCACTGTTGGGAGCCCTGAAAATGGTTTTCCGTGGTTTCCCATTTTCACACCAGGCAAATGCTGGGGCTGTACCTTAATTAAGGCCACGGCCGCTTCCTTCCCACTCCTAGACCTTTCCTGTCCCATTGTCGCCGTAAGACCTACCTGTGTCGGTGCGACATTAAACAACTAGCAAAAAAAAAAAACACAAAAGGATAAGGACAGTTTCTACATACTCATACATGGCTCTCTCCTCATCAATCCCTGTTCTTCATTTCTTCCTTCTCAGCTCCCATTAACTCATTTCTCCTTCTCAGCTTAATCACGAGGGCAGGTTTTAACACTCAGTGAGCGACCATCTTGACAGATCTTTCTCGATGTGGGAAGTGTAGGATAAAAAGAAAGTTGGATGAACACAGGAAAAGGGAAGAGACAAAAAGAAGATGAATACATACATGCATTATCATTATAGACTGTTATGCCTTTCAGCATTCAGTCTGCAAGCCTCTGTGAATTTACAGAAACGTCGCCACAATCCTCTATTTGCAACTAGTTCTGTGGCCTCATTTCGTTCTATACCTCTTATCTTTAAATCGTTAGAAATCGAGTCTAACCATTGTCATCTTGGTCTACCTCTACGTCTCTTACCATCCATAACAGAGTTCATTATTCTCCTAAGTAACGTATCCTCCTCCATTCGCCTCACATGACCCCCCACTGAAGCCGGTTTATGCGTACAGCTTCATCCATCAAGTTCATTCCTAAATTAGTTTTTATCTCCACATTCCGAGTACCCTCCGACCATTGTTCCCACCTGTTTGTACCAGCAATCATTCTTGCTACTTTCATGTGTGTTACTTCTAACTTATGAATCAGATATCCTGAGTCCACCCAGCTTTCACTCCCGTAAAGCAAAGTTGATCTGAAAACAGACCGATGTAAAGACGGTTTTGTCTGGGAGCTGACTTCCTTCTTACAGAATACTGTTGATCACAACTGCGAGCTCACTGCGTTAGCTTTACTACACCTTGATTCAATCTCACTTACTATATTACCATCCTGGGAGAACACACATCCTAAATACTTGAAATTATCTACCTGTTCCAGTTTTGTATCACCAATCTGACATTCATTTCTGTTGAATTTCTTACCTACTGATATCAATTTAGTTTTCAAAAGGCTAATTTTCATACCATACTCATTGCACCTATTTTCAAGTTCCAAGATATTAGACTGCAGGCTTTTGGCACAATCTGCCATTAAGACCAAGTCGTCAGCTTACTACATTTCCACCTAACTGAATCCCTCCCTGCCTCTTTATACCTTTCAGCAGATGGTCTGTGTAAATTACGAACAATAAAGGTGAAGTATTACAGCCTTGCCTAACCCTTGTAAGTACCCTGAACCAAGAACTAATTCTACCATCAATTCTCACTGCAGCCCAATTGTCAACATAAATGCCTTTGATTGATTTTAATATCTTACCCTTAATCTCATAATCCCCCAGTATGGTGAACGTTTTTTCCCTCGGTACCCTGTCATATGCTTTCTCTAGATCTACGAAACATAAACACAACTGTCTATTCCTGCCGTAGCACTTTTCAGTTATCTGGCACATACTGAAAATCTGATCCTGGCATCCCCTCTGTGGTTTGAAGCCACACTGGTTTTCATCCAACTTCCTCTCAAGCACCCTCCCTTCCAAGATGCCAGTTAGTACATTGCCTGGTATACTAATCAATGAGATACCTCGATAGTTGTTGCAATCCTTCCTGTTCTCTTGCTTATAGATAGGTTCAGTTGCTGCTTTAGTCCAATCTGAAGGTACCTTACCAACACTCCATGCTAATGTTACTATTCTATGAAGCCATTTCATCCTTGCCTTGCCACTATACTTCACCATTTTAGGTCTAATTTCACCTATTCCTGCTGCTTTATGACATTGGAGTTTCTTTACTGTCCTTTCCACTTCCTCAGGCATAATTTCACCAACATAATTTTCCTCCTCCCCGTGAGCTTGGCTGTTCACAACACCACCATGAAGATTTCCTTTTACATTGAGAAGATGATCAAAATATTCCCTCCACCTGTCCTGTGATTCCCTGGGATCTATTATGAGTTCACCTGAATTACTCAAAACACTGTTCATTTCCTTTTTGCCTCCCTTCCTAAGATTCTTTATTACTGTCCAGAAGGGTTTCCCTGCTGCTTCACCTAGCCTTTCCAGTTTATTACCAAAATCTTCCCATGACTTCTTTTTGAATTCAACAACTATTTGTTTCGCTCTGTTTCTTTCATCTACATACGAATCCCTATCTGCCTCTGCCCTTGTTTGGAGCCATTTCTGGTAGCCGGCTTTTTACGTTTACAAGCTGCTCTCACTTCATCATTCCACCAACATGTTCGCCTCTTCCCATCTTTAGACACAGTTGTTCCTAGGCATTCCCTTGCTGTTTCTACTACAGCATCCCTGTATGCCACCCATTCTCTTTCTATATCCTGAACCTGCTTGCTGTCTACTGTTCGAAACTTCTCACTAATCATATCCATGTACTGCTGTCTAATTTCCTCGTCCTGGAGATTTTCTACCCTTATTCGTTTGCAGACAGATTTCACTTTCTCAACCCTAGGCTTAGAGATACTTAGTTCTCTACAGATCAGATAGTGGTCTGTATCATCGAAAAATCTCCAGAAAACTTGTACATTCCTAACGGATTTCCTGAATTCGAAGTTGGTTAAGATATAATCTATTATGGATCTGGTACCCCTAGCCTCCCATGTGTAGCGGTGAATAGCCTTATGCTTGAAGAATGTATTCGCAACTGCTAAACCCATACTATTACATAAGTCCAGCAAACGCTTCTCATTCCCATTAGGTTCCATATCTTGACCGCATTTACCAATCACCCTTTCATATCCTTCAGTTCTGTTTCCAACTCTCACATTGAAATCGCCCATTAGCACTATTCTATCCTTGCTGTTGACCCTGACCACAATGTCACTCAATGATTCATAAAATTTGTCAACCTCATTCTCATCTGCACCCTCACATAGTGAATACACTGAGATAATTCTCGTCCTAATTCCTCCAACTGACAAATCTACCCACATCACATTACTTACCTAACAGAAACTATGTTGCATGTAATGGTATTCCTGATAAACAGCCCTACCCCATACTCTGCCCTTCCCTTTTTAACACCCGTCAAGTATACATTATAATCTCATGTCTCTTCCTCGTTATCTCCCCTTACCCGAATATCACTTACTCCTAGCACATCCAGATGCATCCTCTTTGCTGACTCGGCCAATTCTACTTTCTTTCTTCCATAAGTCCCCTTAATATTGATAGCTCCCCATCTCATTCCATTTTGTTCGCCAAGTTGTTTTCAAGGAGTCCCTCGCCTATCAAATGGGAGTGAGACTCCTTTACTGCCCTAGGTCCAAGGCTTGCTTAAAATGTTTTTAGCTTGGTAAATTCATGAAGCAGGATGCTACCCTTCTTACACATAGTCCAAGTGAGGATCTCTCCTGTAACAGGTTATGGACCACCGGTTGATTGTATAGTCCTAGCCGCCTGAGCACAAGGAGGGCCACGACTCAGAATATGTCCGAGATGCCCACTCCCATTCCATAGCAACTGGTATCCCGACTCTCAGGACCACTTGCTAGGCCATTCAGCCATTGCCCATGATTCACGAACTAGGATGTGACCACAGTAACCCACATCATGAACCATGAGAAGATGAATACAGATGATAAAAATTAGGAGCATAGGACAAATGCAGAAGGAGAAAAGGAACCCAGTAGGTCAACATAAGTAATGGAAAGAAACAAACAAGTGCAGATCAAGTCATGTACAGAAAGATGTTCAAATCTTAATAGATTAAAGTTTGTATATTCTGCTGTATTAATGATGAGCAGTCCTTAAGACTTCAGAGTTATATTTATGAACTTTATCTCCTGTTCATATATGTTTATTAATTAATACAGCACTTTCTTTGGCTTTTATGATATGCAAAGTGATGACTTGTGTATATATGCTACCTTATTTTTAATCACCTTGGATATGAGCATGTCTTCTTGGGAACTTCTGAGACCTTTCTTTGCTCTTTGCTACACCACAATATGTGATCATATTTTGCCTGTATCTCCATCTTATAATTTCTGAACATATTTCATTTTTATGATTTTAGGTTTTCAAGAAGTTTGCAGCGCATGAATAGTCGATCTAAAAAGGGAAGCATCACAGAGTCACAAGGGGGTAGTGGCCAGAAAGTGATGAAACGGAAGATGTCTGACCCTGATATTCACCATGCTCTCATTGAAGTGGGCTCTCCCACAGGTAGTTCTGCACCTCGGTCAGCAGCTATTTCTATTCCTCATCATCGGTCCACAGAAATCTCGCCTCAACCATCATCCTCAATTGGAGGTGTAAATCATGAATGTAAGTATTTTAAGGTATTGATGTCAAATTGTACAGGTTCAACATTTGGAGCCCTTGTGGTTCTGGCAATGGAATTGGAACAACTGCTCATAGAACCATTGAAAGAAAATAGGCTCTGAAATGAAACAAATGATATCTGTTGAGAGTTATTCAGCTAAGATATCTGTCTCAAATATTGGCTGATCTGTTAAAGATATCATCATTCTGTTCTCAAATAATTAAATTGTAATAAGGGGCTCATAATACACTATCCTTTTTGCTTGCAGTATGTACATAATTTCCTAGAAACCAATAGCAACTTTGTGTTTTCAAATGGAAGTATACTAATTTCACCCAATAGCACAACAAAGAATTGAGTGACAAGGTCTTCCATGTGGTTATTTTATAAATCTGATAAGCACTTTTTGAGATATTAAAGGTTTATTGAAGGTGTAGGCATTGGACTGAAGGTGCTGCATCACCTGCTGGGTTGTCAAGTGCATGGTTCTCATATGTGACTCAGCCTTGTTGATACAAACACACTTGCACATACACTCTGTCTCTCTTTCTCGTATGTATTATTCAGTTCCAAAGTGTTTGGTGGTTAAGTAGACACAGACGAGGGAGCCCTCTGAATTAAGGTTACATGAGGCGTGCAAAATAAATTAACTGGGTGAGTTTAGCTTTATTACTAATTTAAATGTGTAGACAATGTCTCAAGTTCGCCAGTACTTCTGAAAACATTCTAGTTATGTACCCTGTGCATGTGAGGTGATTTTAGTGGAGAGGGAATTGCATACATACATAATGGGATTGTTTTCCACTCTTACTACCATTGAATGGTTAAGTTGTGAGTATTGCTGAAGTGGAAGGCAATATCTTGCACCACCCGTGAGAAAAAACTGAACATGCTTCTTATTTACAGAGAAAGTAAGTGATTTGCAATGTTAGTAGTGGCGTTAAACACAGAGAAGTATCTGTTACTACTGCACCATCGCGAACTGCACTTCTGAGATTGTGCAGGAAATTATTTTCAGACTGAAACTGGAAGCCTCTGGAAAGAAACAGAAGCAAACTAGCAACAGATGAAACAAAGGCAATTGACATTCTTGTGGTAGTTGCCCACAGGTGAGCACAAGCTTAACAGCTGTATGCCAGTTAAGTATTGTTGGCATTTTATAGTGGCACAAATTCCATCTGTACCACTTATCTCTTCATCAGTAACTGTATGATTGTGCGGTGAGGGTGGAATTCTGTAGGTCTACTCTTGGCAAGTACGAGACAACAGACTGTTCCTTCACTGGGTTCTCCTCACCATCGAAGCCATATTCAGCAACCATGATCAAATGAACCTGCGGAATGTGCACTACTGGTCTGCTAAGGCTGGGTGAACACTAGAGGCAGTGGAATTTGTTTGGTCCATACTTCATGGAAGGTACATTAAATGGACACAGAAGTACTACCTGTTCTCCTCGAGAATGTTCTACTCAACATAATTATGTATGTGCATGTGGTTCCAGCATGAGGGGTGTCCTGCTGACTATGCATTTGTAGCCAGGAAATGTAAGGTGCGGTTTTTGTGACATTTCAACACAAAAAACCTAAAATTCCCAGTCTTGTATTAGGACCAAAACAGTAATAGGCAATCCCAAGATCTCCCATGACTTTATGTATGTAAGGTGCAACATCTGTTCTGGTCTCGATAACCTAACAAATTGTTAGTATATCATAGCATAGTTCAATATGGGTCTAATAATGAGATTAGTTACATGTAATGTGATAGCCAACCAGGCAAAAACTAAGACAAACAGGTATATTAACCTCAAGGTTAAAGTCAGTAAGATTGCTAAATATATCTGGTTTTTGAAAGAATGTTTAAGGTGCGGTGTAATACCGAAATTCTAATAATTTGTATTGAAAAGGTGGATCAAAATAACCAACAAATTGTTAGTATATCAACCTAATCATATACGATAATATTAAAATACTAGGTTTGTGTTAAGAAGGAGCAGTTTTGATTCCTGTCTGAAAGCCCAGTAGGCTCCTTACTATACATTGCCCTGAAGGAAGTGCCGAAAACCTGTTGGTCGGTGCAATCGATAAAAAGTAAAAATATAAACATCTAACCCTGGACATAATGTGGATGGTTTACAACTACAAACATTTGACAAAACTCGTTGCGTCTTCGAGCAGAGGTGTTGAAATGCGCACTGTCTCCTTCCAATTGTGGCCACTCTCTGCTTTATGATTTCCGAGGATTCTCTAAACTATACCACACAAATTCGATGCTAAGATGGTCCCTTCTGCAAGTTCACCGCCGACTGCTTTTCCAGTACAGTACTTGCTCTAATTATCGCAATGATGGGGCGCTAACGCTAAGATCCATATGTATGCTGTAGCCGTCCTTTCGTGAGATATGTTTTCTTGAAAAATGCTTGATTGAGGATTTAGCATTGAAGGGACTGAAATTTCTGGACGGTTGATCCGCGAAATAGTTTCTTCAAGGAACGGATAATGCGGGATTTTTACAACGTGATTTAATTAGGATGCTTGCAGGACTACCTAATTTGAGCGAATAATCCGGGAAACGTAATTTCCGGGAATGGATCATCGAGATTCCACTGTATCTCTAACAGAACAGCCAATATTTGAGATGGATTTCTTAGCTGAATAACTTTTTATTTATAGGAGCTGGCTGGCACAGAGCCTGGCTCTTGCAATAGCACGAAGTAGCCAGACAGTAATGTGACCAGCATGGCCTTCAAATCGCCGTGTCCTTAGTGCTATGCCAGCCCTGACCTCATATACAATTATCTTTTTGTTTGTGTACTTGAACGTTTTGGCGCATAGTTTGATTTTATCTCGAAGTAGGCATGATTTTGTGTTTGGAGCTCTCGACGTAAATCTTCTCGCACGAACAAGGAATATGATTCGCGCTTGCGCCTTAAGAGGATGTTGAGTGTCGTGACAACTATTACTGCTGGGATATTTTTCTTGTGGTTGTTCAGGTGGTTGATGATGTGGCACTTTGAAACCTTCCACATTTTATCAGTAACTTGGAATTTATGGACAGAAAACCTTTCTCTCACTGTCTGTCTTCTTTTCTTCTCAGAGTGTAGAGGCAATTCTACAGCCCTCTTGATCTCCTTTCTGCTGTTTCCGTTTGTTCGTAAAGCCGAGAGGGGTTTCTCCTCTTCACTGTGATACTGATATGTTTGGCATAACCTTTTATGTTACTTAACAGTGTCCTTACTACTACTCAATATTTTCATTCCTCCCCTGTAGGCTGGCCTCTTAGACAGTGATGCTGTCTCACAGGGCAGGTGGAGGAGATGATTTGTGGTGAAGTTGAGAGGGTTGGCATCCGTGGCCTACACTAGGAAATGCCCTGGCATTCACCTAACTGCAGGAGAACAGAGAACCACGGAAAAATATTTTCGGGACAGCTGACGGTAGTGACCCATCCCTCTCTGTCTTCCGAATTCAGAGGCATGGAGCCACAGTAGAGCCGTGGCCACTCTTCATGTGCTTAGTTTGTCAGACTGAATGCAGAGCTGTGGGGCCATGAATCAGCTGTGGCGGCTTTTAGGCCAAAACGTAGTCTGCATCCGCCGACAAGAGTGTCCTTTGGATAGTTTGTGCTTAGGACAAAGGATGGAGGTCTTATTGAGATAGCGGTTGGTATGTGTTAGTTTCTTGTACACTGTGTGGTATTCTTTCCTCACAAGCATATCCAAGAATGAGAATTTCTCTCCCAGTTCTCCTTCCATTGTGAATTGGATTTATTGGGAGGATACTGTTGAAATGCTGGAGAAATTTTGGCCTTTCTTCTCCATGTGGCAGCCTGAATGGCTTGGATGGTAGAGTACTTGCTCTCTGAGCCCAAGTTGATGGGTTTGATACTGGCTCAGTCCTGCAGTATTTGAAGGTGCTTGAATACTCTAGCCTTGTGTCGGTGAATTTACCGTCACATAAAAGAACTCTCGTAAGACAAAATTCCTGTACCCCAGGATCTCCAGAAACCCTAATATTGCTTGAGTGGGGCAGAAACCAATAACGCTATTACAGTTCAACCTGCTCTAACAGACACCTTTATTCAGCAGACACCTCCTTATATGGACCCTTTTCCATGGAACTGATTGTATTTTACATAAGATACGTGTAAAACAAGTCTCATTTAAGTGGACACCTCAAATTCTGGACTGTGGACATCACCATTAGTCTTGTCTATGTGTGTTAAGTGGATACTTTACACATTCCAGGACACTGCCTTTTCACAGGGCTCTTTCATCCTTTCTTTTGATATCATTCTACAAACATACGGGAATTCCTTTTGAATATTTGTACTATTTTGTGTCCAAGGAAAACAATGAAACGTACATAGGAATGCTGTAGTAGCCGTGAAGTTAATAGTTCTGTACAGGACTCGTTCCAGACTGTTCATTAGGGTCGTCTCTTCTTCTAGTGTACATTCTGAGAATTCTATTTGCCCGGGAAAGTGCGAGTGACCGTTTACTCACAAGTTACCAAGAGATTTTCCAACCCAGCCCGCATCATTTTATTCATAACTCAGATTCTCGCTGATAAGGTCGAGGGTATTTAGTTCAGTTAACCTTGACAAGGAAGGGACTTTCATGTGCTGAATGTTGAGACAGAAATATCGTAGCACTTCAGTCGCCCAGTAAACATGAATAGAAAGGACATTGTGGTAAATGAGTGGTTCAAATGTGTTCGAGCAAAGAAACTGTGAGCGAGTGTGCCAGTGTTACAAGAAAAAGCACTAGAAATCGCAAATAATAATTTGAGGTTAATAGAATAAAGAATTTGTGTCATGCTGGGTCATTATTCCTTTTTCGTGAATATTCCGGTAAAGAAGAACGTGCTAAATTTGTACACCCAGCTGAATGATTATCTCCCAAAGCTGTAATGAATGTAAAGGCTATAAAATCTCTTGTAACATCTCCCAGGCAAATATTTAGTTAGAAATTATGTAAAATAATCAAAATAACGATGTATGTTTATATTTAAGGTGGATGCTTTTCCTGTTTTAGAACCTTGTTTTAGCAGATACCTGTTGTAATGGACATTTTTCCGCGAAAGCAACTGTGTCCACAGAAGGGAGGTTCGACTGTATTATCTTCATTATGTGGCTATTGGACAAATGGTTCATTATCATAGTAATACTGTCTGGTGGATCTGTGTATTGTTATCCTCAGTGGATACTTTTCAAACATTCTGCACTATCAGCTGCCCAAAAAATGGTTTTCTGTCATTTTCCATGTTTACACAGTACCTATGTTAACACCATTGGTCACTTTATTCCCGAGTCCTACCCCTATTCTATCACAGTGTCATCAGAAACCTACTTGTGTTAGTGTGATGTCAAACAGTTTAAGAAACAGTCTTCTTAAAATTGGGATCAGAGGAGACTGGTGGAACATGGAATTCAAGACACCTGTGTTTCATTGTTACTATATTTATATTTAACTTTTTTTTATGTGTATGTGAATTTCAGAGCTGTTTCTTTCTATGAAGTTTTCGTAGTTTGGTCTTAGCCTTCATGTTGAAAAACTAGACGTTTTCTTATTCATTCATTCATTCATTCATTATTGATCTGTATTTAAGGCTGCTGCCTAGGTAGTAGTTCTCCCATAAATTGTTTCCTAGTCTTCTCTTGAATTGTAGAGGACAAGATGTAAATAAGGTAGAAGAAGTGTATGATGTGAGTTAGAGCAGACTGAAGGATACGGGAGGGGGTGTGTGAGATATAAGAAGTGAAAGGGTGGGGTGGGACGGACCTACCCCAAAGTTAAAAAGATTAAGCATGTCCGCACGTGGGGAAACAGGAGAAGCAAGGGTGGGTGCTGACAATGTGAAAGAAAGGTGACTCGTATTAAAACAAGCTGGTCAGTAGATAAGAACGTGACTGGTCACATGAGGGATTGGCTTCCGTCTCGTGATCTGCCACGCAAGGAATGGGAGGAAAACACATTGTCAGCTAGTTGTCGGTGGGAAAAGACATCTGACCCACGAGGCGTGGTTGGGAGTGGTGTCACGGGCAGGACGGGCAATTTTCCTTACCACGGGGATACCATGACCAGACAGTTCTTTTAGATCAGTAGTAGATTTAGTTAGGGGCGGTGCCTTACACGGTGTCTGGTATTCTGCCCGTGTGGTGGGGCCACCAAGTTATGTAGTTGTAAGATTAGAGGGTGGTAGGTGGGCCTTTGCACATGGACTGGTCATCCGCCCGTGTAGGGGTCTGCCTAGTATTAAGTTTTAGACCAAATTAGTTGTAGTTGTAGTGAAGCAGTTAGTGTAGTCATGTAATTTTTTTTTCTTTCTTTGTTTCCTTATACCGATGGTTTGTAACTATGGTGGGGTAATAAAGATGTAATGTAATACCAATCCCTAATGGAGTGGCTCTATGCCAGAGGCGACTAATGCCAGCGCGGCTCATTTTGACATTTTCGGTGTAATGAGTAGAAAAGATCATACCCTATCTATGCCACTTATGACTACCAACCTTACTCCTTCTGTAACATTTTGCAGCCAGTGAGCACTATAAAGACGACGAAGATCTGGGAGCCATACATGACTAAGTGTTGAGATGGTAGTGATATTACATGAGAGCTCATCAGTATCTGACTAATCTACTGTTAGTGATGATGATATGACATATCAGACTGAAGAAAATACCCCTACTGATGAATCAGGTATGCCCGATGTCTTTACACCAGAAAACTGGTTGACTGTCATTGCATCAGCAAAAAGGAAGAAACCTCATTTCCACGTCACTCACACAGACTGCAGCATGTTCTATTCCAGCAAACAACTCCGGAGTGAGATCACTAACAGGAAAACATCTATCGCAGAACAAAAAGTGTACTGGTCTCAAATTCGACACATTGTTCTCCATAAGGACAGTCTACTTAAGTTCACAGCTTTCTACAACTTTTAAGAACTTGTTCCATTGACCATTGAGCTGCGTAAGTGAACAGTTGCAAATAATTAATGAAAACAAAAAATTCCACCTAATCAATACTTTCTCTTTTATTTAGCCTTAGGCTATTTAAACAGACATTAAAATTAAATTCAGAACATGTTTCGAATGCTTTGCATTCATCATCAGCTGTTTACAATAAGCATAGGTAAAAATAGCTAAGAACGATCTCACAATTTACTTTAAAACCTTAAAAACAAGTGTTAGTCGTACGCATGTGGGTGGATGGGGGGGGTTGGGAGGGGATTTTTGCATTGAAGACGATTCTTAGTTGGACTATAACTTATTATTAAAAACTTAATATTAAGAACACTGATTGGGCTAAAAATTATAGTTTCACTATGAGTCTTGTGAGTTTATCTATAAAATCATTGATTGTGGAAACTTGTAGATCCTTTGATGAAGTATTTCTGTAGAACAGTTTGTAAAAAGTTTGTCTTCTTAAGACGGCATCCGGTTATTTTAACGTCTCTTGTCACTTGTTAGGTGGAGAGGTGTGGCTTGTTTTGATGAAAGAGGTTTACTATTTGACCACAATACACCGCTACAATACAAGATCGAAGGCAGCTGGATTAAACCCACTCCCATAGCACGGGAAGTAAATGTAAACACACAAGACAAGGGTCGTGATACAGACGATCCATTTTTAACAAGTCTCTTAAACATCAAATAGTAAACCTCTTTCATCAAAACAAGCCACACCTCTCCACCTAACAAGTGACAAGAGACGTGAAAACAACCGGATGCCGTCTTAAGAAGACAAACTTTTTACAAACTGTTTTACAGAAATACTTCATCAAAGGATCTACAAGTTTCCACAATCAATAATTTTATAGATAAACTCACAAGACTCATAGTGAAACCATAATTTTTAGCCCAATCAGTGTTTTTAATATTAAGTTTTTAATAATAACTTATAGTCCAACTAACAATCGCCTTCAATGCAACCTCCCCTCCCATCCACCCACATGTGCATGGCTAACACTTGTTTTAAGGTTTTAAAGTAAATTGTGAGATCGTTCTTAGCTATTTTTACCTATGCTTATTGTAAACAGCTGATGATGAATGCAAAGCATTCGAAACATGTTCTGAATTTAATTTTAATGTCTGTTCAAATAGCCTAAGGCTAAATAAAAGAGAGAGTATCGATTAGGTGGAATTTTTTGTTTTCATTAATTATTTCGATCATATTATCGATACGGACATGAAGTGGATAGTATCTAACAGTGAACAGTTGGTCGCCCAAGTGGATTTAGGGGCACAAACCCACTCTTGTAACCTCAAAGGCACAGGATAATGACTGCAAAAAAGACTGACCTATGGGAGTTGTTGAAATATATCCCCCCTTCATCATCGGTTCTACAGAAATCTGGCAACAGTGGAGGCAACAGCAGAGCAGGATGAAGAGGACATATTATAGTTTAATTCCTGTGATAGTGTATGTGGAATTATCCAAAGAGCAAAACTAATCTCTCCGTTGTCTTTACACACTTAAACATGCTGTCAGAGGACATATAGTTATTTCTTTGAGGGCATAATTTGTAGAATTTGTAGTACTGGTACACATACTAGCATAAAAGTAGCTTCGGAATAATTTTCATTATGAAAGAGGATACTTTTTTCACTGTCCAGGTGCATCAATAAATGATTTTGAAGGATGCTATAATTTTAAATCCCTTGTTGACTTTATTTTTCATTTGCTCAAAATGTGGCAAATGGTGCTTAGTCACCTTTAGCACTGAGCCCTCCAATTCATCTTCCTGTAAATGAATATTTTCCCCAAGTTGTCATTTCCTTTTTTGCTACTTGTTTAACGTTGCACCAATACATCAAATGTTTTTGGCGATAAAGGGATGGGAAAGGTAGGGGCCGTGAGCTTAATTAAGGTAACAGCTCCAGCATTTGCCTGGTGTGAAAGTGGGAGACTACATTCGGGGCTGCCAACGGTGGGATTCGAACCCACTGTCTTCCAAATGCAAGCTCACAGCTGCGTGACCATAACCACATGGCCAACTCGCTTGGTAAACCCAAGTTGTCCTCTTGAATTTCAACTTTATCTTCATATTATGAATTTTCGTACCTGTAAAAGCACCACTCAAGCTTACTCATCTACCATTGTCATTCCATATCATCTCTCCACTGACAGTTCAGAACATACTGCTTAGTAAAGCAGCTCATCTCCTTACCCCAGGTCTTCCCACTCCAAAGTTTGCAATAAATTTCGTGACTGCTCTTTTGTTGGAAATCACCCAGGATAAATCCTGCTGCTTTCTTTTGAATCTCTTCCAGTTCTTGTATCAAGTAATACTGGTGTGGGTCCCATATGCAGGAACCATACTCTAATTGAGGATTTACCAGAGACTTACACACCCTCTTCTTTAAATCCTTACTACAACTCCTAAATACCCTGATAACCACGTGAAAAGATCTGTAACCTTTATTTACAACCTCGTTGGTGTTATTTCCCCAATGAAGATCTTTCCTAATATTAATGCCCAAGTACTGACAGTGATCCCCTCTGAGGTACTTTCACCCCCATCAACACAGTAATTAAAACTGATAGAACTTCTCCTCTTGGTAAAACTTACAACCTGACATTTCATCCTGTTATCATCATACCATTGTCTGCTGTCCATTCACATTTTCAAGGTCTTTTTTTTGTAATCACTCATAATCCTGTAACTTATTTATTCCTCTGTACAGTATAATATCATTTGCAAAAAGGCTTATCTGAGATTTCATTTCTCTACTCATATCATTTATATACATAAGAAAACACTGCTATGAGCCATTACATTATGATCATCCACCTAATATGATGGGACCACCTTTTGCCCACTTAACCCTGACAGTTCAACGAGGTGGTTGAAGGTATCCCAGGGTATCTGGTACCACAAGTGCAACAGCAGATCCTCCAGTTGGTGTACACTGTTGGGCAGTGGTGATATAGCATAGCATGAACCCACTTCTTCAAGTCGAATCGCTGGAGCTCTGTGGGGGGGGCCACAGCGTTAGAGTAAACTCATTGTCATGTTCCTTGAACCAGTTATTTACAATCCTGGCAGTGTGACATGGTGCACTGTACTCTTGGAAATGGCCATCACCATCAGGGAACACTGTTGACATACATGGATGAACTTAATTCCCAATAATGTCCAGAAACTGGATAGCTGTTAGGGATTGGTGGACTAAAATAATGAGCCCCAGTGCATCCCATGAAACTATTGCCCAGTTCATCACACCTCCTTCATTGCCAGTCTCCGCCCGACTGTGCAACCACGTGCCACAGCCTCCAAGGGAAATCGGCATACATGCATTCGGCCATCAGTGTAATGAACCAGGAGTCTGGATTCATCGGACCAGGCAACCATTTTCCGATCATCCACAGTCCAGTGGCCATGATTTTGTTCCCACCTCATGCCCTGCTTTTGGTGGGGTGCAGTCAGTGCTGGGGTATGACTGGGTCATTGACTCTGCAGTCCCATGCGCAACAGTGTTCGATGAACGGTGTGCTGAAAAACTTTGACCTGTTAATCACCACTGTCCTGTTGGGGATTTCTTGAACTGTGGCACCAGGGTCGCTCTGAACAATGTGCTACGGCCTCAACTGGCCTTTGTTATCAATGAGCTGCTGTTGACACATGGCTGGACGATATGTAGGCGTTTACCCATCGTTGCACCACTTTCGATATGTGCTCACAACATCAGCATGAGAGTAGCACATAAGCCACACTGTTTCAGAAATGCTTGTAACAAAGTACTGTGACAGCACAATTTGCCCTCAATCAAGCGCAGGAAGAATGGCCACTTTTCCCATTCTGATGCTGTAAACACTACTAACAGCAAGCTTGTAGAACTGCCCTACCTGCATGTCACGTATTTCTTTCCTCGCTCCAGGGGCGCTAAATATTCCTGGGTCAGGGTGATCATAATGCAATAACTCATCAGTGTAAAGATCCAATAATACTGCCTTGTAGGAACCCTTCCTCCCCACTCTTAATTATTACAGCATGAGATAATGCTCCTCTGAGTTCTGTTTTCTAGAAATGTAGCCACACATTTAACCACTCTTTTGTGTAGTCCAGTAGCCTCCATTTTCATCAGTAATCTCCCATGATCTAATCAAAAGCTGTGGTTAAGTCAATAATGACACAGTTCATTTGACCTCCTGAATTTAAAATATCTTCTATATCTTGCTGGAATTCTATAAGTCGAGCCTCACTGGAATAACCTTTCCTAAACTGGAACTGCCTCCTGTCAAACCAGTTAGTAATTTTTTAAACGTGTCTAATATAGGCAGAATGAATGCTTTCCTAGGGCATACAAGCAACACATGCCAAGCTGACTGGCCTGTAATTTTTACCTTTATGTTTATCACTCTGCCCCTTATACAATGGGGCTACTATAGTAACTATCCATTCGTGTTGTATCACTCCTCGTAAACAGTAATCAAATAGTTATTTCAGATATGGCATTATATCTCAACCCATTGCCTTTAGAATATACCCAGAAATCTTACTAATTCCAGCTGCTTTTCTAGCTTTCAACTTTTGTATCATTCTGTAAATATCTATCATCATAAGGAAATTTTAGTACTTCGGCAGAAGTGGTCACCTCCTCTACATGGACATAATACTTACATTACTGACTGAATATTCTGCCTTCTGTAAGCCCTCACATATACACTCCCTGTGTTCATTAATGGTCCCTGGATTATCCTTCCTGGAACCTGTTTCTGCCTTAAAGTACCAATAAATACCTTTCCATTTTTTTTTCCTAAAGTTAATAAGACTTCCAATTATGTTTGCCATCTTGTTATCTGAGCTGACTTATTTTGCTAAATTCTATTTTCCAGCAAGTTCCTTCAGTCTCTTGTTACTTCCACAACCATTCCTAAATCTATTTCTTTCTGACCTGAACCTCCTTCCTAATCTCTTAATTTCTCTGTTATAATATAGTGGGTCTTTACCATTCCATACTGCCTTTAAAGGTGCATACGTCTTTTCAAACTTGACAGTTGCTTTAAACATACCCCTTACAATGTTTACATTTTTATTCACCATTTTCCACTGATCATAACTACTTCTTAAAAACTCTCCTGTGCTTCTGTTATCAACCATATTATATTTCTTAATAGTCCGAGTCTTACAAACTTCTCTTTTATTGCATTTATTTTTAACTACAATTAAAACAGCTTCACGATAAATATATTATTAGTTTCTGTTGTACCTATATACCTCATCTGTTTGTTTCAGTACCATGTCCAGAATATCTTCGACTCTAGTTGGTTCTGTCACTTTCTGATTCAGCTGTCTTTCCCAGATTAGCTTACTTGTCATTTGTTGGTCATTCTTTCTGACGCTGATTCGGAATTATTTGATAAAATAATCAGCTATGTTGGGAACGACATGGAGAGGAGTGTTATTGTAGTGGGTTTTCTCAGTTTACCAAATGTTGGCTGGAAAGGTAATGCAATTGGCAGAAAGCTCATGGTAAAGGTAAATAAAAATGTAAACTGCCTTTGGGATGGGTTGAAAGCAATTGTTGAAGAATTTGAAAACAGTTATGTACCTGTAAAAGTAATAAGGAATGGTGCTGACCCAATATAATATATCAGAGAAATCAAGAGATTGGGAAGGGAAGTTCAGGTTAGAAAGAAATAGAGTTGGAAATGGTTGTGGAAGTAAGGAGAGATCGAAGGAACCTACTGGGAAATTGAATTTAATGCAAAAGTCAGCTAAGGATAACATGATGGCAAACATAATTGGCAGTCATATGAATTTTTAGGGAAAAATGAAAGGTACTTCAAGGCAGACACAGGTTCCAGGAAGGGCATTTCAGAGGTCATTAGTGAACAAGGGGAGTATATGTAGGACTTATGGAAGGCAGAAGTATTCAAGTCAGCAGTATGTAAGTATAGTTGGATATAAGGATAATGTCCATGTTGAGGAGGTGACTAATAATGGTGAGGTACTGAAATTTACGTATGATGATAATGACCAAAAGATACAAAATTGAAAACTAGGAAATCAGCTGGGATTGATAGAATTTCTGGATATACAAAGGAAATTGGTTGCAATATATTGCCTTATCTGAAATATTTATTTGATTAGTGTTTGACTGTTTGACTGAAGGAAGTATACCAAATGAATAGAGTTTTTTTAGTACCCCAAATTATAAAGGAGTTCAATTACTAAATGTTGAGCATGCTGGCCTTTAGTCCAAGGGGGTCCCGGGTTGGACTCCTGGGCAGGTCACGGATTTTAGCTTTCGTTATTTAATTCCTCTGGTTTGGCGGGTAGGTATTTGTGTTGTCTTCAGCTTTATAATTCATCTTAGGTAGGGCCCCATCCTCACAGATGGCCAGGTTGCCTATATGGCAACAACAAGAAAGACCTGCACCAGCCCCCTCTACAGGCCACGCGCTGCTTATCATCATCATCATCATCGTCATCATCATCATCATCATCACCATCATCATCATAATCATCATCATCATCATTAAGGTGGTTTGGGTTTAGGAAGGGTTATTCTTGTGAGGCTCCAGGAGATGGCAGATATTTTAGATTCAGGAGGTAAAATGTACTGTATCGCTATTGTCCAATCCAAGGCATTTGATAGGGTAGATCATGGGAGACTACTGATGAAGATGAGGGCTGTTGAACTAGATAGAAGAGTGGTTGAATGGGTGGCTAAATTTCTAGCAAATAGAACTCAGATAATTAGAGCAGGTGAAGCATTATTTGATCTGGTTATAATTAGGAGGGTATACTGCATAACAGTATTACTGGAACTGTATATTTTCTTATGTATATAAATGATACGAGTAAAGAACTGGAATCACAGATAAGGATTTTTGCGGAAGATGTTATACTGTCTAGAGTAGTAAATCAGTTTCAGGATTATGAGTGACTATAAAAAGACCTTGACAGTGTTGCGAGATGGACAGCATAATGGTAAGTGGGATGAAAAGTAAGGTTGTAAATTTCACCAAAATGAAGAAGCATCTCAGTTGTAATTACTGTGCTGATGGGGTGATAGTACTTCATGCAGATTACTGTAAGTATGTAGGTGTTAATCTAAAGGAATCTTCATTGAGATAATCACATTAATGTGGCTGTAAATAAGGGTTACAGACCTCTTCATATAGTTACAAGAGTGTTTGAGATTCTTGTAAGGATGTAAAGGAGAGGGTGTACAAGTCTTGTTAGACTCCTATTAGAGTTTCGTTCCAGTGTATGTGACCCACAACAGGATTACTTGATATGAGAACTGGAAAGTTTTCAAAGGAAAGCAACACAGTTCGTTGTGGGTGATTTCCAACAAGGGAGTAGCGTTATGAAAGTGTTGCAAACTTTGGATTGGAAGACTTCCGAGTAAGGAGACAAGCTGTTTGGCTAAGTGGTATGTTCAAATCTGTTAGTGGAGAGATGGCATGTAATTACATTAGTTAATGGAAAAGCTTGAGTGGAGGTTATAAAGGTAGGAAAGATCATAAAGTTGGAATTCAGGAGCACAAATTTGGGCAAATGTTAAGTTACAGAAAGAGGAATTAAAACAAACAAACCCCACGGTGCTGCAGCCCTGATGGCCCTTGGTCTATCAAGCAACCACTGCTAAGCCTGAAGGCTTGTGGATTACAAGATTACCCATGGTCAGTGCGACGAATCCTCTCGGCCATTTTCTTGTTTTTCTAGACCAGGGTCTCTATCTTACCGTCAAATAGCTCCTCAATATTAATCATGTAGGCTGAGTGAACATTGATCCAACCCTCAGATCTAGGTAAAAATCCCTCACCTGGCCGAGAATCAAACCTGGGGCCTCCGGCTGAGAGGTAGACACACTACCCTTAGACTGCGGGGCTGGTAGGAAGAGGAATTAGGGATTGGAATAATTTATCAAGAGAATTAATGTTCAGTAAGTTTCCAAGTTCTTCAAAATCATTTAAGAAAAGACTAGGTAAACAATTGAGAGGGAATCTGCTATCTGGGCGTTATCCCTGAGGGCTGATCAATGATGATAAAAAAATGAAAATATCAACAGATAAAGACGGGAAATTCTTTGAATAAAAATATAATCATCAGAAAGAAATGCTGTATACTACACAAGGATTTCATACCGTGCATTCTAGTGCTGCGAGTTGAAATGTAAATAGTAAGCATGGATCGATCATTGAGGGATATTATTGATGGATTAGCTCTTGTGAATTTTATACCCAAAAGTGAATCAAATGATACCATCTGTGTTAAAGAACAGGTCTGATATTTTTTGTTTCAGTTTACTTTATGCCCACTGACGCAGATAGGTCTTATGGCAACGATGGGATAGAAAAGGGCTAGGATTGGGAAGTAAGCATCCGTGGCCTTATTTAAGGTACAGCTCCAGCGTGTGCGAGGTGTGAAAATGGGACACCATGGTTAATCATTTTCAGGACTGCCGACAGTGGGGTTCACACCCACTATCTCCCGAATGCAAGCTGATAGCTATGTGACCCAAACCGCACAGCCACGTGCTCGGTTTAAAAATGTTTCTTGCCTAAGGAGTTTATAGATTGTGGTTGACTCTGAAAATCACACTATTCATTTTTCCAAAAACATTTCACACAGGAACTTAAAATTTTACATGAAGGTTGGTCTTTCATGTCCTAGGTGTTACTTTTTAAAACATTCTACCCTTAAAACAAAACATTCATTCCTCCATTGCTGTTCGACATACAAAGTCAAAATTTCACAGGATTGTTGCATCTATGCCCTAGATGTTAAATAATACGGGGTTTTAAATCATTCCAGTTGTATGGGGTTCAAATGATAGTTAGTTCCGAAAGTAAATAATCATTCTTCCAAAACTGTTTGACGTACAAACTGAGGGTGTATTTTATAGGCTAGCTGACAGTGGACTTTTAAACTTTGAATCATAACTTTCAATTCAAAAATTTAGAAAAGCACAGATATCTTGCTAGTATTGTATAAGAGAAAACAGAAAAAACATTTGAACCAATTCATCTGCATATCTCTAATTTGGTAAAATACGTGTTTATTTGAACCTAAATGTTAAAGCTAAATTTGGGTAAAAATAGAATGAAGTTTCAAAATTCATTCATAACACCCCTTAATATTTTTTGCCAGAATGAATTCTTATTTATTTACAGAAAGAGTGAAATCTGTAATCAGTAAAAATGTAATTGTCGGATTATATGAATTTAGTGTTGCAATAAACAGGGACAAGTAACTTATGAGACGTAATTAAAGTCTCCCATAATAATGATTTATACCGCTGTCATTCTCCAGGGGTCAATTATGTGTGAATTACCGTATTTCATCGCATAATCGTTGACAGTACGTAATTGTCACATGCTTTATTTTCAATACAAAAATTGGATTTTAAAATTTAATCGCACAATTGTCGCACGTCCATACTATTTCATCAATCTATTTAAAAGGTAAATGTAACTGCAGTGTAAGTTGCGAATGAATGTGCGATTTAAATACGTATATGGCTTACGGACACTTTCGCAACACATTCACGTTTGCAAGATGTCGCACTACGTGTGTTGGGTATTCAGCCCGAAGGCTGGTTTGATCCCCACAGCTATGCCAACAGCTGTCATAGATGGCCTAGGCATCACTGAAGAGGCGTACTAGGGAAATGAGGAGTGATGTAGTTTCCCGTTGCTTTCTTCACTGAGCCAGAAGTTGCTCACATATCAGCCTACCAAGCCCACTGAAATGCATGCACCAACTTACCCTATGAGTGATATTTTCATAGCCTTCATAACAGGGACGGGCTGCATAAGGAATGGTATTACTAGCATCGCTCCTCTCACAGTCACTTTCATATTTTCAAAGCCAAGAATAAGATTGAGACAGGGCAATGAAAGTAACAGATTTATTCTAGCTCATACCAGAAGACACAATGCACTGTAAAAACTACATCTCGCCAGCAAGGGCATTCGCACTACGTATAAATAAATAAATAATACCGGTACATGTACGACAGATGGCTTATCGGTACTTTGACAACATGTTTGCACGTCAGTGTACAATTTATTCACCAGTGACATATTATGAGTTCTCATTTGAAATACATAAGGCTATAATTTGTCGCTTATCGGCAACGTCACCGGGAAATACCGGCACCGGACACACTTGTTTTTTAGTACGGCTTTCAAAGCCTTGCAGCCAGGAGAATTCTAATTCACGAAAAAAAGAAGGTTAATATTTTCTCTTATCAATGGAAAACACCAGAATGAATGTGTTCTTTTTTTGTAACACTGTCATGTTTCAGTACTGGGAAATTTACAAGTAGATTTATTCCTGCTTGCAATCCTCGTACTTAACCTCAAGTGGGCCTCTCCATGTCGTGGGGGTATGTAGGTTTTCCCGTTTCATGTTTATTAGATACCTAGGTACTCTAGCGGAAATATCGACTGCTCTGGAAAGTACAGATGCATGTATGTGTTTGTGAGTGACGTGATTACTGTGGACGTGTGTGCGTGAGAATTTAAGTTTTTTTTGTTGTTTTTGGGATGTTTGTAGAAATATTTTATTTTTGAATACAATAATACTGAACAGTTACAGACAGTAATATACATAGCAAGACATTAACATTTGAAGCATGTATTTGTAATTATGGATAATTACAGAAACTTTTCTGCGGCCTTCAAGCTAAATGTAATTGTCTTCACTGAACAGCACAGTAATAGAGCTGTTGAAAGAAAATTTTCAGTGAGTGGATACTTGGTGCGTGACTGGTGGAAATTAAAAGACAAGTTAAAAACACAAACTATTGTAGACGCGCATTTAGATGTCCAGAAACAGGGAAGTGTCTGAAGATTGACGAAGAAGTATTTGTGTACATCAATCAAATACGTAACAATGGCTGTAGTGTATCATGAAATGTTGCAGATGAAGGCATGGGAGAGAGCGCACGAGCACATCATTCCCATATCTCAGTTTAAGGCGAGTTGTGGGTGGGTCGTGAGGTTCACGCGACGACACAACCTGTCGGTGCGAAGAACAACAACACTATGTCAAAGGTTGCCTGGTGATTACACGGACAAGGTAGTGAATTTTCACTGATTTGTCTTACATTTGTGCCAGGAAACTTCATACTTAGTTTTCTCAAATCAGTAATGCTGATCAGGTTCCATCCTTTTTCGATCTGCCTTGCAACAGAACTATTGTGCTAAAAGGATCGCGGAGTGTGTATTTTATAAAAATGAGTGGTAGTGAGAAAAATGAAATGGCGTATGGCTTTTAGTGCCGGGAGTGTCCGAGGACAAGTTCGGCTCGCCAGATGCAAGTCTTTTGATTTGACACCGTAGGCAACCTGCGCGTCGTGATGAGGATGAAATGATGATGAAGACAACACATACACCCAGCCCCCGTGCCAGCGAAATTAACCAATTAAGGTTAAAATTCCCGACTCTGCCGGGAATCGAACCCGGGACCCCTGTGGCCAAAGGCCAGCACGCTAACCATGTAGCCATGGAGCCGGACAGTGGTAGTGAGAAATTACGATGCATGGCAGTGCTTGCCATTACAGCTGAAGGAAGTTTTTATTTGTTATTTTTTTACAAGTTGCTTTACGTTGCACCAACACAGATAGGTCTTACGACAATGATGGAGTAGAGAAGGAAGCGGCCGTGGCCTTAATTAAGGTACAGCCCCTAGTGTGAAAATTGGAAACCACAGAAAACCATCTTCAGGGCTGCCGACATGGGGTTCGAACCCACTGTCTCCTGAATGCAAGCTCACAGTTGTGCGCCCGGAAGAAAGTTGCTGCCTTACATGATTTTCAAGAGGAAAACAATGCCTAAGCAAATACAGTTTCCCCATGGAATTCATGTACGAGTGCAACCAAAGAGTTGGATGGACGTAGAACTGATACTGTACTGGGTTAAAACTGTTTGGGATAGAAAGCCTGGTGCACTATTGTAACAGCCATCTCCACTTGCGATACTGAAGTCACCTTGTGAACGAAGTGAAGCAGCTGCTCAGTGAAAATAAGACACGACAGGTAGTCATTCCTGGTGACCTAACGTCTACTTTGCAGCCACTGAACATACTGTATGTATTTTTAAAAAACATTTAAAGACCACGTACGTAGATTTTACTGACAAGTGAATTATAAGTGGCGATCAGCAGTTGATGACCCCTGGCAATATTAGGCGTCCATTCTTCGATTTATTGTGCTCTTGGGTAATGAAGAGTTGGACCTTAGACCACCAGAACTAGTCTCCACGAGCTTCAAAATATTTTGTATTTCGAACGCACTGTATGGATTAAAAAATGACTCAGTGTGGCAGAGTGATGAATACTGATACCGTTATGAGCAGCGGCGAGGACTGTGCATCAGATACTGAAACCAGCGACATTGACACAGAAGATTTTGAATAAATTGTTTACCGGGAAGTCCGTATTTCACAACAATGCAATATTTTTTTTCTAGTGTAATATTTTAATTCTAATAGGCCTACTCCAATTAATAACAGTTAATAAGTTAATTTTATTTTCTGATTGGAGAAACGTTCACCGGATTCTTGCGAATAAATTATGAATTTTAATTTGGACTATTTTGATGTATATAGTGTAACAGTTCAAATCCTGTTACAAGATGATATCTGTATTTTTATTATTTCATCTGTATTATTATTATTATTATTATTATTATTATTATTATTATTATTATTATTATTATTATTATTATTATTATTATTATTATTTTATCTGTGAGATTGCTATTATTATATTATCATTCTTATTTGATTCGATTCTGCAATGCTTGTCGCTTGCATGATTGTAGTAAAATGTATGCATATATATATGTGTGTGTAGATTAACACTAAAGATATGTACAGTGAGAATTGTTATATATCAGATGTTGGATGTGACATTGTTACATTGTGCAATACTGCTGGCATTTCTGTCAAGTCATCGCCATGTCATGACTACGTCATCGTGCTCATTTGGCGGTGCGCTCACGGTCTTGGAGTTTCTTAGGGAGCCCCAGGGGATTTCACCATTGCATGTAATATTTGTCGCGAGGCGGGAGTATATTATGGTTATTTCTGGAGATTGCGTAGGTGCGTCAACCAATGCCTATATAAGGTGGGTGTATCTTGTAGCATCAGTCATTATTCTACTGGAAGGAGAGGCGACAGTTTGTCGTTGTGTGAACGAGATGCAGAGGCCTCATTCGGTCATTAAGTCATTATTCAATTGGAAGCAGAGGCCAAATTCGATAAGTCAACGAGAGTCAACGAGTGTGAACGAGATGAAGAAGACTCAATGAGCCATTAGTTGTTGGTCATTGAGAGAGTGAGACCAAAGTTGGTCGGTCACATAGTTGAAGATACGGACGCAAAGGCTTACCATGGAGTCATAGAAGGATGCCACTTGCAATGGAGTCATACAGTGCAGACTTAAAGTCATATGATATGGAGAAGAAGCAGTCACATGGATACATCACCAAATTAGGAGTGACACATCTAGAGTAAACACCAGATTTAAGGAATACGTCGTAATTACACTCAAAGTGTTGAAGGTACAGTCAAGTGAAATAGTGAGGGATATACTTTGTATAAATTGTTAAATGTCCGGTCAAGAAGAATTCAAATTCATGCCTAGTTTCTTTCAGTTGCAATGTCATAATTTCATATTCTCATCTGTTTTAATCGCAGCAGTTCTCACTATTTTATATATTGTCTCAAGAATATATTTTGTTCTATCAAATTAATTTAGCGTTTCATTTCTACAGTAAAATTACTTAACCTCAAATTTAATGGGGAAACCGAATGCCAATCGCAGAACTTATATGGTATGTTGTCAAAAGTAAGCTTATTACCCCACACCCTAGAGATAGTCAAGATTCTCATTCAATTATTGCTGCACTGAGTGGTAGCTGGCACCCTTCAAATAACGTATGTGTAAGTAAGAAGGTAAGAAGTAAGTGTGAGTACAAGGTTCGACGATTGTGTATTTTATTTAATGAATATTAATTTTCATATTTTCCATTTTAAATGCGGATATTTCATAATTATCAAGTTAAATGCAGTTTTATATGTTTGTAAATTCAGTAAAGGAGTTAGGAACCTCTTACAATAGGCACCTTAAACTTGTATAAAATTAAATTTACTTATAAATTAATTTTTTTAGTAATACAAATACTGCTATTAAAATATTCTTTGCCGTGCTGAGTGGCTCAGACGGTTGAGGCACTGGCCTTCTGACCCCAACTTAGCAGGTTCGATCTGGCTCAGTCTGGTGGTATTTGAAGGTGCTCAAATACGTCAGCCTCGTGTCGGTAGATTTACTGGCACGTAAAAGAACTCCTGCGGGACTAAATTCCGGCACCTCAGCATCTCCGAAAACCGTAAAAGAGTAGTTAGTGGGACGTAAAGCAAGTAACATTATTATTAAAATATTCTTCGCACAACGGTCGCACTCTGCTGTTTTTTTGGAAATTTTGGTATAAAAAATGCGATGATTATGCGGTGAAATATGGTAAATATTTCTGGTATTATTTTGCGATACTTACCTCATTTGGTTCACTGCCAATATCCATTTTTTCTTCTTTCCTTTACGTTTGTAACATGAAAAACTTATCTCTAGGATCACCATTTCATTCTGAATTATGGCAGTTCACGACACAACAGTATCGTTCTGCATGGCAAGGACGTTGTCTAATGCCTCTATACTTTTTTTTTTTCTTTTTGCTAGTGGCTTTACGTCGCACCGATACAGATAGGTCTTTTGGCGATGATGGGATAGGAAAGGCCTAGGAGTTGGAAGGAAGCGGCCGTGGCCTTAATTAAGGTACAGCCCCAGCATTTTCCTGGTGTGAAAATGGTAAACCATGGAAAACCATCTTCAGGGCTGCTGGCAGTGGGATTCGAACCCACTATCTCTCGGATGCAAGTTCACAGCCGCGCGCCCCTAACTGCACAGCCAACTCGCCCAGTATACTTAAATTATGTGTTACTGTATACTATCATACAGACAAAATAATAACAAATAAATCTTTCTATCAATTAACAATACAGTTGTGCGTTAGTTTAACAAGCATGGGCTACACACTACCTTACTATTCGTTACCTTTAGCAATTGCATGTTCCCCATTCTACACTGCACTCAAGCCTATCCTAATTACAACAGGTTAACTGAAACAATAGAAATGTAGTTAGAACTAAATTTCTTGGGAGAAGTTTCCCCTACTACACAAGGAGTATGCAATAATAAAGCCGACGGGCTGTGTGGCTCAGATGGTTGAGGCGCTGGCCTTCTGACCCCAACTTGGCAGGTTCGATCCTGGCTCAGCCTGGTAGTATTTGAAGGTGCTCAAATACGTCAGCCTTGTGTCGGTTGATTTACTGGCACATTAAAGAACTCCTGCGGGACTAAATTCCAGCTCCTCGGCATCTCTAAAAACCGTAAAAGTAGTTAGTGGGACGTAAGGTAAATAACATTATTAATAATAAAGCCAGCAAGAGATTTTCTAGTAAAATAACTGTATTACAACTTTAAATTGTGCTTAGGTGTATGTGATTACAATAGGCTAACTGAGATAACATAAATATGGTTGAAACTGAATACTTATTGCACAGATTATTTTTGTAGAAGCTAGGTGAAGTTAGAACTGCCCTTAAATGCTGATAGAATGAAGGTGAAAAATACAAAGTATGCTGGAGACCTGCAAATATTATAATACATGAATCGGCTCATTAATTATTGTTTTTGTTTTGTCGACCATATGCAAACAGTGCAGTATTTGAATACGAGGAGCGGCAATAATCACCAATAACTATGAAATAGTAGGATTAACAGGGTAATTGAAACTATACAAATGTACTTTAAAATATGTATGTAGACATATTTTTATTATTATTTTAACCTACTATGCTTTAATGGAAATGAAAACTGCCATTAAATAAAATTTAAATATTGAAAGGATTACACGAGGGGTTCACACAAATAATGCAGGCCAGTTACTATTTAATAATATCACTACTTTGTAATCCTAAACTGCACTTAACCCTCGGTGTAGCCCAGTCATTTATTTTGTTGTAGTACAGAGTATATTCGTTGCTAGTAATGTTGATACTCTCTATAGCTGCCTGTCAATGATGCAATTAACTGGTGAGTGTGTTTCTGGCTTGACTAGGCTCGCCATTTAGGCGCCAGGCGGATTAGAAGTGGTCTGGGCTACATTAGTAGCCCGCGCGAGCATTGCTGTTTCAGTGCTGACAATGACCGAGCAAAGCAAACGTCGCTGTGCAGGCGGCCAAGTAGATGACTTTCAAATCAGTTGGTTATTATATGAAAGTAGTGATAGTATTGTTAACGGTGATAGTGAAGATAGTGAACAGGATATACTTAAACACGAAATACCAAACTGAATCTGAAGAAGGTACAAGCAGTGAGGAAGATACCCCGCCCGAGTGTCCAGCGACAAATGACGCTGCAGGTACCGGCAGCAATAATTCCAGATGGTTCACTGCCAAAGACAGTTTCAAGTGGCTAAGGGATCATCCATGTACTAATGTGCGTACAAGAGCCCGTAATATTATCATGCACTTCCTGGCCGTAAGGGAATTGCTCCTACTGTGAAAACTGAACTTGAATGTTTAGAACTTTTTATATATAGCAATATAATACATCACGGTGACAAATATTTATATAGGTGAATGAAGAGACAAGTTTGAATATGATCGTGATGCAAACTTTACCGATACTACAGAAATACGTGCTTTGATAGAGTGCTAAATCCCTTAAAATGCCCACAGAAACTCTAAGACAGCTTTTTAACCAGATATTGTTTTTATTTATTTACCATGCAAATATGTTCTAATGTAGGTATTTGGGTATATATATAAAAATAAATTTAAAAGCACCGGGTGAGTTGGCCGTGCGGTTAGGAGCGCGCGGCTGTGAGCTTGCATCCGGGAGATAGTGGGTTTGAATCCCACTGTCGGCAGCCCTGAAGATGGTTTTCCGTGGTTTCCCATTTTCACACCAGGCAAATGCTGGGGCTGTACCTTAATTAAGGCCACGGCTGCTTCCTGCCAACTCATAGGCCTTTCCTGTCCCATCGTCGCCATAAGACCTATCTGTGTCGGTGCGACTTAAAGCCACTAGCAAAAAGAAAAAAATAAGAGCTTTAATTCTTTTATTTCCGTTTCCATGGTAGATTTCCCTTAGTGTGGGATGCAATCAGATTTTTCTTGAAGGGTTTTCATTTTCGGCTTAGAATATTTATATATAATACTATTTAAGATATCATTACCAAAGAAACCTGCAAATAGCGTGTACAGTTATTCAGATTGAATTTCTGTTTGGGCTTCATATGTAGCCTGCACAAGTACCCCGGCGTCTATTCCTAGAGTGAGTGTCAGAGGGTTAAGCGTATCCTAAATTTAACAGGTTTTCTGTTAGAGCAGAACTGATGTTAAAACTAAATACTCAACACTTAGACTGGTTTATGATGATGATGATGATGATCATCATCATCATCATCATCATCATCATCATCATCATCATCATTATCCCAACAAGGGCAGGAAAGGGTAAGAAGCAGCAAGGCCTAGGCTACTAGACAAAAAAAAAAAAAAAAAAAAAAAATCAAATGTATTTCCTAAATTATTTTTTCTTTCCTTTCTGTTTCTTTTCCAAGAGCAACAACAAGAACAATAATTTAAAAACCAAAATTAATGGTGGAATAAATATTTGGAACGGAATATTACAACATTTAAAAATTGAAGCCTTTAGAACTCAAATACATATCGGAGAGAAAAAAACTCCCTATTTGAGAGACTTATTAGCCTCTCCAAAGGTACAACAATCTTTGGTGCATAGCACAAGAAGCTATAGCTTGCAAAAGTTATTCAATACAAGGTAGGTAGAACTCCCAAATTTCATGATGAATGGCTGTACGGGCCTAGAGTTCACATCCAGGTATATTTTAGTACATTAAAAGCTTAACACCTTTTACCCAGTTTGACACACACTGCCCTTACTCAACAGGAAAGCAACAACACAATATATGGTTCAGAAGGATCCAGAAGAAGCAGCAACAGTAGCTCATACTGCACGGCCAAGAGTTAGAAACTTAGAAGTTAATAGGAAAGGCCGAAAACCAAACTAGACTGGGATGCTGAACCCACTCAAGCAATACCGTGCCGCAATTTGTTATAAAACCTAATGGGCAGAAGCAGAGGATAAGCCATACTACATTGGAGATTAAGATGTGAACAAAAATTCCAGGCCAGATAGCAAGAAGAAGAATTTAGAAATTTGGTAAAGCTTAGTCACCCAAAAAGTGAAGTAAACAAGGGAAATGGGGTCTGCACTCGTACATCCTTAATACATTACTAGACACCCACTTGGTAGCAAGAAGCCTAGAAACCTACATTTTACAGATTAAGTTTAAAGTAAGAGAAATCCTACATAAAAAATCAGGTAAGCATGACTCAGTCCTAACCGTTACATGCTAGAAGTGAATTCCGGTAACTTCCCATTGCCAAACGCAATTAAGGTCACATGATATAGGGAATCCTTTAGCCATCTACCTTAGAAGTTGCCCCAGTATGCCTGTAGCCTTGTGTGAGGAGAACCTCACTGTGTACCACTGATCAAGTCAGATACATAGATTCATATTGCTTGTATTTATAAGGGTGAGCTGGGTGATGATTGGTTGATATAATTTGAAATTACACTAGTGGCAACTTAGAAACAAATTAAATAAGTGATCAAGTGCCAACTCCCTAACAGGTACAATTCTCTGCTAAACAATCTTCATACCAAGTCCCTAGGTGGTCCTCCAAACCGAAGGTAATGATATCTGTTAACAAACCTAAAACCCATGTAGTTTTCTAAAAGTTTATACTGCCTCCACAAGACTTTTTCATATTCAGGCATTTAAGGTATTGCCTACGACTAGGGAGAGGCCATACTGATGTTACCCTAACAGAAATTCAAAGGATGCATGCAAAAACGGGCTAACCATCATTTTCCTAAATTGGAGGATGTTCCTCACTGATAGAAAAAATACATTTTTGGAGGATAAAATTAATGTACTTTCTGTTTGGCAATGTTAAAATACAGCTTCTTCTTTGAGATGAAAACAAAAAGTATGTTAATTTTATCCTCCAAAAATTTATTTTTCCATCAGTGAGGAACTTCCTCCAATTTAAGAAAATGATGGTTAACCCATTTTTACGTGCATCCATTCTTGAAAACCTTTGTGCAAGAAGGGGATAATTCACATTTAACTGATTTTTCGGAAGGCAAAAACACCCACTTAAAAAATCTAGACATGATATTTCATTCTATCATTTATACGTTTTGATTAAGGGTCTAAAGGTTCTTTTGTAGGCACAAAAGTAAGAAAATGTATACATCAATTTTGAAGTAATCTGCAAATTTTAAGATGAAACAAAATGAAATGGCGTATGGCTTTTAGTGCCGGGAGTGTCAGAGGACATATTTGGCTCGCCAGATGCAGGTCTAATACCAATATAATACCAATATAAATGGTCCGTTATTGGACCGTATAAATTTGCTCATTCAGGACAAATATTTCAGATTCCCTATGGGAATCAACATCTATATTATCAGATGCAGGTCTTTCGATTTGACACACGTAGGCAACCTGCACGTCGTGATAAGGATGAAATGATGATGAAGACGACACATACACCCAGCCCCGGTGCCAGAGAAATTAACCAATGATTGTTAAAATTCCCGACCCTGCCGGGAATCGAACCCAGGACCCCAGTGGCCAAAGGCCAGCGCGCTAACCATTTAGCCATGGAGCCAGACATTTTAAGATGTACTTATAACATTTTTGCACCAAAGTATGAAAAAATAATCATATAACCTATTTCGGTCTACTTTAATGTAAATGGCAGTCAAAAAGTATTATATATTGCACCTGTCCCAGGCCTCGACAGAGTACAAAGTATAATATCCTGCTTCACAAATAAGTCACAGATGGAAATCTCACGGATGAAGAACTTCGGAAATCAATCTCGGGCATCGAAGTCCCATCCTCCCTACTTGCATTCAGTGCAACGGCTACGCTCGAGAGCATACGGGTCATAGTTATGTTCGATAAATAAATAGGCTTGTGAGATAAATATCTTGAAAGTAGGGCACTGTAGTAAGAGGAATACACAATCTACTAAATAATAAGAATGGTCTTTTACCGACATAATTTTAATCACTGAGAGAAATCATTATTTTAGAATCTTCAGACACACATAATTGCCTGCGTTGCAGTTTTAAAAATTATAATACACTTAACCTTAATGCATGGGTAATGCCATTTAATGTCTTTGTCAGTTCATTGTTCACTCCTGAATTTCATTCTGGCATTCCCAATCTAAAAACACTCAACACCGTATATATTACACTTCACTACAAATTAATAGGGATCTGTCCCTTTCACCTGAATACTGGTATCATTTGTATATCTGGTATACTGAAACATAACACATACATTACATGAAGAAAAGAAAGTGGCAACTCTGATGAATCAGTCTACAGTATCAAAATCGTGGACATGGTTTTTAGCAAGTACACTCCATCCACTCCCCTAATTACGTACCGGTAGTCATGAAAATAGCTTCGTCGCCTAGCACAATAATTCTTACAATGTCACATTAAACATTACTCTACTGCCGAGTATATAGGTATCTCCGAGGTAAGACACTTACTACTAATATAGACAATGCTGACACTTCAATATTGATTAGTCTCTAATTCCACAAACAAACCAACACACAATTGACACACAACATAAACAACAACACAGAGAATATGGTAGAACATTATCCCTGTAAACACACAATAACACACTTTAATGCTCTCCAGAATCTGTGACCTCTTAAAGGTCTTCTAATATTGAGATGAGGACTTTGATACCAGTCAAGTGTTGAACTGCGCCGTCTTAGCTTCGAGGTGCTATCTGAAATTCCCTACTACGACTTTAGGTGCTATCTGAAATTCCCTACTACGACTTTATTTAGATACCCTAATTGGAGGGAATACATCAACTCTGGCTCAATGAACATATAACCTTGCAAGACAAATTACTAAGCACTTGAATATTTAAATACGGTGTTTGAAATGAGTGACATTATCTTGGCCATTTACAGGTGTTCAAGTGGCAAGACATATCCATCATGGAACAAACATCTGAGGGTCTGGAATTTCACTTTCTCTCCCTCTACTTGGGGGCCATAAATCACTCATCTCAAACACACTCTCTCGCCTCAACAGCTGAGTGTGTACGCGCACTTCCACGGACGCTTTCCACATGTCATTCATTTATGTATTGCCTGAGCAACATACAGTACTAGCTTCTCTATTCTTATTATCATCACCTGTTTGTCTTGCACATTCTTTATCTACCATTTCCATTGCCCTCAATTTCAAACACAATTACTTAATATTCACACTACTCAAATATCTTCTAGGATATGTAGATGACCCTCACCAATATGGATTGAATTTATAGCATTACACACACTCGTGTATCTACCTACGTCATTTTTTCGCACCTCGAGCAATTACCTCTTCTTCACTTAACAAAAATCCTCAAACTAAAGGTTTACGTCTATAGGCATGCAAATTAAATTGGGAAGCATCTGAACAAATTTATGTTTGGAACTTAAGAAGATCATAACATCCGAATTCAATTGAAAATATTGTGGAAATTTAATGAATTATTTGAATCAGACCCACCTAAAGTGCTTCACTAAACAGACATACAACCTACAGGGTATTATACACTAGTTCATGCAGATTTCCAGAAGTAAATGTTGTGATTAACCCATAATCACACTGATGACAAGAAATGAAATTAATAAGAAGAAAACTATACCCTTTTGAAACTTATACATCTCGTTACCTACATATTATGTTGGAAATCAAAATGCATTTTTCTGACTTCTTGTACAAAAATTAAATTAACATACTACTGCAACATTGATGGATTTTTATGCCAAGAAATCATTGGAATGTACTTATCATTTTGGTGTGTAACCTGCTGTCCTCTGGCTATACCAGTATGGATTTAGTTATCCATGACTGCTGTCTTGCTGGTAGAAGGTCCTGGGTTCACCCGGCTCTGTGTTTACTCCATGATGTCTTGGAAACTGCTACCTCCAGTCGTCGCATGTCCCACGTTGTCTCTCTACTCAGGAATATTGCTTGCACAAAGGCGCATTCTAGAAGAAGTAGACCCTGGGTTCGAGGAGCATGCGCACATATGTGAACATAAATAGAAGTCGCTCATAAACTCGAGATGGACTACCACAAGTAGGGGTTAGTGTCCCTGAAGATCGCCACTCACTCCCTGTTCATTACAGACATATATTCCCTAATGTTCCTATCCCAACTGAGCGTCACTCTTCACGTATGGCACACATCCCTGGTTGATCTGACGAAATTTATTTTATGATATTTACTGCTTCTAATAACTGCACATGAGCTAATTATGGCACAATGATCATTAGTTCTCTATGCTTAACGTCTCACTGCACACTGACGATTTGCAGGTAACGTAACCTGTTCTTTCAATGAAATCCATTTATTTAGCCCGAAAATTATATTATATGCATTCGCTCCTTCACCGAGTACTGACGTCGGTATTATACACGTCCACCACACAATAATTGTATCTCTACATAAGAACACATAGACTGCTCTATGAAACATATAAGCCTCTGGCTGACAAAGAATAACTTACGACTGAATAGACTCAATAACTTGAATAGAATGGGTAATGACAGGCAGTAGGTTGCTCCTTTTATAGCATATCGGTGGAGTTTGCACTGGAAGTGGTAAGCTCCTCCCACTTTAACATAATCACTCCGCTAGTAATCAACTTCCAAAGTCAAATAAATATTAAAAGTATCTCTATTCACCGATCTATTTTCATCCAAATCGCATCGCAGGTTTAATAGTAATTGCTAAAGCATTACTGCTTCTAATAACTGCACATTAGTTAATTTTGGCACAATGATCGTTAGTTCTCTATGCTTAATGTCTCACTGCACACTGACGATTTTCAGATAACGTAACCCGGTGCATGATGGTGGGGATAACGGGAACTTCCTGCTCTGAGTCACAAATACTCCCAAAGACATCTGGTTTCAGTCAATACGGTGTTATCTCACTGCGTCATTAAGAAGGTGTCCGAGAAGTAACTCATGTCTCTATATTATTAAATACAGTAAATTAGGCAGAGTTTATTGATTCTTTCATATATTTCTCCTGGACCGGTAATGAAATTTTTTATTATTATTATTTAGCTCGCAAAATTTATGGGTTGGTATCCAAGAAATAGGTGGGAAATTGGTGGTAATATCAATTTCATGAGTTGAAATACTGTATGTTAAACACGTCTCCTGACACAGGCAGCCTTCTGAGTGTAGCATCCTAGTTCTGTCTCTCTTACACGATAGAGAGGACGATACCAAGATTGCGTTTACTCACAGCCTCTCCCAGTCTGTACGCAGAACTAGAGCTCTTGCCTCCAAGTTTGTGCAGCGTCGTTTGTATCCCGGACTGGGCATAAAAGTGCTGTTGCAACCAAATACTTCATAGAATGATGCCGAAAACGGCACATATGTCTTACTGGGCTTCATGACATGTCTATTAACATGTTATTGAACGGTTTCAATACACACACTCTCTCTCTCTCTCTCTCTCTCCTTTGGACATATTTAATTTGAAATGCACACTTATAATTACATTAAATCTTTTGAAAACGATATTAACAAATCAAAAATATCAAAAATAAAGTTCCTAGAAGGAAACCATATTTTAATTTCATCGATTACAAATGTTAAGAGCTTAAATATTGATATTAACATAGTTTCTTGTCTGGCATATTGTCATTCATATGTAAGTAATATATAAGAAGCAATATTAAAACACATTCTCCATCACTCTCAAGTTAAATGAGTCATTCTCTAAGAAGAAGTCTATTGAAACACAAGCCTGATACTGGTTTCAGAGATTCACAGTACCATATGCCACTTTTACAAACATACTGCGATGCAAGTTTTTCATTGTATCCTTGAGTTTTGCATCTTTAATTGGAAGATGCAGGCTTATATTGTTACTTGCTGTTCAGGCTTCATCAAATGGAACTCTTCATAGTGATCACAGCATTGCAAGGCATCTGATGTACTTGAATAGCCGAAAATACAATATCTACAGGTAGCACGTTTATCAGTCCAGTAAGAAAAGAATCTTCCTGCTTTTGATCTGACAGTTCATTGAAAGATTTTAGAAATGGAATTAGCTGATTATCGCCATGACTATTCAGACAGTTGTTCTTATATTTACAGTTGTTAGCTGGTTTTCTTCCTGGCATAACCTTTCCTTTGTATCCAATATAAGCTTTACAACATGCACGTTTCAATTCAGCAATATTTCTTTTCCAAGCATTCGGTCTTCCTTTCCTTTCCCTTCCGTTCCTTTCTTTTCTGGTTCATACTTTTTCCTGAATCACTATCAGTTTCTGACTGAACATATTCTCTTCCAGAATCCTCAAGATCAGTAAACTGATCACTATTGCGTGCCATCTTTCTGTCAACTGATGTAAAAAGTGGGGTTCATTATATCAACAGATAAGTGCTGCCTTCTTTCAGAAGTTAATAAAACTATCTTCAGGGCAAAATACAGATATCTCCAGTATTTATTCCCTTCCACCACCAAACTGATATAATGGATAAGATTCTAAAGCTTATAGAGGCTCGTATAAGAGTAGGAGATATCTCTTACTTCTGCTGAAAGGAGCGCAATTTTTTTCAAGTTGATTTACATCGCACTGACACAGACAGGTCTTATGGCAACAATGGGACAGTGAGGGGGTAGGAGTGGGGAGGAAACGGCCGTGGCCTTAATTAAGTTACAGCCCCAGCATTTGCCTGGTGTGCAAATGGAAAATCATCTTCAGGGCTCCCGACAATGGGGTTAGAACCCAATTTCTCCCGAATACTGGCCGCACTTAAGCGACTGCAGCTATTGAGCTTGGTACGCATTTATTAACCGTTTATATAGCATTATAAAAACGATTTATAAGAAAAGTGAAGTTATCCCTTTCTTGCACCAAGATCTTCAATTGTAACTACCTTTAATTGCTGAAGTGTTGAAAGTACAACGGAAGACATCTAAAAAAGTGACTCATTAACTTCTCTCGAAACTATGCCAGAGATTTAAACTTCAAATATAAAAGTATACAAATCAGCTGATGAACTGACTGTATGCCAACAGCAGAATATTTGTAAAGGATAGCAATAATGATTACGAACATTGCAAAGACTGGTACCTATCTTGTCAGCGAAATACCTTATATTCTCTTGAAGTCTTTGTCTTTAACTAAATTGGAAGTGCTACTGTTATTGTATTGTCTATTTAAAGAAATTGTTTCCTTCATAATAGTTGCTACAGATCTTAAATGGCTTAATAAAATATTGTATCTATTACCTATATGAATGTAAATGTAGAAAGTGCAAAAGGTATAATATTGTGTCTTTTTTAAGTATCCTTCCAGCAAAACTACAGATGTTTATTTTTTTTATTTTTATTTTTTTTTGCTAGGGGCTTTACGTCGCACCGACACAGATAGGTCTTATGGCGACGATATAGATGTTTAAAGAAATGTAATATAATTTGCTGTTTCCCCCAGCCCAGATATTAAAGAAGGTAAATCTAACCTACATAACCTACAGTATGTAAATCTACCGAACACAGAACTACTCAACATAAAATTTTAAAAATAATCACTATAATCATGATTACTACTTACAAACATCAACACGGATATTTTCTTTTACATTAACTAGATCACTTGCACACCATATTTTTCTGTTATCCTAAGTATTAAGTACATTAGAGTCCTGTTTAACTAAATCTTGATTAAGTGAATTTCCAGGTTAACTGAATTGCTAAAATTCATGCACGATATATTAAAAAGGGAAAACTCACTAAATTTTATGTTTAATACACCAACAACAATGTATTGTACCATATTTGTTTTGTAACTTTAAAACTTTTTATTCATTCAAAAATACTAATCATAACTATTACATATCTGTAAATAACACACACTGATCTTTGAGAGACCAAAAAGCTTTAAAGGGACATTAACTGAGTTGACATTGAAAAATATGGCTTCCTTCTTAACAAAGTATGTTTTGGCCCAACTGTTATTTATCAAAGAGTAAGTTCATTGTTTATGGCATTGCTTCTGTTATAATGCGTTGGCTGTGTGCAAACATCCAGCCCACACAGTAATGTGCACACTACAGTACAGTACTATTTTTAGCTTGTGTTGCATACTGCACCCCATCAAGGTTGAGAGACTCCTGCCACTTGAGTTTCTATTCCATTCACTGGGTGATATCTTACTGTAAATTAATCCCTGTATTTGTTTTGATAACCAATTATTCTGGTTTAACCAAATTTTCACTCAACCAAACCACCATTGGTCTCATCAAGTTCAGTTAAATGGGACTTGGACTCTAGTGAAATAAAAATTCCAGATAGACTAGACTGGTTTATTTAACTGCTGTAACTGTTTCAGCACTGAAGCAGAAAATATATGCCGTCCACAATGAGGCTTTGGATGTTGAAACATCACCTCCAGTCAGGCCTGTGGTTGGAAGCGCTGGATCTCCAAGTAATCCATCGCAGCCTCAAGCCAGCATTTTAAGACCAGGACGAGCCCTCATCAACCCTTTTGATCCATCTCATGTTACAATTAAGTTGACTTCAAACAGGCGGCGATGGACTCATATTTTTCCCAAAGGTAAGCCTGTATGCTATCCCAATTTTTTACCCTTTTTAAAATTTAATTTTGTTACCTGGAATTTAATCATAATTAGCTATTATCCCTTGGACTGATAATTCTGAGGTGTAAGTTCAGTGGTGATTAGTAGAGTCCAACAGGAGGTAGTGGAGGATATGGTTGTACAAGTTGTGTATCTGTCTAAAGCATTCAGTAGGGTAGATCATGAAATACAATAGTACCAATAGAAATACTGTATTTGCTTGTATTATTTTCCCTCTCACTTAATTTCCCCACTCTTAATTTTGAAATGGAAGTTTGGAAAAAAATAAAAATTTGTATAATTTTCCCACCATGATTGTGTAAAGGTTTTCCATCATCAGTGAGGTTTTCTTCTCTTCCTTTTCTGGAGAAATGTGTAGTTGTGAAAACATTAAGGCTGCAGCTAGATGGATGTTTCAAAACATAATTTTCATCTGTTGAACACATATCTTCACTTTAGTCCCATTTCCCGGTATGGGGTCAGGGGATGAAGTGAGATGAAATTATAAGCCTTCTTTTTTTAATGGCTGAATGCCTGTCTGTCGCCGGTCTCAATTGAAAAGCTAATGAAGATAAAATGAATGAATGTGAATGAAATTGGGTAAGGAAATGGAAAGAATTGACTGTGGCCTTTGGATAGGAATTGTCTTGGCATTTGCCTGGAAGTGAAAATGGGAGACCGTTAAAAGCCATTCTCAGGACAGCCGACAGTGGGTTTCGAACCCACTCATCTCCCAAATTCAGAAGTTCATTCCATAGCCGTAGCACGTTAACACAGGCGGCCACTCCATTTGGTTATATTCATCTGGTGAATAACACAAGCAATATGCACATAGTGGTGTGCAGTATAAAGTTGCTAGATGCTGCAGAAATTAGTTGTAGTGGTGTGCAGTATCTTGGTACAAAGCCATCGTCAAGGCCATGACACATACCCATGGGTTGCAGCCCATAATCTTCCAGTAAAGGACATGACCTTTAGCGGAGCGACTGGGTCAGTTGCCCAGTATTTAGTATAACCACCACTTTCTTTGCTGTTTCTGTTCACAACGTCATCTGACAACCAATAATGAAACAGTCACTTATGATGTTATGCATAATCCTGTTATGACATTTCAGAACCATTAATTTCGCCAAAGCCAGGCTGAGTGGCTCAGACGGTTGAGGCACTGGCCTTCTGACCCCAACTTGGCAGGTTCGATCCTGGCTCAGTCCGGCGGTATTTGAAGGTGTTCAAATACGTCAGCCTCATGTCAGTAGATTTACTGGCACATAAAAGAACTCCTGCTGGACTAAATTCCGGCACCTCGGCATCTCCGAAACCCATAAAAGTAGTTAGTGGGACATAAAGCCAATATTATTATTATTATTATTATTATTATTATTATTATTATTATTATTATTATTATTATTAATTTCGTCTAAAATGCACGACAGCCTACACCAGTACCCTGCAACAAAGGCAACTGCATTAAAAATACATTGTGGAGACAGTTGTGGCCTTCTGACCCGAACTTGGCAGGTTCGATCCTGGATCAGTCCGGTGGTATTTGAAGGTGTACAAATACGTCAGCCTCGTGTTGGTAGATTTACCAGCACGTAAAAGAACTCCTGCGGGACTAAATTCCGGCATCTCAAAAAAACCATAAATTTACTTAGTGGGACATAAAGCCAATAACATTATTATTATGGCACGTTCCAGAAATTCATGATTTATTTTAAAGATAACTACACTACGTACGTTATTTAACATAGAGTCTAGCCAGGGTGAATGGAATAAAATGTTGTGTTGATTTTCATAAAAATTGTTATATTTAACAAAGCCTGTCTAGTCATTGCCCTAGTGTTTCAACAGCTGGTCATCAGTTTGTATGCAGTGTCTGAGATGCACTAGCAGCTTCACTGCAGTAATGAGACTGCTCAGCAAGCCACTCATAGTGTTGGTCTCCTAAAACTTTGCTAATACTTTTGTAGTAACCCTGTGGAAGACGTGCACTTGTTCTATATCATATACTGGTCCGTGTGCTAATTATTTTTTTCATTTGTAAGCGAACAGTCATTGGAATAACATTATTATTATGGCACGTTCCAGAAATTCATGATTTATTTTAAAGATAACTACACTATGTACGTTATTTAACATAGAGTCTAGCCAGGGTGAATGGAATAAAATGTTGTGTTGATTTTCATAAAAATTGTTATATTTAACAAAGCCTGTCTAGTCATTGCCCTATTGTTTCAACAGCTGGTCATCAGTTTGTATGCAGTGTCTGAGATGCACTAGCAGCTTCACTGCAGTAATGAGACTGCTCAACAAGCCAGTCATAGTGTTGGTCTCCTAAAACTTTGCTAGTACTTTTGTAGTAACCCTGCGGAAGACGTGCACTTGTTCTATATCATATACTGGTCCGTGTGCTAATTATTTTTTTCATTTGTAAGCGAACAGTCATTGGTAAAGAAAGTGGGAGTTACAACACACTGTTTAAATTGGAGGTTTGTGTAGAGCCAAGAACACATAATCTACTGATGTAAAAAAAAAAAAAAAGGTGTCTTAGTGTGCCAAGAACAACCTTATTATTCCATGGACCTAAATCAGGCCAATATCCATAAACTCAAAAGGGATTGTTAAAATATGTAACTGGATTAAGAAACAATGGCTCTTCAATTTGACCAAAATGTTCCAGGTGTGCTGGAGATCGTAGAGAAAAGCAATATAGGAATCTCAAATTTTAAAGAGCTGAGGGCATCTTTGTAGATTTAGAACAACCTTTCTCTTCAAAGGAGGGGAGGACATCTGTATACCACTGATTGCCAAAAGACCATACCAAAGAAGTATTGAAATTACATTGGTATTTTAGATCCAAAATGAAATTTACATAATCCCCCCATCTTTTGAGGTTAAAAATTACTTTTTAAAGCAGCAAAATTATGCAAGTAAATACAGTAGATGGGGGTAGGATTAGGAAGCAGAATTATGATCTGATATAAGTGTAACTTTGAGCAATTAACAGCAACATTAAAATAAATTAAACTGAAAACATAGAAAATTATTAATTAATTTTCAGTTAAAAAATATGTTTTAAAAATCACGTAAAACAAAACGACAACTAAAGATCAAAGATATGGAAAGCAGAATGGTCCCTACTAGGTGTGGAAGAACTTCTGTGGGCTGAACTTTAACAGAAAGTAATTTTTCTAAGAGAACAATTTATTTTAACATAATTGTTATTTCAAAAATAGATTCATGAAAATAAAAGAAACATAACCAAAAGGTAATAAAAAAGTGAAAGGTAAACAGATTAATTTAAACTTACTTTACGATGGAAATCACGAGCAGCAGACAAGGACTTAACCTTCAAACATACGTACTACAGAACAAGGAAATTCGTTTAGTATTAACTCACATTTAGAAAGGGTAATGGGTGATATACGGAAACCCTCCCTCAATGCTTAACATTTATTTTGCAGTAGGCTAGTCCTATATCTAGATTTAAATTACAAATGATTGTTAAATTTACATGTTAAGACCATGAAAATAAACAAGTTGAGAAGGGGAAGGGTAATCACTTCTTGGATGACGAAGATTAGAAGTTTACGTTTCGTTAGTTAAACAGAAATTAGCAGAGGCAAAACCTGATGGGAAATTCAAACTAATGTTATAAAACTGATATTTAAGAAAGGTTTGCCTTGATCAAATTTGAAATGGGAGCAATTGACAAATTACCCCATGAAGTTCTTACAACCTTTTAGGCTAAATAGATCGACAGGTAAACTCTTATAGTTAATATTACCTTGAAAATATAGGTTAAACTTAAGTTAAATCAGAAAAAACACTGATTGCTTACCCCAAGTGAAGTTATGGCCCCTCATGAGTACTGAGCACACAGACAACACATCTGTACATCCGGATTCTCAAGTTCAGAATAACAACACGCTGCTACATGCTTCCCGAAAGTGGCACGTGCTAGGTTGCAAAACAGGAAACAGCACAGTAGGAAAAATAACCAATGAATGCACGAGTTTACCCTTTCAAATTTTCTAAGCCAATTACATTTAAATATTTCAGTGGCTGCTGGTCACCTTGTCCTTGGTAACTTTTTCAAAGCTTGGAGATTTGTTCAATCAAAGCATGCTCCAGAAAAGTTGTCACGGGCAGTACAGAGTGTCCTGCGAATTTCAAAGATTAAAATTAATTGAAATTTTTGACGATCTTGAATATTCTTGAAGTTTGCCAAATATTGCTTTACAAAGGAAATACAGTACCTACCAGGTGTATGCATAAGTTATTGCCAGTTTTTGTGGTAAAGAAAACAAGTAATTTTCAATATCTTGTAATGTCAAATATGGACAGAAATTAACACTCGCAGCACACGGCACATCCTTCCCCAATGAAAATTGAGCCAGGGATCAATAAAAAACTTTTACATTTGGAACGTCCATTGTGCTTCGAAGTATTCCACCTTGTCCTCTGGTTTCGTTGTTACAGATGTTGGGCCATTGACATTGGCCGCTGCCAACAACACCTAGAACTGCCTTACAGTCCATCCTAAACAATCTGGTAATTTTCAGCTCAGCTCGCCCATGTAGTGAACTGACTGGGAATGGAGACAGTGATGTATCACCCTGGATGGCATAGTAACTACAGAAAACTGGAACATAACACAAAACCAGTAGAAGAAAGCCTTCGCTCAAGGCAATAAGGCAATACCAGCGTCCGGAGAAGTTTTCACACATTTGGGTAAAAATGTATAAACGAAGAAATTAAAGAAGTGATTTCTTAGATTTTTGTGTCTCATTTGAACAAGACGATAGTACTTCTAACTCTCCTCCAATTTTTTTGAGAGTTCCATTTTGGTTTATCCAAGCCTAACAGTTCTCTCACTGAAGAGCCTAGCTATCCCAGGGCAAGCAAAATTTAGAAAAAGAATAGAAAACCAAAAAGAAAAATGCAAGTTTTTTTCCCTAGTGGCTTTACGTCGCACCGACACAGATAGGTCTTATGGTGACGATGGGATAGGAAAGGCCTAGGAATTGAAAGGAAGCAGCTGTGGCCTTAATTAATAATTAAGGTACAGCTCCAGCATTTGCCTGGTGTGAAAAAAGCCAATATTTACCTGTTTACCCATATTAAAATTTTACAATGTCCACTTACAAGGATGTTACACTTTTAAAAACAAACCTTAGAGGACCAGTTATTACAGAAAATAACCCTTTAAACAGTACAATTCAATTTGTACTAATACGATATGCAAGATACTGACAGTAACATCAAATGCAATACCTACCAGGTGTATGCATAAGTTTTTGCCAGTTTTTGTGGTAAAGAAAACACATAATTTTCAAATCAACTTAATTTTTTGTTTATTCAAAATATAGGCCATCCACTCCTATACACTTGGAGCATCTTTCAGGTAAATTATGAATACCATGCCAGAAAAACTGTTTGTCAAGCCATTTTCCAACTTCCTCGAAATTGCTGAAGTGCTGCTCTGAACGTGTGCCCTATTGATACGAAGAGGTGATAGATGGTGCCAGGTCAGGGAGTACGACGGGTGCGGAGGGATGTCTCATCCAAGTGATTTCAAGGTGTATTTCGCTTGTTTTGCTATGTGAGACGGCGCATTGTCGTGTAATAAAATCACTTTGCCATGTCTTCTGACCCATTCCAGTCGTCTTCTGATCAATGCGTGATTTAAATTAATCATTTGTCGGTGTTAGCATTGTGCATTAACGGTTTCACCGGGCTTCGAGAGTTCATAGTACACAATACTGCCCCCTTTATTCCCGGTCGGCTCAGCCGGAGATCGAAAGTCCCAGTCGTGGAGAGTTCGCTGTTGGGCCTTGCTTGTTTTTAAAGGGCAGGTAAGATACAAGGACTGACGACAATAAAAAAAAATTAAAACATCCGGTTTGATATTTATTAAAACTAGCACTCAAAAAACAACACAAATTTAACAGAATTAACAAATAAATCATGATGAATTTTGTTCAAAATTCTTCTCCACAATTTGTCTGATAGGTTACACCTTCGTTCTCCACTCATACCGAAGGTTGAATTTAACTGAAATATACAATAAATATCCATTAGCCCACATCTGGCTTGAATAAAGAAATAAAATTATGCTGGGAGAACCTCCTCTTAATAATGATTGGATTATTAACAAATTACAAGAAAATTAAATAGCAATACGCTTTCCATTGCTCGGAAATTATCCTGTACCATCCTAGGCTATCCTAGACTGTCCTAAGCTGTCGTATACTGTCTTATGCTATCGTGATTGCGCCTACATTCACACAAAGGAAGATTACATTTTATGAAGAAATTAATTAATTGTGGCGTCATTAACTTTCACAAATACTATCAGAAATATTATAACATTGTCGTGCTCCTCATGGATAAGTTCCATTAACATTATTATGTTTATCTAGTGTGAGTTCCACTGAACTATGCTTTTGAAATATTTTATTAAATAAATTTGCTGAAGCATGTCTATTCAAGACTTTATCACCATTAAAATGCATTCACAAGAATTGTTGTTTCCACGGAACTCCTTCTAATCTGCTCTGGATAATATGTGACATTAATCAATTCACATTATCTGACGCCTCAAAAATGAAATTAACAGTCTTTATATATTTTGGGTACCTTGCCCATGCGATTGAATTATTACGCACTTATTAATTTTTGGCTGGTACCTTAACGTTACTTTTACGTAAATTTTAAATAACACTTACTAAAGGTTTTAACCATCTCAAAATAAATCATCACAAACAACGCTGGAAATAACCTGGGCCCAACATGGTGAACACGTGGCCAGGTCAGAACCACATTTCAATAAATCACAAAAAATGTAATTAACTACTACACTCACGCCTCAATCACACAAATGATACACGATTATTATTTACATGTATTACAATCGGATTCTGGAACTCGACTATTCAATTCTGATTTTTATTCTCTTACTCATGGAATTCTGAGATCACGGTATCGGGTAAATATCACTCATGACCCTCACAGAAATGTGATTTAATGTGGGCTATCACTTATTCGGAAATAACAGAGTTCTCACAACGTTGATCATCAAGAATATCAGCGGTTCAATATTCAGAAGAATTGTCGACAACTAACCTGCACATAAATATAGGTTAAACATTAACACCATCGAATCTGTGGTTCATGAGTCACGATAAATTATTATTACTTTTAAATCTTACTCACATCATTCAACACGTGCTCCAAAATTTGCAGAAGACATGGTTCACTAGACACATACTTCCCAAATAAACTATATAATTAATCCCTCAGGATTCTGCCGTATTCCAGCCTCATATTCCACTTAATAGAGCACATATCAAACATTACACAGTAAGAACAAGTAACATTTATAACTCATGACCATTTACTTTTCGTTTAATCCAATCTATGATATTATTATTATTATTATTATTATTATTATTATTATTATTATTATTATTATTATTATTATTATTATTATTATTATTATTATTATTATTATTTTCCTGGATATCAATTTCACAAAAATCTGAATTCGACACTGAATCTGATGAAACTAACTCGCATAAAATCCAATGAAAAACGTGAAATGATATTTACTCTGAAATTCAACATGTTAAATGTGATGTAAATTTGTCCCACACGTGTTCAAACATTTGAAAATACTCTCAAAAACAATTATCTTTTATCGGTGAGGTCCGTGATTTTTAAAATAGCACTCTAAGCTGTCGGAGGGACTTTCAGAGTCATATTAGAAGATACACACACTAACTACACTAATAGAGTCCAACAAATCATACACTCACAGCGTAACAACACTACCATTACCCATAGCAAAGAAGAATGGAAATATTGTCAAAAATTTCTAATCTAATAGAAATACTACCATTTATGAAAAAGTAAGTATTATTTCTACAAAGATGAACAGAAAAACCTTTACAAAATGGTACTTAAATTTCTGATGAATGTGGATCTCTCCGTCGGTGACTGAATCTGCTCATATGGTGATCTGCTTACATGGCAATCTGCTTCCAGTCGCTATCTCCCCATGTTAGGTAATGCATACATCTTAGTTCTTCATGTTGACAGCAAAGTTGATATCCATAATCCTGTAGATTGTTCCTTCGGACGATGGGTGAAACATCCTGGCGAAGATTATCGAACACGTAAAAGTCCTCTTCTCTCTTGACTGGATAAGAGCTGAAACTGACACAAAAACTTTAGACCGTGTTCTCACATACAACTACATGGAAAATATCGAAGAACAGTACGTAACTTACTTCTCAAAAATCTGCTTCACTCGACTACCAGAAGATAAGAGATAAGAGAGCATTTATTCCTAAAACACAGGTATTTAAGCATTTACACCGGGTGGGTGTGTCTCTATGTCATCTCGTAATTGGACATCGTACTTTCACCTGATAGGTTCTCATAATTCTAGATATTATTGTCTCCAGAATATTCCACTTATTAGAGCGACCTTGAAAGTTTCCCAGTAGGTCTCATGACTCAGCTGGCCGGTCGATTACTGTGCTTCCTGCCTGTCCAAACTGGTTCTCTATAGAAGACATGACTCTGTTGGCATAAACTTGTAATATATCGCTTGCTGACGCTTGTTGTTTTAAGTGGCCTAACATCGAAGGTCATCGGCCCTGTAATATATCAACGTTAATGAAAGAATGATAACATCCCATTTCCACATACAATACAATGTTCATCGTAGGCCAAATTTGAAGGGGACATCATGTCCCTTGGTTGGAAATGATTTAGTTGGTAGATTAAATCATAAGCACTCAATTTCAACATGAGAATATTCCCTGAAAATTTTGCATTCGCAGGCGTGGATTCCCAGTATTCCTCTCCTGTATCAGACGGGCTTGTTCCGCACGTAGCCTGGTATTTTCAACTTCAATAGCAGCACATATTAAACAGAGTTTTCGTACTGCGGTGGCCTGTAGATCTTGACATTCCTTGCATGTTTCTTCTGACATACCCACTTGCGTTGCTACCTGATGGTGAGTTTGATCCTCATTTTCTTCCCTCGATGAATCTTCTTGTTCGGATATGACGTTAACTTGAACAGCTTTTGCCTGTCTTGGAAGATAGTAACTTCTTAAATTAGCGGTGATATAAATGCCTTCATAACTCTTATCCAAATTTTGAATTTTGTATGCATTATTTCCAAAGACTTTGATAATTTTATATGGCCCAACAAAAAGTGGTGCAAATTTTGCGTAGAACTTGCTGGTAGGTTCAGATACAGCCGATTTCTTAAGTAAGACGTACTCACACAATCTCAATGGTTGATGAAATTTCTTATCCTTTACTCTTCTTTGCCGTTTCTCAACGTGCTCCTGGAGTGACTTAGCAGCCTGCTCGATGTTCTCACTCAAGGTGGGCTTAAGTGTACCTGGACATTGAATAATATTGTCCCATGGTTTTACAGGGTATCTGTCAAAGTGAAGGACAGAAGGAATTTGAGACGTGGTTCATGAATGGTATTACTGTATTTAGGCATTCCATCATAATAGGCAGTACATTGATCCACATCCAGTGTGTCTCGCCACAAAATATATGACAAAACTTAGCCAGCTCTTGCATGACTCTCTCAGCTGGGTTACTGGACGGGTGTCATACAGAATTTAGGACATGTTTGATTTCTAACTGAACCATGGCCTGCTGAAATTTGACTGAAGTAAATTGAGATCCACGGTCTGTTAACAAGGCTTTAGGCTTACCCATATGAGGAATAATATTACGAGTAATCCTCTGGCGTACAGATTTAGAATTCGCCTTTTGGATGGGGTACACGGTGATATAGTTTGAGAACACATCAATCGTAACAATGATGTGACGGTTACCCCTTTTAGACATCGGAAAAAAAAAATCATACACTCACAACATAACAACACTACCATCACCCATAGCAAAGAAGAATGGAAATATTGTCAGAAATTTCTAATCTAATAGAAATACTACCATTAATGAATAAGTAAGTATTATTTCTACAAAGATGAACAGAAAAATCATTATAAAATGGTACTTAAATTTCTGATGAAAGTGGATCTCTCCGTCGGTGACTGAATCTGCTCACACGGTGATCTGTTTACATGGCAATCTGCTTCCAGTTGCTATCTCCCCATGTTAGCTAATGCCTACATCTTAGTTCTTCATGTTGAGAGCAAAGTTGATATCCATAATCCTGTAGATTGTTCCTTCGGACAATGGGTGAAACATCATGGCGAAGATTATCGAACACATAGAAGTCCTCTTCTCTCTTGACTAGATAAGAGCTGAAACTGACACAAAATGTTTAGACTGTGTTCTCACATACAACCACATGGAAAATATCGAAGAACAGTACGTAACTTAGTTCTCGAAAATCTGCTTCAGTCGATGACTACCAGATGATAAGAGATAGTGTTTATTCCTAAAACACAGGTATTAAACGTTTACACTGGGTGGATGTGTCTCTATGTCATCTCATAATTGGACATTGTACTTTCACCTGATAGGTTCCCATAATTCTAGATGTTACTGTCTCCAGAATATTCCACGTGCGCTGCCAATTAGAGCGACCTTGAAATTTTCCCTGTAGGTCACATGGCTCAGCTGGCTGGTTGATTGAAAAATCAATACTGTGCTCCCTGCCTGTCCAAATTGGTTCTCTATAAGAAGACATGACTGTGTTGGCATAATCTTGTAGTATATTACCCTTGATGAAAGAATGATAACGTCCCATTTCCACAGACAATAAAATGTTCATTGTATGCCAAATTTGAAGGGGACAATACCGCTCTGATCCAACCAGATACAAATCACTACGTTTAAATTGTCGAAACCATGCAGATGTTCTTTTGCAGGCACAAACATCAACATGATCATTGTAAGATACATTACAGACGCTAGTGTTTGGCATACTTAACTTGTGTGTGTTGGTAGGTTATTGTCAGACCAAGAAACTGACGTATGTGTCGAATTTATGCGCTGCATACTATTCGCTGGTGGTATCTCTTAGTGAAACCGGGAAACACTTACGCATAGCCTGGTAAATCTATAGATATCTATCTTGACCTGACATCATCACCTAGACCGAATTTACATATACAGGAGTAGTATCTTTCTTGACTGGCCAGCCATTTGAAATTTACAGACATTTTTACCATCATACTTGTTGAATGTCCACAGATTTAATAAAATGACATACAAAACACTGGGACAAATGACTCTACTGATCCTCTTCATTTCAAGATCGCTCGCTAGTAAAGAGAGAGTATTAGGAAATTTCAAAATGGGGACCTCGAACTCTAGGGACTAACTTACTTATAATGTGATCTTCAGCACTATTCAAAGGATACATAGGTTGTTACAAGACTAGGTTACCCACTGACAGATTGTGTGGTGTTCGTCCGTGATTGTATTTATGCTGAACTTCAGCAAGTGAAACTTTTAAATTCCCATGAGCACGATGTCAAGTAGCATGGTTTGTATCTTCAAGCAAATAACGCACCAGCCTCAATGATAATGCACCATTTGCACACTTTTTATTAAATTATGTAGAAGTCTGTACTATGAATCACACTCACTACCAATATAATAGGAGGCAAATGTAGTTCCCAATTTGAACAACAATCATGTAACTTTTTGGAGGTAGTCGGCCAAACGATTCATACCACGAGATGACAGCTGTTTACCACCAGCCACACCACTACTGTCCAAGACTGACTCCAATACTCCAGTTCATATCAAAAATATTATTATAATATTTATAGATCCACCTGTTCAATACAATACAATCCACTATTTCATGTGGTTAAAATTTATACATAATACTTAAAAGTCATAGGTACATGTTTCACCCTTTTTACGGGCATCATCAGCCTATCTCAATCTTAAAATTATTGGATATGGGATCTTTCTAATCTTAAAAACTATAGAGTAAAATGTTGAACAATGATCTCAAAAATGTTATACTATAACATCTAAAATGAGGATAATGCACAGAAAGTATGTTAAAAAATATACTGTGAATTAACAGTTTTGATGATTATGACGTGGTTAATCTTGAATATTTGAGCGTTTAAAACTAAAATGGATCCTCTTCTTATACGGCATTAGGACTATGATGGCCTTGAGAGTAAAAGCACAATCATCCAAGCGGAATATTTATTCCACTCCTATAACATGAGTTCAAGATAGGAAAATTGTCAGTTATTTAAAATAGAAGTGTGAACGTATCAATTGTGTTAAAATATATATATGGTTGATTTGCAAAAAGTCGTAGAAAAGAAGACGGGACTTCTTGTAGGAGACGTTGCTAATGATAAAATGTTGAGGTGTCAAAGCTAGCTGATGTCAACGTTTAGCTATGTTGGTACGGTAATCAATTGGCTCCAAAAGATGGTCAAGTGGGAATTATTATCCTTGTTGAAATATTTATACGAAGAAATGATCGAGTTTTACCTGAAACAAAATGTTAAAGAGAGCTAGTTGAATACAATCCACTATTTCATGTGGTTAAAATGTATACATAATACTTAAGTCATAGGTACATGTCTCACCCTTTTTTACAGGCATCATCAGCCTATCTCAATCTTAAAATTATTGTTACTTATTACTTGTAATACTCCAGTTGCCGTGTATCGAGACTATCGACAATATATCGTATTATTGATTGCCCCTCGTGAAACGATACAATAGATTATTCTCGAATTTACACCAAACAAATTCAAATATCGGCTTGTGGATAATAATGTTTGGAATAGTGAGGGACAAAATGTAGAAAAATGTTTTTATTTTGCAGATTGTTGTGTTTGTGGTGTTATTCACAAATTTTGTGTTATTTCGTTATTTACATTCCCTCCATGCTATAGAAGATAGACGCAGAGCCTGGGTCACATGGAACCAATGCAAAAATGAGGCTAACTACCAGGCCTTCCTTACTCAAAGGAAAATAACTGCCAGTATAGTACTACAGGCTAAGAGGAACCATAAAAAGGCTCTAATACAACAGGTGGAAGAGGACTTTAAGAGGCACAACTCAAGAGATTTCTACAGGGAACTCAGAAAACAGACATTGAAGTACACAGCTCCCACCCTTCATCTTAGTGGACCTGATGGGAAATTTCAGTTCAACAACAAGGATTGTACTGATACTCTTGCAGGGTATTTCAAACAGCTCCTCAATGCAGAGGAACCTAAAGAGAGACTTGCATTCTCTGAGCCTCTTTCCAGAAACCGAGACTCCTCACCGCCAACCATTGAAGAAATATGGGAGATTATCAAGAGCCTAAAGAACAAGAAGGCCTCAGGTGAAGACGGTATAGTAGCGGAGATGTGGAAACATGCTGACGAACAATCCATACAAAGCATCCATCAGATCATAGAGGATATTTGGGCAACAGAGACCTTACCTGAGGAATGGACCTCAGCGGTGATCCATCGTCTACACAAGAAAGGTAGTAAGATAGACCTCGACAACTACAGAGGCATCTCTCTAATATCGGTTACATACAAGATCTTTTCTAAAGCCCTGCAAACCAGAGTGGTCAGTCAACTGGATTCCCAATTAGGTGAATATCAGGCCAGTTTTCGCGCAAATAGATCTTGCACAGAGCAGATACAGAACCTCAAGACAATCCTGAGGTACAAGAATCGTGGCGGACACAAATGGGTAGTTATACTAGTGGACTTCCAGAAGACATATGATTCAATAGATAGGCAGACCCTCTTCTCCACCTTATGGGAGTTAGGCCTGGATGAGAAGACCACCAGACTAATCCAGGCTACGCTCAAGAACACCACCTCCAAAGTAAAGTTTAGAGGTGAGCTCTGAGAGAGTTTCTCAATCCAAACGGGAGTTAGACAAGGTGATGGAATTTCTTGCATTCTCTGTAATTGCGTTCTAGAGGAGATTATCAGGGAATGGACTGCCACATTACCTCCAGGAAGTGGACTGGAAATTGGCTACAAGAAAGATAATCTCAGTGTACCTTGCCTGGTCTTTGCCGACGACCTTACCTTATTAGCCAACAACATAGAAGAAGCTACTCACCAACTACAGAGCCTCTATACCATAGCAGCTAAAACCGGCTTGAGGGTCAATGTAAAGAAAACTGAGTTCATGACTAACATAAAGGGAGTCCCACATACTATGCCATTGGAAAACACCACCATTCGTAAGGTTCCTGCAGTGAAGTACCTAGGGGAGTGGATTTCAGCAACCGAGAATGAGACATTAGCAATAGACACCAGATGCACCAAGTTGGAAAGGATCTACCATACCATACATCCAAGTGCCTCTCTAAGAACCTTAAACTCCAACATTACAATTCAGTAATAAGACCGTCCGTATTGTACGCCTCTGAGCGTCTTCTGATGAACAGAAAAGGTCCACTGAGGAAGCTAGAGCTCAAGGAACGAAAAATACTAAGGAGGATTTTAAGACCAATAAGAGAAGGGGATGGTACCTACAGGATAAGGCACAACAATGAGATCTATGATCATCAAGAAGACATAGTTACATCCATGAGGATAGTTACATCCATGAGGAAGAGGCGATTGACTTTCTATGGGCATTTGACTCGTATGAGTACTTACAGACTTACCAGCAAGATCTTTACCTACAGGCAGAGGGAAAGCGTCCAAAAATAAATCGATCACCACAGTGAAGTCCAACTTAGAACAGCTGGGGATTTCAGAACAAACCATACAGGATCGTGTATTATTCCGGTAGTTGACCTTTCAAGGTGTCTCTCTAGAGTCTCTCACCAGCAGACAGAGTACAGGCACCACCCAACCGAAATGGACCGAGGAAAGGAAACAAGCACACAGCCAGAAGATGAAAGCGTTCTGGGCGAAGAAAAAACAGAATTTACATACAAGGAGTCGAAACGAGCCCCGTGGTCCTCAGTAGGCCCAAACAAGAAGAGAAGAAGAAGAAGAAGAAGAAGAAATGCCCTTCTGGACAACACAAAATGTGTAAATATGTGAAAATAAATCCATCCTCACCTCTAAATTTGATTTTTGTTTTATCGCTAATTAAGAAAAACTAAAACCTCTAGTGATAGGCGATCATGACAGACCTAAGGTTTCAGTAACCATTTCTGCGTAATTTGGCTTGGGATAATACAGAGTGGTAGTTATGTGAGAAATGGACAAGTTAAAACAAAAGTTATTAAATTGGACGGAAGTAAAAGCTTTGGCAATATCACGTAGTAAGAACTGGCAAGGACCTCAAGAAGCAAAGATTTGCTTTAAACAAGAGATGATAGTGTTAGTGGTAGGCATACAGGTTGAGAATAGCTGTGTAAAACATGAGAATGCATCAACACAAACAAGTATGAAATTACGACTGTTGTTTGACCACGGTAATGGCTCTATGCAGTCTGCCAGAAGAATCTCATTGATGATTAGATATATCAGGGTAGAACTTCCAACTGTGGCTACCCACCACTATATTTTCAGTACCGTTATTGTGACGAGCCTGAAATTGGAATGCGGATATGTGCACTGTCCAACAAACACGACGACATGTACGTTTTGGTTTGGCCAATATCCAATTCAGTTCCTGGTTATCAGTTTTGAGAGCGAAAGAGAGATGCTTAAGATGCATTCTGAATTTTTCCAGGGATAAGACAATGGCTAAAGCTTCCAATTCATGGATTGAATAGTTCTGTTCAGGAGGATTTAAACTATGTGAGGTAAAAGCAATGGGATATTCTCTACCTACAAATTCCTGAAGAAGAGCACCAGATATACCAGTAGAAGAGGGATCTGCCTGAAGAATGAAATTTATAGTAAAGCTGGGCATTGCCAGGATAGGGGTATTACCCAGAAAATAATTTAAGTCATAAAAATCTTCAATTTGTTGAGTGACTCTAATGAATTTAGCATGCTATCTTCTTAAAGCATTTAAGGGTTGTACCCTTTTAGAGAAATTTGGATTGAATTTGCAAAAGAAGTCGATGATGCCAATGAACCTGGCTATGGCTTTGACATCTTCAGGACTAGTAAATTTTTGAATAGCAGAAGTGCAAAACTGATTGATGGAGACACCTTTTCTTGATACAATATGTCCAAAGAAGGACATTTGTGGCTTTGCAAAATTAACCTTACTAGCCTTAAGAGTGAGACCTGCTTTAGTCAGTCATTGTAGGATTTCATTAAGATAAATGAGATGCTCATCAAGTGATTCACTAAACACGACAGATCGTCAAGGTAATTATAGACAAATTTAACTTCATATCAGATAGGATACTGTCTGACAGACAAGTTAGGAGAGCTGCACCAATGGAGAGGACAAATGGGGCGCGGTTACATTCATACAGATTCTAATCCATTGCAAAAGCAGTGCGAGGTTTGGATTCCTCGGCAGGTGGTATCTGATAATATGCTTGGTTTAAATCTGGAGTGGTAAAGATCTTTGCATTAGCATACCAAGTGAAACAAGAATGAAGGTCAGGAAGAGGAACTGATTGGAGAACAACCTTCTTGTTTAGGATGCGGTAATCAACTACAGGCCTAAAACCTCCTTGTAGTTTAGGAACAAGAAACATAGGAGAATAGGCAGATTTAGATGGACGTATGACAATCTTCAAGCATCTTGTCAATACTGGACTTTAGGGCATTCCTTTTGGTCAGAGCGATGCGATGTGGAGGAGAATGGACAGAAACATTGTCAATGGCCTTAATTGTGTATTCCAAAACGTTAGTGACACATCATTTTTCAGTGAAAAATCTGGGAATTTCGCACAAACTCTTAAGTTGGTTAGCCTGATCAGTATGTAAATGATCAGAATCAAAAGCCTTAGACTCAACTTCATCACATAAATTAGCATGAACATGAAGAGGAAATAGAAGATAACACCTACTCAAGTGATAGGTACACTCTCACACTCCGTAGGCTTCTGAGGGACGTAAAGTTCCCGTGCCAACCTCATAATCTTCTTCCATCCTTTTTGATATTGAGCCCGCTCTTCCCAGTTATCAGTTTGGAGGATCCAGCATACCTTATTGATCTCCTTCTTCCAAGTGCTTTGGGGTCTTCCTGAACGTCTGTTCCCATTAAGAGATCTCTTGTATAGATCTACTGGTGCTGTGTTATCCTGCATCCTCAATACATGTCCAGCCCAGTGCAGTCTGTTGGATTCTATCACACCCATAACAGTAACTGCCTAATTTCTAATTCATTGCAGCCAATAAGAACAATATCATCCACATATGCAAGGAATTTATGTTGTCTCCCCAATATGATGCCAACAGGTACAAGAGCTAATTTCCTAATAAGCTTCTTCAGTGAAATGTTGAATAGAAGAGGTGATAGTGCATCCCCTTTTCTCAATCCAGTTTTGTTGTGGAAGGAACTTGATTTTCTACCCTTGAGCAAAACACAGCTAACATTACCATCCGTACACAGTTTGCACATCTTAATAAATTTTATGGGAAAGCCAAACTCCATCATACTGTTCCACAGCCTTTCTCTATGGATTGAATCATATGCCTTGAAGAAATCTGTAGAGAGATAATGAGCCAACTCCTTGTGTTCCCGCACCTTATCATTAATAGTCTTAATTGCAATTATTTTGTCTGCACTGGATCTGTTACTACGAAAACCGTTCTGATAGTCCCCAATAACATTTTCAGCAAATTGTTTAAAAGATGTAAAAGAATAAAAGACAGAATTTTGTAGGCTGTGTTTACAAGAGATATACCACGGTAATTTTGAAGTTCTTCCTTATCCCCTCCTTTATGAATTGAGACAATAAATGATTCCTGCCATTCTTTTGGAATAACTTCATCGTGCCATATCCTTGGAATGATCTTATATATGTATTTATGTAATCTTTCTCCACCATATTTAATAAGCTCAGCAGGAATGTTGTCACTACCTGAAGCTTTATTGTTTTTTAAACATATAATACTTTGTAATACCTCTTGATATGATGGCTCTGGTATTTGTTCTTCTGGTGGGGAACTAGATGGTTTGCCAATACAGGTTTCTGGATCAGCACAATTCAGCTAGGAATCGAAGTACTCCTTACAGTAATTTAATAATTTGTCTTGATCAGCAATTAAATTTCCAGACTTATCTCTCATAATACTCGATCTTGGTTGAAATCCTTTTTTAATTGAGTTGACAGTTCCATACATTTTGCGGATGTTCCTGTTTCTGTAGTCATCTTGGATTGATTCTGTTTGTTGTCTCAGGTAGACTTTTTTCTTTCTACAAATTAATTTACTATGTTCTTTCTGTTTTTCTCTGTAGAGATCCTCAACATCTATGTTCTTATTAGACTGCAGTCACGTATTATGCCATATTGCCACTTCATTAAGTGCAACTTGACATGCCTCATTGAACCATTTCTTTTTCTTACTAGCACCTTATGGTATCACTTTCATTGCTACTGTTGTCATAATTTGTTTTGATTGCTACTGTTGTCACAATTTGTTTTGCGTCATTCCACATTCATTCACATACTTCGGTCATTTGTTTCATCAATGTCTTCTATAGGATCTTCTCCCAGAATATCCAATCTGCTTGTAATTTCCACATTATACTTTAATCTTTCATCCTCCTGCTTCACTTTCTCAGTGTCAACTTTTCATCTTTCCTCAGTCTGTGAGTTGCATGAGGTTTTCAATTTAATTTTAACAGAAACAATTATCATATTGTGATCAGATCCCATCTCAGCTCCTCTGTAAGCTCTGATATCAGTTGTGGAGCTTCTATGCCTGTTATCAATTAGTGCATGATCTGCCTAATTGGCAGTCTTACCGTCATACAAATTGTTTCCTTATGTATTTGTTTATGCGGGAAGGTAGTACTCCACACATTCATGTTTTGGATGTAGCAAAATTGATTAGCCTAATGGCATTATCATTGCCTTCATCATGCAGACTTTTCCTTCCTATTGTGGGCACAAACATTTCTTCCTTTCCAACTTTTGCATTGAAATCACCCCAAATCTTGTTTGGGTAATTTATTCCACAGTTCTAACAAATTCTCATAAAAGGAGTCTTTAACATGATCATCCTTGCCACTTGTGCAGGCATGGCAGTTCACCAGTGATATGTTAAACCATTTAGAATGTACCCTCAGATAGCATAGTCTTTCATTCACATGTTCAAAGGACAGCACTGATGATACTAGTGAATTTTGAACACAAAATGCAATACCAAATTCGTGGAGTCCAGTTTCCTTACCACTCTTAAAAAGTGTATACTTTTCCATGTGCTGTATACCATTAGCTAATAATCTAATCTCTTGCATTGCAGCAATTTCCACTCTATACTTCTCCAACTGTTGACAGAGGATTTTGAAAGATCCAGGTTTATACAGGGTTCTTACATTCCAAGTTCCTATTCGTAAAGCCGATTTCCATATCAGGATCGTCATACTTTGATATCCATTCTTATTCATCTGTGGCAAATATGAGATATTCGTAACAATATTTTTTTTAATTCAACAGAGCCGTTAACCATGTGTGCAACCCCCAACCTGGAGGGACAGAGACTTTTCTATCAGGGTCGCCGTACCTTAGCCGAGTAGTCCCAGTTTTAAGGTGCCTGGTACTCGCCCTCACCCCTTCAATTTGAATAGGATTTGCTGGTTATAATGTATAGCAGGTGGCCCGTCAGCCAAATATTTCTTGAGTTTTAGCAGGTACACTTACTTGACATGGGTGCAGCCCCCAAGGTTCTCAACCAGCCGATGATTGGGATACCCATTCAGGTCTTTAATGGAGTGGTTTCCCTTTTGCTGCCCCATCCTATGCTGTTGGACATCTAGTGGCTCTTCCACTTTTAGGAGCAGTTTCTCACTCCAAGGGCAAGAGAGTCCCCTTCCTTCTACCCGCTCATCCGCCCTCCTAGGAGGCCGTTGGCATTTGGTAGAAGGTGGTCTCCTTATACCGGGAGATACTAGGTCCCTGCATTGGTTAGCCACCTGTATATAATATATATACAACTGTTGCCCCTTCTCTATCACGGGGAGGTGAATGTTAGTGATAGATCCTCTTAGAGAATTTAAAAGGGAATTCATTGAATTGCTGATCCAAAATCATACCTGATTTAGCATTAAATTTAGCACCGAAAATGAATGGACATGAAAAATCTTTAGAAACTAGTACCTGCATTTTCCATGTGAAGACATGACTTTAATCTTCACCTTTACAGAGCCTATGATGTTCAAGAGGTTAGAATTTTTAGTACGACATGTTAATGAAATGGAGTTTAAAGGAGGCTACTTGAATGTATGGTATTAAACCAGTTTTCGCTCATTAATGTTACACTACTCCCTGTATCTAGCAAGGCACAGACAGCTTCATAATTGATCTCAATGCAGACGTCAGGCAATTTACCAGTAGGTATACCTGAAATACCACAAGATAGGTGAAGTCCTTTTTATCAGGAGTAGAATGTTCATTTTCAGTCATAAAACTTCAGAATTAGGAAAATCACAATATAATGTAAGGTTAGCATGAACAGAATCTAAAGTAGCACTTTTAGAGTGTTTAGTATGATGATTCATGGCTAGTCATCTTCTGTTATTAGTGTCAGAACCGTCCAGCTCCATGGCTAAATGGTTAGTGTGCTGGCCTTTGGTAACAGGGGTCCCAGGTTCGACTCCCGACAGGGTCGGCAATTTTAACCATCATTGGTTAATTTCGCTGGCACGGGGGCTAGATGTATGTGTCGTCTTCATCATCATTTCATCCTCATCACGACGCGCAGGTTGCCTACGGGGGTGAAGTCAAAAGACCTGCAGCTGGCGAGCAGAACATGTCCTTGGACACTCCCGACACTAAAAGCCATACACCATTTCAATGTCAGGACCTCCAGGTCCAGAAGAGTTAGAATTGTTATGTAGGCACTGCCTAGAGAAATGCCTATTAGATCCACAGTGCTGATAAGAGTGAGGTGACTGGTGGATGCAACATTATGAACGTTATGCTTTGAATTACCTAAGGCTCTACTCTTAGGACAATTCCTGCATTGTAAGATGATCAACAACTGAAACATGAGAATTACATGGTCTTATGGATGAAGAATAAGTAGTAGTAATAACAATTTGAGGAAATGGGGCACTCATAGGTGGAGGAGATGGCGCAACACACAGCTGGTCGGGATATCTAACACCCTTGGCAGAAACAATAATAAATTCCAATTGTGCAAAAGTTGCTGGACATGGTGAAAGAGCAAGATAAGAGCAAGTCCTTCAAAAATGTTGGCTACCATTTGAGTTTCAGAATACCTGAACAAGAATACCTTAGCATAAAATTTGATGTCCTGGATGTTTGTACTCTGATAGAAATTCATTCAGGTGCTGAACTCTAAAATATTACCGTTGGATTAAAAACTCAAGTAGTATCTGAGCACGAAAGTGATCAATAGTAATTGACTTTTGAGGATTGCAGTCAAGGGATGAAGTAAATTACTGAAGATTTGTGAAAAAAGCAGGAGCAGAAGATGCTTGAGAGGGTCTAGAGTTTTCCTGTGAAAGAATTAAAGCAATACTGCTTTGAACATGACTTGAGAATGCCTGAGAGTAGTGGGGAGCCCTGGAAACTAAGTGAGGACTCATAGTAGTCGTTAAACAAGTTGATCAGGAACTCTCCTTTGTATGAAATTATCACACCTGAGAGGCCACAGGGGTAGTGATTACCTGGGTAGGGGTTGTACACCCTAGAGAAACAACAGGGGTATCTGACACTTGGATAGAAGGAGTATATATTTGCCCCATGGCAGGAGAGATGAATTATTAAACAGAAGTAAGCTGATATTGTGGAGCAGGGTTACAAATAACAAGCACCAACGAAATACTCGCTGGCGCAAACACATCAGTAGAAGACATTTTTTAGATTGAACACAATTTTGAGGAATCGAACCATTAGGCAACAGATTAGGTACATAAGCTTGCAAAACAACTGATGTAATGGGAATATGCACTTGTGAAACAATTCGATTAGTATGAGCATAAGCTTGTGAAACAGTTGGAGTAGTAGAAACATGAGCTTGTGAGATAATAGAAGTAGTAGGATCATAAACTTATGAGGGCCGATGACCTTCGATGTTAGGCCCCTTAAAACAACAAGCATCATCAAGCAAGAAGCATAAACTTGTGACATAACTGAAGTAATGGAAACATCAAACTTGTGAAATAATTGAAGTAGTAGGAACATCAACTTGTGAGGCATTAAGAGTGGTAGGATCATATCCTTGTGAAACAATTGAACTGGAGGTACAGCCAGCTGATAACTAGGATCCCTTACAAAAGATACAAAAGGAGAAGACACTTGTGCACATGTAGTAGCAATATTGGACATATTAAGACCTTCAATTAAGGTTACAACCTTATACAGTTCAGAAAATGATTGCAGTAGTACCATATTTCTTGGAATCCAAGACAGCATTTTTTTCTCAGAATCTCATATGAAATGAGCAGTGATGAACACCACTGGCAGCTACCATGGCAACCACGCTGCTTCCCGTCACCCTACCCTCCGTGCGCGCATAAAACTCGACTTTCAACGTTCGCGTCTTTATTAGGCCTGTAGGCTACATCGCTAACCATGGCAACCGGTTGTACAGTGCCTCTGCGTATTGTCACTGGTTCTCGGGAAATAGTGAAGAGAGAATGATATTCTACTTGACAGGAGACAGGCTCACAGCGCGGGCGACCAACAATCACCTGAATATATAAAAAAAAGGCTGTATTAGCCTCTACAAAAATGTTTCTCAAATCTGCAGAATGGCATCAATACTATGAGAGCCTTCGAATTCGTACAAAGGCCATGGCTGCTCAATGGCAGAGTTATAACCCGGTTACTGTACCTGACACTTAGTAACATTAACAGTTTTACAGACAGCAGGAATTACATGTTATAAACCTCATTTTAGGTCCGTATTGAAAATTTTTCAGTTCATTAATAATAAAGGTGTTTTAATTTGTTCCACCTATTCAATACTTATATTTTCACTTATAGTGGTTACATAAATAGATTCTTAGTTACATGGGACATGTTTCGCCCTCAATTAAGGGCATCTTCAGCCTAAACACAATCATCAACAATACAACTAAATTAAAAGTGGAAGTTAAAAGTTTAGTCAGTTATTAAAATTCGGAACATAAAAATGTGAAAAGTGATACAATATATAAAGATGCTAATGGAAAACTGTCTAATGATTAAACCATAATCTTGTCGGAGACTAAAACTTCTTCTATTAAAATTCTAATTAAAAACAGTTCATATAAAATATTAGTGGAAAACCAAAGTACTAATAATATAAAGCCAACGACATGAGGGCGTGAACACAAGCATAAACTTGATTGTCATGAATACAATCTTTCCAAGGCCGCTGATGAAATTCGTCAGCAAGTGAGACAGAAGCATCTGTTGAAAAATTGTAAGTGGTCCTTAGCACCGGTAGGTAATAAAAATGGCTGAAACCATGCCAGAAAATGTCAGTAGATGTAGAAATAATGTTTTATGTAAGTGGAAGTTGTTATTTGTTATCTACTGTTGTGTTGGTTGCTGCCCGTCTGTTGGCTCTGAGTCTGGTGTTGTAACAATAAACTTGTTGAAGTTCAACATTCGCGTCTTCGTTCTACATTACTAGCCGCTGAAGTCTGCCGAAGCCACGCATCTGGCAGCAGCCGTTTGAACCTGACACTTAATAAAAGTAATAACAGTTTTTTTATAGACAGCAGGAATATTTTCCTAATGGATTGTTGTATAGTAGAGATGTAGAACAGGTATTGCTGGCAAATTTTCAGTGGGTCCTCTTTGATATTGCAATGCCCATTTTAATTAAATCCTGGTCTAGAAAGCCAAGAATAACGGCCGAGAGGATACGTCGTGCTGACCACATGACACCTCGTAATCTGCAGGCCTACTGGCTGAGCAGTGGTCATTTGGTAGGCCAAGGCACTTCAAGGGCTGTAGTGCCATGGGGTTTGTTTTATTTTAATTCAATGGTTATGAATAGGGCTCGGATCGATATGCTCGATAAAATCTCCAGATATGCTCGAAAACCATGTGTTATATGCTCGATAGATATGCTCGAGAAACCAATTATATGCTCCATAGATATGCTCGAAAAACCCATTATATGCAGAATATGCTTGAAAAACACCGTTAAAACTATAGAAAGTGAAACGAAAAAACAATAACATATCTTTATATACAACCTTTATTTTCTAATTGTATGTATGATACACTGCGATATACTCGCATTCAAGTTTCAAGTGTGTGTGTATATATATATATATATATATATATATGGGAAGTTTTCTTATAAAAGTTACAGTTTAAAAGTTCATTTACAAAATGTTCAGAATTAGGCGAGGCAATGAAGTAGATCTGCATTGGTCTGTACAACAAGAATTTTTTGCTATGTTTTCAGTTTTGAATGATATTTTTAAATCAGTCAATAATAGTTTCAATGATGAGAACGATCTTTCGACGTCAACTGACACGAGAGGTAAATACTTGAATGATGCTGCTTCTTGTGCAGAGTAGTTTGGAAAATCCTCTGACGGTGCAGACTCGCCACGCAGCATCGTCTCGAAGTCCAACGCTGCACTCCAACCGGGATTTCAAGCCAGCACGAACTCCAACTTCTGTTTCACGGTTTTCTCAGTCACTCCAGGCCACGAGTCGGTATCTTGGATGACTCCTTGTATTGTAAAGACCACTTCAACCAACTCCATCCCTGGCGATTCCAATTTTAGGAGGGCCTCAGGAATGACGCCCATGTAGGCTTTTATGAAAGTCAAGGATGGCATCAAGCCTTTCATTTTAAAAGCAGCCTTAGCTTTCGCGATGTACTTGCTGTCTGCCTCATTCAACGTATTGATCACCTGGAAAAAATATAATTGAAAAACATTAGCCGAGGAGAATAACTGAGAAAATTACAAAATTAGGCGCCGTATGATGTGGTAAACATAAAAGGTATGAAAAGAATGATAGAGAAAACCTTGAAAATGAGAAGATTTTAAACATTTCAAATAGTCTTTCTTACCTCTTCAATTGCCCTATGATTTTCAGCGTAATACAAAGCAGCCAAGATCCAAGTTCCCCATCGCATCAATATGGGCTCGGGAGGTAACGTGAGCTCTGGATGCATCGGGTTGAAGGCACGGATGCGAGAAGAAGCCTTGACGAAAATTTTCTTCACTGAAGAAATGACGCTGTTGACGCTGGGTGGTTTTTTGCGCAGCTCCTCAGCAACTCTGTGCATTGCATGGGCAAGACAAGTAACATGTAACATCTTCGGGTAGAGAAGCTTGAGGCTCTTCCCAGCCTTAATCCTGTAGGGAGCAGCGTCAGTCAGTGTGAGTACTTTGTTTACCTCCTCATCTGAAAAGGTTGGCCACAGCAAGCCTGAAACAGGAATGCATAAAATGAAGGATGAACTGTTCAATTAATGGGATTCTGATATGTCATACGACGGAAAGAGATATTTAACTATCAGAACTATCAGAGTCTTCACTGAGCATACGTAGAATGCATTGAAATTATAGCTAGACTGTACTTATTCTTCTTTGGCAAAATGCTTGAAAAATAAATTAACAAAAAATATACTTATGCAGAGCTGCTTGCACTGTTCGCACAATGGCACCATGGTTTGTCACATCCAGCTCCCTCCACAAAATTAGGTGGCCCTTCCCCGGTTCACTGGGACTGAGTATTCCAATAATAACGTTGGCCATGTATCTTCCACAACTGTCTGTGGTCTCGTCGATAGATAACCAAATTGGGTGGCTCCCGATGTCATACCTGATTGCGTGTAGAACCTGGTGAGAAAAGTACCTGAATGAATATTCTTCATGGAATGAGGGTATTATCGAGAGATTACCTTCATTAAGACAGAGCCAGATCCATGTTAAAATTACTTCTAAATTGTTTAAACAAGAATGCGGAATTCGGCAATCGTGCATGAATTCATACTTTTTCATACTCCGAAGAAACGTAGGGTCGACTCATGAGGCAACTCTTTTCCTGCAAAGTCCTTGAGGAGAGCTCTAATCTTAGCATGTTCGACCTTGTAGAGGGGTATGTTGGCACTTAAGAACGCCCTACAAACTCTGGAAGAGAACTCGTCTGAGTGCTGTTGCTGATTGAACAAAGGTTGTATCAGTGCTTGTTTCTTCGATTTCCTTTTTAAAAAAATTCTTCAACTTTTGCTGAGTGCCCACTTGTGGCTTTATGTTGGAAAAATTGAAAACCCTTCCAAACCTTGATCTGAAAATAAATAGGTAGGCACCCATAAGTGAGAAAAAATACATTGAAAGAACAAAAATAAAGCATTGTGGACTATGAAATTATTTTCAAATATTGCAGTAGAAATACGAGCACACTCTCAATGATCCCATGAAAAATCAGCAAATCCAAATGTCAATTTCCGCCTCGGAAATGTAAAATCTGAGGATCTAACGGGTCTACACTCCGAATTCTTAGACTTCTCTCTACTTACCTATTAGGTAGGCACCGTCTGCTGCACATACGGCTTACTTGAAATTTCAACTGTTTGACCAGTAATATCTTTAAGAACGTAGATGTGAAAATGTCAATAAGAACTTACCTCTTTTTCGCACATTTTGCAGAAAAGAATTTTCCCGTCAGTAGAAAACGAGTCAGGGTTTTCCTTTGCACATTGTCGGAGTAAAACACTCAGAGATTCCTTAACTTTAGGCACCGCTTACTTAGAAATCACAAGAACTCGATGGGTACGTACAGAGTATAAAGATAATTTAAAAGTCGCCACCTTATCAATACACAAATTTATTTACTTCAAAATTGGTAAATTAGGTCAAGACCGGTTTCGATCCCTAAGGGATCATCTTCAGTTGACATCTTCAGTTCAGTTGATGATCCCTTAGGGATCGAAACCGGTCTTGACCTAATTTACCAATTTTGAAGTAAATAAATTTGTGTATTGATAAGGTGGGGACTTTTAAATTATCTTTATACTGTGATACCAATCAATACAGAAATGAAGCTAATAGATTATAAAAGGGTACGTACGGATACGGTTACGAGCTGAGAACTGAGAGTAGAATGCAGAAACTTCACTTGACCAGGTCGGATCTTCCATCATTTCATGGGAAAAGCCACCTAAACAATACTGGTTCCCAAAATAGGCACACCGCTAAAATACCTCACATTTCAAAGTGAAAGTCGCACTCTAATCCGGCAGAGGACAATTAGGGTGTGAATGACCTCACTAAAGGTTAAAAACCTGCAGTTCTATTATTCGCACCAGATAGGCTGGATGTGACAAACCATGGTGCCATTGTGCGAACAGTGCAAGCAGCTCTGCATAAGTATATTTTTTGTTAATTTATTTTTCAAGCATTTTGCCAAAGAAGAATAAGTACAGTCTAGCTATAATTTCAATGCATTCTACGTATGCTCAGTGAAGACTCCGATAGTTCTGATAGTTAAATATCTCTTTCCGTCGTATGACATATCAGAATCCCATTAATTGAACAGTTCACCCTTCATTTTATGCATTCCTGTTTCAGGCTTGCTGTGGCCAACCTTTTCAGATGAGGAGGTAAACAAAGTACTCACACTGACTGACGCTGCTCCCTACAGGATTAAGGCTGGGAAGAGCCTCAAGCTTCTCTACCCGAAGATGTTACATGTTACTTGTCTTGCCCATGCAATGCACAGAGTTGCTGAGGAGCTGCGCAAAAAACCACCCAGCGTCAACAGCGTCATTTCTTCAGTGAAGAAAATTTTCGTCAAGGCTTCTTCTCGCATCCGTGCCTTCAACCCGATGCATCCAGAGCTCACGTTACCTCCCGAGCCCATATTGATGCGATGGGGAACTTGGATCTTGGCTGCTTTGTATTACGCTGAAAATCATAGGGCAATTGAAGAGGTAAGACTATTTGAAATGTTTAAAATCTTCTCATTTTCAAGGTTTTCTCTATCATTCTTTTCATACCTTTTATGTTTACCACATCATACGGCACCTAATTTTGTAATTTTCTCAGTTATTCTCCTCGGCTAATGTTTTTCAATTATATTTTTTCCAGGTGATCAATACGTTGAATGAGGCGGACAGCAAGTACATCGCGAAAGCTAAGGCTGCTTTTAAAATGAAAGGCTTGATGCCATCCTTGACTTTCATAAAAGCCTACATGGGCGTCATTCCTGAGGCCCTCCTAAAATTGGAATCGCCAGGGATGGAGTTGGTTGAAGTGGTCTTTCCAATACAAGGAGTCATCCAAGATACCGACTCGTGGCCTGGAGTGACTGAGAAAACTGTGAAACAGAAGTTGGAGTTCGTGCTGGCTTGAAATCCCGGTTGGAGTGCAGCGTTGGACTTCGAGAGGATGCTGCGTGGCGAGTCTGCACCGTCAGAGGATTTTCCAAACTACTCTGCACAAGAAGCAGCATCATTCAAGTATTTACCTCTCGTGTCAGTTGACGTCGAAAGATCGTTCTCATCATTGAAACTATTATTGACTGATTTAAAAATATCATTCAAAACTGAAAACATAGCAAAAAATTCTTGTTGTACAGACCAATGCAGATCTACTTCATTGCCTCGCCTAATTCTGAACATTTTGTAAATGAACTTTTAAACTGTAACTTTTATAAGAAAACTTCCCATATATATATATATATATATATATACACACACACTTGAAACTTGAATGCGAGTATATCGCAGTGTATCATACATACAATTAGAAAATAAAGGTTGTATATAAAGATATGTTATTGTTTTTTCGTTTCACTTTCTATAGTTTTAACGGTGTTTTTCAAGCATATTCTGCATATAATGGGTTTTTCGAGCATATCTATGGAGCATATAATTGGTTTCTCGAGCATATCTATCGAGCATATAACACATGGTTTTCGAGCATATCTGGAGATTTTACCGAGCATATCGATCCGAGCCCTATTCATAACCATTGAATTAAAATAAAACAAACCCCATGGCACTACAGCCCTTGAAGTGCCTTGGCCTACCAAATGACCGCTGCTCAGCCAGTAGGCCTGCAGATTACGAGGTGTCATGTGGTCAGCACGGCGTATCCTCTCGGCCGTTATTCTTGGCTTTCTAGACCAGGATTTAATTAAAATGGGCATTGCAATATCAAAGAGGACCCGCTGAAAATTTGCCAGCAGTACCTGTTCTACATCTCTACTATACAACAATCCATTAGGAAAATATTCCTGCTGTCTATAAAAAAACTGTTATTACTTTCATTAAGTGTCAGGTTCAAACGGCTGCTGCCAGATGCGTGGCTTCGGCAGACTTCAGCGGCTAGTAATGTAGAACGAAGATGCGAATGTTGAACTTCAACAAGTTTATTGTTACAACACCAGACTCAGAGCCAACAGACTGGCGGTTCGCTGCCCTGTTCCCATATGTTTCAGTGTAACTGATCACCGCGAATTTATATGATGCAATATTACTCAAATACTTGTTCATTGTAGAATTAACAAACAATTTTTAGATCACAGAAAACCCATGTACCACACTCTAAACACTCGTAAAATATGTTTGTACCAGACTGAAGAGAGTGTCACTAGTCACTTCTGCGCTGATTCACTCACTGAACTAGTGCTGTTGTACTTCCTACCAGCTGATAACAGCACTTTGTGCAATATTTTGGAATGCCCAGTTTTGCAATAGGAAGGCTGCTACTTGAGTAGCTGTCATCTTTATTTCGAAACGCATCCAGAACTTCGTGATGGATGATCGAAGAAATACAGGATCATTTCTTTTTCTCCGCTTTGGACCTAAAAATATTGGGATGTGTAAATTATCCTAGGGCATTAATAATGTGAGAAAGTACGGTATGTATTGTTGCATAAAATAACTTGACTACTTTGATATTGAACATAACTAATGTATTGTTGTGTAGAAAACAAGCACATGTTTACAAAATGTTACAAGACTAAGTTCTTTGTTGAATTATTACAGTAAAAATTTGTATCGTTCATTAGGAGTAAGAACTGTATCTTTTATTTAATTTATCTGCAATAAATTCCTCTTCTTGATTTGGAAGAAAATTAACATCTTCGGCAGTGTTGGGGCTTTTTAAGTTCTTAAGATATTGATGATTGATAGGAGGAGTGTACTTCAGTAAAATAGCATGTCTTGTTTCTTCATTGCATTTATAATGCATGGCTCCTCATTCAGGAAGTCGCATTGTAGGGCGACCTCTGTTTAATTTTGATTGGATATTCAAGGTTTGAAAAGGTTGATTTACATCCAGTGTAGTCTTGTACATTATCTGAAATGGCTTATCCTTTTCATACTGAAATCACTGAATTGAGTGGCACTTAACAGCTTCTTCATTATCTATGTTTTTTGATCTCATGACAGTAGCTTTTTCAGTGGTTGTGTTGTCAAGAAATCCTCAGGTTTTGTCTTAAGTATAATAAATTTATTGTTTTTCCTTGCACATGCCACAGCATTATACCAATCAGCAGGCATGTAGACAGGCTTGCCTGTAGCAGAAAGTTCAATCAGACTTAAAATCTAAATCGTTGGGCAAATATGAATAGCCAGAAACCATGAACTTTTGTTCCACGACATCCACAGAAGTACTGGCTTATACTAGTTTCATTAAAGATACAGCTACTTTTATATTCGTATTTTTGCTCCATACATGTATTACTGAGTATTACAATGCAGTTATGAGTAGCTGCATGCAATGTAATGTGCTTGACAATACAAGAGGCAATTTCTTGAGAACCTCTCTATTCTATACGTTCATCTCAAACGTACATAACAGTTTGGCCAGTAGCGAGGTCATGCACACCTTAACAGTAGCACTACATGTTACGACCATAGTAAGCGTCTGAAACAGAAAGTTTTGGAAATAGGAGTGCTTTTTGAGGATCAGTACTGATTGATAATATCTAATCTTTAATACGAAGCGTGCTTTTTAAGTACTGCTTTTTAAATCTGGCCGCTGCAGCGCTTCGGTCCTTGTTCAGAGCATGTGCGTTCAGTACGTACATCTGTAGGCTAGCCACAAATGCCATTACGGAAGCATTTGCCCATATTTACATTTGTTTGTGCGTGTTGAAAATGCCTCTGACAATTAACGGTTTTCTAAATGGAAAAGGCGTGAAAGCTGTTGAAATTAATCGGCAGGTTAGTGAAGTGTATGGAGAACACACTATGATAACAGATTATATGATAACTAAAACATATGTATAACAGACAAAGACAATGTTGTAGGAATAATTATTACATTAAATTACATATACTGTAATAACAAAATTTATGGTTATGATCTTGTCATGATATAAACTTTAAGACATCATATCATGACTAGAAGATCATAACCATACATTTTGTTATTATATGTAATTTAATGTTATAATTATTCCTGCAACATTGTCTTTGTCTGTTATACATATGTTTTAATTATCACATAATCTGTTAAATTTATTTGGCTAAAGATGGCCACAAGGTGGCTGAAACTAGTCCCAAGACTTATGTAATAACATTTACTTGATATATTGTATTGGAAAGTTGAACCCTCTTGTCAATTTATTCTTATAAGAGAAGCATAGTGAGCGACCGTCTGTTATTACTGAGGACTTGGTGCAAAAAATTGATGCAAAGGTTTGAGAAAACAGACGTTTTATGATTTCGTCATTAAGTGATGATGATGATGATGATGATGATGATGATGATGAGGCTTGTTTTTTTAAGAGGCCTAACATCGAAGGTCATCGGCCCCCATTAAGTTATGAGTTGCCTGAAATTTCAAGGAGTGTTCTTTATGAACTTGTGTCAGGACGATTAGTTTATCGGAAGTTGCGCTCATGCAATCCAGAACAAACGGCATGGCATGCTTCACAGCAATGCACCACCCGACACGGCTAATCGAACCTGAGACTTCATCACTTCATTTTGTTAGGGAAAAGTTTGATCATCCTCCGTATAGTCGTGACCTACTGTCTAGTGTCTTCCACTTGTTCCTGCACTTGAAAAAGCGTATAGGAGGTCAGCACCACGATGATGATAATGACCTAAAAACGATCGCGCGGCAGTGGCTGGCACATCAGGTGGCAGGTTTCTATGAGGATGGAATTCAGAAGCTTGTTTCACGATATGACAAGTGCCTTAATATGCTTTGAACTTATGTTGAGAAGTAGTTTAAGGTACAGGCTTCCATGTAAAAAATAAAAATAAAAAATAAAAAGCTTTACGTTCTTTCTATATCAAAATGGTAACTTAACACCTGCCTATAGTGATGTTCTTTTTCAGGTGTTATATGTAATTTTGAACAACTTTCAACATAAAGTTTGTTAAAGTTTTTAAAAAATTGATTGGAATAAATGTAGTTGTAACAGTATATTTTCCTTATGTTTAAATCTGGACTAAGGAACGTTCTGTGAGAATTTCTTTTACGTGTATAGTGTCTTTGTAAAGCTGGAAAACTGTTGATATGATTGATGATAAATTGTTTACTATAGTCAGGGATATATCTTGATGAAGGGTGCTTTTCCCCTTAGATCATCTCCTGGTGAGACTACCATTCATTTTTTCAATATTCTAACAAACCTACAATTTGATATAACAAAGGTGTCCCAGAAATACTGTTTACATAAACGTACTGTTTTTGCAACCATTTGCAAGTGATATTTGATTGAAGATTGTTTTTCTTGTTTACTACCATTATTAAGCCTTCTTACTGATACAGGAGCCTGATAGATTAATCCACTCAAGTTAGAAGTTTTTGTTTGCTAAAATCTGACATTTTATACACATTAAATGAAGATTGTCTTTCCTTTTCTGGAAACCAGCACCAGCAGTATTTATTTACAAACTTCTTGCCTTCTAGTGTTTCCCCATTTTACTTTTTATAGGTCTCACCTAAATTCTTTAAACATTTTGCAGAAGAACATTTTGTAGCTCGGAAATTCTCAATCTCTTTTGAATTGGCTTTGGTTCTTGTTAAATATGATTCAAATTAAGCTGCCCTCTAGTGCCACCGTCTAGTACTCTTGGGTATTTTCTCTTTGGTTATGATCAGCCATATTTTGTTCTGTTATGTTCGCGCTGGTCGCTTGACATGTTCATACAAATTCATTGTTTGAAAGTTGTTCCTTTTTCGTATTCAATAAATCTGCACTTTATAGTAATGGGTGTCATATTTCATTTTGCAATCCACAGCCTTATTAATAGGTCATGGGGCTCAGAGTTGCATGTGTAGAAGTGAAATTATGTGGTTATGTTGTACTGGAACATTTTGTAATGTGGCAAAAAAGAACAAGAAATAGTACTGTCTGTGACAGTGCACATTGAATCCTTTCAGTAAACAATTTTGATACGTCGAAAATCCATGTGAAGGCATTACTGATAAAGAATGATGTGTGGACCTACATAAGTATTGAAAAAATGAAGCCCAAGGCAGATGCAGAAAACGTGCCCACAGTGACAGGGTGGGAATCAGATGATAGTAAGGCTGTGTCAGACATACATCTGGGAACCTCTTCCAACTGAGTTGAACCGAGTGACTTCGAGAGAACTTTGGCAAATGTTGAAAAATGTGTGCCAGTCCAGAGGTCCTGCAAGAAAAGCTACCTTGCTGAAACAAATAGTGCTTCAACACATGAACGAGGGCAACGACGGAGATTCTTTGATGCTGTTGGCCGACTCAGTGATATGGAAGTGCCGATAAACAATAACCTTCTGTCGATATATTTACTCTAATGTTTACCAGCTAGTTTTGATTGTTTTATTATTGCAGTCGAGTCACGTGACAAATTCCCAGGTCCCAAAACATTGTGCATAAAAACAGTTGAGAAAAGTGACGTGCAATCGAGTAACCGACAAACTCGTGTGCCGAAGGCGATGTTGGTGCAGAAACAGAACAATAACAACAGTTGGAACTATGGAAAATCAGGTAAATCAAATATGAATGAGGGTGACACATTTAGGTGTTTCAAGGGTTACAAAGTAGCAAATAATTGATCGAAAGTGAAAAGTGATCAAAACATAAACAGGACGGAAAACGTGTTGTTGTACGCAGCGCCAGTTTTGAGTGTGTGTCATGAAACAAATGTTTCACTGGCTCATTTGACAGACAAGAAACAGTGGTGTTTGGATAGTGGATGTACTGCACACATGGCCAAGGACATTGACAGTTTTAACTGCATGAATTGAACATTTGTGAAACGTTGAACTTGGAGAACTCCAGCTGTACAGAAATCAGTGTCAAAGGTATTGCATAGTTTGTGACACTAAGTGAATGAACATGATAAGATAGTTGACTTGAGTGAAGTTCTGCATGTGCCAGATTTATGAACCAATCTTCCATCGGTCAGGAGGATTGTTTACAAGGATTATCGTGTGACATTCGCTGAACACAAGGCTGAAGTTACCGATAAAATCGACAACAGTGTAGTTTTGCACATGGATCGGGTTGACAGACTATACTTCATGAGTGATTCACGCGTGATCGAGCCGGAAAAAGCTACTCTGGCAAGCTTTGAAGACAGGAAATTTTAAATGGACTGGCCCAGGAAGATAGGTCATCTGAACATCAAAGATCTTTGAGAAGCAGTGAGAAACCACACAGTGCAAGGACTTGAAATTAGTTATATTAACTTGGTCAATATTGATTTTGATTCTCATAGGCAACCTGCAATATTTGTCCTGAATGAGTAAATTCATCATTCCAAAATAAAGGGTCCGTTATTGGAAATTATACATTTTCTAGCTAACTCATTCTTGGCTGCCAGTGCTTTGCCTCAGTGTAACAATTTGGGCTCGTCAGTTCGCAACTAGCACACCTACCCAGGCACATGGCTACTAAGAACGAGTTAACTGGAAAATGTGTGATTTCCAATAAAGGACCATTTATATTGGATCATTCATATTGCAATTATTAACTCGGTCATCGAATGTGAGGTTTGTTTTCAGGGAAAAATGACACGTCAGCAGTTCCGAAAATTGTCTCAGAGGAAATCTGGTCCTGGTAAACTCATACTCATGGATGTGTGTGAGCCCATGAAGGTCAAATCAAATGGTCTTGCCAGGTGTTTTGTTACATTCATCGATGACCTGCATGTCGGAGTGAATTTTGTTTTCTGCAAAATAAGAACAAAGTACTTGAAGAATTCCAGGCCTTTAAAACCATGATTGAGATGCAGTTCGACGAGAAGATAAAGTTCCTTTAATCTGATAAAGGATTGGAGTACATCAACAGTGAGTTTGATGACGGTTTGAAGAGCTCCAACAATAAACGGCGATTGACGGTGCCGAACAGTCTTGAGCAGAATGGTGTAGCTGAGCGGAAAAACTGCACCTTAGTTGAAATGGATTGGTGTCTACTGATCCAGTCTGGCCTTCCACCTTCATTCTGGGTAGAAGCAGTGTAAACTGCGAATCACATCAGGAATCGTTGCCCAACTGCTGCATTAGATGGAAATACCTCCTTTGAAGAGTGGATAAGAGAGAAACCAGATGTGTAGAACTTTCAGGAATTTGATTCATTGGTCTACTCTTTAAATCAAGCTGAGAGCACAGGCAGGTTTGAGCCATGTATGCAAATGGGCATATTCCTGGGCTTTGCTGTGGATTCCAAGGCCTTCAGTATTTGGATCCCTGAGAAAGGTCGACTAGAGATTTCATGCAATGTGCAGTTCCTGAAAGAGCTTCCATAAGTGGATGGTCGTCGTCATGAAGATTTCCACCCAGAACAGTTGACCGATATCATCAAGACTGTTGACGATCTGAGCGTTAATAAGAGTGCAGAGGAACATATGTCAACAATGGAAACATTTGACCTCGTGGTGAACAGGCATGATTCGATCAACATTCAAGTTCAACAAGATAATATACAACCAAATTTGACAGATACAGAGGACGAACTGAACTTCTTGGGCTTCGATGTGGAACCACTTCCAGTTGAATTTACAAGGTCGATGAAGCGCAGGCTGGGTAAGCGTAAGAAGGTTCTCATTGGAAAACCAGGCAGGCCAAGGAAGCACCAGGTTACTGCAAAGGAAGTCAGAGATCATCCAGATGTCGTGTACATAGTGTCATTTCCCATTAAGTCTGCTAACTCTGGTCCTGATGAAGAAAAGTGAATGCAGGCAATTGCCACCGAGTTTTGCTCGATACTGAGAAAAGATACCTGGGAGCGTCTGAAGAATTGTTCAATTGTCAAGAATCAGGTAGTATTGAGAAACAAATAAGCCGTTGATGGTTCAATAAGTTAATGGAAAGCAAGGGTTATTGTGATTTTCTCAACGTCTTGAGATGGATTATGGTTAGACCTATGCTCCCGTGGCGTGATTCAGTTCTGTTCGTCTTGGTATGGCTAACACAGCACAGCATGGGATGCATATGCGACAGTTCGATGTCTTCACTGCCTTCCTTTCTGGCATTGTTAATGGAGAGATTTGGATGGAAGTTCCAGAGTACATTGAAAGAGTTTTAAAGTTCATCATTGAAAGGAAGTAAGGCACTGAAGATGTAATCAATAAGACCAAGATAATGTTATCCAAGCTACAGAAAGGAAACAGAGTATCCCGCATCAAGAAAACAATATATGGATTAAAGCAGGCTGGAAGCTGTTGGTACCAGTGTGGTCTGAGGAAACATGTTTAACAAGGAACCACAGTCATTTGCATTGAACTAAATCTAATTAAGAAAATGATTGCATGAAGAACAATAACATTGCATTCTGATATAATTATGTCCATCAAATGTCATACTTTGATGGAACATTAATAGAACATCTCATATTCCTCGTAAGAAGACATCAAATTGTATAGTGTGGTCATTTAATTGATTATGAAAACTCATATATCCTCATTTACCTCGTGGAAAATGACAGAAACAAAGTCGTGTTCACAGACACAAATATTCCACGAAAATATTCGTCAACACGGACATATCTCATAACAACACTGTGTAATAGTATATAACATGTGGTGGGGGATTCAACCATTCGAAGACTCATCCCAAACACACAATTAGAAATTGTGTTCTGATATAATTATGTCAATATAAATGGTCCATTTCTGGACATTATAAAGTTTCCAGCTAACTCATTCCTAGTTGCCAGCGTTTCACCCCCGTGTGCTAAGTTGGGCTCATCAGTTGGTAAATAGCATACCCATCAAAACGCATGGCTAGTGCATACCGTGGAGGCCACTGCGTAGGCTACATGGAGTGACCAGCAGTGCCAATGCACTATGAGAGACTTTGTCTCATTACCAAACATTGATGCCTGCCTAGCCACCAGATGATATAGATGTTGATTCCCGTAGGGAACCTGAAATATTTGTCGCAAATGAGTAAATTTGCACTATGAGAGACTTTGTCTCATTACCAAACATTGATGCCTGCCTAGCCACCAGATGATATAGATGTTGATTCCCGTAGGGAACCTGAAATATTTGTCGCAAATGAGTAAATTTATAATACCAATATAAATGGTCCATTATTGGACATTATAAATTCTCCAGCTAACTGATTCCTGGTTGCCAGCATTTCACCCATGTGTGCTGAGTTGGGCTCATCAGTTGGTAAATAGCACACCCACTAACACGCATGGCTAGTGGATACCGTTGAGGCCACTGCATAGGCTGCATGGAGTCACCAGCAGTGCCAATGCACTATGAGAGACTTTGTCTCATTACCAAAAATTGATGCCTGCCTGGCCATTAGATGATATAGATGTTGATTCCCATAGGAAACCTGAAATATTCATCGCGAATGAGTAAATTTATAATACCAATATAAATGGTTCTTTATTGGACATTATAAATTTTCCAGCTAACTCATTCCTGGTTGCCAGCATTTCACCCTTGTGTGTTAAGTTGGGCTCATCAGTTGGTAAATAGCACACCCACCAAGACGCATGGCTAGTGCATATCGTGGAGGCCATGAGACAAAAAGTCAGGCAGTCATTAATTTTTGGTAATGAGACAAAGTCTCTCATAGTGCATTGGTACTGCCGGTGGCTCCATAAAAAGAAATATTAAGCTGAAATGTACCTGAATATTGTAACAATCAAAGGATAATTAATATCATCTTAATATCTGCAGATGACTGAAATAAGAATTGGATTCATATAGAATGGTAAGCCCTTATTACCACTGCACAATCTGTGATATGGAAGTTTCGACACACTGTGTCGCAAAATACAGCACTCACATGCATTCTAAGTTCAACGATAATATAGAAATTATGGAAATACACTCATGTTCATAAAAAAACAGAACACCTTGAAAGACTAGAGATAGGAAGTTCATATTCACAGGACATGTTCATTAGTATGTTCTGCAGAAACGACTAGCATTTCAGTGACCTAGGTTCAGCATATGTCCTGTTGCCGAGTAGGCACTTGTTCCTCCATGGGCACTGATAACTTGTTACATGCGTGATGGTATCGACACATATAAAGTGCGAATGGCATCCTGAGGTAAAGGCATCCCTGCTGCACTCAACTGGTTCCACAGTTCATGGTTGTTGGTTGGCATTGGGTCACGGTGCCACACCTGTCGTTTTTTTTTGTTTTTTTTTTTTTTGCTAGGGGCTACCTGTCGTTTTACCACATCCCACGAATTCTTGATGGCGGCAAGTCCAGTGATCCGGCGGGCCAGGGCAACAGTCTGACATCCTATGACAACAAGAAGGCACGTATTCTTACAGCAACATCTGGTCGCACATTGTCCTGTTGAAATATGGTGTCTGGGGTGTCGTGCAGAAAGGGTATGGCTACGGGTCGCAGGATGTCATTCATGTAAGTCAAACTGGACACTGTGCCCTGGACATGCACCAACTAAGATTTGTCGTTGTACCCAATAGCACCCCACACCATAAGGCCTTGATTTGCGATGTATGTCGTGTGTGAATGCAGTCAGTGTGATGCATCTCCCCCTGTCTGTGGCATACCAAAATGAGGCCATCATTTTCAAACAAACAGAACCTGGATTCATCCAAAAAACTATCTGCTGCCATTCCTGCCCCCAGTGACATTGTTCCATTCACCATTGTAGTCTAGCATGTTTATGCACATTAGTAAAATGTAGACGGAGAAGTGAACGACGTGCCAGTAACCCAGACTGTAATAAATGGCGACAGACTGTCACTCCTGATAGTGTACGATGTGTTACTCTGTTCCACTGTTGTGCGAGAGCTGAGGATGCAAATCTGTCCTGCAATGCCATTTGAATGAGTTATCGATCTTCTCGGGGGGGGGTGGTCTGGGTGGTACGACAAGACCCGTCTTGTTGTGTTGTACGGTCTTCTCTGAACCATTCTGTATACACCCGTTGCATGGCCGGTACACTTTGTCCCACACAGGCAGCAATTTCCTGGATGGATGCATCACGTTCTCTCGTGCCAATAATGTGCCCTTTTTCAGACTCTCTCATTTGACGGTACAGTTCTCGCATATGTCTGCGAGGCATCCTGCACATCTGCTCAAGTCACACTGATCCATTACCTTCAGTTTGTAGCGACAATGAGAGCCGCAGGCACATTTTACCAGTCGATGGTGGTGCACCGGGATATCAATGTAGACCTTGAACCTGAGGGCCAACATGGTTCAAATTCTAATAATTTCTTCAGAACATACTAATGCATATATCCTGTGAATATGAACTTCCTACCTCTAGTCTTTCAAGGTGTTCTGGTTTTTATGAACATGAGTGCACATGGTAAGGTTATCCTAACTACTACTACAAAGTTGCTAAATAATTATTAATTCTCTTTTCTGAAGAAAGTTAACTACTGATACTACTACATAGGACAGAATTAATCCACTCCCAAATGTTACATGTCGACTTAACTGTGGTTGCTGGTTTTACGGGCGATAGGACATACCACCCAGGACTAATGTCCATGATGACCGTAGGGCTGGTTTCTTGACATTACGAAACTGTTGGCATCGGTTTCATTATTTAGAACTGCATATTGCTGTTGATTGTCTCCAGGCTGATGTGAGAATGTCCCTTGTTGACATGCTGTTGTACGGGGTTCAAACTTGTGTAATCAGATGTGGAATTCTCTGAAACTTGTAATACATAAGATTACCATAATGTCTTTTGTGAAAGACTGATGAAATAACATTGAATGATATGTACAATTACACTAGGAATGCTTAACGCGAATGATATCTGTCAGTAGTTTTTATTTTGTATTGCATTGCTGCTAGGCAGTGAGAGTTAACATTTGACAAGTGCGAACACGGCAACAGCTTTGCGGCATTCCATAAGCTTGCTACTAGCTAAGTGAACTGGGCCATGTTTAGATCGTAAGTGGAGTGACTTGCTCGGGTTATGAAGCGAGCTAAGCCCTCATTACAATTTATTAAAATTCGTATCCACCTTATTCAATACATTAAAATGTTGTAAAGATGAAATTACAACATATATTTTATCAGAACTAGTTTCAACGCCTTATTTTGCGTCATCATCAGCTGAAATACATTCTAGGAAATATTTGGCAAACATATAAGTATTTCCTAGAATGTATTTCAACTGATGATGATGCAAAATAAGGCGTTGAAACTAGTTCTGATAAAATATATGTTGTCATTTCATCGTTACAACATTTTAATGTATTGAATAAGGTGGATACGAATTTTAATAAATTGTAATCTTGGTTCAATACTGACGAATTATGATATTTATCTACTTAACTAAGCCTTCATGGTGTTGAGTAGAATAAACTTGATAAATTAACATGCTGAATTTGTAACTATTTAATGTCCTAAAATATACTCTTAATGACTTGTTTATATCAGATAATTACCAAAACAAATTTGGAGAATTGACTGTTACTGCAATTTCTCATCATTTATTCATTCACATAAATAATTTCAACACACGTAAATTTGTTGTACTTGTAATAACACAGTGGTAGTAGTGCTGATGTTCACAATTCACAGTATACAGAAGGTTTTGCATTCGTTACACACCGTTAACTTTCATATGTAATATATAGATAAGAAAAGGTTCCACCTTATCAATACAATTTTATTATTAACTACAGGACTGGTTTCGACCCTAAACAGTCATCATCAGCTGTACATTGATACCTTTACATATGTCAAATAATAGTTAATGTGCCTTTCTAAATGGAGAAGCCATGGGGAAGCATTATGCCCAAGCGTCCAAATTGGGCATGTTTGAGAGTAAAATGGTTAATATAATACAATTCAGGTACTTAGGTGTGGAGTTATCTTTCAGGCCTAAAATTCGTTTGTGGAACTTAACTTAAACTTAATTCTAAATTACAAGTACATTAAACACTTTAAAATACATAGTGCTTGTTAAAATCAGGAAGCACTTTATGGAAATTCCCTCTAATTCCATGCTTTTCATCTTATTCTATGATGTCATTATTTTTCCTACAGTGACGCTTTATTGTGCCATTAGTTATGTTTGGGTGAATTATACTTGCTTCTGTTGCTTTATCATGCTACTGTTTATTTACTGTTCTGTTTGGTCCTTTAATGTGAATTTTAGGTTACATGATTATGGGAACAAGTGGTATTTTCTTTAAAAAGTCGTAGTGATATAAAATCATTTCTACCTTCACTAGTCAGAAGTAGATAATTTTGTTTGCAGTTATTGATGTGCTAGCCAGTAGAAATATATTTGTATATTAGACTGTTAAATTATACATCCTAAATTTGTTATTGTTTGTTGTCAGTTGAAGTACTGCAGAATAGTTTTTAAAACGAACAAAAAGTTAAATCTCGTTTCCAATTTCAGTATGTTGTAAAATATATAATTGTTGTATTATTGTTATATGGTTGTAAAATGTATAATTGATGTATTTAGGTCCAACTGGTGTTCTGATTCAGCAACACCACTACCAGGCAGTACCAGCGATGTCTAACGCAGACCCGCAGGTTTATGATGAAGGTTCTACTTTTAGTACATCTCCAGGCAATGAAAACTCAACTTCTAATGGTTCTTTGCCAAGATCTGCTTCCCAGATTACTTTTCAGGACAGTGAGTAATTATTTTACTAAATGATTAACTGTAACTCATAACGCTTGAATATCTTCATAAAAGAAATTAACATTTGATGATGATGATAATGATAATTATGATTATGATTATAAACTCAACATCCTGCTCCATGATTGAATGGTAAGTGTCTAGGCCTTCACGCTTCTGGTTCGATTCCTGGCTGGATTGTGGGATATCAATTGTAAATGGTTGATTCCCCTTGCCTGGGGACTGGGTGTTTGTGCTGTCCCTAACATTTCTGCAACTCGCATACAACACTATCTTGCACCAAAATAACACACATTTCCCATACTTGGTGGATGTCGCCCACCTCTATCAGAGGTTCTGCCTTACAAGGGCTGCATACGACCTTACCATCCACACAAAATAATTTTTGTTTGTTTGTTTGTTTGCTTGCTTGCTTGCTTGTGTGTATGTTTGATTGTTTGTTCAGAGCTTAGCTACAATTACAAAAGGCAGTATATAATACATACGGTTGATTCTGGAGAACAGTCCACCCAAGTAGGAAAAAAAGTAAAGTGTAAAATAAAACTCAACAATTTGTTTTTATGATTGTTAAAATGTGAAATTTAATAATTTTATGATATGTTTTCCTTTATTGATGTTGTCACCCCTGCCTTTTTGGAGCAGGTAACATTAATTTAAAGCACATATAATTAAACTAACAAACTTGAAGGAACATATGTCAACCGATAAGACACCAAGTATAACATCGCAAGTTTCAAAAACACACACATGGCTAGAAGCAAAGATAAGCAGGATTACCAACATGACAACTAGAGAAAGGATGTAGGAAGCGGACTGGGATCCCTAAGAGGATGTAATCTTACGTGACGTTGTAGGGAAAAAGACATGCGAGCGGTTACCCTTCAGTCTGCATTTACTAACAACCACGAGGTTCCTATCTATGGTTCCTCAGGAAACCAAAATGGTATATTACACGTTCATCTCCACAAGAATCTGTCCAGCGACAAACAATAGAATATTAAGATTACATCTAAGAAAATCAGATCAAATTCTGCAATTAAAATTTACAAGGAAAATTTAACAGGG